>NC_135539.1:115098514-115763930 GCF_045843805.1 Urocitellus parryii | reverse complement strand
GCAGACCTGTCATCCCAGCAGCTCAGGGGGCTGAGGCAGGAGGACTGCAAGTTCAAGGCCAGGCTCAGAAACTTAGAGAGACCCTGAGCAATTTAGCAAGACCCTGTCTCAAAATTTAAAAGGGCTGGGGATGTGGCTCAATGGTAAAACACCTCTGAGTTCAATTCCCAGTCAAAACAAAACAAACAAAAACCCAGTCCTGGGGGTCCTGCCTAGCTAGCTGTGCCATGGCCACCATGGTTGGGACCTTTATCCCCTATACTCCCTGGGGCATCCTCTCACTTCCTTCTCTGTTTCTGAACCTCAGTGTCTGCCCTCCCCCAAGCTGCCTGATTTGCCCCAGTGACCGAACCTGTCTGTCTCCCCTCATTTTCTTTTTGCACTCCATCCCAATGTGTCTAGGCCTTTGGCCCCAGCCACCCCTCTCCTTCCAGCCAGCCCCACCACTGGACAGAGCCAGCAATCCGGCTGCCCCTAGGAGCCAAGGTCAGGAGATCAAAGGCTAGGAAAGCCTGCGCTTGCTCCCCCTCTGGCGGGGCAGACTAAACATTTACTTAGGGCACCAGCAAAGGACAGGGACAGCCAAAAATAAGAGGGGTGTGTGTGTGTGTGTGTGTGTATGGGGGGGGGTTTGACATTTCATCCAGAGCATCAAAGAGGCCTTCATGGGAAAAAACTTGGAGTTCACTGGACTTCTTTGCATTTATTTTAAGGTTAAGTTGTTTTTTAAATTTTTTTAAACTCGTGGATCCCATTTTTTGCTTAGGGGTTCTAAAGGCCTCACTTTCAGACTAGGCATGGAGCTTCTGAATTAGACATGCCATTTCCCCTACACTTTCTGGGAAGTGGGCAGACCCTGTTGGTTTGGAGAACTAGATAATTAGTGTCTACCCCCAACCCCATGACTCCCTGTTGCTTGTGTGGGTCAGGGGATGGGGACAGAGGCCCCATTCCCCACTTCCACAGTTGTAAGGTAAATGAATAGATTTGCCTCTTGCAATCCTGTGGGAAAAGTACAAGCCAGCCAGAGAGAAAAGGTGGCCTATGGTCCTGGCACCTACCCTGACTATCGTGGGGCTAACTATCTTCCCTGCCTACCTCACAGGGTTGTCATGAAGATGAATGTGCAATACATGGGAGGGATTTGCAAAATGTTCTGCACAGCTGTGATACGTGATGATACTATTGCAATATTGTTTGTCTAAATGGTCATCGATTCATTCATTTTGCAAATAATTTTGAGGCCTTAAAAAATGTCACAGGTAGAAGGAACAGCACATGCACAGAGATAAGAAGGAATCCTGAGTGTGCTCTAGAGAATTTGCAGGAGGGAGTTTGGCTGAACTGTGTGTGTAGTGTGTGTGTGTGTGTGTGTGTGTGTGTGTGTGTGTGTTGTGTTGGGGCCTAGTGGGAAAGGCAGTGATGGGGAAAGATCTGGAACTAGCAAGTGATGATCCTGACAGGTAGGCAAGGGCTTTGCTAAAGCTTTGAACTTTATGCTTAAGCAAGCGGGGAGCTGGGCTGGAGTGTGGCTCAGTGGTGGAGTGCTTGCCTGGCGTGCATGAGGGCCTGGGTTCCATCCCCAGTATCTCAAAAAAGTGGGGAGCCATTGAAGGACTTTTAGCAGGAGAGCAATGTGATAGGGTTTGGGTCTCCCCTCCATCTTTGGCAGCAGGTGGGGGCCAACCTGGAGGTGGGGAGCCAGCAAAGAGACTCCTGAGTGAAGTGAGTATGACAGCAGCCAAAGCAAGAGGAGATGTTGGTGAACTCTGGGAATATCAAGGAGCCAGGTCAGGACTCTGGTGTCGGACTCCCTGGGTTCAAATCTCACTTCCGTCACTTACCACTCGGGAGACCTCAGGCAGGTTACTCAACAGCTGTCCTTCTGTTTCCTTATTAACAAAAAAGAGATGAGGATGGTATCTATGTACCTCCATAGGATAGCATGAGGTGAGGTGATAAGCATGAATGACCTAGAACAGTACCTTTCTTTGCCTCCAGCACAGTTACCATTATGATTAGTAGTACCACTGATGGATGTGGGAGTTGGAAAAGCGAAGTCAAGTCAACAACCGATTCTCTGGCTTTGACCTCAGGGTGGATGGAGAACCTGGTCACCAAGAGCTTGGCACAGGATAAGAGCTCATGATGAACGTGTTGGACAAGTTGTGAATAAGAAGTGAAGCCCAGAGGGTGACCAGACAGGCTGGAAGGTTGGTCGCTGTGACTGTAGGACACAGTGTGTGTGCACGTGGATAGTGAATGAGGGATGCACAAGCCCAAAGAGTCTGTATGATTGATGTTATGTCCTGAGCTTTGGGAAGTTGTAGGGATTCAAGGAGAGACCTCCTCAGACCTCAGTGTGGTGCTGCTCCCCTTGTTTCTGGTCCCTCCATCTTGCCTGGCGTGCAAGACCAGCCCCAGTTGCTAGGCTGAGGGAGAAGTGGGATAGGGGCCCATATGTGGAGCACCCTGTGAGCCAGCGCTCCGGGGAGGGTTGACACCCCCTGTCTGATTTCTTCCTCGCAGATCCTCTTTAGTGACTCCCCCCTCTGCCATAGATGAGGAAACAGAGACTGACAAGTGTGGGGGTTCTGCAAGGTCAGGGCTGGTGAATTGGGAAGACAGATCTGCATCGTGGTTGTTGCATTCCAAAAACTGCCACCATCAGTGACCTTCCTGCTTCCCCAGGAGTATCAGCAGAGCCAATAGAGGAGGAAGGCATACAGGGGACACACCTCTGCCTGTGCTCTTCCAGGGGTGGGATGTCCTCCCCAGAGCAGGCCAGGTACACCTCTTGTCCCTGGAAGTGACCATTCTTCATCTCCAGAAGGCGGCGGGTTGTGGGGGGGATCCCTGAATACTCTCATAGACATTCTCAGAGACTCAGGGAAAGACCAGCCCCATGGTCCTGCTTTCTACCAGCTAGAACCAGACTTTGGGGAGTAGGAACTAGGTTTGGGGGAGTCTTGGGTAGGGCTGGGTAAGGGTTGGGGCCAGCCGGCCCAGCATTCCAGGCCCCAGGTACCGAGTCAGACGTGGCGCACAGGCTGTTTGGCTTGGCACCTGGGCTGGCAGCACCCAGCCCCCCCAATTCCCCTCCCTGGATACACTTGCTTCCTCCCCAACTGATGTGGGAGGGGGAGAGCGGTCACGCCAGACGTGTCACGCCAGGCTTGAGCACAGGCCAAGAGAAACCGCGGGAAGCCAGCGGAGACAGGGGGGAAATAGAAACTGGTGGGGGCGAGGCCGGGCCGGGGAGGGGGAAAGGGGGGGGGGACAGAGCAGCAGCCCAGGAGGGGCGGGGCACAGAGGGGGGGGGAAGCACAGGGGCGGGAATAAAGGGGAGAAAAGAGAAAAACAGCCCCATCCTGGACACCCTAGGGGGGAAACGCATAATTACAAAGGACAGCCACATGAAACGTTGTGTGGCCCTGGGGAAATTAATCAAGAGCAGCGCCAGACTCCCAACTGGAACCCGCTAGAGCTACCACAACCCCTTCGGCTCAAGCCAGCCGGTGGAAAACATGCAGGCAGCCGCTGGTTGCTGGAGGGAAAGAGGTAGAGAGGCTGGGGTGGGAAGATGTGTGTGCGTGGATGTGCCTGTGGGCACAGGGAGGTCCCTGGCTGGGGCCAGGGAGGAGCGGCTCCCACTTAGCACACTTCAATATGTGAAGTGCATTCTCTGTCTCATTTAATCCTGAAAATTCTATCACGTAGCTTCTATTATGTCCATTTTATAGATGGGGCAACTAAAGCCCAGATAGGTTAAGGAATTTGCTTGAGGTCACATAGCTAAGAGAGAGTAGGGCTGGAATTTTAGATTGGTTCTGATTCCAAAGTGCCATGCTGTTAACCTCTATTCTTTGTTACCCCTCTGAAGCTACAAGTTTTAGGATTCAGAGACTTAGGTTTAAGTCCTAGCTCTGTCACTAACTAGTTATAAGGAAAATCACCTCCCCTTTCTGAACCTAAAGTTCCCCCTCTCTAAAATGGGAGGGTCACATAGGATGATTGACAGAAAGGTGTCCCAAGAGCATGTCACGCCACAGAGATACAAGGATTTTCTGTTGGGATTACTGGCTTTGGAGTTGCTTATGATTAGTGTGTGCTTGTCCTCTGTGGGCCTCTGTCTTTCTCTCTGTGCAATGGAGAGTAACCTTCTTAAACCCTTCCAGTCTTCTGAGGATGCTGCACATTGAGGAGAGGGATGACCTGTGTACCTCCAGGGGAAAAATGACGGAGTCCTTCTGCCCAAGGGCAGAGTTGCCATGGGAACAGGGATAGGAGGTATTCCCAGAGAAGCCAAATGCAAGAGGCTTCTGGACAGATGCCCCTCTTTCCATACCTCCGACCCTTCTCCAAGGGTTAAGTCACACTCCTGAATAATGCCCAGGGCCAGACCAATAAGAGCCAGCACTTGGACGACACTTGACTAGCGTGAGTCACTCATTTATTCCCTCAATCCTAACCACACTCCTCTGGGACAGTTACTGCTAGTCAGCTTGTCACCCCACCGTATTGATGAGCAACTGAGGTATAAAGGATGAAGTGGCTTTTTGTACCACCAGGGTCAAAATTCAGGTGCCACATCTATGTTTATAGCAGCTCATTTCACAACAACTAAGTTAGGGAACCAACCTAGGTGCCCTTCATCAGATGAATGTGGCATATATACACAGTGGAATATTACTCAGTCATAAATGAAATTGTGGCATTTGCGGGTAAATGCAACTGGAGATTATCATGCTAAGTGGAAAAAGCCAATCCCCCAAAACCAAAGGCCAAATGTTCTCTCTGATATATGGATGCTAACTCACAATGGGAGGTGGGAACAGAAATTCACTGGATTAGACAAATGGGAATGAAGGGAAGGGAGGGGGAATGGCAATAGGAAAGATAGTAGAATGAATTGAACTTTCCTGTGCTCACATATTCACATATGAATATACAAGCAGTGTAACTCCACATCATGTACAACCACAAGAATGGGAAGTTACATTCCATGGATGTATAATATGTCAAAATACACGCTACTGTCATGTGTATCTAAAAAGATTAACAACAAAATTCAGGTGGCCAGGCCCATAGTCCACACACACACCTATGGTGCAGGGCTGCCTCCGGGAGCCTCTGAGAGGCTGAATGAGAGGCTTCCAACCTGGGAAATGGGCCTGTGTGGTGTTTCTAGAGTACCTGCCCCAGAGCAGGCCTGGAGTGGAGCTTGGCCTGAGGAGGCCAGAGGATTCTGGATTGGCCTGCTTTGGTCCTTACCTGAGGAATTCTAGAGCTAAGCGGAACCTGGGCTGGGAAGAAAGTCCTGGTTGCCTGGGGAGCTAGGGCCTGTTGACATGGTGGCATCAGCATTGACCCTGGGAACCCCCAAAGACTCTGTGAGAGAGGGCACGAGGCTGGCTGTGCCTACAGACCTACATTCAGAGAGCATGAGGCACTTCTAAGAGCTGTTCTCCAGCAGCAGCAGCTCGGCCATCTTACCCAGTACCAGGAGCCATGTGTGTATACACAGGCCTGAGAAGGGATAGGCCATGCCCAGGACTCTCCAGAGGGCTACGATGGAGCCAGGGGTAGAACTAAGTAGGGGCTTCTTGTGTGAGGGTAGGAGAGCCCAGACATGGCGTCCCTCCTTACTCGCAGCCTGCTGGAGGCAAACTTTCAAAGAGGCCCCAGAGGGGGCTGGGGATGTGGCTCAAGCGGTAGCGCACTGGCCTGGCATGCGTGCCGCCCGGGTTCGATCCTCAGCACCACATACAAAAAAAACAAAAGATGTTGTGTCCGCCAAATACTAAAAAATAAATATTAAAAAATTCTCTCTCTCACTCTCTCTTTAAAAAAAAAAAAAAAAAAAGAGGCCCCAGAGGGAGGCCCAGGTGATTTCGGAAGAAGCAGCCAGTTTTGCAAGGGTTGGGGGGGGGGGGTGTTCCCTCCAGGAAGCCTTCTCTTGGGCTGCCTGAGCACTGAGGGAAGAAAGAGGATATCATGGGAGGACAAGGAGGGTATCTTTGAGGACAAGGGACTGAGGATGGAGCGTGGGGAACACATGGATAGAGCTTACAGAACAGTGCTTCTCAAAGTGTGGACCCCAGAGCAGCAGCACTTGGGAGCCTGTTAGAAATGCAAATTCCGGAACTATTGGGTCAAAGTCTCTGACGCTAGGCCCAGCAATCTGTGCTTTCGGAAGCCCTCTAGGTGATTCAGAGGCATGTTGAAGATTAAGAACCGCGGACATAGAAAAAAAAAAGGGTGGTAAAAAAGCAACCACAAAAGAGGTGGCTTAGAACAACAGAAATGTATTCTCTCCCAGCCCTGGAGGCCAGAAGCTCCATGGGAAAACCCTTCCTTGCCTCGTCCAGCTTCTGATGGCTTCACATTCCTCAGGCTGCCACCCGTCAGTCTCTGCCTCCCATCTTCACATGGCCTTTCCCCCTTCTCCTGTGTCTCTCTATAGTCCTTTATAGGGACTTGTCGTTGGGTTTAGGGCCCACCCAGGTATTCCTGATGAGCTCATCTCAAGATCCTTAATTTGAGAAAAAAACCTTGTTCCAAATAAGGTCTCATTAACATGTTCTGGGAGTTAGGACATTGATATATCTTTTTTTTTTTGGGGGGGGGTGCTCACTACAAAGGAATAGGATGAACAGGAAATGGGGGTCAGGGAGCCTGCATTCTGTGGCACAGTGCTTGGGGATGAAAAGCCGAGGTGGAGTCTGGGGGAATGGCACACGGGGGTGAGGGGATCAGCTGCCCTTGAGCCAGCTGTGCCTGCACAGAGGTAACCTGGCAGAGAGAGGCCAATAACTGGCAGGCCAGGGGAGCAACAGGGTCCTGAGGTCTGAGAGCTCTGAGCCACGGTCCCATTCTGAAGTTGCCCACCCTGCCAGGGGCACGCCCTCCATGCTCCCCCCCACCCCGAGCTCTGCAGGTGATCTGATGAGTGCTATCAGCACCCCCAACTTGCCAGTCAGCCAGGGAGGACCCTGGGGCCCAGGCGTGCCAGGGGACCCAGACAAGGGGTCCCGAGGGATGCGCGAAGTGGCAGATGGCCTCCCTGGAATGGCTATTTCAGGCTCCATGATTATATGCTGCTGTATTTGGATCTTCCCAAGGTTCCGGGAGTTGATTACTACATGCGTCTAGGGCAGAGGCTGCTCTGAGGTGGGCGAGTGGGCAGGCTGGCAGCCCCCTGCAGCCCATGAGGGTCTGAACATGGATAATTTGGCTCCTGAGAGATGCTAGGAGAGTGTCCAGGGTGGGCTGGGGCCTGGGATCGGGTGGTGATTCTTTCAGCCATAAATGCTGGTCTGGAACAGACGTGGCCCAGACTGGGCCACCCAGGAGCCGCATGGTGCCTGGCCCTGAGGGAAACACCCCAGGGCAGACTTCTGGGTCTCCTCAGCTCTCCTGCAGGCTCTGACTGTGGTGCCAGGGGCTTTTGCTGGCCAGACATTCTTCTCTAACTGGGCTGCTCCTGAGCTCTGCAGAGCTCCAGATGGTGGAAGCCTGAGAGACAAGAGAGGCAGAGCACCCAGGATGGAGATGGTGACTCAGATTTGGTTTAGAGGCAAGTGGGCCTCAGGAAGAGCCAAGAGGTGGGGCAGTCCCTCCCCCATGGGGGTGAGGACAGAGGCGAAATTCTCCTAGGTCTCCTCCGCCTGCTTTAATACTTCCTGAGTATCAGAGTCTTGGCCTGGGTTCTGGGAGTGTCTGGAGAGGAGAGGAGACTTCACCTGTTTCTTCATCCATCCATCCCCCCATCTGTCCATTTATTCTTTCCAGCTTTGTAGAGTGCTTGAGATGTCTGGCACAGAAGACACTGAGATAATAAGAGCTCTGCCTTTCAGCAGCTCGTAGCTTGGTGTGAGAATGTCCTACACACCGGACCCCATCTTCCCTCCCACCCCATATACTGTGGACATTACCTTCCTAGACAGAAAAGCAGTGCAAGTGGACGCCTTGTAGAATTGGTTTATGATAGGGAGTTGACTACCGTGAGGAAAACCAGGTGAAGTCTAGCGTGTGTAATAAGAATCATGCTGGTAGTTCATGTTTGCTGAGTGCTCACTCTCAATGCCTAGGCTCTGGGTTAATGCTCAGCAGACATCCTCTCATTTCTTCCTTGCATCAAGGCTCCACGGGAGGTGCTATGATCCCCATTTTACAGATGAGCAAATGAAGAATTTGGGAGCTGATCACAGAATTGGTAGAGGCTTCATCTGAGTTCCAGGTCTATGAAGGTTTTTTTTTCTTTTGTACTGGGGATTGAACCCAAGGACACTCAACCACTTAGCCATATCCCCAGTCCTTTTTATTTATTTATTTTTTATTTTGAGACAGGGTCTTGCTAAGATTAGGTTCTTGCTCAATTGCTGAGGCTGACTTTGAACTTGCGATGCTCCTGCCTCAGCTTCCCAAGACGCTGGGATTACAGGCATGTGCCACTGCACCTGGCCTGTGCATGCTCTTAACAGGCCTCTACACTCTGCAGAAGGGCGGTTGTGAGGGCTGCTGGAGACCTGGTTCCCCAGACTCTCTGCCTGACAACACAGAGAAATTTATAAAATGCAGAGTCCCTGCTTAGACCTTCTAAATGGGAATCTTGAGAGTTTGAGTCCAGAAATCTGGATTAAAAAAAAAAAAAATCCTCCCGGATGACCCTGATGCAGAGCCAGGTCTGGGAATGTGGATAGAGGTCCACATCCTCTGTTCACGGACCTGCAGCATTGGCATTCCCTGGGAGCTAGTTAGACGTGGGAATCTCGTGCTCCACGCCATACCTACTGATTCAGAATCTGCATTTTAACAAGGCCCACCCCTCCACCCTCTGTGTGATCAATATGCAATTTAAATTTCAGAATCACTTTTCTTTTGTCCAGGAGCATATGAGACACACTGCCCAGAGGTGCGGTACCTTGTCACCTGGGAGATGTTGAAAGAAAGCTCCTCCCTCTTTCCCTTCCTTCTGTCTCCTCTTCCACCAGTCTTGACCCAAATAGCAGTGGTGTAGTACTGAGGAGGGGGTGGGGCTGAGGTCACCTCAATCTCCTGTGGCCTCTGGCCCAGAAAGGTGCTGCGCCCCCACTTACCAGGTGACAAGGCAGGACACCCTGAAAACACCTCCAGAGAGAGTCCCTTTCTTCTAGGAGGCACAGGGAGGGTGGTGAGAACTTGAGGGTTGCATGTGTCCTTTTTCCCCAGGGAAGAGACTGCTTTGTGAGGGGACCCCCAGAGATTTCCTTTTGATGGGTTGCCAGGGCCCCTCAAGGCTCTGCATCCTTTTGATGGCTGCCACCCACAGCAGCTCACCCCACAAACACTGTGGGCTGTCACTCCTCCCTCTCCACCACCCAAGGGTCCAGACCTCAGGAGCGGTTGTTTTACTTAAGAGAGGGCAGGGGAAGGAGCTGGCTTCAAGTCCCCAAACAGGTGCTGGGGTGGGGAGGGGAGGGAAGCCACCTTGGCGAGAGTCTCCCGGATGGGGTCACATTCCAGAACAACTGATCTTAGAGCCATCTGGTCACAGAGGCTCATAAATAGATCATCCCCTTTCGGAGGGAAAAATCGTCTGCAGGCTGGCCTGGGTCCCAGCTGGCTGCAAGCCCTGTCACTAATTCACTGAGTGACGCTGGGAACACACAGCCTCTCTCACAGGTGGTTTTCTCACCTGTAAGAGAACATTGGACTGGGTGACCCCACATGCCTTCCAGCCCTGGTATTCTGAGGCCCTGTGGTCTCCAGTGGGTGGCCTCTGCCTACACAGCCTTGGCAGGTGGCCAGGGGGAGCCTGTCACTCACTGTCTTTTCTGGTCGTGTGTGGATCTCCACATCCAGCCAGGGGCTGGCAGCCACCTGGGCTCCCGCGGTTCATAAAAGGGTGGAAAATTACTCATAGACTCTTGAAAAAGACCACTCTTTCCCAGCCCCTGACCTGTCCTCTCTCTGCAGGTCGGCTGAGGGGTTGGGGGCGGCAGCCAGGGGAAGGTCTGCTGCAGGCTCACGGGCCATTCTGCCTGGCTGGTTGCCTGCGCCTGGCACCTCTCACTGCCTCCAGACAGTTCCACAACCAAGCCATTCCAAGTCATGCACTTCCATCCCATAATACAAGTGACTGCAGGGGAAGGAGAAGGTTCTCAGGGATGGGACTTTCTGTAGAAGCTCTTTAGGGCCTAAGGAACAGGGAACGGTGGACAGCTGATGACACGGCTGCACATCTGAACTGAGACCAGGCGGCTGGACCTTCTCTGAGGAAAAGGGCACATGTGGCCCTCAAGCTCTCTCCAGCTCCCTGTGCCTCTTAGAAGAGAGGAACTCTCTCTGGAGGTGTTTTTGGGGTGTCCTACCTTTTTGCCTGATGAGTAGGGAGTGCAGCACCTTCTAGGATTGGAGGCCTCTGGGGATCCTCAGCAGAGGTGACCTCAGCCTCAGCCCCATCTTCAGAGCCAAGCTCTGCTTCAGGCCCCCCCAGCTGCCGCTCTTTCCCTCCTCACTCTCACAGTTCCACAAGGGCCGCCTCCATTTCTTATCTTCCAATCTGGCCTCCATGGCCCTCCAGCCCATCAGAAGGGGGAGATGCTTCTGCTCAGGTACTATCCGGCCCCTGTCTCATTTGATCTTAGAGAAGCACCTGGCAACATTGAGCCCTCTCTCCTCAAAGTGCTCACTACCCCCTGCTGTGGAAACTCCCTCTCTGGCTCTCTCCACCTCTAGCTACTCTTCTTCCTTCTCTGCCTCCTCTCCTCCCCATCTTCTCTTCCTCCTCCTAGGGACTGAACCCAGAGGAGCTTTACCACTGAGCTACATCCCAGTCCTTTATGTGGGTTGCTGAGGCTGGTCTTGAACTTAAGGTCATTCTGCCTCAGCCTCCCAAATCACTGGAATTGCAGGTGTGCGCCACTCTGCCCAGCTCGGCTATCTTCTTTGCAGGGCTTCTCTTCCCCCGCCCATCCTATAAGTGGCATAATTCTTTGGGGGCTCTGTCCTGTCTCTTTGTTCTAGCTACTCTTAGATTCTCTTTGGGCAGTCTTTTTTTTTAATATGCCCATGGACTCCATACCCACCTGTCTGTTGATGGTTCCTACCTCTACATCTCCAGTCTAGATTGACCCAACACACTGCACAATGGGCTCTCCTCTAGATTGACCCAACTCACTGCATGATGGGCTCTCCACTTGGATGACCCAGTAGTGCCTCAAATTGAACATTTCCCAAAGTAAGCCCCTGCCTTCCTTCCCATGAATGGTCCTTCCCCATCTCTGTTCTAGGAAATAACATACTCATTTAGTTCCCTAATTCAGAAACATAGGTGTCATCTTTGACTTTCACCTCTCCTACATCCGATCAATCAAGTTCCGGAGACTATATATTCTGAATGTTCTAGAACAAGTCTTCTCTTATTTCCTTGTACCCATCTTTATCTATTGCCATCACCCTTTGCCTGGACTGCAAACTAACTGGCCTCCTGACTCCATTCCAAACATAACCAAACTCTTCCCCATGCTGCAGCTAGATGGGTCTTTTAAAAATTATTATTATTATTATTATTATTATTATTATTACCATGGATTGAACTCAGGGGTACTTAGTCATTGAGCCACATTTCTGGCCCTTATTTTTTATTTTGAGACAGGGTCTCACTAAGTTGCTTAGGGCCATGCTAAGTTGCTGAGGCTGGCTTTGAACTTGCAATCCTCCTGCCTAAGCCTCCTGAGCCACTGGGATTACAGGCATGCACCACCCACGAGCCAGGTGGCTCTTAAAACACGAATCTGATCATGTCACTACCCTGCTGAAATTTCTTCAGTGGCTCCCAGTCATCCTGAAGACAAAGCCCAAACTTGCTGGCTAAGTTACAAGACATACCACAGCTTGGCTCCTGCCTGTCACTCACTCCTCCCCTCCCACTCCACACTGTAGCTGGACAGCAGTTTGCATTTCTCTTGGGCCTGCAGCTCTTGCTCCTGCTGCTCGCTGTCTGCTCTAGCTGGGATGCTCACTCCAGTCTCTTCTCACCTAAAAGCTCATTCCTCTTACCTCCTGCCATCCTTCAGGTCTTGGCTTTCACTTCTCATCCTGCGGGAGCCTTGGCTGATTCCCCAGATTCATTCCGGTGCCTCTGAGATGCACAAGCACTGTGACGCTACCATTGTCCCCTATTTTGCTGTTGTACTCTATGCAATCCTCTGAGTCCCATGGAGACTGTGCATCTTTTTTTAAAATTCAGGACTCCCTGTACCCAGTACTGTGCTTGGCACACACTAGGCACTCAGTGATCACTACCAAAGATCCTCACTTGGCAATGGGGGCAGGACACCCTTAGGATGCCTCTTGAGAAAGATGGAGAAGACACAGAAGATGAGTAGAGGGAGCTCAGGGACCAGGCTTTCGCTTTTTCTCAGGGAAGAAACTGCTTTGCTAGGGGACAGTATAATAGTATAAGGTAATGAACAAGGACCCAGGTCAGAGAGGTTAAGCAATTGCCCAGGAACATGCAACTTGTAAGACCTTGAGCTTGAGTTTTAACTCAGACAAGTCTGATCCTGAGCACATGCTTAATCTGCCACTGCTTTCTCCTTCCCTCCAGATCCTTCCTCAAAACGCCCAAGAGTTTTGAGGATGGAGGAGGGAGGTGTGGTATGCAACGCCCCTCCTGCCCTCCACAGTCACTTTCAGAGGAGTTGGGACGGATGACATCTCTGAGAAGGGCCGAAGAGCAGGAAAGCTGTGTTTGAAATGAGAAGAACTCAGCACACAGCGCTGCTGGCTTCCAGGAGAGTGTGTGGGCTAGGCCTCTACCATCCAACAGTGTGTCGCCAAGGTCTGCACCTTAGAATATGTGTCACCCTAAATAAAACAGAATAAACTTGTTACTTGCGAAAAAGCCATTCAATATCTTCCAAAGCCAAGAATAACATTATTTAGAACTACCTGCTACTTGAGAAAGATCTATGACTCTGCAGCCCGCCGCCTTCATGGAGAACAGCCATTTTCCTGAAATGAAGAGGCAGGGGCTGGGGAAGCAACTGCTAGGCTGACTACTTGGGGGCATTCATAATTTCCGGAGCTCCAGGCTAGAGAGGGGGAGGGATGCAGAGGAAGCCTCCGGATCCATCACAGCCGGGGAGCCAGGAGGCTCTTGTCCCCAGGGAACACTCCCCCCAGCCCATTCCCCTTTCCTTCCTGCTCATTCCTGCAGCTGACAGGAATGAGGCTGCTAGGCCTCCTCAGGGAGCCAAAAGGCCTTCTGGGCCAATGCAGCTGTGTCAGTCTCCAGTCCCGGCTCCAATCTGCTCCCCTGGCCCCCATTAACCTGCCTCTGAGCTACACATCTGTTAACCTGGGGCCTGAATGGCCTTATAGTAAAAACCCTTCTGAACATCTGGAGTGCAGGGGGTGGAGGGGCGGGGAGGACCCCACCTGGAAGAGAGAGGGAAAGAGAAGGAAGGTGAAGAAGGAAGGGCAATCTGCAGTGGTGACATGGGAGGCTGGATTCTCTTTGTCAAGGTGGAAGGGATGGAAGGGGCACCATGAAGAGTGGGCCCAAGCCTCCTCCAAATCATCAGATCGTACCATTTAAGTCATCCTGCTCCTCTGATCAGAAACCACAGTAAGTGCCACCCAGCCGGGCATGGTGGCACATGCCTATAATCCCAGCAGCTCAGGATGCTGAGGCAGGAGGTTCAAGCCTCAGCAACATCGAGGCCCTAAACAACTCAGTGAGACCTTTCTCTAAATAAAATACAAAATAGGGCTGGGGATGTGGCTCAGTGGTTGAGTGCCCCTGAGTTCAATTCCTGGTAAGAAAGAGAGAGAGAGAGAGAGAGGATATCCCTGGGGCAGAATTTTCTTTGAGGTACTTCTGCTTTCACTCCGGTATCCCTGCCCTTTATTTCAGCAAAGAAACCTGTCCCCTTTCCCTCTGCCTCAAACCCATCCTCTTCTATCTCCAAGCCTTGGCGTAAGCTGTTTCTCAGGCGAGGCTGCTTTCCCCTTCCTTTCTGCCCAAACTTGTCTCTACTGCCTACGTGGATACAGTACTCACCTCCTCTAGAAAGTCCCCCTAGAATGGTTCCGTCTGAACTTGAGGCCTGATGGGCACAGGGGAACACTAAGTACCAGAGCCAGAGGTTTTCAGTCTTCCTAACTTTTTTCTCATCTCTTAGTCTTAACTTTTCCATCTGTAAAGTGGGTGTGGGCCTTGGGCTTCATGTGATGAACCCAAGCACTCTGATAACCAAAAGGTCCAGTGGGTGCTCTGCAGGAGGATTGCTCTGGATTTCAGCCAACACCACCTGAGACAAATACCTGGCTGGACCCTGACTCTGCCAACTCTACCTGTGGCCAACAGCACGGAGAAGAACCTGTCAGAACTCAGGGAGACAGCGAGGGGAATGGCGTGGGCACAGACGAACAATACCCTTTAGGAATTGCCAAATAGGAAACTAAATAGTGAGCTTTTGGGAAATCTGGTGAATTCTGAGAAAGAGCTCCATGCCCAGCCCAGGGCAGATGGGGCACCCTTCCTGGCCGGTTCTTCTTCCTAGTAAGGAAGCATTCAAATCTGACTGTGTCCAAGCTGCTCTGAATTTTCAAAGTGAGGAGGGGAAGGGGTAAGCCTTGGGAGCAATTGCAGGGGTTGAGCACTGCACCAGGCTCGAGCTTGGGCATCTCACCCACCCCTTCATTTCACTATATCCAGCCTGGGAGACCTTGACCCGGGGACCTGCATGCTTGGGTTCTGGCTCAGCCTGAGACTCTAGATTGCAGCAGCCTGGGGAATCTGTCTCCTTCCAGCTGAAAGGATGCTATGGGATTTTAGGGTCTTTCTCTGAAAATGGCTGCTGCTCTTCCTTGCATGTTAGCTTGGTCATTTTCTAGATGAAACATCCCAGACAAATTGTCTAAACATTTTGAGCCTCAGTTCTGTCCTCCGTACACTGGGAATAATGAAGTGGTCGTTTTGAAGATTCATGAGATGATGTAGAGAGGGACTGGGCACTAGGTACAACACAGTACCAGATACAACCACAGTAACTGTTGCTCCTGATACAAGTGTTACTGCTGGACTAATCTCTAGAACTGACTTCTATGGCATCATCAATTTCCACTGTGAGGGGGCACTGAGGTTAGATCATTTGGGCAGCTCAGTTCTAGGAACCCTGGCTTGAGGACCCAGAGTATGATAGACTCTAGGGGCAAGGATTTGGGTCCTTCCCCTGCCAGACTTTCCTGCAAAACTAGATTGTCCAGAAAAGGACAGATGCTTCTCCAACCCTTGAGCTCAGGACTGGCCTTCTGGGTAGTCAATTACTATAGCAGTGATGCCCTAGGATCATTCCTTCTACGGCCTTTTCATCATGAAGATCTGTGTTGGGCACCTTCACTGAGATGCACCTGCCTTCAGTGCGATTATCATCAAATGAGAGGTTCAAGGCATGTTCACAAACAGCTGGTGCTAGAATAAAGCAGGTGCCTATGAGAGGTCCAGAGCATCCTGGGAAGGACAGCAGCTAGCATTCGTTGGCCATTAGCTATGTGCCAGGTGCTGTGCTAGGTTTTGAAGGTGGAAGAGGAGTTGAACTGGTACAGATGAAAGGGCAGATTTGCTAGGAGAGGAAGAGCCTGGGCAAAGAGTAAAGGCAGTAGCTTGGGGGCGTAGGAGGAAAAAGACTTTGGATCTGGAGCACAGCAGCTTGATTTGGTGCAGGCCTAGCTTCCTGCGCTTACAGGGCTGCCTGTCTGACCGTAGACCCCAGAGTCTCTGCTGGGGGTCATATATGAGGCTAGTTGGAGACCACTGCAGGATAAGACCTGGATTATAGCAATGGCCATTGGGGCAGGTTGAGAGGACACAGCCTTGAGATTCCAATGACAGGGTCTGGGGGCTGATTATGTAGGAGATCCAGGGAAAGATGGGCTGCAGGGAAAGTGGATTGAAGCAAATGAGTTTTCTCCCACTGCACACTCCCAATTCTTTCCCTCCTCAGTGCCCTTCTCTGCTCTGGCTGCAGGCTCTGTGGAGCACTCCCTTGCTGGCACCCCTTGTCCCAGCACTCCAACAGCCTGGGACTTAATTATACACTGACGCACTTTGTTTTTAAAAAACATGTTTATTTTTGTTCTGACTCATTGTAGAAAATTTAGAAAATACAAAAAATAAAAAGAAGAAAATAAAAATCATCCACCATCCTACCACCCAGACACAACGCTCGTTAACATTTCTGTGTTTCTCTGTGAACACACGGACTCTTCCGAACACATGTGCGTCCTGTATGATACATGATAGTACCTTATGTTGGAATCTGGTATAGTCTCTTCAAACTCTATCACTAGTTTAAGAATTTTAACTTCTAAATGTTTTTGAAAATGGTGATATAATTCACACAGCAGAAAATTCACTCTTTTAAGTATGCAATTCAGCAGTTGTTAGTGTACTTATAAGGTTGGACAACCATTCCTACTAACTCTCAAACATTTTCATCACCCTCCAAAGACGAACTTTACTCAATTACAGTCCTTCCCCATCTCCCTTCCCCCACCCCCTGACAGCCACTTATTGACTGTCTGTCTCTGGATCGTTCTATCCTGGACATTTCTTATAAATAGAGTTACACAACATGTAGCTTTTTCTGCATGGCTTTTAAAACCTCACGTAATGTTTTCAAAGATCATCCATGTCTTATTAGCATGTATCAGTACTTTATTTCTTTTATTTTTTATTGTTATTATTTTTTACCTTGTTCCTTTTGATAGTTTAATAGCTTTCACATGGCTAAATCGTATTTTGTTTTATCTACATATCAGTTGATGGACAATTAGGTTAGTTCTACTTTTTGGTGTTCTTTTATTTCTTTCAACAATATTTTATAGCTTTTAGAGTATAGGCATTGCATTTTTAAAAAAAATTATTCTTAGATATTTTATCCTTGTTAGTGCTATTATAAATGGAATCGTTTTTCTTATTTCCTTTTTCAGGTTGCTCATCGCAAGTGTATATAAATATTAATGAGTTTTGAATATTCATACAACTTTTCTGTACTTGTTTATTAGCTCTGACAATTCCTCTGTGGAGTTTAATTAAGTCCCTGTCTATTTTTTCTCACTTTCTATTTTATGATATGCAGTTTAGTTTTATTTCTTGAGAGTGCCCCCAACTCCCCTGCCAAAAAAGTGCCTTAGGGATCTCAATTGTAATTACATTGTCTATAAATTGAATTGTAGAGGCTTTACGTATTTATTATTTCTTTTAATTCAGAACATCTTTTAGGGGGCTGGGGGTGTAGCCTAGTGACAGAGCACTTGCCGAGCATGCACAAGGCCCTAGGTTTGATCCCTAGCACCTAAACAACAAAAACCCCACATATTTTATATATCTTGGTAATCTTTCTGTAGTTCTAGCTTTTTTTCACTAAGGACCCATATATTTCATTTGGTTTGTTTGTTTATTTTTTTATTTTGGTACTGGGGGTTGAACCCAGGTATGTTCTGCCACTGAGCTACATCCCCAAGACCTTTTATTTTTTTTATTTGTTCTTTTTATATATATATGACAGTACAGTGTATTTTGACATATTATACATACATGGAGTATAACTTGTGCTAATTAGGATCCCATTCTTGTGGTTGTACATGATGTGATGTTTCACTGGTCAAGTATTCATATATGAACTTAGGAAAGTTATGTCCCATTTATTCCACTGTCTTTCCTAATCCTATGCCCTCTCCCTTGCCTTCATTCCCCTTTGTCTAATCCAATGAACTTCTCTTCTTCCCTCCTCCCCCACCCGTATTGTGTGTTAGCATCCACATATCAGAGAAAACACTGGGGACTGGCTTTCTCATTGCTTCAGAGGCTCCAGTTCCATTCATTTACCAGCAAGTGCCATAATTTCATTCTTCTTTATGGCTGAGTAATATTTCATTGTGTATATATACCACATTTTCCTTATCCATTCATCAGTTTTAATTTTGAGATAGTCTCTATAAGTTGCTCAAGACCTCACTAAATTGCTGAGACTGACCTCAAACTTGTGATTCTCCTGCTTCAGTTGACTGAGTCTGTAGGTCTTCAGCACACCTGGCAAGGACTGCTATATTTCTTGTTAGATTTAGCTCATGAAGTTTATTGAGTCTTCCTGTTTATGAATGTTTTTGTTTGTTTTTGGTGGCTATCACTGGTGGGGAGGAGATGTTTCACTATTGTCTTCTGCTCATTTTTGGAAATTTAGGAAAGTATTAAGGTGTTTGTTGTCTTAGTTCATTTTCTGTTGCTATAATGAAATACTTGAAGCTGGGTAATAGAATGTGATATTTAAATATTTAAATCCTATTAAAATATTCATAAATGACAATGAGCTATATCTTGTGTTCTGTGCTGTCCTTGGTAGCTTTTGTTATTAAGTTAAACTGAGTAAATCAAGTATCATTCCAGTCTTTTCTATCCCTGAAACAATTTATAAAGTAATATATATATATATATATATATATATATATATATATATATATATACACAATGCCTTTATTTTTATGTGGTGCTGAGGATTGAACCCAGGGCTTCATGCTAGGCAAGCATTCTACCACTGAGCCACAACTCTAGCTTATTAATGAGAATTGTTTCTTACTTGAAAGTTTGGAGCAGTTTAGTGATAAATTGCCTGGTCCCAGAAACTTTGGGTTCTGGGAAGCAAATTCTTTGGTAATGTTTCTCTGGGAAGCAAATTCTTTGGTAATGTTTCTCGTTTATTCTTTAGTGTTTGATTTCATCTGTTTTTCTATTTCTTAGTTGAAGCATTATATTTTCCTGAAAATCATCCATTTCATTAAAATCTTTTTTCACTCTGCTAATAAATGCAATGATTTTTGAGGAAACTGTTCTCTTCTGGGAAAAATAGAAATGATGCGTTTTGTCTCCCTTCCATCACGTTTTATACTTTCTTTCTTAATGTTTAGCTGCTGTTTCCATTTGTTCTCTTCTCCTCCCCCTCATCCTTCTCTCTCCTTGGGACTCCTCCGTCTCACATTGAGTCATCTTGGATTCTCCAAACTCTGAACGCCATCTCCTCAACTCAACTCGGAGTGAACCCAGGTTCTGTTTGGGTTCCCTCTCTTCTTGAGGAAGCCTGGAAGCTCTCTCTGGGCAGCACGCTAAGGCAGTCCTACAGCTCTACCATTTGTCTCTTTTCTCTCTGGAATCATTGTGCAGTGCTGCCTGTTGCCCAGTCCCTGAAGCCAGTGGTTTTCTGGTGGCAGAGGGGTGGGCCAGTTCCTGCGGCTCCATCTCGTCTAGAGATGGAAGTCAACTACTCCTCATTCTTGAGTTCTCTGTTATCT
This sequence comes from Urocitellus parryii, assembly GCF_045843805.1. Lineage (NCBI taxonomy): Eukaryota > Metazoa > Chordata > Mammalia > Rodentia > Sciuridae > Urocitellus > Urocitellus parryii. The sequence continues at coordinate 115,744,589 of NC_135539.1, read as the reverse complement.
CCCTTGATTGCCTCTTTTATGTGTTTAATTTTTCCTTGAACCAAGAACAATACAGGGCTACTCTATTTTCCAATCCCTTACATGGTTAATATATTTTTGTGGACTTCACAAACAATAGTCCAACTAACTCAATTAAAAAAAAATTCTTGACTCGTGATCTATTTTTTTTTTCTCAGAATTCTATAGATATAGCATCATTTTCTCTCTAACATGTAGTGTATCAGAAATTTCTGAGGTCAGCCTTACCATTTTATTTCTCTGAGGACAGCATGTTTCTTCTTTATGGATGCATATGAGTTCTTTTTCTTTATCTTTACAACCAAAAATTTTTAAAATATATATTTTTAGTTGTAGATGCACATAATACCTTTATTTAATTTATTTATTTTTATGTGGTGCCGAGGGTCGAACCCAATGCCTCACATGTACTAGGCAAACGCTCTACCACCAAGCTACAACCCCAGCCCTTATAACTGAAAATTTTGCCAGACTATGTGTCAGCATAAATCTTTTTCATTTGGTTTGTTTGTAACACAATGAGCATTTAAAATCAGTATTATTTTTTCAGCTTCAAAAAAAATTTTTTTAAATTTATAACAATTGTGTGCTTCTGTTTCTGTTCCATTTGCTCTGGTTTAATCCTCTGAGAATACCTGCAGTTCTTAAGTTCAAAATTCAATTATCTTTCCTATTTGCCTCATCTTCATTTTTATAACTTTCATCTCTTTGTCCTTTTATTCCAACTTCAAAGAGAACATCTCATGTTTGATTTCCCATTGCTTATTCAGTTTTTTTTTTTTTGTGTGTGTGTGTGTGGAGCCAATTCTATTCTTTATCACTTACAATGTGAATTTGAATTTGCTCTTTTAACTTTCCTTTTCCTGCAAGCTGCCCACAGCCCACCTAGCTCTGTTGGCATTTCCAGTAGTCTTTGAAATGCACCTTTATTTTTTCTATTTTATACTGTAGTTCTGTCTCCGCTTCTTTTTCTTTTTTATGCATTTTTGTTCCAGTTTCACAGAGGTCATGATTATTCATACCTTATTGAGGATGCTAAATAACTTGTATCCCATTTCAAAGATGTCATCTTCTGGGCATGATGCTATTACCTCTTCCTGGTTTTTTTTCAGAATTTAAAAAAAAATTTAATACTGTTTTTTTTTTCAGAATTTAAAAAATTGCTTTTTAATTTTTTCTCATCTTTGTAGGAAATATTTTTTGTACACATAGCTCACATTTTGTCTATTAATTCACCCATTGATGGATACTGGGTTGTTCCCATCTGTTGGCTATTGTGAATAATTCTACTATGATTAGGAGTGTGTAAATATCTTTTTTCTCCTTATCTTTGAATAGAAAAAAAAATCTTGCTGGGTGTGGTGATGCACTCCTGTAATCCAAGTGGCTCTGGAGGCTAAGGCAGGAGGATCGAAAGTTCAAAGCCAAGCTCAGCAACTTAGTGAGGCCCTGAGCAACTTAGCGAGAACTTGTCTCAAAATAAAAAATAAAAAAAGCTGGAGATGTGACTCAGTGGTTGAGAGCCCCTGAATTCAATCCCTGAATTAAAAAAAAATCATATTTAGAAGTACTAAATGTCACTAGAGAGGTGATGTGAATTTCCCATGGCTTTGCTTTCTGTCCTCCCAGGGCTTCTCAGATTTATAGCTGGAAAGCAGGTTGGCGTGCATAATTCCCAGGCCAATTTTTAGTGTCTAAGCAGATATTCATCTGGATTAACTTTGATATCTGATGGAATCTTATCCTTCGCCCAGTAATTGGTTATCTGATTGTCTTCATCAGGGTGTGAATCAGACTCTCCATACCAGTGATTTGCTACTTTGGCCAAACATTAGAACCACCAGAGGAAATTGTGAACACTTTAATCTTCACCCTGAGCCTTTGACAGAATTTCTGGGGCTAGACCCAGGTATCAGTGTTTTGAAAAGTTCCTTAGGTGACGTGACTGGGGTGCCAAAATAGAGAAGCTCTGCTTTACCTCAGGATATATAGCCACCAGGGCTATCGCAGCCATTGCCTTGAGTAAGACCACCTCCCAGGATAAAGGTGCCAATTCCAGACCCTTCCCCTCCTTCCTTCCACAGTATTTTCTAGAAGTTGAAGTCTCTGAGTGAATACAGAAATCTGGGCTGGGGTGGTAGGGTGGATGGTATACTGGCCTCAAAAAGTATCATTGATATTGGGTTCAGTTTTTGGATTCTGATTCAAAATAGACGGACGGGGAGGTCTTTTCTCATCTTCTATCTTATGGGGACAGTGCTGCTCTGTCTCACAAGGCAAAACAGAAACACCACTCATTATCAGCTATCTTCCCTAGTCCCACTGAACTCAGGGTTAGCAGAGATGTCAGATTCTGGGTAAGCGTTACTTTTGGTCCAGGTCTAAGTTTTCATTCTTTCCCCTTGTATTTCACATGTGTTTAGTAAGAAGGTTGTTAGGTTTCCCTCCATTTTAGCTGCATGCATTTTGAGTGTGTTTAACTTGTTCCCTTCCTTTCCTTACTAGGTTGGAGGAGAGGGACTCTGTCCAGATTCCCTGTGTGTCGATGCTTTGGCACAGGGTGGGGGTGTGGAGGGTGCTTAGGGGTCAGTCAATCAGGAGGAGAGGCTGAGTACAGGAGGGAACAGAAACATGAGGGTCAGGTCAGAGACTCTAGGAAGAGGCATTTTAAGCAGAGCTTTGAAGAGAGGAGAGAGAAACAGGAGCAGCGGCCTCTGCAAAGACATAGGGATAAATAACCATGGACTCTTAAACAAGGAGGCACCCAGAGAGACATATTTGCAGATGAAATGGATAATTGGAAGGACCTTCTCAGAAAGGAGGCTAGTGAGAGAATCTTTTCAGGGAAGGGATCTCGAAGGCCAAGCTCAAGAGTTTGGAGTTGCCTGGAAGCTATAGATGATTCTGAGCAAGAGACAAACAAGATGATGACATGGACGGGGATGACTGTGTAGCCTGTGAGTTTACGTAGGGATGGGTGGAGGGATGGAGGCAGGGCGACTGAAGAGGAGAGGATTCTTTTCATGAAGACGTGACTTCTCCAGCTCTCACATAGATCCACGGAGAGTCGGAAGCTCTCTGGAATGAAGGAGGAGAAATAAACTGTGGGAAGGAAGGGAACCCTGAGTGAGGTAAACCAGAGCACATACGGGCTTTCCCTGCTGACTTCCTCTCCCCTTCTCTCTTGGTACCTTTAGAAGTGTTCATATGTGACTTGGTTTTCCCTGATGCCATTACTATAGGGTCTACTAATCGTGTCTTCAAAATACGGGCATGTCACTTATATTCCCTGAGCCACTGACATCACTGCTCTGAGTCTGGGGAGAAAAGTTAGGAAAATCCCTGTCTGCCTCTTCCTCCACCAACCACAGCTGCCTTCGCCAAGGGCAGGCATCCAGGCCCGGGGCAACCGCAGGACCCAGCTCCCAAACACACGTCAGACAGCCAGAAAGGTCCCCAGAAACCAGCCTGGTGTCTGGAATCCAATGGCTGGAGGACAGGGGATAGATGAGATGGCTTTTTGTAGTCCCCGCCCCAGGATTCCGGGATTGTCACCCACAAAGCTGGCCTTGTGCCCAGATCTGTAGGTCTGTGTCTTCAGGGCAGCTCCTGAAGGACACACAGTCTCCCGCCCGCCTCCCTCCTGGAGGCACCCAATTATTTTTATATATTGCTGCCGAATAGAACACAAGGAATGGCTTGCAGGAATGCTCAGGTATCGTCCTTTGATGTGTACAAAGGAAGCGGCTTCTCTGCCTCCCGGGGCTCTTGCACACCCATCAATTCTCCTGACAGATGGAGGGAAGGGTGGCTTGGGCATTAGCATGGCCCGGAGAACAAGTTGGAATTGCCTTCATTTTAATATCCCTGCTTTGATCTATTGGAAGGCTGACAGTGAGAGGGGAAGGATCTTATTAGGTGGCGGACATCAGAATTGGTACAGTCCCTTTCCTCCAGCAAACCCAGACCTTCCCTGTGAAGGAAGTGGGAGAGAAACCGGATGCTGGAGCCCTCGGCTACCCTCCTCTCAATCCCAGCTGGGAACAAAAAGGGTGACCGGAGGCCCCGTCTACTGCCTCAGCCCACCCGTGCAGGGAAGCCTGTGTTCTCTCTCCAAGCTCCTGATGGCTCACTCAGCTCCTCTCGGCTCCCCATGCTCTCTGTCACCATGGGACCCATCCCCCAAGAGGGCCCAGGCTCTGGCTCCCAAGAGTTTTAGTTTTGGGATTCGTCAGAACTTGAGTGTGTTGTCTGAGGGCCTGGTGGATTCTGGATGTGGAAAGTCACTGCTGGGGCCCACAGGAAGGGACTCAAGTGTTGGATGCCGCTGAGAAGTGGCTCATGGGACTTGAGCCCTTCCCAGGACTCAGCCCGAGACCCGGGGAGGGTGTCTGCTGTTATCCCTGTGGCACTGTCTATTGGGCAAGGGTTAAAAACCAGCTTCTCCTCCCCAGAGACAAGAGCAGGGAGAAGGGGGCAATAGACTCAAAGAAGCCCAGACTCAAAGGCCACCACCTTCTCTGGCTCTGCCATGTCTTTACTTTGGCCCTGGCCAAGTCACTTGGCCCTTCAGGATTCCCTGGTTGAGAGGGGTCCTTTCAGTTTTCATTTCTATGGCTATGCTCCATTCTCAGAAAGCACTTCTCTGGATAGTGCTGGCAGTGCCCATAATTTTCTTTCTTTCTTTCTTTCTTTCTTTCTTTCTTTCTTTCTTTCTTTCTTTCTTTCTTTCTTTCTTTCTTTCTTTCTTTCTTTCTTTCTTTTTTGTGGTGCTAAGGATGGAACCCAGGGCCTGGTGCATGCTAGGCAAGTGCTCTACCACTGAGCTACACACCCCCAGCTCAGTGCCCATAAATTGATCAATAAGAAATACAGATCTAACATCCCATGTGAGCAAATTTTGGGGAAAGACGGGCCCAAAATCAAAGTGCACATTTGGGTAAAGTCATTCAAAGGTCCAAAGCTGGCCTCTCCTTCCTCCACCTCTGCTGACATCCTTCCCAGCACTTAGGTCCAGAGCTCCCTGCATTCCTAGTCTGGGTCTCATTTTCAGAAGCTTCTCTCAAAAAGCTGTTCTCCACTAAAAGCTTACTGAATAATACTTGCCAGATTAAAACACACACACACACACACACACACACACACACACACACAATAGCAAGCAACTTCTATATTCTAAAAAAGGAATATTGTCCAAATGGTGAATTTTAGTCATCTTGATGCTCATGGGGCGTGGGGTGGAGTTGGCTGCTAGGGCCCTGTATGACATCACAGGGGGCCTGCTCAGCAAGCTCCCTGTCTTGGGGACGAAGGGACACAGAACAGAAGAATTTGTCCAAAGAAGGCTTCTAGTCTTAGAAGGACAGAGCCACAAGGACCCTTAAGCTAACCCGTCCTCATACAGGTATAGAAACTAACACAGGAAGAGGAGGCACCTAAAGTAACAGAGCCCCAACAGAGTTGTCTTTCTCAATCTTTAATCTCCCAATTGCTACAAGAGTTCAGATCCATCAAGCCCTCGGGGACCAGCACATTCTCTTCCCAATGGACAAGCTCTTCTTTCCTCACTCTCCACCTTAGCTGGTACCTCTGCACCCGCCCCCCGACTCTCCCATGTTGGGCTTTGGCCAGCATCTCTGCACATACTTTTCTCTCTGCCAGAAATGCTCACTCCCCTGTCCACCTGGTAAAAATTCAGGTATTCTTCAAATGTCACCTTTTCTGGAAAAAAACAAAACAAAACATGTTACCTCTTCCCGGAAGCCTGTCCTGCCCTTCCTGGCCTAATGATTTGCATGGTTCATTTTATTCCCTCAGTTCTCAGTGCACATCACATCCAGACACACTCCTCCTGCTCTCCGACACACGAGCACACACACACTGCATCACAATTGGTTGTTTATTTATCTTCATTAATGCACTATGAGTTCCTCAAGGGCTGGAACCAAATCTCAAGTTATCTCACTGTCCCTAATGTATTGCATGGAGCTTAGCTAATTTCTTAGAGATGTCCAGGATGATGGCCACTAGCTGCCTGTGTCAATTAAAATGAATGAAATTTGGTTTCTCAGTAATGTCAGCCACATTGGAGGTGCTCAATACCCACATGTGCCTAGGGGCTACGATTTGGGACAGTACTCTTTCTCTCTTCACAGAGCTCCATAGGACAGTGATGTTTCTGAGGAGACCAAAACCATATAGTACCCTACATTCGTCCTTGGTGGGCCTGGGGAGGCCTTTGCTGCTCTGACGGCACAGGTGCTGGAACCTGGCACAAAGAAGGTGCTTGAGGAAGAATTTCCTAGAACTGGGGGTGGAGCACCATCACATGGGTTCTGGGTTTGTTTACTTTATCTAGGTCCTGATTGGGGTGCAGCTCCAAAACCTGGTTCCCTAAGGGCCTCTGCTGGTGCTACTCCCCTTAGCTGACAGATGTCTCTCTGTAGGGAGGGAAGGGCCTTTCAGGACAAGCTCTGCTGCTCAAGTCTTAATAAGGGAAAGCTTATCAAAAGCCCAGATTGTGTGGTGGCCACTTGAAGATGAAGATCCCTGGTTCAAGGGTTCCCCGGCTCTTCCCTCCAGCACCCTAAACCATCCTAGGACAAGGATAAGGTGCACTGGCTGTGGGCAAGGGTGACCTCTCCGGCCTCCCATGGCCCCCTGACCTGGGAGACTGGGGTGGTGAACACACTTCACACATCCATCACAGATGGTGTTCCAGAGTTGTGGCCCCTGAGAGCCAACCCTTTGTCCTGAGCAGCCTAGGATTATGGGTTATGTACATAGATGGGGTTTTAGCCTTGGGAAACTAGCATAATTTTCCTTGATTCCTCCCACTTTCCCTGACTCCACCTTCTCCACTCTCCTGGGCCCTGTCTTCCAAGACCCTTACCTCCTCCTAGGAAAACAGCTCTGACTCATGCACTTGAACCAGGCATCCCACCACCTCCCCGCCTTCTGCCCCAACCTGTCCCACCTGACCCAGTCTCAACCCTGTGGCCTTGATCATCTTCCTAAAATACAACTCAACAGTCGCTCTACCGTAATCTGCCCTTCTCCACCTTCCCCTACCTGGCCTGGCCCCTTCTCATGCACTTCCAAATACTGACTATTCACAAAGTACCTTCCTGCTCTGGGTTTTGCTCATTCTGTTATTTCCGCCTCATGTATTTTCTCTTTCCCTAAGAAAACTCCTCCTACCTTGAGAGCCAGCTCCAGCTTCACTTCCTCTGGGAGGCCTTCCTGGATTCCCCCAGGCTGAAAGAGTGTGTCCCAGCTCTGAGAGTGTTTCCCACACACTCAAAGTGTGTGTCTCAGTGTAGCCACAGGTTTAAAGCCAAAGGCTCTGGAGTCAGACTGATGGCTTCACCTCCCTGAGCCTCCTTTTCTGCATGCAAAGGGGGAATAATAGGGTGCCTAGTCCATGGGGCTGGGGAAGATTAAATATGATTGTATGTGTAAAACATCCAGCACACCTGCTAACCAGCTATTTCTCACTAAATGTTAGTGAAGTCTTTTATGTTGTTTTATTAGGTAATAAATTAAATGGTCTAAGAGGTTTTGTGGAGAGGGACTCTTGTTATTCAAGTTGGGACTCCCGACTGAGCAGAGTGCTGGCATAAGAGTAGGCATTCGGTGAACATTTATTGGATTTATTTTATTGATTGACACCATCTGTAATGAGGGGCATTTCAGAGGACCTGATAGGCACTGGGGGAGAGAGCTGGGAGGGTAGAGGCTTTGTAGAGCCCTCAAGAAACCATGAAGGGCCTTTGCAGGAGGCACATTGCAGCCTCTGTAAGGGAACTTAACAGGGGTGTCATTGTGTGCAAAGGCACAGGAATACGCGGCTGTGTCATGGATGCAGACTGCTTGGTCTTAGTTGGACAAGCCCCCTTGCCAAGCAGAACCAAGGCACGGGCAGGGAGTGCTCCCATCTTGGGGTCCCATGACCCTCCCAGCAAAGGTTGACAGCACTGGTGGCCGGTGCTGGTGCAGGAGTGGGGGCCCTTCCCCACCACTCTGCAGGTGCCAGCCTGCTCCCTGCTGGAACCCTCACCTTTTCTGGCAGGCTCCTGGTCAGGGCTGTTGGTTCCTCCAGGCAATCAACGGCTCCCACGTGAAATATTTTCCCTACAGAATAACCATTTCCATAGTGGCTGAGGGTTTTTTTTTTTTTTTTTTAATATCCTCCCCCTTCTGCCCTATCCTTTTCTCCAGCTCCAGAACATGAGCCCCCTCCTGCTTTCTTCCCTCTCTTCCTTCCCCATGTTCTACTGAAAGTCGGTTCTGTGCCTATACTGTGCTGAGGCGGGGTTTAGGGATGAAAATGCAGCCCTTGGCCCAGGGCAGACAATAACCTTAGGTCAAATGAGCAGTCCTGGTCCTCAGGGTCTCTCCCCTGCCAACCTCTCCCTCCCCCTCTCCCTTCCCACAGGAGAAGGCCTGGCCCACAACTCTGAAGGAGTTTTGGGGTCGGGAGCAGGACTGACTCCATGGGCTGAGCCTGCATCCCGCCCGGGCCCAGACCTCAGAGGGGCCTGTGCTGGGTTAACACTGTTATTGTCCTCTTGAAATTCTTGATGATTTTGAACAGGGTTTTATGTTCTTATTTTGTGTTGGGACCTGCAGATTGTGTAACCCGTCCTACTCAGGGGGGTAGAGAGAAGGAGGTAGACAAACTGGGGCAAGAAGTGGGCAGAGAAAACCATGCAGGACAGATGGCAAGGGGCTCCCTTTTCTGAACTTTCCATCTGAAATGGAACCTCGTCCATCCTTTCTCTGCAAAAAACCCATGGGCTGATGAGGGAAAGGAACACCCCAGGTCTTAAGACTGGCATAAGATATTGTCTTAGGGTGGAGGGGTCACATCAGGGGGTCAGGGGGTGGTGGGGACTCTGGAAGCCTCATCTGCCTCTTGCTGGAGGAGCAGTGGAGCCCCCCCCCGCCCCCGCCATGAGCCTCAGCCTCCTTCCGGCCCACCTTTCCTCATGAATGCTGGTCCTCAGCCTCCATCTTCTCCTGAGGATCTCTGTCCCACCTCTGTGTCTTCTTGAATCAAAGGCTCAGAGCTGGAGAGGGGAAGAAGTCACGGCTGACCTGAGTGAAACAAAAGAGAAGGACACGGGCCCTCTTCCCCTGCTGTCCTCCTGGTTTTCTTTGGAGTCCATTGGCCTTTAGATTCAAGGTCAGCCTGTGCTCAGGAAAAAGGTGCTTGTACCAGCACTGGAACTCTCCACAATTTCTTTTAAAGAATACCTGGTGATATCCATGGGTCAGTTGGTGGTCTACTACGAGTCCCAAATCTGTCCCTTCTGTCTGACTAATATCTGGTGGGATATGATGGATTTGAGAAAAACAATCTAGAAAGGGCTCATTAGATCGATCTAGGCCTCTGTGGGTGGTAAGAGCTCCCTGGTTCCCAAATAGAAATGTGTCTCCTGCAGTATTTCTGCCCCCCATCATTTTGGGAAAGACAGATTGGCAAAGTAGAGTTTGAGCTCCAGCATGCCACCCAATTGGGACATTTGTCTTGATTTCTCAGGCCAACAACCTCCTCATGTGAGTGACTCCGGCAGATCCCTTCAGGTTCTGATATAATGGGATTCTAAGTTTATACTATTGTCCTTCTGGGTCACTATGAGCAAGTAACTTCCTGCTGTCTAACCTCAAGCTCTTCTGCTATATCTTGCTCCCTGTTAGGTCCTCATCTTACTTTAGTCAAGTGGGACCAGGTCTCCATGTTCCCAGCAATCCCCAAAGTCCCTCAGAGAGATGACTTTCACACCACCCACCCCTTGGTAGTGGAGAGAAGGGCTCCCACTCTCGCTTCCTCCCATCCTGCCCCAGACGCAGCCCTAGGCTGGGGGAGCTGAGGAGCAGTTGGGCCCTGCTGTTTCTCCTCACACAGGCAAGCCTGAACTGGCCCGTGAGGGCCCTGCTAATCTGCCCTATTACCGCAGGTAAGAATTATAATCAGAAAGCACTCGAGGGGCCAAGGCCCACGTGGGAGAAAGAGAAGCGCTGTTGATTCTATTCCAGAGCTTAATTGGTATAATTGCTCTCTTCCTGCTGCCAAACCAGAGATGGGATCAGCTCTCCCACCTGCTGATGGGGAGCTGCTCAGAAAGTTCTCTTAGTCTCAAATGGCGGATTCTGATGGCTGCTCAGAGACTCCTCTGGCTCCTTTCCAACTCCAGGTGGCAGGAGAACCGAGGGTCCCCCTACCCTGGAGGGCTGGGGATCTTAGTGGAGCCTGAGCCCTGGCTCAAGGGGGCTGGGAGGGTTTCTTCAATGATCACTCCATCCCACCAGGAGGACTAGGAGGAGGAGGTGGGGAGGGACTTCTCTGTAGCCAAGGTGCTGACATTTGGGGGACCCTGAGAATCACAGCATCCCAGAATGGGGAGAGGGGAGAAGGTAGAAGCTGGCGTTGATCCTTTCCCCACTCCTGCTTTCTCCCTGCTCCTCCCTGCGTTTTCTGGGGAGTCTACCTCTAAAGGAGTATTTTGTCCTCACAAAGTCACCAGGACCTATAATTGCCAAGTACCTATAATTGTCTATTGCAATAGATGTCACATTTAATACTAACACTATTCAATAATTTAATTTTTTAAAAAGGCCCTAAAACATGAATGCATTTAGGAATCAATGAATCACCTTGGGGACCCCAGGGCTCATCTGGATAGTCTCCTTGTTAGAAGGGGAGAAGGAAAAGGGGTACAGTCAAGAACCCAGTGCCACAGGAGGGGGTCTATTGCTAGATCTGTCCAAAGGTTAAGTCTACATTCCATCCACACTTCCAGGAGCTCCCTGAATCGGAGTTGCTAGATGAAATACAAATCTCAGCAAAGCACAGTGGTGCACACCTATAAACCCAGCTACTTCGGAGTCTGAGGCAGGAGAATCACAAGTTCAAGGCCAGTCTGAGCACATAGTGAGACCCTTTCTCAAAATAAAAATAAGCTAGTAAAACAAAAAAGGCCGTGGATATAGCTCAGTGGTAGAGTGCCCCTGGGTTAAAACCCTAGTAATAAACAAACAAACAGACAAATCTTGTATGGGAACTACTTATACTAAAAAGGTTTCCTCATTTATCTGAAATTCAGATTTCACCGGGCATCGTCCCAAATGTTGCAAGGGACATAATTTATGCTAAAAGTTACTTGTTATTTATCTGAAACTCAAATTTAAATGGATAGCATGTGTTTTTATTCCCTATCTCTGGTAATATCTCCTCAGCTCTTGGGTCACTCCCAAGTCCACCTGGCCTGAGTGAAAGACCTGGACTCCCTCTCACCCCCACAAGCAGCAACAGGGCTGCAGGTCCCTCCCCTCCCCAGCCCGCTCCTCCACCTCACCACTGCAGGAGATGGGGGAGCCAGGGCTCTCTCTGCTAGAGCAGAAGGAGACCTGGAGGTCCTGCAGCCTCACCTTCCCTAAGAGGAGACACAGAAGCCCACCCTGAGCAGGGGCCATGCTTGACCCAGGCTGGTAGAAGAGGCCCTCCCTAAGCTCTCCAGCCTATAGGTTGCCCAAATGCAGAAGAGGGACTGATCAGAACCCTAGGTTACATGTGTGAGCATCAGTGTGTGTGTGCAGGCACACATGTGCTCACACATGTGCAGTCGAGTGGAGGAAACAACTTCCTGTCTGTCTCATAGCACTTTCCCATGAGCCTCTCTAGGGCTATCTGCCAGCTCAGCCTCTGGGCTGATTTCCTGGACCTTCTCAAACAGGTGAGCAAAGTTCTCACTTCTGCCCACTCCGTGCACCTCAGTACTGGTATCAGACAGTGGGGAGGCCCATGGATTGGGGTTCCAGAGAGCCTGAGTTCAAATTCTAGCTCCGAGGCTCACTAGCTGTGTGACCTTGGGCAGCTTAATGTCTCGGTAAAATGGGGCTAATCAGAACTACCTCAGGATGAGGTTGAGAGTTTCATGCTTGTATCTGGTGCTGTACTTGGCCTATGAGAAAGGCTCAACAAATAGAAACAACAATAATTATTTGGTTGACACTGTAGAGCTGCACCCAGCCCAGGGCTTCAGGGAAGAAGGAATGTGATTACACTCCTTGGGGAGTCAAGTTCTAGTTACCCTTTAGGCAGGGAGTTGTAGAGGGCAAGGCCTAGTCCTGCCTGACAGCCAGGCCCCAGTTCAGCCCCCTGGCTCCTGCATGCAGTAGGCTGCTGGGCCTTCTCCACTTTACCCAGTAAGGATTGGTCTGGAATCTGGGCCCACTTCCCCTGCATTTTCCTGCCTTGAGGCCCTCACTCATGATATCCTGCTTCTTCCTTCTCCTGGTCGAAACCCTACCTTTCTTTAAGAAAGTCATCTCAAAATTTTCTTTGTGGTGGTCCTAAGCAGGACTTGGGACTTAGGGGTCTAAGATGGTGACCCCACTAAGAAGGCCTCCCCAGGGGCCGGAGGATGGTGTGGACATCTGCTGGTGACAGGTGAAAGGGGGAGGGATAAGAGCTCTTGCAGTGATCGGATGGATGGTCTCATGCCATTCTTTTTAATTTCTGTTTAGGGTTCAATTATGAGACTGTGTACATTTATTTAATTAACTTCTACCTAAGGAATATATTGCTTATTTGCATCAGTAACATTGCAATAGATATCACACTTAATACTAACACTACTCAATAATTTAATTTTTAAAAAGGCCCTAAAACATGAATGCACTTATGAATAAATGAATCACCTGAAAATTAGATTAAAATTCAGGCTCTGATTTAGTAAGTCTGGAGTGGAGCCTAAGAGTCTGCATTTCTAACAAGCTCACAGATGACTAAGTGGATCATCCCTGTGTCACATACTGTGAAGCAAAGGCCTAGAGAAGAATTGGATATGTCCACTGTTGCCCTAGTGGGAGTGGGATGATGGGGCCAGCATGACCAAATTGGGTTACATAACCCTAGGCCTCCTCAAAGGGGTGGTCAGGCAGGTATGTAAATGCCAGAGACTGTTGATGGAGTGGGGGTGAGGTATTCTGGGAGGATTCCAGGTTGGTGTAGCAATCAGTGAGGCACATAAGCAATAATTTTGTAGAGGGTGCCAATGATGGCATAATGGTTAGGGATGTGTACTTTGGAGCTGGATTGTCTGGGTTTGAATCCCATCTCTACTATGTATCAGATATTTGACCTTGGGCAAGTTACTTAACCTTTATATACCTAATTGTTTCTCACTTGCAGAGTGCGAAGCTTGCAAATTATGAAAATAAAATAAGTGACTTGATCCTTAAAACCTTCTTAGAACATAAATGCACACACTCAGTCGGTGGGGACTGTAACTACACAAGGAACTGAAATTCAAGCAGGGCCGTGTGGTGGAGACTCTGTTCCATGATGGTCAAGGTCCAGGCAGGGTAGATCTGCCTTCTAAGTATCTGCTGATGTTAACATTAAGGGGAATGGAGCTCTTTCAAAGAATACCACGTCTATGGCTGGCTGAGCTGCATGGTGATGCAGTTATCATGATGGCCAGGCAGTGTCTCGGTTTCCTGTGTGGGTGGTTGTCATTCTCCAGGCTTGGTTTTCTAAATAGGCAGGAGATAGGAGTAAGATGACACTGATATGCCATCTGTAGTTTCTGACTGGTAGGAATTCAAGCACACTGAGGGTGAGGCTGGGATGAGAGGTTACTTGTGTGCAGGAAGGAAACAAAGAAGCGGAGTACTTTATGAGATGCTAAAGAGACCCCCAGAGCCTCTGCATAACTTAACTGTGCCCTCCAGGCACTGTGCTATCCAGATCAAGAGCAACAGGGATTACCATTAGAACAGGGTACTTTTGGGGACTGGACACTACTGCATCAGTCAGGTTCATTTCCTGAGTTTCTAGAACAAATGAGATGGATATGGCTGCCCCTTTCTGGACATAATCATTGTGGAAAGCAACTCTCTCTTTGCTGATCTTCTGCCTCCAATATTACCCTTAGCCAATACCTACATGGTCTCTTAGGGGATCTTTCTAAAGCAAAAATCTAGCCATGTCCTTCCTTAGCTCAAAACTCTCCAGGAGCTTCCTATTTTCTATAACATGGCATTGCTTATGAGACCCTTCAAACTTCTCTGTACACTTCTCTCATTCTTTCCCTCATTCCTCCTTCTGGAAGCCCTACCTGTGTACTTTCAGGTCCCCTACAAGGCTACACTCCCTGTTTCCCACATACTGTTGCCTCTGCTTAGAGTTCTCCCCCCCCCTCTCCCTGACTGATCCTACTTGGCCATCAGTTCTCGATGTAAACACTGCTTTCTCCTGGAGGCAGTCCCTGACACCACGGGGCAGGTACCATAGTGCCTCATTGTGACTCTTGGTCTGGCTCCCACTGGACTGTAGGGCTCCAGGAGGAAGGACTCAGATGCTTTCTTCTTAGCAGCTGCCCTTTCTCAAACACTGCTTCTGGGACAGAATTATTAGGGTTTTCTGTCCAAGTCCCCTAGAAACTCCCATGGTAGCCTCTCTTGAGAGGAGGTGGTCCCCACGCCTTTCTGTGCCTAGAAACACCTGGGGCGTTCTTTAGGGACATATTCCCAGGCCCCACCCCAGTCCTTCTGAACTCTCCCAGGGAGGGCTTGGGAGTCAGTATTTTCACAATGATCCCCAGGTGATCTAATCAGTTAGACCATGATGGATGAATGATGACCACCAGAGGACCCTGTCTGGTGTGACAGACCCTGCCAATAGAGGGTGCTCCCTGAGGCGTTTTTGGTCCCATCAGGTCAGGATTGATGTGGGTGGAGGGTCTTCTCTAATTGCAGCTTTCAAGGGATTCCCTGGTCAGTTTGCACTTACTGCCAAGGCTGCATGTCAGTCTGTCCACCCAGAGCTCTCTTGCTGGAGATCTTGGGTGGGGGGTGGGGAGGTTTCTCCCAGGGGTTCAAGAGACTTGAAAGGGAGGATACTGCTAAAATGACTTAGGGAAGAGAAAGAAGCTGCACCTTCTACAAATTGATCTGTACTGTTGGGATGATAGAAAGTCACCTCCTCTACCCTTCATCCTGTGTGCCTGTGTGGGACAGCCATGGTTCAGGCCCAAGACCCCTTCAAGATAATAAAGTCCAGGAGTAGATCCATGGGTCATGGCTCAGCTTATCTGGGTCCCATGAGACCAGCTACATGGGGTGATAGCCTAAGTCCCAGACTGGAAGGCAGAGACAGTAACACACTGATAAAATGTATCATAACTTAGGCACACATGTAAAAAGCGAAGACAGGCAGTCTCCTTGTTTGCTGAGCTACCAGGATCTACAGACCACATCAGAAATCCTTGAGTCAGCCTGGAATCTCTGGTTGTGCACAGGCAAGACCACCTCCCATCTGTCTGGGGGAATCAGCAAACCAAGCTTTTCAATCAATCCAGCAAGAAACTCCAGGACTTTGGCAGAAGCCCCCCAGAACTCCTGGGTACTTGAGGGGACAAGGAACAGTTGGTGCTAGGGGTGGGTGATAGAGAATGGCTTGTGTCTTTGGGGAAGCATTTTTCTTTGGTTGGGTACAGAGGGAGATTTCCCACTGTCAATGGTGGGGACATCTCTATTATATGGCCTTAAAGTCGACAAGGTTGAAAAAAAACAATGTCACCCTCAGGAGAGACATGGCATAGATTTGGAAGCCTGGGGGAGGGGTGGTGGGGGAAATACTGGTTTTCCACAAATAGGCTGTGGGTTCAACCTTGGGTCTGAGAGGAAGAATTAGGATCATAGATAGAAATGTCTGGCATAAAAGGAACAAGAAGTGGTTTGACATAGAGACCAAACAGGGGAACTTAAAGAAGTGGGATACAGGGTTAATAGTAGCCAAGTTTCAACTTTAGTCCCAGGATGGTTTGGAGGCCATTATTGAACCAGAGATTGATCTGCAGCCTTCCCTTCATTGACCCTCTTCCTCCTCTCTCCCACCAGGCGCCTGGATGCCAACCTCATCTCTCTGGTCCCAGAAAGGAGCTTTGAGGGGCTGTCCTCCCTCCGCCACCTCTGGCTGGATGACAATGCACTCACAGAGATCCCCGTCAGAGCCCTCAACAATCTTCCTGCCCTGCAGGCCATGACCCTGGCCCTCAACCGCATCAGCCACATCCCTGACTATGCCTTCCAGAACCTCACCAGTCTTGTGGTGCTGTGAGTGCTGTCCTGGCCCTGTCCCTGGCTGCGTCCTCCTGGGCCTGGAGGCTGCATGTTTTCTCAAGTTGGACGGGAAGCCTGGCTAGCTTTGCTCTTCTCTGCATGTTGCTGAACATCCTAGTCTCCCTTTTTCCTTTGTAAGAGGGATGAGGATGTCCATCCTCCATTGACCACATTAGATTATCATGAAGTAAAATGACGTTATACCTATTGAAGGGCTCCAAGAGTCACTATAGTGCCAGAATACTATAACCAGAAAACAGGAATTAAGCTATCATTTTCTCACTATGTACATATAACAAGTCTACCATGCTAGTTGGAATAGAAAACCAGAATTTCTTAACTAATTTCTATCATATTTGATGATCAAATGATGCAGTCGTATACTCTGGCACAGAGATGGGATAAATTCACCTCATTCCGCAGGTCTAAAGAAGCAAAAAAAGCCATCACTTGTAATTAGACAGCAAAGCCCCATCAGGGTAATTACCTGGGAGATAGCATCCCTGGCAGGAATTGGGGACTGGGGTGAACTCTGCCTTCCCAATGGGAACTTTAGAGTGCAAATTAGCTCCCAGCTAATTGCTATGAATGATTGGTAAGTTCATAGGGTAATTACTAAGGGCTTGGAGGTCATGTGTAATTGCTTTGAGTTACACACTAATTGCTACAGGAACATGTGTGTTGGTGACTCTGCTAAGTGGCAACATTACTTTCCCTGCTCTTGGAAATCTGGTGTGATTTTCCAAGCCAGGGAATGAATGATGCTTAGTTATATTTCAGAGATGAAAAGACAGGCACTAATTTGTTTGTCTAATTCTCTGTTCTGGGAGATTAGAGAACCAAGATGAATATTCTTAGGGAGCACATACTTCTCTCAAAATGACCACACCCTCCCCACTCCTGGGAGCTGGTGACATGTTTCTGGAGGATCAACAGAACAAGGTGATTGGTCTCAGCTTTGGTGAGACCCGTATCCCTGTGACTTCATGAGGGAATGAGGTCAGGCTCCTTGGGAGACTACTGGAAGACTGAGAACTTCATCATGGGTCTCAGACAAATGGGCAGCCGCAGGTGCTTACAGAGCTCCTATGTGGACACTGAAGGGCCACAGGATGATGACACATAGCTGTTTCCCCCAAGGGGCAATAGCAGAGCAAACGTGGGAACAGATAGCTGAGATGTTGTATAACTGATGTTAACATAGCCAGTTGGCAAGTATAGGTTGGTTCTCAGTAGCATAAGAATAGAAAAGAGGCTGATGCAATTATAAATGGGGAAGAGGGAAGTTTCACAGGTGAGGTGCAGCTGGTCCTGGACCTGGAAAAATGGTGGATTTAGATGAGCAAAAAGAATAAGAGCATTGAAGTCACGGGTGTGCAGCTACCTGTGAATAGTCCAATATGGCAAGCAGAGAGTCCTCAGGCAGAGTGTGGAGAAGAGTTGGTGATGGGAGTTGGGGGACTCACAACGTCAGAGCAGGGAGTTTGGCTTTCATCTGCCAGTGGGAGAGGGGAATTTGAAGCTTTTCAGGCCAGAGTTAAAAGAGAGTATTTTAAGAAGGTCGATGTGAAGGATGGATGAGAACAGGGGCAAATCAGTTATAGGGAGATCAGTTCAGAGGCTCTTATGCATCAAAGTCCAGTTTGGGGAGGGGGCAGAAAGCCTAGAAGGAAAGGCAGGCTGTAAGCAATATTTTGAATGGAAAATTGATCTCGTTTACTAGGGTCAGAGGGTGGGAGACCAAGAGGAAAAGGAGTCATGGGTGACTTCACGGTTTGGCTGGGAGGCAGGGTGTTGGCATGAAAGTCAGGCCTGTGGGAGAGTTAGGAGGCATGGGGACCCACTGAGTGTAAGGAGGGACAAGGGACTAAGGGGGAAAAGTACTGGTGCAGGAGCAAAGCTGAAACAGAACTAGACTCTAGAATGGTGGAGTTTAGTGGCAGTTGGGATAGAGATGTGAAGAAAATGGGACAACTAAAAACCCCTCAGGAAGGGGGCGTTTATTCCCAGAAAACAAGGGCTGTTTCCCCTACTGGAACAGAGGCTCCCTGTGGGCAGGAATCTGTTGCCCGCTCCGGAACTGACTGAGATTTAAATCCCAAGGCTCACAAAACTCCTGTCCCCTGTCCTCCTCCCCGCATCTAGGGATGAGTCTTGCCTGTGGTCTTGGTATCTGAGCAACATCTTAGAGGCCAGCCTGATTTTTACCCCTTGGAAGTGATTTTTCCTCTTCTGACTAAAGTTTACTTATTTGTTTGTTTGTCTTGTGGTGCTGGGTATGGAACTTAGGGGTGCTCAACCATGGAGCCACATCCCCAGTCCTTTTAAAAATATTTTATTTAGAGACAGGGTCTTGCTGGGTTGCTTAGGGCCTTGCTAAGTTTCTGAGGCTGGCTTTGAACTCACAAATCCTCCTGCCTCAGCCTCCCAAGCTGCTGGGATTCCAGGCATGCACCACATACAGCTTGAAGATGTTTTTAAATTCTTGAACTTTAATAATGTAACTTCAATATGTCACAGAAGATTAGACATCCTGCATCTAATTTTCCTGGAGCAATGTATACTTTTGAGTTGCAGGTTTCATCTTCCTGGAGATTTTTTTTTTTCATATTTTGTCTTTAACTATATCTTCAGTCTCATTTTTTGGATTCTCTCCTTCAGAAATGTCAGTTACTCTGATTGACTTCCTTTGCATCACATTGATCAGTTACTGTTTTATCTCAAGCTTTCTCTCTGACACTAAATTAATTTCAGCAGTGATGATGCTGCTCCTTCTTTCAAATTTATTGACTAATTTTTCTTTTAATAATGATTTGGGGTCCTCAGGGTTTGTTTGTTTTTTTTTTTTTAATCTAGGATGGTCATTTTCTTTTCATTAAAAATTCTGTCTTTGAAATGCTGTTTGGGTTGTTTTGTCGCAGCAGGCACATGTAATCTATTGCCTTCTGTTCCTCATTCATTAGTGATATTTTCCTTTTTCTGGCTGTGTGTGGGGAGCTGTTCAGTTTTTCTGGCAGCATCGTCTTTGGGCTCCGTTGGTTCTCCCCTCCAAGCTTCACTGTGTGCACTGAGTACCAAGGATGAATTAGGTTCTGTCCCCTATTTTGGTGGGATGGTGAAGGGTGGGGATATATTTTGAGGCAGCATCCGATCTTTGTTAAATTCCTTGGACTCTGCTTTCTCTGCCCGGGTTGTGGGCAGAATTCATTCCCTCTGCTCAAAAATACCTTGAGGCTGGGCGGGGTGGTGCATGCCTGTAATTCCAGCTACTCAGGAGGCTGAGGCAGGAGGATCTCAAGTTCAAAGCCAGCCTCAGCAACTTAGTGAGACCCTGTTTCAAAATAAAAAATAAGAAGTACCAAGGATGTAGCTCAGTGGTAGAGCACCCCTGGGTTCAATCCTTAGTGCTGGGAAAATCCCCCCCCAAAACAGAAACCTCAAAGCCCCTTTGGCTTTAAGCTATTTTCTGCATTCTGTAAGTAGTCTAAAGCCTTTCTTGTTCCTTTTGGAAGCCAAAGGTAGAGAGGAAAAACAAGGACACTCATATAGGCAATTCTCTTGGATGTGGGTTTTAGGGAGAGTTCTTAGATTTTGCTTCTGGTAAAAGGAGCTGATCCGCTATAGACTGTTCCTTTGGTCATCAGTTTTTGCAGGGTCCTTACAGTAGGCTACCTGTCTTTCCTGGCTTTGTTGCTACTGTTAATATTTGGAAGGTGGGGTAGGGTCTGGCTTTTGCTATTTTTTTTCCCATTAGGAGTTGGGAGAAGAAAATTCTGTCACTTATCTTCAGTTAGCTATTTATCTTGGAAATCTCCCCTGAAATGCTCTCCTTCCTCTCCTCAACCCACCTGCTCTAGGCAATCTCTTTACCACCCTGTGCAGAGAGACCAGGCTCATTCCCACCTGCTTGCCTCTGAGCACACCCTTACCTGTGCCTGGACCGCCCCTCCCGCGGCTCCTGGGGCTCACCTATCTTCCTGGCCTTGCTCTGGATCACCACCTCGGGAAGCCTTTCTTGGTTCCTCTGGCCTCACCGATCTCCCCGTTCTCTCAGCGTGTCTGTGGCTCCCTCCAGCTGTTACAGAAAGCTTAGCCTTTAATTATATGTTGTCTGCAGTGGTTTGCTCTTGGCTCCCCTAAGTGCGTCTGGCCACTGAGTCAAGCTGGCCGGGTCCTAGGGAGCAGGGTCATAGACGAAGCCTCAGACGTGAGCCCCTGTGACATCAGGCCTCTCCCAGTGCTTAGCAGGAGTTTGGTTTAGCCTTGGCAGGTCTAGGCCCTCCTCTCCCTTTTTATTTCAATGAGAAGTCAAAACGATGCGACCTGTGGCCAAAGCAGCCCTGGCGATGATGGCTTCAGAAGTCGGTCTTGCCTCCTCCATTGGTCCCTGGAGACAAAGGATTAGACCTGGGGGTCTAACTGGGGTCATTCTGTCCATGCTTCTGCCTCCGCTCTGCTACGCTCACCACCGTGTGTTCTCGTCCGTTCTGGCCCTGGAGTGGTGGCGCTCATTCTGAGGTGTCTTTCCTCCCCACACAGGCATCTGCACAACAACCGCATCCAGCATCTGGGGACCCACAGCTTCGAGGGGCTGCACAATCTGGAGACACTGTGAGTGGGGGAGTCCTGCTCGAGCCCTGTCCTGCCTGGCGTTCCTGGAGTGGGGGTGGTGGGCACGGGGCAGGGCCAGTAGGACTGGGATGCTGGGCTGTGGCCCCAGGCTTGCTCGCCCACGTGGCCTTCCCTGGCCTTTTCTCTGGGATGGCACTCAGAATGAATTCCTCCCTCCCTCAGGTGGGTGGGAGGTGCCCTGGGGGAGTTCAGAGTGGCCCTGGGGAGTGGGAATCTAGGGTCCTGCCAGCAGAGACCACCAAAAAACAGCTCAGTTTAGACAGAAACAAGGCTGCAGGGAGTATGAGGATATTAAGCCTGGGGACTAGACGGTTTGGGAGTAATGCCGGGACTGTTTGCCAACTGATCTAACTAGCTAAATGATTAATGGGGGGATGGCCCGTTCAGCACTCCAGTCTGACTATAAAAAGCACCCGAGCTGTTGACTCTTAAAAAGCCATATTATTCACACATCATCATCCTGGAATTCAGTTAAGGTCAAAATGCACCCAAAGCCTCCCATCACTTCCTCTGGAGTGCGGCCAGCCCCCGCAGAGCGGGCTGAGTGGGCCCCAATTGAGCAAACAATTGGCTGGCCTCTGTAAGTGTGGCTGCCCATGTCAGCTGGGTTCCTCAGGTCCCAGGAGAGAGCCGGCTACCACTGCCACCTGGTGCAGGCTTGGGAGAGGGGCGCTGGGGAGAGAAGGATCCCCAGGTCACCAAGTGAGCCATTGAGGGTGGGAAGGGCTCACAGCACCAGTAGGATAGTCACAGTTCCTGCCCCCCCACTATGTCCCCTTCCCCATAATCAATTCCCCATTTTGCATACACTCCCCACTCCCAAACACACACCCCAGAGCGTCACTCCTGAGGTGAGGGATTTTCAAGAATCCAAAGCAGTGGAGGAGAAAATGCTGGAAGACGGTCGGTGGCTGGGAA
This sequence comes from Urocitellus parryii, assembly GCF_045843805.1. NCBI lineage: Eukaryota > Metazoa > Chordata > Mammalia > Rodentia > Sciuridae > Urocitellus > Urocitellus parryii. The sequence continues at coordinate 115,722,890 of NC_135539.1, read as the reverse complement.
GCAACGTGTTGTGGAAAACCATTTGGCAAAGTCTATCCCGAGAGGCCTGGGCACGTGTGTTTGTGCAGGGAGGGGAGTGGAGGCCGGGAGCGAAGTTCCACTCCTCTTTCCTGTGGTGGGGCTCCCAGGAGCGTGGCTGCTCTCTTGGACTCAGCCTGCAGCAGGACGAGTGGCAGAGCGGGGCCCAGCTCCCCGTAGCCTCACTCTTCAGCCAACTCGCTGCAGAGGAGTGGGGTGTGGGGCGACATGCCCTAGCCTGGAGTCAAGAACATCAGAACCTCTCCCCTGCCACTATGCGTGACTGGGGCTGTGTGCTCCCCCCGCCCCTACTGGCTGCCACGGACAGCTGGACAGTTCAAGCTGAACAGCCTAGCCCACTCCACCACCTTGGGAGAAAACTGATGCCCAGAGTAACTCCCCAACTATGGACAGAGAAAATCTTGAGTGCAATAATGAGAAAACACAGGAAAGTCCCTAGGATAGTGCCCTGACCGCCATCCTCGACCACCTGGTCAAATGGGAACTGTGTGAGCCTACTGTGTTCTAGGTTTGAGAGGCTTCTAAATGTGGGAGATGGCCATTTCCTTGGGGTAGCCCTGACCTCCATTAACCAGACTCCTCCAGGAGACACAAGAGTGCTCCGGCCGTTCTTGGAGTTGCTGTTCATCTGTAGGGCAGGAAGGAATCCAATGCCATTGGCCTTGGGATGGGGCAGGGGATGTTCAGTCTGCTGGGAAGTCAGGTGAGGAGGGGGCACCTACACTGGGTGTGGGTTGGCATCTCTAAAAAGCCAGTGAGCAGCTGCTTCTTTCCTTCTGGGGCACACTGCCTAATTCTTTCTCAATTAGCCACTGGATTGCTGCACAAGGCACTTGGCTCAGCTGGTGCTGGCTGAGTCACAGAGCAATCCTGCCGCTAAGCACCCACGGGACCTTTCATCTATCTACAGGAGTGTTTGGCTCCAACACACAAAGCCCACGGCTGTGCCCACTTTACAGATGGGTACGCCAAGACCCAGAGATGAGGAAAGTTCTCCCACTTCACAGTGTGGAGGCTGAATTGCCAAGTGGCAAAGCCATTAGCAACGGATGGCCCCGGGGCGCAATGCCATTCTACCAGCTACATGACCTTACTGAAGTCATTGCCTTCTGAGTCTTAGTTTCCTGACCTACAACACGATGTCATCAGTAACACCCACTTTACAGGGCTGACATGTGCGTTCAGTGAGATGATGCGTGTAAAGTGGTTACAGAGTCCAGCAGTATCAGAACCTTCCCTTTGTTCCCCGCTCCTTCCCCATCCCCTCTTCTGAGGGCCTCTGTCTCAGCAACACCCCTCTCTTCCCCACCCATGAGGGGTAAACCCTTCTTCCAACTTTTGATCTCCAATTAAAAAGGGGGAAAGTGTGTTCTTTATCCTCTGTTCCCCAGAGCATTTTCTGGGGAGCCAGATGTGGAGGGGGAGGAGTGGCTGGGAGAATGAAAGGAGAAAGAAATGATAGTCAAACCTTTTAATTGTTGCATAATTGGCACGCTCGGCAGCCTCGGCTATTACTCGGGAGCTTTCATGTGAGCTTCTCACTGGAAGGGTATTTCTCCCTCAGGCCTCGTAAATCTCTGCCACTTAGACCTCTCTCATCTCTGGCAGCAGAGGGAAGATCAAACCCCCACGGCCCAAGCTGTGGTTTGGCTCAAGCTGTGGTTTGGCTCATCTGCAGACTCCTCTTTGGAGGGAGAGGTGCCCCCAGTCTTACCACCTGGGAAGGAGGGGCCAGGTGCGGGCATGCACACTCATGGCCACACAGGCACCCTGAGCAATGCACACGGGTGCACACACCACATGGCTCCCACCCTTTACAATCCTCTCTCCACATCAACGCCCCCACCCCATGCTCAGCATAGCACAGAGATACCCATAGCAAACGCACCTGCGGAAACACAGCCCCTCTATGCCCTCGGCTCTGTGGGCCAGGCTGCCTGGGTTCCGGCCCTGGGTTCAATCCCCAGAACCACAAAAAGAAAGAAAATCAAGAGGGAAACAGCATCCTACATCAGGGTCTCTCTGCCTTCAAAGGAGCCAGGCAAATCTAAGCAAATCCAAGTACTTTGGGCAGGGCGACAGGGCTACTGATGGACAGCATAAATCCCACAAATGCCACATGAGGCCCTGGAAGACAAACCTTGCTACTGTCTGAAGAAGTCTGGCCTCATGGGAAGAGGCTCTGGGGATGTTTCTCCCAATGTAGTTGTCACCATTCCAGACTGTGCCAAAAAACCTCAGCCAGAGGCAGACAGGGGGGTGCTCTGTCCTGCACCCATGACTTCTTTCAGATCCCACAGTGAAGACAACCCACCACCTGTTGGGAAACTCAGAATCAGAGATGGTCTAGCCCTCAGCCTGTGAAATAGCAATTTCTCCACTTTCTAGACCAGACCAAATATACAGATTTGGGGCCAGGTACTCAAGTTTCTATAGTTTTTATGTGATAGAAACCACTAGAACCCCTACTTCAGCCTCACAGTACTTTGCTCTATTTGCACTCATTACCTCAAGCCCGGAGCAGTTAGAGGACTTCCTAGGTATTTAGGTTGAGAGGAGGAATCATGATGTAGAACCACCGTGGGAGGTTTCTTCTACTGGGAAGTTTCAGGGACCAGAAATCAGGTGTCAGGACCTCTAGGTCAATGCTTGGAATTGCAGCCTTGGAGACCCCATGCAGCTACCCTAGCCTGACAGCTAAGGAGGCTCAAATTCCCCGTTATACTTCATAAAAATTTCAGTGGAGGAAGTAGAGACATGGCAGTGTAGCTCCAAAGTAAAGTACTCACTTAGCATGCGGGAGGCCCTGGGTTAGATCTGCAGCACCACGAAATCAAAGCGCCCAGCAATCCCAGTTGTATTCTGAGGGGCCTCTAGATCTGGAAACTTGAAGTCTGCATCCAATCTGGAATCCAGAGGGGGCAGGTCCCAGCATGCATGTGGAGACAACCGTGCCTCCATTCCTTCAGCCTGGGCAATGATCTCTGGGCCTTGTTATAGCCTTGTTAAACAAATCAGGCCCTACTGGAACCTGGGCGGGCTGGACATTTTCCCTTGGAGAAGAGCCTGGGTCTTAGTGAGAACAGAAACCTCCTGGCTACAGCGCCTTCTCTAAATCAGGACCAGGATTAAAACAGGGGTCCAGGAGGGGAGGAGAGCAAGGCAGGAATTTATAGAATTCCTCATTCTAACACAAAATTGTATGTTCCCTGTCAGACCTCTACTAGTGACAGATGTCCCAGGGATCTGTTTCTGTGGAACATGGAACATTTTTATTTCAACAGCCATTGTGGCTGGAAAATATTCCCCTGTATCTTTGTCATTGAAACCACAAATACCAACAGGTTTTACTCTCAACTGGCTCAGACTGGGCCCTGAAAGTATCTGGTACCTCTGTTCTGGGCCTGATGGTAAACCTTTGGCCTGGCAGATTGCTACCAAGGTTCTTCTAGGGCTCAGGGCTTCCAGGGGAAGATAAAGGATTAGATTTGATTTGGTAGATCTGGATTCAAATCCTGATCCTGCCACCAATATGTGACATGTGCAAATCACCTGACCGATCAAGAGTCTCTGTTTCCACAAATAGAAAATAAGGATGGTATTTAACCATTCAGAAGTCTGTTGCCAGGATCAAATTAGATGAGATAATCCAGAGGTGCTTCCTCTATGTTGCCTTTCTCTTTCCTGCCCTCTCATTTAATGTTGCATGGAATGTGTCTGAAGGTGGCAGGGAGGTTTTTACCCAGAGGTGACTCATTTCCTCTATAGGATGAATAGGAAGGAATTCCCAGGCAGTCAAGATGTGACTGCTGTGTTAGTTTCCTGTGGCTTCCATAACAAACAACCACAAACTTAGTGGCGTAAGAAAACAGCAATTTATTCCCCCACAGTTCTAGAGGTCAGAAGGCCAAAATCAAGGTGTTGGCAGGGCTGGTTCCCTCTGCAGAATCTGTTCCATGCCTTTCTCCTGGCTTCTAGTTGCTGATGGCAGTCCCGGGTTTAGAGACTCATTCCTCCATGCTGGGTGTGGTGGCGTATGCCTGCAATCCCAGCTACTTGCAAGGCTGAGGCAGGAGGATTGAAGGTTTAAGGCCAGGCTGGACAACTTAGTGGGACCTTGTCTCAAAATAAATGAAAAGAGCTGGGAATGTAGCTCAGTGGTAGAGCACCTGGGTTCATTCCCCAGTACCACATGCATGCATGTATATATGAGACCCATCCCTCCAGTCTCTGCCTCCGTGTTCTCAATGCCATTCTGTCTGTGTCTCCTCTTCTTTTAAGAGTACTTATCAATGGATTTAGGAGCCGCCCTGTTGATCCATGTGGACCTCATCTTGAGATCCTTCACTGAATTCCTTCTACAAAGATTCTCTCTCCAAGGAAGGTCACATTCACAGGCACCAGGGGTTAGCACTTGGGCTTATCTTTTCGGGGGGCTACAGGTCAACTCCATACAGCTACCCACTGGCAGGCTCCCCAGCAGAACCCTCTGGGAACAGGCTAAAGGGCAGACAGAACCAGGTGAATCATGCCAGTTTGCCTTCTGATCTCCAGGCAAGTGCAGATCATGCTGAACTAAAAACAGTTCCCTTCCATTAGGAGAATTTGAAATTTTTGTACTCAAAGATTGTCTCCTCTCCTTTCCACCCCACGCCAACCATTTTTTTTTTTAAATTTTCTTCTTTTATTTAGAGGCAAGATCTCACCGAGATGCTTAGGGCCTCTCTAAGTTGCTGAGGCTGACTTTGAACTCACGATCCTCCTGCCTCAGCCTCCCAAGCTACTGGGATTACAGGCCTGCACCTGGCCCCCAACCAACCACTCATTGAGGAAGACAAAGCAGGAATTTTGCTTCCTCATGTGACAGATGGGGAAGCTCAGGTAGAGCGTGGATGACTTCTCCTAGGCCACTCAACTGATCAAGAGGCAGGATTGGAACTCAGATTTCTCTGCCCTTGGCCCAGTGAACCTCTCGGACCACACCGCCTCTTGAGGCTGAGAAGCCAGGAACTCTTTCCTCTCCAATTCTTAATCATCTTACTTCTGTGGGTTTATTAGTTGCAAATTTGTGGGCTTTTGTGGCTTATAGAGGAATTTATTGTTCCATATAAAACCTTTTTTTCTTCTGGCTTCCCCACAGAACCACTAATGACTTTTAACAGGCAGAAAATTGAGCTGCCCAATGAGTTTGTCTTGTGTTCTGTGACCGTGATGAGTTATTAATAGTTCTTCCCAGTGCAACATTCCCTTTCCCATCGCCCTAGCGTTGCGGGGAGCCAAGGTCGCTGCTCCTATCAGGGCTGCCCCTTCCTCCCCTGCTAGAAATGGGGCCAAAACTTGCATTCTGAACTCCACCCCACCCTCGCTCCCACAGGCACCCCAGCCAGCTGGTCTGGAATGGAGAGGGAAGGGAGGGTAAGGGGAGGGACGCTGGGCCATGGGATCCTTAGCGGATGCCATGGGAGATCAGGTCTGGCCCTTGCACGTCTGTAGGATGGAACTGGTAAGAATCAGTTATTGCCACTCTTTCTGCTGCCTCTTTAGATTCACTCATTCCATGTTTATTGGGCTCCTAGTATGGGCCGTACCACTACTATAGGTACTGGGGAAACATTTACAAACAAAAATGTAGCCCCTGCTATCACTGAGACCACAGGGTTCTAGAACAGAAATGTTAAAACTTATCACGAATGTACCTTTCCCAGACTCCTGACCTCATCACTCTAACCCCTTAACCTTGGCATGCCCCTGGGCTCACTGGCTATTTACACTCCTTCCCTTTGGGTTTTCATCTGGTCTGTTGCAGAAAGCTGGGTCCTTGTCCCTAATGCCAATCCAATAATGAGGAACTATTTTGAGAAAAGGGAAAAAGAAAGTTTATTACTTTTCTAGCAAAGGAAAAATTCAGGAGACTCCTGTCCCAAAGGAGGTGATTCTGCCCATCAGCAGGAATGAGGGCTTTTTTAGAGGAGATTCAGAGAAAATGAAATTAGGGAGGAGAGATCAGGAAGGAGAAGATCAGCGAGGAGAAAGGGAAAAGAAGATCAGGGGGGAGAAGATCAGGGAGAAGAAGGTTTAGAAAAAGAAAAAAAAAAAACATGTAAGTTTCAAAGCTACAGGGATACAGCCAAAGTATCCAGTGAGCCCTGTTACAGTCTCAAGGTTTTCAGTACAGTCTATTTCTTGATGACTCCAGACCTCTCTCCAACTCCAGACTTAAGTGTCCTTAAGCAGTCTCCTCACAGCCCAGGAGCTGGTACAGATGCCTCAAGCTTTAATCTAGAAAATGCCCTGACATGGACAGAACCCACAGCAATAATAACTCAGCCTTGCCTTGGGGAAGGGTCACTTTCATATAAGCCAGTCACTCAGAACCTTGAGGCAAAAGTAGAACAGAGAATTAAAGCCAGGCATGGTGATGCACTTTTATAACCCCAGTGACTTCAGAGGCTGAAGCAGGAGGATCTCAAGTTCATGGCCAGCCTGGATAATTTAGGGACACCATGTCTCAAAAAAAGTGCTGGGGGATGTGGCTTAGGGGTTAAGTGCCCCTGGGTTCAATCCCCATTACCAAAAGAAAAAGAGAAAGAATTGGGGGAAATCTTGGGTGGCATGTCATGCTCCTCTTTGGAAGACAGATGCATGTCTTATGGAGGTCCTACCGACAGGACTAGGCCATGGAAGGCAATGACGGTGGTGCTTCAGCTCAGGGTGGGAAGTATTTGTCAATAGAGTAATCTGGCAGTGACCGCTAGGCAGACGGCATAGGCAGCAAGTGCTCCATCATCTCAAAAATTCAAGTGGAAAGGAGACCCCCATCCAACCGGAATCTCAGAGTCAATTCTTGCCGTGGGGGCCGGTTGGACTGTTACCCTTTGTCTCTCTTCCAATTCCAGGTTTCTGCAATCCAGGTGCTTCATTAGGGCAGGGCAACCCATAATCTCCATATCAGAGATGGGCACTTTCATGAAAATCAGCACGCTATTGCTTTGGGTATATTCTGAATGTTCTCTCTGGCAAGGAAGAGAGTGTAGGTGGAGGAAGGAAGGGTGTGTCTGTGCCTCTCAATAGAAACTGATGACAATTTTACTAATTGCTGCATTTATTAATGGGTGGCCTTTTATGTAGGTTGTTTAGAAGGTAAAACAATGCGATTAGTCATAAGGGTTTGCTGCTTCCTGGCTCTCCAAGTCAACGGCCCCAAGCACAGGGCTCTGTCTGCAGCAGGGGAAGAGCAATTAAGAAACCTGTTCATTGTGCTCATTTGCCTTTGTTCCAGGCCTTTGGGAGATAAAAGTGGTTCTGAGTTTACCATCTATCAGAAATTTCTGTGTTTTGTTTTTCATGCTATGTGGTTATGCTCACTTACATTCCCCTCCTCACCCTCCCCACCCTGCGCCCTTATCTATGATCTGGTAATAAACACAAATATTAGCTTTGAGAATAAAAATGTAAGTGGAAACCCAATTAATGATATTCATCTTTCTTAATTGCTGCAAAAAGTAGTTAGACCAACTTGTGTGCCTCCTGTTGTCTAATGAATGAAGCAACTGTTCTCGTATGTAATGTCTAGTGAAAGGAAGAGGTAAAAGGGATTGGCATTATTTGGACAGCTATTCTGTGCCAGTCTCTGGACCAGGTGAACAGAGCAGCATTCTGCAGTGAGTATCCATCTGCAGGCGAAGAAACAAGCTACGTAAATCAAGGGACTTTTTCAAGGTAACATTTGGTCAGGGAGATTGCTGGGGATGGAACCTAGGGGGCAGTTTACCACTGAGCCACATCCCTACCCTCTTTTTTTTTTTTTTTTTTTTTTTTTTTTAAGACAGGTTCTCACTAAGTTGCTTAGGGTCTCACTAAATTGCTGAGGCTGGCCTCAAACTTGAGATCCTCTGCCTCAGCTTCCTGAGCCATTGGGATTACAGGCATTGGTCATGGTGCCTAGCAAGGCAATCTTATACACAGAAGACTAATAACTTTAACACAGATAGTAAATAAAGCCAGTAACTGTGATACGCCTGTAATCCCAGCTATTCCAGAGGCTGAGGCAGGAGGATCACAAGTTTGAGGATGAACTAGGGAAATCACAAAGACCCCATCTCAAAAATGAAGGGAATATCTCAGTGGTAGAGGGTCCCAGGGTTTAATTCTCATATTGAACAAATGAATCAATAGCATGGATAACATATCAAAAGATGTTTAGCTTCTAAGTCATAAGTATTTGGTTTTGACATGCTTATAAACACTTAAAAAACTCCTACAGAAACCTCCTCCACTTATCCTCTTTCCCATTCTCCCTAAAATTTCTTCTTAGCCCTTCTGTTTGGAGCCCAGCTAGGGTCCAACTCTGGGTAGTATAGAAAGTGATTTAAGCCAGGACCCAACAGGTTTGAGTTTGAGTTCCAACTCGAGGACTTTCAGGAATTCACCTCTTTTCTCCAAGCCTTATTTTCTTTATCAAGAAAAAGAAGGGGCTGGACAAGATGTCTGTAAAATCCTGCCATCTCTGCCTGCTGGTCCATAGTGAGGCTCCATAGAAAGATGAGGAGCTGGCCATTTCTGCCCAGGATTATGGCCATTGAGCAACGTAGAGCTTGGGTTACCTTTTCAGCTACTTTGACCAGTTTCAAGGGTTTTGATTGGATTTGGCTGGAAACAGCTAAGCAGATGAAGGGGAGGCTCAGCCATGGACAGCCGCAGATTCCGGGCTGATGCTGGCTGGAGTTCGGAAGGGTTTCTCTTTCGCCTTAGCCCCTCCCCATCTTCTTCTAGCTCCCAGGAGCAGCAGTGAGAACAATGAACTGTCCCTGAGCTTCTGGCTGATTCTGGGGGCTATTAAAGATAATGGATGGATGAGTTTTCCAGCTGAAGTTTAGCGCATCCTGTCACAGAAGAATAAGCCCAAGCCTGTGGCAGGAGAGGTCTTCCCTGCAGTCACCAAGAAGTTGCATGTTAGAGTCAAATGCCAAAGGGCCAAGACACTGCCCCAAAGCCACCAGCCACAAAGGCTTGAGGAGCCCATTTTGAAACCTTGCCCAATGGGCTCAAATGATCATCTTCAACAGCGAACATTCAAATATGTGGCCTTGGGCCTGAGCTGCAGGAGATCCAAAAGTGAACCCATATGCTTCCTGACCACAGCAAGCTGCCTGCCTCATGGGAGTGACTGTGTGCACGTGGATAACGCCACTCTGGACTTGAACTGCCTGGGCTTTGATCCCAGCTCTTCCATGAGGAGCTGTGGGACTGTGGCCAAGGGATGACCTCTCTTTGTGCCTCAGTTTCTATCAAAATGGAAGTACTAATGGCACCTACCTCAGAGGTATTAAATGGACTAATACATGTAAATCACCTAGAACCATGACAGTTACGTAGTAATTACTGTTATTACTGCCACCGTCGTCATTACCAGTGCAAGGCTGGTGCATGCTGAGGAGAAAAAAACACCAGAAAAAATTCTGAGAGAGGAGTGAGTAATTCATTCTAACTGCAGGGATGAGGTTGGACTCGTGGGGAAAGGTATATTTGAGCCCAACTTCAAAGGATGACTAGGGTTTCAACAGCTGAGGATGTGGGGAAAGGGCATTCCAGGTTGAGGCAGGAGCCGTCCAAGTAAATACACAAGGGTGTGAAGATACCAAGGAGGGTTGAAATCCAGATGGAGCTGAGAGATTGGTTAAGGGCATCCGAGCCCATTAAGGAATTTGAACTTTTGTTAAGTCTTTATTCTGGAAGCCTTTTCAGATTTTCAGTGGAGGAGAGTGACAGAGTCAGCTTTGCCTTTTAAAGAATTTTTTTTTTTTTTTTTTTTTTTTTTTTTGGCAAATGCATCGTAGCAAAGAGTGTGGGCTCCAGACACCCAACTGACAGGGTTCAAATCCTGGCTGTGACACTGACTTAGTTGAGGTGGCCTAAATTGCTAACAAATAGACCAAAACATGCCTAATGGCTGAAACACAATAGAAGGTTATTTCTGGATCATTTAACAGTCCAAGGGGGCAGTTTCTTCTTGGCGGGTGGCCCTCCTCCACAGGGTGACTCGGGAACCTGGCTTCTGGGGTTCTTGCCATCCCCAGGCCTCATTGTTCTTGGCATCTAGTTGGTGAAGAGTAGAGAGACCATGGAGGAGAAACGCTGGCTATTTTATAAACCCTGGACTAGAGGTGGCACGCACCATTTCAGACCATACTCCTGGTGTGAATCTAGTCACATGGCCCCACCTCCTGCAAGGAAGCCTGAGAAATAGGCTCGAGCTACATTCCTGGCTATTCCTCCTGGTATGACAGGATAATGCTAGTAAGAACTTTCTGTGATGGTGGGAATGTTCTAGATCTGTGCTGCTAATATGATAGGAGCACAGAGAGCCACATACTGCTATTGAACACTTTGGCTAGTAAAACTGAAAACTGGATTTTAAAATTTTATTTACTTGTAATTAACTTAAATAGGTACCTATGGCTTGTGAGTATGGTATTGGACAGTGCAGTTATAGAGGAGACAGAGGAAGACCAGGGATGGTGGTACACACATACAATCCCAGTGAGTCTGGAGGCTGAGGCAGGAGGATCACAAGTTTGAGACCAGCCTCAGCAACTTAGTGAGATTCTGTCTCAAAATTAAAAAAAAATAAAAAGGGCTGGGGACATAGCTCAATGGTAGAGTGTCCCTGGATTCAATGCCCAGTCCAGTATGGGTTAAAAAAAGAAAAAGGAAAAAAAGGAGACAGGGGAAGGATTTTGGCAGACAGCTATTATTAGTTGTCTGTGAGTGAGTGACTGGTTTACTATGTCTCACTTTCCTCAACTGTAAATGAGTATAATGGAGTATCTCCCTCTACAGCAGTTGTAAGGATTGAGAGGGATCATCTAGCCACAGTACTTAGCAGTCAGCACATAGTCAATGATCAACCAATGTTATTCCAGGGATGGCCTGAAAGCAGAGGCACTTGATAGGAGTGCATATAGCAGTCCAGGAGAGAGAGCCCGCCTGCTTGACCCAACCCTTCCTGAAATCTAGCCCTGCCACCAAGACCTGGTTCAATTGTAACATCTCCCTGAAGCCCTCCTGGTCTTCCCAGGTGTGTGTGATTGCCACAGTCTCTGGAGGTCCTGAGGCTTTGTATTTCCTCCCGGACCCACCACATCCTACCAGGAGAGCTCACCTCGTCATCTTCTGCATTTGTCTAGATAGGAGTCATTTTTAACCCATCTCTCCACCTTCCACTTTACCCAGTGGAACTCATTGTGTATTTTGGGACATTTGGCAACAAGTGTAATGAGTTGAACTCATCGGGGGCAGAGAGAGTTGCAAAGACATGTTCCCTGGACAATCAGCAAATGAAGCAGGGTTTTGGCAATTCCCCAGGTCACTGTAGCTATGTAGACATCCCCATGAGAAACTTCAGGCCACCTCACTGCTGTAGTTTGTACCAATGTCCCTTTGACATTGGTACAATTTTTCTTCTCCCACATTTCTCTACAAAAATAGCCTTCTAGTTCACAAGCCTTAGTCTACTCCTGGCAAAATTCCTGACCAGAAACTGCCAAGGAGGACTGGAAACACTCAATTTGGCTGCCTGGACATGGGTCCAGTGAACTGTAGAAGGACTCAATGATAGCAAAGTCACATGGAACCCATACAATCGTCTCTGTGGCTCTGGGAAAGCCTGCCAGTGTCACTCAGGACTATCTGGTGCTATTTTGACAGTATCAAGGATGTATCCTCATGTACCCTTGAGGATGCACCTTCTTTTTAGAGTTCACCCGTGTTCTTTACAAATCTATTTATTTAGAGCTTTTCAATTAGTGACTCAACATATATTTGTTGAGTTCCTGCTCCGTGCCTGGTATTATTCTGGTGATTAGAATATGAAACACACAAAGTTCATGTGTTCAAGGTGCTTTCATTCTGATTGAGTGGGAAGAAAGTAAATGTCAGGTGGCCCTAGGCTTTATGAAGGCAAAGAAAAACAGGCTGTCTTCTTATCTATTGATATATAACAAATCACTGCAAATCTTAGTGGCTTAAAACAGCACCTTATTATTTCTCTTGAATCTGTGGCTTAGCAGGGCTCCACCAGGTGGTTCTTCTGCTGGAAACTCCCACTATCTGGGCTCACGCAGAAGGCTGTGTCCTTTGGAGGTTCACAGAGGGCTAGGGGGATCCAAGACAGTGTTATGAAGTGCCCCCCCCCAAAAGCTCCTGTGTTGATTCAGGAATGTTCAGAGGAAAAATGATGACATCATGAGAGCTGTAACCTCATCAGTTCATTCCTAGTTTGAAGGGACTAACTGGGTGGCAATTGTAGGCAGGTGGGGCATGGCTGGAGGAGATGGGTTCATGGGGGCTGGCCTTGAAAGGGTTCATCTTCCCCGTGGCCCCTTCCTCCTTCACTCTCTCTGCTTCTTGGATGCTAAGAATGGAGACCATATTCTTCCACCACACCCTGCCACCACGATGTTCTGCCTCATCTTGGGTCCAGAGAAATGGACTCAGCAGACTGTAGAACTAACCCTCTGAAACTGTGAGCTCAAAGTAAACTTTTCCTCCTCTAAGTTGTTCTTCTCAGATATTTTGGCCACAGTGACAAAAAGCTGAAAACAGAGACAAGCTCACTCACATGTCTGGGGCTTGGCTGCTGGCCGGGGCCTGGTCCTCTCTCTCTGCATGGCTCTCGCCATGCAAGAATCCAACCTGGATTTCACTGTGTGGTAGTGGGAGTATTTCAAGATTGAGGCTCTTGTGACTTAGGACCAGGTCACACCGTGTCAATTCCACCTCACTCTGTCAGTGAATGCCATTCACAAGACCAGTCCAGTCTTCAGGTAGATGCCACCTTTTGATAGAAATAGGCATAAAGAAAAGGAATAGCAAGTAACAGATGTGTTATTTGAAATAAAATAGTCAAAGAAGGCCGCTCTGATGAAGCAGAATTTCAACAGAGACCTGAGTGAAGTGAGGAATAAATCGTACAAATATCTAGATGGAAAGCATTCTAGGCAGATGGAAAAACTAGCAAAGGCTCTGGGGCAGAATAATGTAATTCTTTTTTTGGTCAGGGGGTAGTACTGAGGATTGAACCCAGGAACACTTTACCACTAAGCTACATCCCCAGACCTTTTAATTTTTTATTTTGAGACAGGGTCTTGCTATGTTGCTAAATTGCTAAGGCTGGCCTTGAATTTGTGATTCTCCTGCCTCAGCCTCCTGAGTCACTGGGAATAAAAGCATATACCACCAAACCCAGTCAGAATAATATAATTCTTTGCAATTGAGAAAACAATTCAATAGCAAGGCTTTTTGTGTGTGTGCACATGTATGGTGGTGGTGGGGGTTAAACACAGGACCTCATGCATGCTAGGCAAACATTTTACCATCAAGCCATATCTCCAGCTCTATATGAAGGCTCTTAAATGGAGATATGTCCATGTTACTTATGGAAAATACAGTTCTCATGTGACTGGAAAATTCCTAATGCAGCTGAGCCAAGATAAAAGAAAACACTTTATTTTAATTTATTTTATTTTTGGTACCAGGGATTGAACTCAGGGCACTTAACCACTGAGCCACATCCCCAGCCCTTTTTATTTTTTATTTTGAGACAGGGTCTCACTAAGTTGCTTAGGGCCTCACTAAATTGCTGAGGCTGGCTTTAAACTCATGATCCTCCTGCCTCAGTCTCCCAAGCTGCTGGGATTACAGGTACCACTATGCCCCCCGGCACAGGACACCTGATTTTAAAACACTGAGATGTGAAGATGAATCATTTATGTAATTTAAGAGTAAAAAGTGCCCATCTCCTTCATCTTTGCTGCCTCCAAACTCAGTTCTCCTGATGTGATGGTCCAGGCATCCTTTGCAGCCCCTGGTAGAACTCCAGGAACCCCAGAGTTTGAATAGTACCCCCTGCTTCCAACCCCAGTACCTCCAGTTTCAGTCTAAGTGCTTTGCACATGACCTGACCTCAGCTGGACCCCAGCCTTGCCTTTGCACAGCCTGTGGGAGCGTCTCTGGAAGCTAATCTACATTTGACACATGGGAGGGGAGGGTGTCTGGTTTGCTAAAGGAGGGAGCAGAGCAGAGTAGAAGGGGTTTTATGCTATAATTACCCAGGATCACCAGGGCAGTCTGAGGGTAATCGGGTAATTAGTGTGTGTATGGAGGGGGACAATTATCTAGCTCTCTGGCTGCCAGACGCTTGTCACTGCTCCTCTGGCCCTTGGTCTGGGTTCCTGGCTCTACCTGTGGACTATTTAGTGTAATGGCCCTGTCATGCAGAGGACCCTGCCATTATCTCTATGTTAACATGATATTTATCACAAAACCCTGCCAAGTGTCACTCTGTAATTAAAGGACCTCCACATGGTTCCCCTGCCCTGGCACCAGTCAGCCATTAACATTGTCAGGAAAGGGGCAGCTTTAAAAGGCTGAGAAGACGAGCTCAGGTCCCCCTGAGAGGCTCCAGAGGGACACTCGAACTGACCCTCCACATATTTACCATTGCCAAGCCTGGAACTGTGCAAGTCAGGACTTCAGAGGCATCAAGATCCCAAATCAGGCACATTTCCACACGGGGCTGAGCAAAGCTCCTGCCTGTGGGGGCTGCTTCTGTTTGTCATGAGCGGTTCTAAATCTTTTCTGATAAAAATAAAAATTTCCCTGTGCCTCTCCCATCTCTCCTGCCTTTCTGCCCTGTCCACCACTCCACAGGGCACCAACACAGAGGCCCCTTGAAAGAGTGAAAGGAACGAAGCCAGGATCACGTTAGGGTCAATATTTGGCTCCTGTTGCCTAAAGAATGCTTTCATGAGCCTCTTTATACAGGGCTATAGATTTTTCTGTGGGACAAATTCCGAGACTGACATCCTGAGTATGGATCATCTTTTAATTTGAAAAACATGTTGGTAAATTGTTTCTAAAAACAAAACAAAAAAAATTGCATGCGTTTAAATTCCCACTTACAGTTTATGAGAAAGCTTATTTCCCCACATCCTTGCCAACTTGGGTTGCCACCCCTTTTAAGAACTACCGTCATTGTTTTCTGATTATGCATGTGATATGTATTCATTGTAGAAAAAAATGAAAAAGAGTTAGAGAAAATAAAGAATAGCTGTTATTATGCAAAGATTTTAAAACACTGTCCATTTTGGTAGAAGACAACAACAGAGACTACGGCCAAAGTAGTCACCTGAGAAACTTTCTGGAATCAAGAAAGGAGCAATGTGTTGAAGATCACCCCATTCGCTGGGCATACCTTTAAATCCCAGCTACTCTGGAGGCTGAGGAGGATCACAAGTTCAAGACCCGCCTTGGAAAACTTAGCAAGTCCTTCCCCCCCATTTCAAAATGAATGAATGAATAAATAAATAAAAGAAAAAGGTTTGTGGTGCACCTCAATGGTGGAGCGCCACTGGGTTCAATCCCCAATAACACACACACACACACACACACACACACACACATCACCCCATTTCTCCTGCCACCTCCCCTCATATCTCCAAAGTCATGAGATACTTTCTGCAGCTTATGGAGACTATTCTGAGAAGGTGGTTCCAGGTATCCACACCCCTGAAGTGTGTCCCCCACTCCAAACGGTTCTGCTGCCAGGAAGGCTCCAAGCCTGAGGATTCATGGAGTAAGAACGGAGTGCAAACATTCCAAAAATATGTTTCCAGACATTGGCAGCTTTATTCAACAGATTGGAAAACCCATCTCTCTGGTCAACCCCAGAGCCAAGTTTCCATTTCTCTGGGACCCTGACATGCCCTGTTAAGCCTCTGTGCTAATGATGGCTCTGCTTTCCGTTCCAGAGACCTGAATTATAACGAGCTGCAGGAGTTCCCCGTGGCCATCCGGACCTTGGGCAGACTACAGGAACTGTAAGCTCCTCTGCTGGTTTCAGCGGGTGTCTCCTTCCAAGGGCAGGGGTTGCAGCCAGCCAGGACCTTGCTCATACCCTTCCCTCCTCACCTCCCCTGGTCCTTGTTAAATCTGTGGCCACTGGCCCTGCTGATTCTCAGCATAGCTCTAAGCGGTCACAGGCCTCCTTAACTTGGCTTTGAGCATCTCCTGGGGGTGTGTCATCAGCCTAAATAGCCCTGGGTCCTTCCAGCCTGGGAAGACACATGGCATGAGCCACCTCCTATGTAGCCTGGGCCTGGCACTGTCCCTGCCTTGGTTGGGATGTGTCCAGAGATGAACGAGGAGAGGCACCGGGGGGCCCATTTACAGGGTTGCTATTCATCACCTTGTCTCTAAGAGGACTGAGAAATTCCCTCTGGTTCCCACAGTCACACTTCATTATTCTATTTGAGCATTCACTGAGCACCACCGGGCCCAGAGATGCACTTAGTGCTAAACAAAGAGCAAGGTAGACATGGGCCTTCCTCAAGGACCCTTCAGCCTTCCACCACACAAAGGAACACGTGGAAAGCAGAACCGGGCAAAGCAGCATGACTCTAACCCGAAATCGAGCAGTGTTCACTAAAATGACCACAGGGGACAGAAAGGTCACGTGAACTGGGGCATCCTGAGATTGGTCTTAAAGGATGAGTGGGGTTCCGGAGAAGTTGCTGCCTCATTTCAGACAGCAGAACAGTGCAGGCAGCCGAGCTGGCAAAGGGATGACCACTGGAGGAAAGCTGCCTTGCTGGAAGGGGGACTCTCAGGACCTGAGAGGTCTAGTGTACAGCTGGGCGGGAGTCAGATTAAGGGCCTGAAATGAGCCCCAGACCTTCAGGCAGAACAGCATCTTCATATTTCAAACAGCCACCTAAGGCCAATAGGACCAGCCCATGCCACCTTCCTCATTTCTTCCAGAAATTTAAAGATGTGAATGCCAAGTGTATGCAGCAGATAAACAATGGCCGAACCAGCCAGAGGAAAGCGTCTGAGGCACTATTGGAAGTCCTCTATTGCCAATGAAGGAATTATTTCCAAAGGAGGGCTGATCGTTTCCCCATTTTTCCTAAGACATGAAAGAAGGATGATGTTTGATCAATCAAGGGGGCATGGAAGAAACAGGATGTGCCAAGGCCTAGGGAAGTCCCCGAGCATTAGGGAAGAGAGAGCAGACACTAAGTTAGCAGGAGCAAGAAAATACATGTACACGGGGTGTGAGTGTGTATGTATCTATCCATCCATCTCTATCCATCTTTGTATCTATCCATACAGATCTATTGATCTATATCTATCCATCCATCCATCTGTATCTACCCATCCATCCATCTATATCTATCTCTTGTCTATCTATCTGTATCTATCTCTACCAATCTTTATTTATCCATCCATCCATTCAAACATTCAACACCTATTTCCTTCTATCCATCCATGTCTATCTCTCATCTACCTGTATCATCTCTCTCTCTCCATCTATGATCACTTATCCATCTCTGCCTACCTACCTATCATCCACTGGGTGAAGGCTACTTGAGAACAGGGACACTGCGTATAAACTTCTTGATCCTTCAAAGTTTGGTCCAGCACAAAACACAAAGGAGGTATTAAAAAATATATATATATATGTTTATATGTGTGTGTGTGTATGTATAATGTATAAAGTGTCTATGTTTGTATATATGTGTGTATATACATGTATATATAAAAGATGAGTGAATAGAAGGAATGAATGAAGTAACAAATAGGACTTGGTGGGTGACATTGGCCTGAGGTGTCCAAGGTAAACTTTTGAGCGAGAGTGCGAAGGTGAAAGCCCCGGTAGGAGAGCAGGAGGGGAGAGGCTCGGGTGAACGAGAGGATGACTAAAAGGGCCTGCTCAGCATGGCTGTGCGGTTTTCAGTATAACATGTGACTTCTTGGGAAATGTTCTTCCCAACTCACCAAACCCATAGTTCCTGGCTTCCGAACCCCAGACCCTCAGCTCCCCATGATGCCGTGCCTGGTCATTCAACCCCTGACTCTGTCCCTTGTCCCTCCTGCTGCTACAGGCGCTTCTATATTTCCTCATTTTAGGGCACTGAGGCCAAGTCAGCCTCCATTCGAGAGACATCCCCTGCCCTGGCTTTCTGCATCCCTGTTTTCCTTCCACAGCCCCTTGGCTTCCTCTGTGGGGACTCACCAGAGCTCCTGACATAAGTGATCCGGGAGAGGGCTCCCCTTTGGGACAGTACTCAGGGTCTTGGCCTTGGCATGCTCTCATGGGCTTCCAGAGGCCTGCGGCCTGGGACTCCACCCCTCACTCTCCTCCCACCATCAGGGGAAAGGATGGATGTGCTGTTGAACCAAGAAAATTTACAGGCAGGATTTGAACCTGGGGCCTCCGGGCTGATGTCTCTTTGGTCTCGCAGTCTATATAATCGTCAGGAAGCCCCAGGGAGTCCCATTTTCTCCCTCTCCATACTTTTCCCCAAGTCCTCACTGCTCCTGGGCGCTGTCTTCCAGGGGGTTCCACAACAATAACATCAAGGCTATCCCTGAAAAGGCCTTCATGGGCAACCCTCTGCTGCAGACAATGTGAGTACTGCCTCTCTGTCTCTAGGTGCTGAGGGTGTTGGTGCAGGGGGAGGACAGAGACTGGGGAGGGCCAGGGCCATTCTTAGAAAGCAGCAGGGGAGCAGGACTATGGGAGAGGGCTAGCCTTCTTCTTTGTCCCTTTCCTGGGAGGAGAAGGTAGCAGAGGTCACCCTTAGTCCCAGCTGAAAGGGGTAAAAACTGAATTAGGTGCTTGGGTCTTTTTCTTCCAGACACTTTTATGATAACCCAATCCAGTTTGTGGGAAGGTCAGCATTCCAGTACCTGCCTAAACTGCACACGCTGTAAGTTGGCATCCGAAGGCTGCCGCAGCCAGGACCTCTCCCACCCTCACTCCTTCTTGCTCTCTCCTGCCTTTGGCCTGCAGATCTCTCACCTGCAAGGCACAGTCCTACTGGGAGACGTGCTCCTCAGGGCTGTAGGCCTCCAGGTCATTCGCCCTATTTCCAGATCTAGCTGGACTTAATGGTCTCCCTTCTCTTCCATGACCCATGGCTTCTTTCCATTTTATAGAAGGAATGTGGGGCTCACAGGTACTGACTGGGCATGAGCCCCCAACCCTTAACTTCTGATCCTGGGCCCATGGCTGCCTCCTCAGGGTCTTTGATGAATTTTTTTGGTGCACTTGTGTGCAGGGAAAAGTGGAGAGGGAGACCCAGCAGTCTAAAGCAGCCTAAGAACCAACAGATTCAAATAAAGCCACAGCAGATGGCAGAACAGGGGAGACCCTTTCTCAGGCTCTATAAGAAACAAACTCCAAGAGTCAAAGACTTTTCCAGAAACACTCAAGAGGTTGCCTTTTAAACGGAGGCAACTGCCTGTGGATTTTTGCTGTTGCTTTGTTGTAAGGTGAGGCCTAAGAGCTGAAATTGATCAGCTCAATCTGGGCTGAGGTGGGCTGAGTCAATTTTAGAAAAATGACTGGCTGGGTTCACACCTGTAATCCCAGCGACTCAGGAGGCTGAGGCAGGAGAGCCGCAAGTTCCAGGTCAGCCTGGGCAACTTAGTAAGATCCTGTCTAACAATAGTAATAATAATAATAATAATAATAATAAAGATCTGGGGATGTAGCCTTAGTGGTAGAGCACTTGTCAAGTATGTGTGGGTTCAATCCTCAGCACGACCAAAAAAATAGCAAGGGGCAAGAAAATGGCCAGTTGGACCCTGCTAAGTATGGTTCAGCCACTGTCAGGGCCAGAGAGGCTGATTTGAGGGAGGCTGGGGGAAAGATGACATTTTCCCAAAAGGTAGAGTCTCTGAATGGGGAGAAGACTGAGGGTTGAGATTCCCCAAAGCTGAGGCGCCCTGACTCACCCCTTAGCACTTGTCGTCTCTGTTTCCAGGTCCCTGAATGGCGCCACGGACATCCAGGAGTTCCCGGACCTCAAAGGCACCAGCAGCCTGGAGGTCCTGTGAGTGGATCCTCTCTTGCCTTCTCCTGCTCTGCCTCCCCAGCTTCACTCCCAGGAGTTCTTGCCTGCCTCCTGACCCTGGGGGGCAGGGTCCCTGGCCTGCCTCTGCTCCTGGTGCTGTCCAGGGTCTAGGGCCATCTCTATGTGCACTGCCTCCAGGCCAGGCAGGGGTGGCAGGATGGGGCTGAGGCAGCTGGTTTTCCCTGACTTCAGAGGTTCTAACCCCGGGCCCTGGGTGCAGAGGACTCTGGACCCAGAGCCGAGTTGTGAAAACCCACCTCCCGTGTCTTTCTGAGGCTTGATTCTAACAAAGACTTTCTCAGATCACCCATGACTGCATTCTGTGGTGTGGGGAAGGGGTATCAGTGCATAGTAGGCCCTCCGAACCATTTAAATGAATGAATGAAACAATCAGGCAAACACCCAGGGGGATTGTTAGAAAGTGAACTCCCCGCCCCACATCACACAGCTTATTCATGACATTTGGAGACTGGATTGCTTCTCTGTGTCTCTATTGTCTTCCCCCTAGATTTGCTGGCATGTGGGAATTTTTTCACGAGGGAAATAATAGTTCCCCAAGGATGACCTTGGCCTTGGATCTTTACTGGGACACCCTGTGCCCAAGCCAAGCCCATTCTCCAATCTGTCTCCACTACCCTCTCCACGCTGGCCCCTGGGTCCTTCCCTCTTTCTCATCTCTGCTCCCTCCCGCTAGGCATAGGGAGGGAACTCTATGCTTCATTCCCAGGGTTCGACTAGAACTTTTTTCTCTCTATTCTCTGTCATGGCCATTCTTCTTCTCTTAAGCCTCTAGAGCACATAAGATTTAGTCCTACAGGCTTAGTTGCTGGAGACCATTATGATGCTCAGGAAGGGGATCAGATGGGATGGGTGGGTGGGGCTGAGCCTGCAGGGACTGCCTGTCAAGCAGAGCCCTTGGGCTGGGTCTCTCTCTCCCTCTCTCCACTTCCCACCCCTAGTTCCTCCAGGCCTAGAGGAGTTTGGCACTCAGATGCCACGGCCTGCTCCTTTCTGTCCCTGGAACCCCGCCCCTGCCCTGTCTCTCCAACCACTTCTTTCTTTTGTCAGCTCTGTCCTCCCACGACAATATCGGGTCCAGAGCTGGAGAACCACAGCTGGGAATGGCAGGGCCCTGGGCCTGGTGCCAGCTCTGTCTCTGTTCTCCCTGCAGGACCCTGACCCGCGCAGGCATCCGGCTGCTCCCACCGGAAATGTGCCAGCAACTGCCCAGGCTCCGAGTCCTGTGAGTGGCTCACAAGCATTCCACTGTCTTGGCATCATGCACCTTCCCCCATGTCCCAGCAAAGGCCTCCCCTGCTTCCTTCTGTCCCTCTGGGTCACATCTTTCTGGAGAGGGGGGCAGCTTAGGTTCCTTCTGAGAACCTGCCCCAGAGAGCCTGGGTTGTCCTGTTGTTCAGTATAAAGATGATGGTTTTTGGAGTCAGACCTGGGTTGTTTGAGGCCCAGCTCGGCCCCTCATTGGCTGCATTAATTGGAGTCACCCTTTAATTTCTCTGAACTGCAATCTTTTATCTGTAAAAGGAGTACAGTTGTAAGCATTGAAAAATATGTGTTAAGTACCTAGCATACCATAGGTGCTCAATAAAAGGCATCATTACTCGAATTTATACAAGAAAGGTCATTCCTTTTGGGAGTGTGAAGATACCTAAGTGACCTATAAAGTAAGTCAAGGTTTTTTTGTTTTTGTTTTTGTTTTCCCCCTCTCTCTTTCTTGGCTCCAACTTAAATCTGAGACTCTTCACCAGGGTACATAGATCCACTGCTCAGGAAGGGTATGCTGACACACAGGTGTCCTGAGATGTGAGTTCCAGAGCCAGTCTTGCCACTCTCCAGTGGTGTGTCCCTGGACAGATTCTGTTCTAAGGTTCTGGGCCTCATGTTCCTCATCTGGTAGGTGAAGGCACTAAGCCAGCTGTTCCCTTAGGGCCCCAACTCTGATCTTCCCTACCGACACTATAAACAGTGGCTTTAGGTACTATGGACTTCAGTTGGCACAGACAGGTTTGCTCAGTGGTGCCCAGGTTCCCTTTGGCTGTCTTGGTGTCCTGCTTCCCACTCAGCCTCTCTCCTCAGGTCCTCTCTCCACCACAGCCCTCTCCCCTCCTGCTCCACTTCCCCAGGATGCCTCCGGGGTTCTTCTGGTGGATACTGCCCTATTGAGAAAAATACCAGTAAGGTATTTATAGGCCCGGTGAGGACCAGGGCTCAGCAAGGGGACATGAAGAGAGGTCTAACTGAGGAGGCTGCTATCCTCCACTGCAGTGTTCCTATAGGGTCCCTATGACCTTTGACTACTTGACAAGAAAGCACAGCCCTGGCCAGAGCTCCTTCTCCTGCCCCCACATAGCCACTGCTTTGCCCCAGCCCTGGCCTTTCTCTCTTCCCCAGGGAGCTGTCTCACAATCAAATTGAGGAGCTGCCCAGTCTGCGCAGGTGTGAGAAGTTGGAGGAAATGTGAGTTTGGGGGCTGAGGGAGACAAAGGCAAGCCAGACTTGACAGGTCTGAGGGGAGGATCAGCCAGGGGCGAATCAGGCTCAGAATTTTCTCCCTTCTCTGAGTTTGTTGAACAAAAGCATTAGGGATGAGAGCCTGGGAGAGGACTGGATATGGCCCCTAGGACTCACAGCAGACGACAGACCCAGGAGCTGGAACCCTAAAGGAGTCTCAAGGTGGCTCCTTATGAGTCAACAGCAACAGAAATACAGCAGAAGATGAGGGCCAGGGCTTTGGCTCAGTAGTGAAATGCTTGCCTAGCATGTGTGAGGCCTGGGTTCAATCCCCAGCACTGGGGAAAATTAAAAAAAAAAAAAAAAAAAGAAGAAGCTAGAAAGTAAAACTCAGTAGTGATAAGAAAAAGGCCACATTAGGGCCTGGTGGGCTGGATGTGGGAAGGGTTCAGAGGAGCTGGAAGCACCCTGCATTTTGGAGTGTGCACACTCATTTCCACATGCCCATAAACATACACGCACACACACACACACACACACACACTCACACTCTCCAACATCCCCCTCCCTGCCCCCCGGATTCAAGTTTCACAAGGAAAAACATCACTTTAAAAAATTCTCTAAGCCCTATTCACCCAGCTCCTGTTTTCTCAAACTAATATGGCATCCTAGGCCTCTGTGCATTTATATTTTGCAGGGCACTCCTTTGTAGAGTCTGGGCTAGAAAATGTGTAAGGGTCTGTCCTGTTTGTCTGTGGCTCTTTGACATTGCTGGGGCCCAGGATCCATCTCACCAGTTTAGTGAGCTCTGCTTCCTGGCTCAGGCCAGTCTGTTGGGCTGTCCAAGGTCTGGGCGGTGCTCTGCCGCTGGGCTGGGATCTGGAGGACCCATGGCAGTGGGGGAGTGAGGGGCAGTTCAGCTGGGCTGGGAGCCAGGCCCGGTGGGAACATTGGAAGCTGACTCCCTTTTGGGCCACAGGGATGGTTTTGTGGCTTTGTCTCCTGACCCACTTACCCAAGGCAACCGGATCCCCTTGTGCTCCCTTTAATTCTGGTGACATCCGCGGGCTGGGCCCTTTCTTCCTGTGCCAGGAGAAGTGGGGGGCTCTTCTTTCTTCTTCCCAGTGCTCAGGGGGCGTGGATCAGAGCCAGAGTCTGAGCCCAGAGGCTCATCCAACCTCTCTTGCTGCCCTAGCGGCCTCCAACACAACCGAATCTGGGAAATCGGAGCTGACACCTTCAGCCAGCTGAGCTCCTTACAAGCCTTGTGAGTACCTGCAGCACCCAGGGGTGGGCCCTGGAGGAGCCAATGCCAGGCTCATACCCATAGCACATGTGATCAGTGTCCACATATGTGACATGCACGGACTTCCTGTTCCACCGCCCCTACCCCCATCACACACAGAGGACAAGAAGTACTTCCCCCTACAGATGGTACTCAGGGGCCATGTGGCTCTAGAACCAAGCTGCTATGTCCCTGTTTCTGATGCCACAACCAGGCTGGGAGTTGGACAGCAGCAGGTATCTTCCCCCAAAGGCTAAGGTCACTGCAACTGGAGGGAGGTCAGATGGGAGGAAGAGCCCAGGTGGGAACAATGAGAACTCCACATGCCACCATCCTCTCCTGTCACACTCTTTGTCCACAGGGACCTAAGCTGGAATGCCATCAGATCCATCCACCCAGAAGCCTTCTCAACACTGCGCTCCCTGGTCAAGCTGTAAGTGCCCACTCACTCTCCTCTAGGATGCTAGGGACCAATTGGAACTGTGGGATGTCCAGTGGGGGTAGGAGAAACACCCCTGATTAGGGACATGCATTAAAGTTTGACCACACATGCCAGGGAGATGGGCTCCAGCCTAATCAATCATTCTGACAGTCCGTTTGACACACTGTGGGGCCTGATAAACAGAATCCACCTCTTGCAAGCTCCAGAACATCATCTGCTAATGTTCTGCAACATTTTGGCAGCCAAAGTCCTCCCCCTGTCCCCCGTCCCATCCCCCACTCCACCTCCAGCCTTTCGATGCTCTACATGCACCAATAAAGGGGGTGTATGGGCCTGGAACTCTTCAACACAAGAGGGTGGTGGCTGTTGGTGGACCCAGGGTCTCAGAGAGCTCAGGGGTCCTGCTTGACATTACTCTAAAGGCTGCCATTCTGCAGAACAGCCGGGGACCAGAGGTCTGCTAATTTATTTAGAATGTAAATAGGGAGCTTGTAGGTTTGGCCACGTGGCCTTTATTTCAGGGGCTGCCACACTCTGTGGTACAGGTTATTGGCTGCACCAGGGATCCTCCTGATCTCCTACCTCCCTGTTTTCCAAGTCGAGTGTCCCAAAGGCAGGCCGGCCCCAGGAGGTCCTTTTCTAATAACACAGAGACCCCTTTGGGCTAGCTCCAGCACTGGCTGCAGAGCCCCAGGCCTCATGTCACAGGTGACATCTCCAAGGTCCAGAGGGAGAGGCTCAGAGCCGAGGACAGAGCCCAGGACTCCCAGGCTGCAGTCTCTCCCCAGGCTGCGGCTCTCTGGGCTCTGGGCTGTGACCTTGCAAAACTCTCACCTCCGTCTTCCCTCTCCTGTTTGCTGTACTCCTGCCAGATAGGTAGGGCAGATATTTTTATCCTTTGAAAGATGAGGACATTGGAACTCAGGCAGATTTGTGACTCCCTTTGGTTACACAGGGAGTTGGTGACAGTGCCAGGTTTCCTGCCTTCCAGTCCAGGGCTATTTCCACCACGCACCGTCTGTGGTGGTGGTGTTTGCTTTGGAGCCTCGGCTTCCTCTCATGCATCTCCAGTGGAGGACCATGTACGACGTCCTCAGCTCTGGCTCCAGAAGGCACCGTAGGGCGGGATGGATGACCCAATCCCCACGGTATCCAGATGCCCAGCTCTGTCCTATCCCCAACTCTGGCCTCTGTAGCATCAGAATAGCAGAGCAAAGAAAGGAGGAGGAAGCCAACCGCAGACAGATCCCCTAGGGGGATGGGCAGGGATTCCTGGATGGGAATCAGACCTGGATACAGGAGCTGTGTCTGAGGGGCTCTGTTACCTCTAAATTGGGACAGCTTGGCATTAAGTGGTACATAGCTGGCACTTGGTGTTTGTTGAATGACCACATGAATGAATACGTTGTGGATGGTGGCTCTGGCAACTCTTGACCACACTCCTCCCCGGCGTGTAATGCCGTCTTCTCTCTGTGCTCATCTTCTGTCCTTTGCTCCTCTCCTCTTGCTTCCATCCCAGGCACACTGGCCACACCCTCTGCACAGCCCTGCCCCCTCAGCAATCCCACTGACTGCCAATAACCCTGCCATCCACTGTCCTAGGGACCTGACAGACAACCAGCTGACCACACTGCCTCTGGCTGGGCTGGGGGGCCTGATGCATCTGAAGCTCAAAGGGAACCTGGCTCTGTCTCAGGCCTTCTCCAAGGACAGTTTCCCAAGACTGAGGTGAGGGCCTGGCTTTTCCCCCCACACCTGGGTATGTTTGCCCGGGGTCTGCTGGAGGCCAGGGAGGGACAGGGAGAAAGCCATGGGACCTCACCCCAAGAGGAGCCTATGGCTTGGAGTGTATCTGAGACTGCACGGGAAGGCTCCCTGGGCCTCCTGGGAGTCTGGCCTCCTACATGCCTCCTCTTCCTCTTCATCTCTTTCTAGCATTTTCCCCACCCCAAGTACCACTCCTAGGGAACACTGGAACATACCAGGGTGGTAGTAAGCGGGGTTGAAGGCCCCTGGACCTCCTCACTGTGCCTGGTTCCACATAGCCAGGCTGTCCGTCCTCACTTTGGCAGCATCTGGGTCCCTGGAATCAGGGCAGAGCCCAGGGCATGATGAGTGGAAAACAAACTGCACAGCCCGTCCCTGGTGTTAATGACATCCAGGCCTCCTCCGTGCAGCGGCAGCAGCAGTGCAGCCTGTGTGGCCCGAGCCTTGTCTACTATAAACTAATGAAGTGCCCAAGGCATTTGCCCTCACCCTCCAAGGACACCCTGTCCAGCTCTGATGTGCCCACAGGGGAAGGCGAGGTTCTGGGTCTCACAGAGGGCAAGGGCAGAGCATCCCTAGGAGAATCCCTGCTTCCTGCAATATGAAAGAAGAGCCGCAGCCTAGGCTGGGGAGCAGAGCACTGCAAGTGCTGTGTGACCTTGGGGAAGTTGCTTCCTACTCTGAGTCTGCTAAGAGTCCTCCTTCAATAAAGGGCAGACATTTCTGTCCCCATCTCAGTTCTGAGGATGAATGAGGAAAAGACTGGCATGTGCCCAGAGCCCCTCAGAGTCAGGGTGCAAGATTCTTAACAAATCAAATCCTCGAGGCTGCTGGCATGGTGAGCAGGACACTTTGTGGTTGAAGGGCAGGGACTTAGTCCCCAGTTCTTGGGCTGGGGAATCTCTTAACTCAGGACTAATGTCTGAGACTCCAAACATAATGAGGCAGCCCCTCTCCCATCCTCAGGATTCTGGAGGTGCCCTATGCCTACCAGTGCTGTGCCTATGGGGTCTGTGCCAGCTTCTTCAAACCCTCTGGGCAGTGGCAGGCAGAGGACTTCCACCTGGAGGAGGAGGAGCCTCCAAGGAGGACCCAGAGCCTCCTTGCTGGACAAGCAGAGAACCACTGTGAGTGACGGGGGGGGGGGGGGCGCCTGGACTGGGGGGTGGGAGCTGTAGAGAGGAAGTTAGGGAGGAGGCTTGGGGGGCCTGGAAGGGAATCTAAGAGGGGCAGCTGAGGGAGGCCTGGGGGTGGCTGCTAGTGACCTGGGAGGAACTCTCCCTCTGTTTGCGCCTGACTCTCTAATGCAACACCCCAAAGGTACTTAGGGGAGACATAATGATGGTAACAATGGCAACAGTAACATCTCAACAGGTTCCTCCTTTGCGATTCACCAAGTACCTCACAGGTGCTGTCACTGTTAGTATCCTGCCCCTGGGGCTCACATATTTCTTTGTGGTTGCCTTCTCTGACACATGGGCCCTTCAGCCTCAGGGCATTCTAGGAGAAAACAGACCTGAACCAAGTAGGATTGAATTAAATCAATTGAATTAAACCTGCTTCCAGAAAAAAAAAAAAATCTGGACACAATATGTCCTACAACCAAAAGGAACATTGTAGAAATTATTGTCCTCCAAGGGTATCCTGCACCTCCCATCTCCTGCGAGTCTGAAAGCGAGACTTCAATGGTCACTATACACAAGAGGGTTTCACTGAGATCTGTCTTGGGCCAGATCTATTTCTGGAAGAGTTGGGGTGAAAGGGGAAGATTGGGGTGGACAGCCAGGGGTTCTGAGGAACTGTGCACTAAGAGGTGTCTTGGTTGAAGGGCAGAGAGCAGTGCTCCCCCACCCCCCGCCATGTTACTGAACATAAGAAGAACTAGGAGAGAGAGAAACAAGTCCTGCTTCTTGCATTCCTTTTTCCATCTTGAGCTTCCTCTCTGTACTCTCTCAATGGAGAAGTTGAACTGAAAAATTAAATCTAAGTATGTAAGAAAAACATCTCATAATGGGGTAAGCAGAATTAGGTCTAAACCCAACTATAGCTTTCACCAGTTGGGTTGCCTTAGATAAGTTGTTTAATCTTACTGACACTCCATTTTCTTGTCTTTAAATGAGAAAGATAGCTGGGACCAGTGGCACATACCTGTAATCCCAGCTACTTGGAGGCTGAGGCAGGAGGATCTCAAGTTTGAGGGCAGTCTCAGCAATTTAGAGACCCCTTCAGCAACTGACTGAGACCCTGTCCCCAAATACAAAAATAAAAAGGGCTGGGAATGTAGCTCAGTGGTAAAAGCACCCCTGGGCTCCCCAGCACCAATAAAATAAAAATGAAGGAGAAATATAATACATTTCTCATAGGGTGTTGGGAGGCTTGAAAGAGTCCATGTAAGGTGAAGTGGGTTTACCACTGCTGCTGCTGAGAACTTGGATCTCCTTCTGGCATGAGGACAGTTTAGTAGTGTAGCTCAGGATATAGCCGTGGAGGCTGAACCTTGAGTGGGCAGTCTGGGGGTTTCTGAGACCCTCACTCCCAGTCCACCAAAGCCCCTCCTAGGGAGGGCACAAGGACCTGACAAGGAGGTTCACAGGTCCCAGCAGCTGTCTGAGCCAGCAGACAGCTGTCCCCAGGGGACATTCCCGGATGTCTGCTACACACTCCCTCAGGGGGCTGGAAGGAGGAATGGAAACTTTCCTTCCTCAAGGTGAAACTTTCCACCGGGGCTTAAGTCTTGGAGAACCACAGGGCGTCGAGCTCGTGGGCTGCCTGCCGCCTGTAATGGGAGCTAGGGCAGGGCCCCCCACTTCCTGTGGGAGCAAACGAGCCTCGAGTAGGAAAGCCAGGAGCCCTGCTCCAGCCAGATTCGATTTCCTCCTTGTTTGAAGAGTGGTTACTTAACACCTTGGCCATGACTTTCCCAGCCTCAGACAGAGTCCATTGATTTCACCCCTTGTGTTTCATTCATGCATTTTGATTTCAAAGAATTGCTAAGCCCCATTCTGGAGGGGCAGGCAGGGAATGAAAGGTAGAGAAGGAAGGAAATGCCAGGACTCTGTGGGCACGCCTCAGCCTACCCACCCTAATGCTGTCCCAGGCCAAGGCCACAGTCTTCCAGCCTCCTGGGAAAACTACCAACTGAAGGTGTTTACTCTTTAAGTGGGGAAGAAGAACCCACACAGGAAATAGACCTTCGAGCCAAAGATGGGCACAAGTGCAACAGAGTCACTATCCATTCCCTTATGATGAAGAGTCCGTAAGGACTGTCTTTTAAACCTGAAGAATGTACAGGTGCCTTTAAAAGACAAGCAGCTCTTTTTGCCAGTTGGATCCTCAGGTACTTTTCCAAGTGTGACTTCAGAAACTTATATTTTATTCTTTAAAAAAAGTCTTTCATTGATGGATTGTGTTTATAAAAGAAAGTTGTGTCTTTATAGTTAGAAGCTATTTCAGAGAGCCATTTCAAAGTTCTTATAGAATTTTGAGACCCTGAGATGTCTGATCCCCTAGAGTCCACAGGTCCTGGTTAAGAAATATTGCAATAGGGCTGGGGGTGTGGCTCAAGGACCTGCATTTGATCCCCACCACTGCAAACAAAACAGAAAACCCACCCAAGATCCAAAAACACCCCCCAAACTGCAATAGTAAATAAGAAAAAAGAAAAATCTCATTTCATTCAAAGATGCTACAGAATTTCTCCAATGATGGATTTGCCTTTCCATCTCTGTTTTATCCTACTAACCTAGAATTGTAGAACTGCAGCTTAGAATTGGAAGGAACATTAATGATTGTCTAGTCCAAACTCTGACTCAGGGTAGAAGTGCATCCTCTCACACTGGGAACTGTCTAGTTCAATAACTCCAGTGATAAATAATGTCTAGCTTATGCATCTGTAAACCTCCCCCCACCTTCCCACTCCCCAATCCCCCAAACAATCCATCTCTCCATGATTGTTGAACATCTGGGCTCTGTAATCAGACAAACCTGGATTTGTATTCTGGTCTGTCATCACTAGCCAGAGGAAGCCACTTTATTTCAGTGAGCCTCAGTTTCCTTATCTGACACCTGCCTCATGTGGCTACTGTGACAATGAGGACTCACAAAGAGAGGAACAACTCAAGGAATGTTAACCCTTGTTGAAAAGTAAATCCATCAGTTGACACAGGGCCTTGTAGCATGACAGTTTGTCTCCATAAGCCCCTCGTGAGCAGGACCATCTTTTATTCATTCCTGAATTCCTCTGCACTTCCAGTTCTTAAGTGTAGTTGGCATCATATTCAGAACACATGGGTCCACTGAGCACCTGCTGAAGAGCTAGAACATCTTCATTTGAACCATACTTTGCCTCCTTCTATATAATCCATCGGCTGATGTTGGTTCTACCCTCTGGGACAGAACAGCATGTAGAAGTGTAACCCCTTTATATCAACAGGCTTTCAGCTCTTAGACAGCCATTATATCCCCACTTACGCTTGCCTTCTCCAAGCCAACCATCCCCCAGCTACTTTATTTCTCACACAAATGACTTCTGCTCCCCCACTCTCCCTGGCTCATCTCTGAACACACTGCAGCTCACAGAGGTCCTCCTTCATGTTTATTGTTTGCCACTGGACATGGAATTACAATGACCTCCTGACCAGAGTGGAGAACAGTATGATCCGTAGCTCCCATTATTAGGGCAGCAACGGCCCAAATTCTAAGTACTCGTGAACTACAGCTGATCGGAGAGGACAGGCGAGGGCTGAGAACAGAAAGAACAGGACTAATCATAACATTTGGTGTTCAGAACCCGCAATGGACATGATCCATATGTGAATAATAGGAAGCCGACCAAATATTTACACTCAAGGGTAGAAGCAGATGTTCAGAGCTGCTGGATGACCAGGACTGAACAGTTAATCAGCGACACATCTACTTAAAAGGGTAGAGGTTAGGAGAAAGGTGGAACGGTGACATCAAGGTCCAGGCCTGAGCCACATTTTCATCTCCTCTCTCAGATGACCTGGACCTGGATGAGCTCCAACTGGAGATGGAGGACTCAAAGCCACACCACAGTGTCCAGTGTAGCCCTATTCCAGGTGAGATCGGTGGCCTGGGAATGGAGAAGGGGCACCCACCCACCTAGAGAGAGGCCGGTTCAGGTGGCCCATCTGTAGCTAAGCGTCAGGCACGGTCTTTGCCTGATTCCCATCTTAGGGGAAGGAAAGCCTCTTCTCATTATTCCTGAGGAAGGAGGTTGTTCTGTCCCTTGGGTGGCTACTATTACATGGGGAATGTCAGAATGAGGGTGGAAGGGTGACAGGCAGTCAAGCAACCTCTGCAAAACAGTTATTTAGAGGTTATGTTCTCATGGAGGACAGAAGCAAGAAAGAATGCCTTGAACCCCCTGCTCAGGGGACATGAGGCTGCTTCTGAGCACTCCCTCAATCTAAAAACCATCTCACAGAATACTAGAGTCACGAGGGACTAAGTCACCTTCTCCAGTCCTCACTGCTCCATCCCAGCAAGATTACAGTTTCTTTACTAAAATCCTCCATGGTGCAAAATCTCCAGTGTTCCTGGATAATTCCTACACCAGTACTGTCTCACCTTTACCGCAGAGGAAGCCTCGTCTGGAGTCATCCAACCCAAAGCCATTTTTTAAAAAAATGTATTATCTTTTTTAAAAAAACCTTTATTCGTTCATTCATTCATTCATTCATTTTATTCATTTATTTTTATTTGGTGCTGAGGATCAAACCCAGAGCCTCACACGTGTGAGGCAAGCACTCTCCAGCTGAGCCATAGTCCCAAAGAAAGAAAGAAAATTCTTTCTCCTCAGTACAATTTAGCCTAAGATGTTGAGAGTGAAAAAGTCCCTTCCCTGTGTACAAAATGTTAACCAACAATGCTAGAAGGCAGCAGCAGTCTGCTGCTCAGGCCAGGAACTTTTATTCAGAACGAACAGAAAGTGATGAACAGCTGGCTTTTCCTCTTTCATCCCACCTCCATTTTCCAGGCTTCAATTTTTATTTCAGATCCCTTAACCTCTCCCTTCCCCTTTCTAAACCCTGGAGCGCTGGCCTGACCTTGCCTAACACCAGCTCTCAGCACTTAGTGATAATAGCACGCTCCCTAGCGCCAGCTCAGAGCCAGAGCACTGACCCAACCTAGAGGAAGCAGGTGTTTTTTTTTGTTTTTTTGTTTTTTTTTTTCACTTGGAAGTCCATGTGCTTTTTTTTTTTTTTTTAATTCAAACTGCCACAGAAATATCACCTCTGAAAACCAGTAACCAACAGGGATGAGGTAAAAGAGGAAGTTTCCAAAAACAAGGTTTAACTTAAACTTGCTTTTAAAATAGCTCATAAAAATGGTCAAATAAATTATGGTACATCATATGGTGGAGTATTTATGACACAGCCATTGAGATATGGTTTTTCAAAATATAAGGATATGGAAAAAGTGTACAAACATCACAAAATTTAACTTAAAGAGAATAAAAATCTCTATTCAGTCAAATCCCAATTTAGTTAAAAAAATCCGCATGTATACGTACATTTTAGAAGAAATTCTGTAAGGAAACATGCCAAAATAATGACTTCTCTCTAAGAAGAGAATTTTTCCATGTTATATTTTCAAAATTTCTACAATTACCATCTATTATTTCATAATTAGAAAAAATGTTTTAAAAGTAGCTCCTGCAAAAGCCTCTCAAATTCCCAAACCACCTAGCAATACATTGAGAAACAAGAGTCTGAAGCCAAAGGAAATGAAGAAATAATATGTCCAAAGTCATAAAGTGATTTAAGAACAGACTCTGAGAAGAGTGGTGGGAAACACCAGGATCTCACCCATCTAGTGCAAAGTCAGGTTGGAAAACCTCAGAAGTCCTCTATGTTTTGATTATTTGTTTTCCTCCCACATTCTGATTGACAGATGAATATGAAATCTGCCTATACCGTTCTCAGCAAGGGAAAGCCAGACTGGTATGATAGCCCGTCAGGGCTCATCCACAATGGAGTCCTTAGTGGGTCACTGGGCAGAGCCTCAGCAATAAGAGTGTTACTGTCTGGGCAGCCCCTCAAAGGACTGTGTCTCTACTACTGCAGTAGTATCCCCAGTTCTGGTGCCCATCTGTCTCTTCCATCCTTCCAAATGTTGCTCCTTTGGAAAGATGGACTTATCGTTTCTTGAGTGTAGTAATTGGGATTGCGCTTTGGGTATCAGGAGGAGGGTTAGTGTTCACTCCGTTTGCAGCTCTTGGAGCGCAGAGGCCAAGTCAGCCTCCCTCAGGCCAGGGTTTCTGTTCGGGCAGAGGCTCTCTCCCAGGACCAGTCGCGGCAGCCTCGGCCAGGGGTGACGTCCGTCCCTCTCTCCTACAGGCCCCTTCAAGCCCTGCGAGCACCTCTTTGAGAGCTGGGGCATCCGCCTGGCCGTGTGGGCCATCGTGCTGCTCTCCGTGCTCTGCAACGGGCTGGTGCTGCTGACCGTGTTTGCCGGCGGGCCCATGCCCCTGTCCCCGGTCAAGTTTGTGGTAGGTGCGATCGCCGGCGCCAACACCTTGACGGGCATCTCCTGTGGCCTTCTGGCCTCCGTGGACGCCTTGACCTTTGGCCAGTTCGCCGAGTACGGAGCCCGCTGGGAGACGGGGCTGGGCTGCCGGGCCACGGGCTTCCTGGCCGTCCTGGGGTCCGAGGCGTCGGTGCTGCTGCTCACCCTGGCCGCCGTGCAGTGCAGCGTCTCCGTGTCGTGCGTGCGGGCCTACGGGAAGGCGCCCTCGCTGGGCAGTGTCCGAGCCGGGGCCCTGGGCTGCCTGTCGCTGGCAGGGCTGGCCGCCGCCCTGCCGCTGGCCTCGGTGGGAGAGTACGGGGCCTCCCCGCTCTGCCTGCCCTACGCCCCGCCCGAGGGCCAGCCGGCCGCCCTGGGCTTCGCGGTGGCCCTGGTCATGATGAACTCCTTCTGCTTCCTGGTGGTGGCCGGTGCCTACATCAAACTCTACTGCGACCTGCCGCGGGGCGACTTTGAGGCCGTGTGGGACTGTGCCATGGTGAGGCATGTGGCCTGGCTCATCTTCGCGGATGGGCTCCTCTACTGTCCCGTGGCCTTCCTCAGCTTCGCCTCCATGA
The DNA here is from genome assembly GCF_045843805.1 of Urocitellus parryii. Classification (NCBI taxonomy): domain Eukaryota; kingdom Metazoa; phylum Chordata; class Mammalia; order Rodentia; family Sciuridae; genus Urocitellus; species Urocitellus parryii. The sequence continues at coordinate 115,688,861 of NC_135539.1, read as the reverse complement.
TGGGCCTCTTCCCTGTCACCCCCGAGGCCGTCAAGTCTGTCCTGCTTGTGGTGCTGCCGCTGCCTGCCTGCCTCAACCCCCTGCTCTACCTGCTCTTCAACCCCCACTTCAGGGATGACCTTCGGAGGCTCTGGCCGGGCCCAGGAGCTCCTGGGCCCCTGGCCTACGCTGCTGCCAACGAGCTGGAGAAGAGCTCCTGCGATTCCACCCAGGCTCTTGTGGCCTTCTCTGATGTGGATCTCATTCTGGAAGCTTCTGAGGCTGGACGGCCCCCTGGGCTGGAGACCTATGGCTTCCCCTCAGTGACCTTCATCTCCTGTCAGCAGCCAGGGGGCCCCAGACTGGAGGGAAGCCATTTTATAGAGCCAGAGGGAACCCACTTTGGGAATCCACAACCCTCTGTGGATGGAGAACTGCTGCTGAAGGCGGAGGGAGCCACATCCTCAGGAGGGGGCTCGTCGGCGGGTGGGGGCTTCAGGCCCTCGGGCTCAGTCTTTGCCTCACACTTATAAATGTCCTTCCCCCTTCTTCTCTTTCCATCTCTTCCCTTCCTTCTCTCCCCACTCCCTCAATGATGGCTGCTTATAAAATAAATACAACCTAAACTCACCAGTGTGATCCACAGCAGGGCCTGGTTCTGTTGGTCTCCTCTCTCTGTGACCATCACCAGTGAGGGCTTCTTGGCCCAGTATCCCCTTGGCCCTCCTCATCTTCACCTTCATGCTGCCTCTTCCCTGTCAGGTCCAAAGCTGTGGACCAGAGACCTGGAAATTTGCTTAAGGGTAAGGAGTGAAATAAAAGACAGGGAAGGAGGTGGGGACCCGATAGGGCCAGGATCATGGCACAGTGGACACGGAGACACAACAGAAAAGGGGGCCACCAAGGGCATTTGGCATCTCCCCTTTGACTTATGCATAGGATATAAAACGTGTTCTGTGTCCCATTAATCTTGACATTTGCCATGAAAAAATACTTCCTATTAAAATGAGCTTTGGAAGGGATTACACATTATGTCCCTTTCTTAGAGAACATGTTAATATAGTAAAAGCCCTAAAAACTTCTACAGCAGTAAAATCTATTGAACTCTGTTTAATCCCATTCTCCAATTCTTAGACAACAATTCTCTTTGATTGATTGGTTTTCATGGAATACCTGTTACTAGCTCACAGGATTTAGTACTGTCTGTACCATCTAGTGCTACCCAGTGACACCACAAAATCACATCACATCACTTTTTTTTTTTTTTGGCACTAGGGATTGAACCCAGGGGTACCTAACCACTGAGCTACATCCCTAGTTCTATTTATTTTTTATTTTTAGACAGGATCTTGCTAAGTTGCTTAGGGCCTCAATAAATTGCTGAGACTGATTTTGAATCTATGATCCTTCCTGCCTCAATCTCCCGAGTTGCTGGGATTACAAGTGTGTGCCACCACACCAAGTGTCATCACTTTTTGAAAGTCCCAAACCTGGGGTGAAGTCCAGAGGCAACTGGTGATTCCATGAGCCGGGACAGACTCTTTGTACTCTACCTCCCAAGCTGCTTGTCTTACCTAGAGAAGGATGGGGAGAAACAGGCTGTCATGGTTACAGCTTCAGCACCCTCAGGCAAGACTGAGGAAAAGGATCCTGTGTGTGCTTCCCCACCCCCTCCTACATCCAAGCAGCAGTGAAACTCCTGCCTCCAGCAAGAAGGAGGATTGTTAGATCCTAGCAAGGTATACACTAGGAACTGTGTAGCAGTCTGGGTTCTCTCTGGCTCTGAGTTGCCTTCCTATGGTCCTCCATCAGATGCACCCTGCCACCAACTGTCACAAGCCTGGTCTTCCCTTCTTATCCTTCTTATTCTGTCTTTCTGTGGGATAAGGATCCATTACCTAGCAGAGAGGAGGTTCCTACAATGCTTTTAGAAGCATGTGACTACCTGGGAGTCCTGGGTTCCTCGAATAGGCCTGACCTTTCTGCCTTTCCCCTCATGACTTTCTTATCTGTGGTTTCCCAAGTGCATCTGAAGGTCTATAGAGTACCTCTCACCCCACATACACATTCAATCTCAGGGTGAGAGGGTGAGAACCTGGTGCATTCTTACAAATATGAAAGCTAATTCTTGCAAACATAAAAAAGAATCCAAGACCCAGAAATGGGTGAGACTTTTTCCAGGGCACTCCAACATCAGTCAAACTCAAAGGACAGAGTCTGGAATCCTGAGACTGAATGAAACTCTGTTCTGTTGAATTCTGTTGTGATCCCTAGCCAGGACCTACCCACAGGACCTCCACGGTTAAGACAACCCTGAGAAAGCTCTTGAGTTTCACAGCTCAAGTTTCTGCAGCTTTGCTTGTCCTGTCTCCCTGCTGCTCCCAATGCCTAGTGGGAACTCCAACATAGGTTCACAAGGTGTCTAGGCTGGGCTGGAGGGATGAGGCAAAGACCATATTTAACTTGACACATCTTAAAATATCATTTGACTAGTTGAGTTTCCTGGATTCTTATAGGCTCCAAATGAATAAACTGACCTTATTATTCCTTAGGGTCCTACCAGGGGGTCAACTTCAGAGTAGTCACTCACTAAACTATGGTGCTGTCCCTAATTGCCCAGGGATGATCAAGAGTTTTCTTGATAGAGGGAGTTTGTTTTACTTTGGGTACTGAGAATTGGTAATTCTTAAAAGAGAAATGAGTTTTCTGATAACTTCATGGAAGACAACATGGGTATGATTTTGGGGAGCCTTCACTTCTAGAAAGTCAGCCTAGTTCCCCTCTTCACCATAGGATCCCTGTTTCCCTTGGAGTTAGGGAGCCAGTCTTGAGTGGCTGTGTGCTAGAGGTTTGGGAGTTTTAGGGACTGTTCCCTACATGTGACTGCTTCTTTGGTAAGGGAGCCTGTGCTTTTTGGTCAGTGCTTTGACCTGTGAGCTAGGGTGGCACTGCTGTCCAACTTTACTGTCTGCTTCTAAAGATCTGGGCATCAGCCAAGGCGGGACAGAAGAGAGGTGTGTGGGAAGGGAGTGGAGCTGTTTCCCATAAACTCTTTTCTTCTTTTCTTTACATTTCTTCCTGTTGTGATGTAGATGTGAGTTGTCCCCCCAAAGCTCAACATGTGAGACAATGCAGAAAAGTTTGGAGAAGAAATAGCCCTAATCTAATCAGTGAATTAGTCCCTGATGGGATTAACTGGGTGGTAACTAGAGGCAGGTGGAGTGTGGCTGGAGGAAGTGGTTCATTGGGGATGTGGCTATGGGGTATATATTTTGTATCTGGAGAGTGGAGTCTCTCTCTCTCTCTCTCTCTCCCTCCCTCCCTCTCCCTCCCTCTCTCCTCTCTCTCCTCTCTCTCTTCTCTCTCTCTCTCTCTCTCTCTCTCTCTCTCTCTCTCTCTCTCTCCTCTCTCTCCTCTCTCTCTCCCTCTCTCCCCTTTCTGATAATCATGTGTGCTGCTTTCCTTTGCCACACTCTTCTGCCATGATGCCCTGTCTCACCTTGATGCCTGAAGAATGGAGCCTACTGTCTATGGATTGAGACCTCTGAAACCGTAAGCCCCCAAGTAAACTTTTCCTCCTAAAATTGTTTTGTTCAGATCTTTTAGTCACAGCAGTGAAAAAGCTAAAACACTTCCTTCCTTTCTTTTTTTCTGTGATGGAGATTGGACCCTTTAGCCCTGTACCACTGAGCTACAAACCCAGCCCTTTTTATTTTTTATCAAGACAGAGTCTCACTAAATTGCCCAGGCTGGCCTGGAACTTGTGATCTTCTCCCTCACCCTCTTGTGTTGCTGGGATTATAGGCATGTGCCACGATTCCTGGCACCGTGAACTGTTTTCACTATTTAAAAAGTCTAGTTGGGCTGGGGATGTGGCTCAAGCAGTAGCGCGCTCCTCTGGCGTGCGTGCGGCCCGGGTTCGATCCTCAGCACCACATACAAACAAAGATGTTGTGTCCCCCGAAAACTAAAAATAAATATTAAAAAATCCTCTCTTTCTCTTCTCTCTCTCTCTCTTAAAAAAATAAATAAAAAGTCAATGTTGTGCATTTGCCCAGGAGAAGATTATATAGTGCTTTCTCTGTTATTTTATTTTTTACTGAATTCCTAGCAAGTCAGTATGTTCATTTACTTTAGCTATCTCCTTTGTGGTCAGTAGAAGTTTATGAAGATCATATATGTCTTTGATTCATCACAAAAATCAAAAACCAAATTTTTTTGATGCACGTAAGTGTATTTTGTTTGATTGACAAACTCTTTCAAAATGGTGCCTATGGGAAAGAATCGGCCCAAAGAAAGGAACTAGAGTGGTGTAAATGTTGGGAGCTGCTGGCTCAGTGTATGCTTACCTGGGCTCTGTGTGCTCTGCGTTGGCAGACTGACTTGTGGAGGAGAACCTCTCATGGTGGCTCATAGTTTGCTGAGCACTTAGGTACATACCAAAAGGAAAAATCCAAAACAATCCAGAGCTAAAATGGGAAGCCTATGGGTCAGCAGAGTTAATAGCTGGGCCTTCTCCTTCCCAACCTACTTGCTTCCTTTGCCAGGAAGAATAAGGTTTAAAGAGTAAGGGAGGAATCAGGTGTGGTGGCACACACCTGTAATCCAGCATCTCAGGAGGCTGAGGCAGGAAGATTGCAAGTTCAAAGCCAGCCTCAGCAAAAGTAAGGGGCTAAGCTAAACTAAGCTAAACTCAGTGAGACCCTGTCTCTGAATAAAATACAAAATAGGGCTAGGGATGAGGCTCAGTGGTTAAGTTTCCCTGAGTTCAATCCCTGGTACACACACACACACACACACACAAAAAAAAGAGGGAGGGAGCACAGTGTGGTGGTGCCACACCTGTGATCTCAGCTGCCTGGGAGGCTAAGGCAGCAGGATTTCAAGTTCTGGGCCAGCCTTAGCAACCCAGCAAGAACCTGTCTCAAAATGAAAAGGATCAGGGATGTAGTTCAGTTATAGGGTGTTCATTCCTCACCGAAGGGGGGAAAAAGGTGAAGGAGGGGAAGAAAGAAGAGCTGACAATTAGCAGGGCTGAGTAAGAGAGGATTGTGGGAGGTAGCTAGAACCCTGATCCTTTCTGGAACTGTCCTCTCTAATTACCTCTGCTCTGGTTTGGCAAGTTCTCTCACCCATCATCCACCACTCCTATGTGCCCTTCCGGGTTCTAGTCCTGTGCCATCTCCAGCCATGTGAAAATTGTCAGGATGTAAATATTTGGATTCTTCTGTATAATAAAGCACCAGTGAAGTACCATTTGTGTCCCTCAGCTCCTTTCTGCTGCCCCTGGTGGAGTCATGGGTGTGGCCTTAGTGGGGCTGCTTTGAGGACGGAGTGATCAGAGGGTCAAGGCTCTTCCTAACCCATCTTCTGAAACTGGGGCATCTGGGGATGCTGGAGAGGCTCAGGATTGAAGTTTGGAGGCCTCAGAATCAAATCCGCTCACTCATTTTGAAGTGCTCTTTATGTACTTGGCACTGGGTCAGACAGACAGCGTGGTCTTAAGAAAGCAGTGAGCAGGTTGGGCTCTTATTCAGACCCAGGCCTAGAACTAGGGTTTCCTGATCCTGTGAATCCCCAAGAATCAGCTCACTTTCTTGTCCTTGGGTTAACTTCCTCTGCTTTGGAAAGCTTCTCCCTCAAGCCTTGCTTCCGAGTAGGATGAATGCCCCTGAGACAACCAGGGCCCTTCTCAAGGGAAGGGAAAGACTGAGTTTAACAAAAACCTGCAGCCAAAGGAATGAGGTGCTAGCCCCAGAACTGTACCAGGGCTTTGGTGGCCTAGTACCTGACTCTCTCATCCTGCTCCTTCCTTTTCTTCCTTCTCTCTTTGCTCTTTCCTCTCCTGTTTTTCCCTCTGTCTCCTCTTTCTCTTCTTCCTCCTCTTCTTTTTCCTTTTTTGCATTTAAAAGTGTTTCAAATTTTATTTCATTTTTTAACTGATACATGAACTCCATTCTTCTCCAAGACAGAGCATTTCAAACCCCTCCATCCTTCTAGCTCATTCTCAGGAAGGCTGTTCTGGTTAGACTAGGTGAAGGGAAAGAGACCCAGGCATTAACTCCAGCAAGTGTGTAATCCTTGAGAGAATATAAAGCAACAATGGAGGCAGAGTCTAAGCAAACTCAAGATCAGAGAGAGCAGTGGGATTGGCCCTTGTATCTAAAATCTGGAGCTGTTCTGGATTTGAAGCAGCTCTGAGTTCTAGCCAGTTGGAATCTGTGGTTAGTCACTCATGCCCTCCACAAGTGGGCTCCGCTGTTCTTGTAGGCCTGGTCTCCTGTCTGTCCTCAACCATGACTAACTGCTCTCTCTCCACTTATTTGTGTTTAAAAAGCCTTAATCTAATTTTTAAATAAGTAATATGTTGACATGTTTCAAATAACGTACGTTTTTCAAATAATAGTCTCTGTCCCATTCCTTTCCCTATTTGCTCACTTCCTAAAACCTCACTGGTTTGCCACTCTTACTAGTGTCTTACATATCCTTCCAGAGGTTTTTCAATGCATAGACAAGCAAGATGCATAGCTGTGCTTATTATTATTATTTTTACCTAAAGTTAGAATACCACACATGTGCTTCTGCCTTTTCTTTTTTTAAACCTACTAATACAGCTCAAAGATCTTTCCACAGAAGAAAACTTGCCCATTTTTTTTCTTAGTAGTTGGTATCCCATTATATAGATAATATAATTTTATCTCACTGCTCCTTTTCTGATGGACATTTGGATTGCTTAATAGCTTGCTCTTATAAACGATACTGCAACAAGTACCTTTTTAACACACACGTATATATGTGGGATTGCTGAGTCAAAAGAATAACCATGAGTAATTATACCATTTTTTCCCCTTCAGTATTGGAGATTGAACCCAGGGCTTCACACATGCTAGCAAGTGCTCTACCACTGAACTACATCCCTAGATCTTTTATTCTATTTTGAGATAGGGTCTCTGTAAGTTGCTCACACTGGCCTTAAACTTGGCATCCTCCTACTCAGCCTTCTAATTAGCCAGAATTAGATATGCACACCTCCTGGGTTAATTATACCTTTTTTTTTTAAAAAACTTCTTTTGACTAGTAGGCTATGTTGATTCACGACTTCTGCTTGCATGGTCCTCACTATGAACCTATTCTTCAAGGCTTCTGTAAGCATCCTATCAGCATCAGGTCTTGGGATAATTGCCTTGTGTTCTTTTGGCTTTTTTTTTTTGGATGCTGGGGATTGAACCCAGGGCCTTGTGCTTGCAAGGCAAGCACTCTACCAACTGAGCTACATCCCCAGCCCTCTTTTGGCATTTCCTGGAGCAATGTCCTGAGAGACTGAGAAATGGACTAGCCAAGCTTCTTTTTCTATACTAGGCCAAGTCATTTATGCCTATGGTCAAATATAATGGGCTAACCACTCTTAGGTTGGGTACCTCTCCTGGTCCACTAAATTATAGTGTGTAAATGGATATGTCTCTGTGGGTTTGTGGTGGACAAAATATGACTGCTCACGTCTTTTGCTTGAGCAAGGGTAGACAAGGCTCTTCTGAAATTGACCTAGCAGGATAGTTCCACAAGAGCAAGGACCCTGTTGATCTCATTCATTGTTGTATCCTAAATTCTTTTCACAGGACCTAGCACAAAGAATATGTCAATTAATTTCTGTTAAAGGGGGGTGGGGAGAAAACAGAATTAAGAAATTAACATAATAGTTATATCCCTAAAGATTTTTTCCCAATCTCAAGGGGCCATTGGGCCCCTTTATTTGAAGGAGATGCAAATAACACAGAGTAAGAGGTAGTTCTTATCTGAACTAAACTATTTGTATCCCTAAGAAATGATGCTCTGGAACTCCATTCCCCAGTCTATGCATGCACTTTGGGCAGGTCTTTCTGTTTATAATAAAGCACTGTGGGTGGATATTTATATAGTGAGATTTAAAAGGTCCTCAAGTTCTCTGTCTCTTCTTTGTATCAGCTCTTACCTTGGGTACCATAATGGTTAAAATTCAACCATTGGGGCAACTTGTTCCTTCAGGTTAATCATAGCTATTTACTTTAGTCTGTCTTCCTCTGTTCTAGTAACATCCATTTGGCTTTCCTTCAGGCAGTGCTCCCCACAGCTCTGTACTGCCTGTTCGAATGGAGTTAACTCCATCCTAGGTGCATAAGTGGAAGTCTTATCAGCCTTTTCTGTCCCCTGGGCACATGGTTTGTCCAAGGAGGGAGCTCATATCCCAAGATTTTTTTTTTTAAGTACTGGGGAATTGAACCCAGGGATGCTTTACCACTGAGCTACAGCTCTAGCCCTTTTTATTTTGTATTTTGAGACAAGCTCTCGGTAAGTTGCTGAGGCAGGCCTTGAACTTGCAATCCTCCTGCCTCGATCTCTGGAGTCACTGGAAATACAGGCATGTGCCGCTGCACCTGGCTTCAAGTCCTTTTAATGAGAACCATTCCAGGAACTTTGGTAGAGCTGATAGAAAGTACTCTTTCATTGGAGCTGCAGGTGTCTGTGTAGCCACTTGGAGAGAAATGAATCCTGATGGTATTAGCTGAGCATTTATACTTAGCCATGCCTAAAAAGTAAGTTTGGACTTCTCAAGCTGTGAACTGGTATTTTTGTTTGCACAAGTGAGAGTGTTAGATTTCTGTCCCTTGTATGGAAAAGCAACCAGAGGCTTCTTTCACAAATCACTCTCTGCCATCACCCACTACCCAGGGGAGGAGGAGCAACCTATTGTCCTCTTATCAGCCATTAAGGTGGAAGAGGGCAGCTACTGGATGGGAATTTTTATGGACAAAAAAGAATGCCAGGCTGGATGCAGTGGCTCACACCTATAACCCTAGTGGCTTGGGAGGTTGATGCAGGAGGATTGCAAGTTCGAGGCCAGCCTCAGCAATTTAGCAAGGCCCTAAGCAACTTAGTGAGACTGTCTCAAAACACAAAATAAATACACTTGGGGATGTAACTCAATGTTTGAGTGTCCTGAGTTCAATCCCTAGTACAAAAAAATATATATTGTCAGGATGGGATGAGCTATCAGGTATAGACAGTGGGCCTGTGTGGTAGGTAACCTAAGGCAAGAAAACATAAATGAGGGACTAGAAGGGGAAGTGAGAAGGTAAGTGAGCAGATCGACTTGCACTGCCCTGTTTGGATGTGTTAGGTAGCTTCAGAATTCCAGAGCTGTCACATATTAGCATGCAGAGGGAGCTCAGTTTTATAGAGAAGGAGATGGAAGGGTTGAGACACTTGCCCATGACCCTGCAGCTACTTTGGGGAGAACTGCAGAGAGAGATGTATCAATATTAGACTGAATCATACAGTTGATAAATATGATTCTGGAATTAGATCTGGGTTGAATCCCAGATGTGCCATAAATAGCCAGTTGCCCCTAGGTTTTACTTAACTTCTCTGAGTCTCAGTTTCATCATCAGTAAAATGGGGCTAATAATGCCTAATCTCTAAAGGTCTTTGGAGAGCTTTAAAAAAGATTTTTCTTTTAAAGAGCTTAGCTTAGTGCCTGGCTACTGCCAGAACAAGAGAGAAAACCAGGTGACTAAGAATTCACCTCCTAGAGGAGGGTGCCTCTGATGGGAGGCACCTCTTGTCTAAAGCACAAGTTTCAGGGTTCTGGTTAACAGAGGAAGGCAATGGAAGGAAGGGGACCCAGTCTAGTGGAGTGGGGTAAGGGATGGGCGAGGTAAGCTCATGGAAGGGAGAAACCTTGGAGCTGGGTGGAGGGTGTGGAAGGGAGGGTAGGATGAGAGGCATTGGATAATCTGTCATCCCTAATATAAACTACGAGTTGGAGGGAGGGATGGACACTCTGGGGGCCATGGCAGGAGGCAGGAGTGACTTGCCAAGAAGCAAGGAGAGAGCGGAATGTGTTGTTTCTCGTGTGCAATGAGTGTTGCCCCAGCCTCTCCTAGACTTCACTGGCAGCCCCGTGCAGTCAGGGACCGCAAGCTGCCCTGCAGCCAGCCAGCCTGGGGGGCAGATTCTGAAACCACAGCCCCCACACCCCTCCCTGTCCCCTCCCTCCTGCTGTCCCAACCTAAACAAGACAACCTGGGCAGGGGGGCCACACGCTGATGGAAAAATACACACTTGGCTGGAAAAGGAGCTTTATTTGTATGTGTTGAATTCCCGCAGCAGCCGAAGGATAAATAGCTGGTCCCAGCCTCAGCTTCGACTCTGCCCACAAGGTGGGTGGTAAAATCTGTTCTTATTTAGATAGCTTGTGGGGAGAGGTGAAGAGGGGGACTGGGGCAGCAGGAGAAGGGAACTTGGAATCTGCAGTGTTTATATGATCAGTCATGGATGTCATCTCTCCTCTTTAATTAGGGGTTTCGAGTTGAGAAACTTTGCTCAGCTTGCTTGTCCTAGGAACGGAGTAAATAGGCAGGGGGCAGAGCAGCTTCTGGGGCCCACCGATGGTTGACTGCTGTCTCCATTCCCCAGTCCTCAGCCAAGTACCCAACAAATGTTGAGCACTGTGCCAGGTCATGTTCTGGGTGTTTTACACGCATCATCTCAGTCGATCCTCACAATGATCTCATGGGTTAAGGACCATCATGATCTGCTTTACAGAGGCAAAAACCAAAACCAGAAAGATTGAGCAGAGCACTAAGGTAGTGCAAGTGGGAAGCAGCACCACCAGGGCTGGAACCAGGTCTTCTTGACTCAAATTCTGGCTTTTAGCCATTTCACATCTTGGGCTGGGGGTAGGATCTGGGCTTTTCTTGTTCTCAGGCTCATCACTTCTGATCTCTAACCCTGCACTTGTTAAGGCAGAGAGAGAGGGATGACTGGCTTCTAGTAACTTTCATCTCTGGTATTTCTTGTGATTAGAGAATAGTCCCCTGTAGCCACTATATCCTCAGCACCTGGGGTCAAGACAGTAGACACACATTTTTCAGACAGGTTCCAGTGCTATGAGGAAAATTAATCAGGGTAATGGGCTATGAGCCAGAGAGTACCTGAGGCTCTAGGGCATCTGTAGATGGCATGAGGCCTTTCTGCTACAGCTACATTTGAAATGGTCAGTCGAGATCATCCTGAGGAATGTAGGAGGCAGAGGAAATGGCATATGCGAGAGACTTGAAGCACGAATGTTTGAGAATGAAAGTGGGCCAGTGTGGCTGGAGTGTGGTGTAGAAGGAGTAGAGATCAAGCAAGTAAGGGCCAGATCATGAAGGGTCTCACTGGTAGGGAAGTAGACTAGATTTTTGTTCTCATTGAAAAAGGAACCCACTTGGAGGGGTTGTTCAAGGACGGAAGCCAAATCTGACCTCCATTGTCAAGAGATTATTCCTGCTGCTATGAGAAGCAGGGACTCTCAAGGGTCAAGGGTGGTGGCAAGGAAACAAGACAGAAGGCTGTGGCTAAGATGCAGGTGAGAGATGATGAGTTGAGCTTGAACCAGTATTAGAAGTGGAGGTGGGGAAAAGTAGCTTGTAGAGCTGAACAGACTGGGTGACAGATTAGAGTGTAGGAGGTTTTTTGGTTTATTAGAGGTATTGTTTTCCTACAATGGGTTCCCTAAGTCCAACTCTCATTTCACATGTGTTAAACCCAGACCAATCAGCGCAAGGCGTTTCCCTGGCTACAGTGATTGCTTCCAGGGTGGTCCAATAATAGACTTTTGTTCCACAGAAAGCAGAGGCCTCTGGTCTGATAGATGTTAAGAAGAAAGTGTCACTGAGGCTAGTAGGTTGTTACCTAGGAGGGGGAAGAAACTTTAGGAAAAAGCAGCCTGAGAGAAAGCTGATAGTGTGGACGGAGGATGCACAGAAACCAAGATCTTGATATTGCTGAATTTCTGAACCCACCAATCCAGATGTTTGCTCTACCCCTTCTATTCAGTAAGGTGATAGATTTCCTTTATTACCAGTCAGGGTCAGATTTTATTCACTACTGAAAGCATCCTAACTGATACATTAATGGTATCTAGGAACCCCAAACTTAACTTAATGAGTATAGAAGACAAACCCAGAATAAAATTAACTCCTGGATTTTAAAATGAACACAGTAACTGTCTGTGAGTAGTGAGTTGGAGAATTCTATAAGGTCTAGAGATATAGCTCAGTGGTAGAGTGTTTGCCGAACACATGTAGGGCCCTGGGTTTGATTCTAGCATGAAGAAAAAAGAAAAAAAAAAAGATAAGTATATAAAATCACAAGTAGGGGATTCAAGTGCAGCACCTAATTGTTAAGAGTAATACTTTGCCATGAAATGATGCTAGGGAGTGAAAGGAATTAATAATCCCTGTTTAAATTTGTATGATTATTTGAACAATCCCATGTCTGACCTCCTTGCCTTTACGTTCTCAAACATAAACATAATACTTGGCACACAGTAGGTGTACCTTAAATATTTGCTGACAGGAACAGCTATACTGATCACAAAATGTGAAAGCTGCAAAAAGATGAAGCATTAACAAAAGGGCACACTGCCTTATTCCCAGTTTTGAGGACTCTGAAAAGTCCTCAAAAAGGACTTCTGAGAGCCTAGAGGTAACTGAATTATTTCTAACAGCTACTTTGCCTCTATATTAAACATTCAGTGTCCCTAGTGATGGTGGTAAGTTGACAATAGAAAGGACAGATATTTTAACATTCTGATTACACAGCACCCCGGCCAGTCCACTCTCAAATACCCATGAAGGATAAACACATACTCAACATTAGATGATTATTTATTTTTCAGGTTTAAAAGGTTTCAAAATACATATGTGCAAGATAAATAAAACAGAGAATCACTCGAGAGCAGAACACATAAATATACAGGGTCTTTTATAGGATACAAAAATTACAATGTCATCAAATACCAAGAAAAACATTTAGGAAAGGTAAGCAAATTAGACCATCTCGTCAAAGAATACATTAACTAAGATGGACCAGGACAAACTCCCTGAACATCAGGGCAAAATTTCTTTTCTGTGCCTACTAGCTGCCTGGCCTTCCTTTTTTGTGTTGAGTTGTGGGCTTCAGACTCATTGCCCTCTGCTGAATTATCAAGCATCTCTTCCTCAGTGGCCTAAAAAGGAGAGGTAAGGTGAAATACAACAAAGTTCACACAAATGCCAAAGAAAAACAGTGAAGCTCTGTAATATTATTTCCAGGTATTTTGTTACAAGGTTTATATATTGCATGGTGTATATGGTATTTTCTCTGAAAGCATCTTCCTAAAATTTTTGTATGTTTTAATTATTTCCTTTAACAAATAACACATAACTGCTACTCTACTCAATTTCAAGTATCTTGTAACTCAGCAAAACCAGGATGTGCTAATCTCTATAATCTTGTAATTTGTATTTTGTTAAATGAGGAAACTTTATCAACTTAAATTAGGGAAGTTTTTCCTTTTCCTTTCTTCTGTGAATGGTCCCATAAGAAATATAAAAATTTCCCCTTCAACCTAAAACCCTCCCTATTTCTGCAACTAGTTTCTATAAATATAGTCCTTTCTCAGTATTAAAAGAGATAACTCAGGAAAAAAAAAAAAACCCTTCAAGTCACCTCCCTTTCTATTCCTGCTACCCTCTAGAATACAAAAAAATAATATATATATTAACTAGAAGCTGCCTGCCCTCTAGTGTTGCCAGCAGATGACAACTATTACGAAAAATCTACTGCTGGTTAGCTACCAGGCTGTTTTGTTAAATAGTTATTAGATGGTTGCAATAGGAGAAAAAGATCACCTAGCTATTCTAGCTACAGTATAAATTTGGCAAATCTAATAAACATTATTTTTATACATATATAGATATATATACATTTAACAAACTGATAATAATAGCAAATATCATACCTTTTGTTTTGGTCTTGCATGCTTCTCTGTCCACTCCCTGGCATTCTTGAGGAAGACTGGCTTATTATATTTAAATTCTGAGGACTGAGACAAAAGAATTCATGGAGGAAAAAGAAGAAAAAAAAAAAAAAGATTTGGCATAGTATGCATCATTAGAGTTATGAGAGAGTAGGCTATGTGCTGCTGAGGAAATGGGGTACTTACAATGTCAGCCATCAGTGGGTCATCAGGGTTGGGTTCTGACATGAGCAGCTGAATAGAGGTCAACACAGTTGCAATGTTGAGTGATGGTCTCCAGGCACCCTGTACACAGATAAGCACTTGCTTTTATATTAGAATGTGACATTGTAATTCAAGTTTTATTCAGTTAATCTTTATACACCACTCACTTTTGGTGGCAGTTTGAGAACATCTAGACAAATCCTTCCAGCAGAATCAATGTTTGGATGATAGATTGGAGTCAAAAATCGGATCTGCGGAGGTTCAAATGGGTACCTTTGAATGTATAGAACAGGAAATCATTATTTTACTATGGCTTTTATTATGTTTTAAGTACCTCCTTGGTCACTAATAGATAAAAAGTAATGCTGATATTAGAAAAATGTCAAGAAGGCAGCATTTGAAATGAGGCAAACCTTTTCTCTTCCCAAATTTTTATTATAAAAATTTAAGAATAGTCAAAAGTTGAAATAATAGTATTGGAGACATTCATATACCCACCACCTGAAATCAAGCCACTTCACCTTTTTTTTAGCACTAGGGATTGAACCTGGGGCCTTGCACATGCTATATGATCACTCTACCACTGAACTACATTCCCAGCTCTATTTTATCTTCTCAATATTTCAGCATGTATCTCTTAAGAATAAGGATATTCTCCTATAGAACTCTAACACCATTACACCTACAAAACTTTTAAAAAATAATTCCATAATATCTCTTCCTATTCAGATTTCCTTAACTGTCCCAATTTTTTTTTTTATAGCTAGCTTTTTCAAAATGGGATCTAATTAAGACTTATACGTTGCATTTGGTATTATGTCTCTTTAGTGAGAAACAAATCTTGGAAAGTTCCCAGTCTATTTTCAGAACTGATGTATGATGATTCTTAAGCTATTCTCTCAGGCTTTATCAAGTTTGGCCAGGATGACCTTTTAAACGTCTACATTTAAATAGATAGGTATTCATTTCATCCTTCCTCATTCTGCACAAAAGTACAACTGTAACTTAACTGATCAGAGTCTTAAAGAAGACTTTAACTAAGAAGGACCTTAATATTGAGATGGAAAGTTGAATGGTGGTTGCCGGAACCGGGGGCAGGGGAGACAGGGAGTTATATAGTTTGGGAAGATAAAAAAAGTTCTATAGATAGATTTAGTGATGGTTGCACAACAATGTGAATATTTAAAAAATGGTTAAAATGGCTGGATGTGGTGGCCCATGCCTGTAATCTCAGTGATTTGGGAGCCTGAGGTAGGAGGATCTGAAGTTTTAGGCCAGCCTCTGCAATTTTGTGAGGCCCTAAGCAACTTAGCAAGACCCTGTCTCAAATAAATAAAAAGGGTTGAGGATGTAGCTCAGTGGTCAAGTACCCGTGGTTTTAATCCAGGGACACTTTACTTTTTTTTTTGTACAAAACAACAACAACAACAAAAAGTTGGTTAAAATGATCAATTTTATGTTATGCATATTTTAGCATGGTTTAAAGGTTCAGAGGTGGGATGAGGGAAGGCTCAGTTGTGATTTAGTCCATTCTTTTAGATAAGGAAATTGAATTCCAGAGAGATAAAAACAAAACAAACAAGCAAAAAAACTTAATTGTATTAAGTCATGACAAGACTAGAATTAAAACCCAGGTGCTTTGGGTTGCGGGTGTAGCTTAGTGGTGGAATGCTTGCCTAGCATGTGCACAGCTATGGATTTGATCCCAGCACCGACAGAAAACAAACACCAAAAAAACCCAAAGAAAATCAGGTTCTTTACTCCTACGTTTAATACTCTATATACTACATTGTTCCATCTTCCAGAAACTTTTACTTTATAGGTTAAGAACTGAACTTGCACTAACCTCTCAGGAACGAGGATTTCCAGCTTGAAAACACCTTTCTCATAAGGTGTATTGGCTCCACCTAATATTTCTTTAAAGAAAAGGTAAAAAGGGAATCAGATGATTTGAATTATCATTCCATATGGACTTAATAAGGGTATGGTCCTAACAGAAAAACTAGATCCAGGACAATAATTCTCTCTCAGGGCTTTTAGTCTTTTGCAATGCATCATAATGTTGATGTACCCCAAAAGCTGATGGTCTCAAAGGACAAAGAGAAGATCTAAAACAGAAGTTGTAAATGCTGGCTACCAGACCAAATACAACCTACAGATTTGTTTTGTTTGGACAGCAATATTTTAATCACTTATGTTTCCCGTCTGGCCTCCTAGATATTTGAAATGGCCAGCTTTGGTCTAAATACTGCTTTAGAGCTGATGCCAAAATTCTGATTTTAAATCAGCAAAAGGTATAATAAAAACTCAAAGAATCCAGAAATTCCAAGCAAAACTTTTAGGACAATAAACAAATGAGTATAAAAAGATGGGAGGGTACTTGGACCTTATAACTGTTCCCTACTTCAGAACACACAAATGTTTGATTTCAGCACAATTTTCAAATGGAGCCATGACCCTCATGATAGGCATGATGGGATACCCACGAGCTCGCAGGTTGTCCGTCTGGTCCTTTTCTTGCCAGCATGTGATGCCTGGGGGTGGCTCTGTAGATAACATGTGCAGCTCTTTTTTCAGTCGGGATGCTCTTTGCATGATCCCAAGTAAAAGGAACCACACAGCTCACCGCTCCACAAAACAGTCTGGTTGGGATGTGCTGAGGGAGGAAAAAGAGCAACCATGAAATAGTTAGCAGAGGTGACTGGAACTTTCAGCACATACTTTCAGTTTAGTGAAGGTCGGATTCCTCTTAATCTCTATTCTGACAAGGGAGTCTGAGTTTTTTCTACTTCCTTCTTGTGAACATTTCATCTACTCAAGCAAATAAATTTTTTAAATAAACAGGAGCTCAAAGTAGGATTACAAGTTTGAGGGCTGCTTCAGCAACTTAGCAAGACTTGTCTTACAATACAAAGGACTGGGGGTGTAGCTCAGTGGTAAAATGCCTCTGGATTCAATCCCCCGTATAAAACAAAACACCCAAACAAATGAAAAAACTACTAAAGGTTTTAAATTAATGTACGCTTCCTCTAATAATTATAAACTCATGAGGCCAGGCAGGGCCTGGACAAATACTTGCAGCGTTTGTCCAGGCCCATCTAAGCTCTGTGAGAGTAAGAATGAATGTCAATCCTCAGACACAAGCTGCTGCCTGAAGTTCTCTCCATGTGGATTCCACATCTTCCCAGTTCTTCAGGAAACCTACCCCATCAATTAGTCCACCTTTCCCTAGTACTGCCAATCTTTCCCTCTTAGTCCTAACATTCAAATAAGTCCAAAGTCTTTCTCATCTAAAACGAATCCCACAACACATCCATTCGCTCTCTTCCTCTAGTTCTCCCTCTGGTGACCGACCAGCCACAGGATGGTAATAATTTGATAGGTATTACAAGTATCTCCTAGTTATGGTTTATCTTTCCACTTTAAGGTGCCCTTTGATCAAAACACTTAAATCAATTTAAAATCATTTCCATACCAAATTTAAAGATATTTTCCAACACATTCCTCAAATCTTGTTATAATTTCACTTTTCACACTTCAATTTTTTTAATTCACTAGGAATTGGTATTTTTATATTGTGAGAGGTAGGAGTCCAACTTAAAAATATTCACCAAATAAATATATAACCAATTGTCCTAGCACCATCTACTGGAAAAGTCCATTCTTCTCCCTGATATTACCATAAATTAAATTTCTGTCTATAAGTGGATCTATTTTGGGACTCTTGCTTGAATTTGTTGCATTGGTTAAGTAGATTATTTTTGGGCTAATATTCCAGTGTTTCAATTACTACAGCTTATTTTCATTATTTACTTAAATTGTTTCCAGCTTTATTGAGGTATAATTGGCCAATACGATTTGTGTATGTTAAGGGTGTATAACATGATGTTCATAACATGATGTTTTACTATAATTTATATACCCTGTGCTTTTTATTTAGGAATGTTTTAATTACTCATGGATCTTTATAAACTGTTAAAAAAATTATAAAAAATTTTATAATTTTTATGTAAAGTCTTATTTGATGTTAGATATATTCCTAAGCATTTTATTTTTTATCTTTTCAAAAAAATATTTTCTACCTATTTCTTGCTAGTATATGTAAATATAATTGATTTTTAACTGAAACCTTAATAATGTTAATATTAAATCCACTTAGGGGTGGGGGGGTTTGGGTAATTCTAACAGCCAATCACATCATCCACACATAATCAGTTTCTCTCTCCCCTTCTACCCTTCTCCTGTCTTCTCTTCTGACGGTAACTTCCAGCACAACCTAGAATAGAAGAGCTGAGAGCTGTTATTCTTGCCTGATTTCTAACCTTCAAGGCAAAGCTTTTGACTCTGCTTATTTCTATCCTACTTTCTTAGTTTTCCCAACCTAGGTTATGCTTAATTTTTCATCTTTCTTATTTCAAATGTAAACACACTGAGACTATACATTGCCTTCTAATTGTCATTGAATACCAAAATTTTGATCTGTAGAATATTCTCCCATTCTCAATATTCTCTACTTTCCCTTACAATTTCCTCTTTAATTTAGAAATGGGTTTAATTTTCAAATGTGGGGGTTTCCTAGTTATGTTATTGATTTCTAATGTGTAGTTTATATATATATATCCTTTGAATTTGATGAGTCTTGCTTTATTGTCAAATATGTAGTCACTATTCACAAATGTCCTGTGTATGCTTAAAAATACCTACACACCAAAGTTATTTGAGGAAATAGTCTATTTATGCCATTAGATAAGCTTAACTTTGTTTTTGTTTTTTATGTCTGTACTGATTTTTTCTCTTGTGATTTATCAATTATTGAGACTGATGTTTAACTGATAAAGCACTACAATGGTAAATGTAATTTCTCCTGGTAGTTTTGTCAAATTTTGCCTTAAATATTTAGGTTAGGCTATTAGAGACATACAAGTTTAAAATTGTTACATATTTATAGCAAATTTTAGTTTTTATCATTTTTAGAGAATGTTCTCTTCTCTAGTAGTGATTTATTCTTAAAGTATCTTTCATATTAAAGCTATCTCAGCTTTCTTCTAGATGATATTTGCCTGAGACACCATTTCCTATTGTTTCATTTTCTATTTTTCTGTATCTTTAGGCTTACAATGTGCCTTTTGTATATATCTGAAATTATAAGGTTTTTTTCCTTCTTTTAAATTTTCTCTATTGTCTTGAAAATTTTTGGTCTACTTTTAAAAATCATCACATAGATTTGAACATACACATTTAACTTATGAAAGTCTAAAGTTGAAAAGCTAGAGGTTAGAGCCTAGAGTGTTTCTTGCTGCAGGGCTCAATCTGTTCTTGGTCTTTCTGGAAACCCTGTTCTCTCCTTCCCTGGCATCCTTGCTCTGCAATGCCCTCCTTTAAAAACACACATACCATCTCCTCCAGTAAGCAGTCACCGCCTACCAAGAAGGGCAGCTTGAGGCCCTGATGTGACAAGGGGGCCCACGAGGGCTGTGCACCAGATTCTACACAGTGCTTATGATTATCCAGTACACTACGGAGAAGGCCTTTGTGAAAAGACATTCAGATAGTTCTTCCTTCTGGGTTTTACCGAAGAGTAGTTCCACCTCTGGCTTGGCTGCAAATATTTCGTAGATGTAGAAGCTGGTGTTACAGACGATGTCTATAGAAGAGAAACTAATGCTGTATCGTTTAATTTTGACAAACAAAAGTATCAAGTCAAAAGGATGATCGAATTGCATAGCCCATTTGTGAACAGATTTTTTATATCCAGCAATAGTTCAAGTTGTGGATAACACGGAAAGGGGTTCAGGAAGTTTGGTTCCCTTGCAAAGAATGAAAATTTATGCCAAGAACAAAAAATTGTGGCTCAGTGGTAGAGTGCTTGCCTAGTACGTGTGAGGCACTGGGTTCAATCCTCAGCACCACATAAAAATAAATAAATAAAATAAAGGTATTGTGTCCATCTACAACTAAAAATATAGCTGGTTCTTAAAAAAAAAAGAAAGAAAGAAAGAGAGAAAATGAAAAACAGAACTTTTCCCTGAAGTATAAAGATTTCTTTTTTCTGAATGTATTTTGCACTTCTGAAAACTTAATAGCTTTAACTTCTAAAAATATATGATTTTCTTAGGATCAAGGAAAGAGTACCTTTATTAGGATCACATAGAAAGTTACTTTCTTGTTTTTCTGCAACTTAAAATTGTTTGTAAGTCTGCCTTGTGGTATCCTACAACAGTTTCTTTTTTATATAAAATGTACATCAAGTACAAAACACACACACACTCACACACACACCTGAATTACTGAATCCAGTAGAAGTTACCCCCTCAGCAACTTTAAATTAAAAGTATATATTGGGCTGGGGATCTGGCTCGGGCGGTGGCGCGCTCGCCTGGCATGCGTGCGGCCCGGGTTCGATCCTCAGCACCACATACCAACAAGGATGTTGTGTCCGCCAAGAACTAAAAAATAAATATTAAAAATTCTCTCTCTCTCTCTCCTCTCTCACTCTCTCTTTAAAAAAAAAAAAAAAAAAAAAGTATATCATTTGCTAGTACCAACTCTTCTCCAAGCAATACAAGGACCTTGGAATAAATGAACTCTCCACTCATACTAGTTTGTATTTTAATTCTTTTTTTTTTTTAAACCCAATGAGACAGTCAAAAGTCTGAAGAAAACTATTGGGTGAAGAACTTCTAAGTAAGATATTCAAGAGAGAGAAATACAAAGAAAAACCACTCTATGCATGTCAGAATTAAATTGTTAAAAAAAAGCAAAGATAAAAAAGAAAATGTTCGCTGGAAGGGATGGCTAGAAGGGATTATAATAATAATCTGCAATAATAATCTGCAATCCCAGCTATTCAAGGAGTCTGAGGCATGAGGCTCATTTGAGACCAGCCTGAGTAATACAGTGATAATGTATTGCAAAAAGAATAGTCTTAGAGCAGTCAGAGGAAAAAAGACATGACCTAGATGAATAGTGATAAGAATAAGGATTTTAAAAGTTATATTACAAATTAAAATTTTTAAAAAAGTTATAGTAATATATTCCATATCTTCAAGAAATAGAGCAGGCATGCTAAGGAGAAACATGGAAGAAAAAGACCTAAACTTCTAGACAACAAACAAGGAAAAGGAACTGTCAAAAATTGAACAGGGTATTTGGAAACCATAAGACAACATCAAATAACCTAATTCACATTCCAATGGAGTCCCAGAAAGAGGATGGAGGATAGATATTTGAAGAAATAATAGCCAAGAAATTCACAAACTTGACTGAAAGTATCAACTTGCAGATTCAAGATGCTCAAAGAATTACTAAGAAGCACAAAGAAAACAAACACATTCTAACCAAATTGCAACAACAAGAACAAAATAGTGATAAAAAGAAAATGTAAAAGCAGTATGAGGAAAGAAGACATATTATGTTCAAAGGAACAAAAATATAAAGGCAACAGATGCCTCAGAAACAATGCATGCCACAAGACAGTGGAACAACATCTTTAAAATATAGAAAGAGAAAAGCAGATTTAGAATTCTGTATCTGGCAAAAATTAAAGAGATAAATGGAATAATAATGAAAATAAGAGTATATCTCTGTAGTCTTTTTTTACACACAAGATACCAAGAGCATGCACACAGAAAATTTGATAAAATTTGACTTCATTAAAATTAAACCATGAAGTGATAAGAGAACAGAAAGGAAAAAAAAACATATTAATAAATCATTATATACCAGATAAGGGACTTCTTTGCATCTAAAATATATAAATAACTCACTGAAAAAAGACAACCCAATTAAAAAAAATAGGCAAAGAATTTAAACACACATTCCTTCAAAAATATACAAATCCTCAACAGCACATGAAAAGATTCCAACATCATTAATCATTAGGGAAATACAAATCAAAACCACAGTGAAATATCACTTCACAACCACTAGCATGTCTATAATGAAGAAAACCAGATTATATCTAAGTGTTGATGAGGATATGAAGAAATCAGAACTCTCATGTGTTGCTCAAGGGAATGTGAAATGAGGTAGTTGCTTTGGCAAACAGTCTGCCAGTCCCACAAAATGTTTACATAGTTACCTATGACCCTGCATCCACTCCTTGGCATATACCCAAGAGAACTGAAATTATATGTCCATAAAATCCATACACTAATGCAAACAGCAGCACTATTTGTAGCAGTCGACAAATGAAAATAATACAAATATACATAATTTGAAGAATGGATAAACAAATACGATATGACCACACTGTGGAATATTATTCAGCAATAGAAAAACAAAGCACCCGTACATGCCACAGAACAGCCTTGGAAATACTGTGTTAAGTGAAAGAAGTTACAAAATATCATATATAGCCTTGTACAATTCCATTTATGTGAAATGTCTAGAATAGGTAATACGTTAGAGACAGAAATTAGATGAGTGGTTATCAAGGGATGGGGAAAAGAAGATAGGGAGCAGCTGCTAATGGGCAGTATTTCTTTGGGGATGATGAAAATGGATCGTAGCAATGATTGCACAAGAACACGCTAAAACCCACTGAATCACATATTTATTTAAATGCGACTTATATGGTATGTGAGTATCCATTAAAAAAAATGGAAACAACCCCAATATCCATCAATAGAAAAATGAAAAAATGAACAGTGGGATAACTCTAAAATGCAACACTTTTTTAAAAGGACAAACTACTGATACAACAGGCATGAATGTCAAAAATAATCATGCTGAGTGCAAGTAGTAGATAGACAAAAAGAGCACATAATCTCCAGTTCTATTCTAAGTAAGTGTTTGCTTAGAAATGGAGGGGTAATGGAAGGGATGGCTAGAAGGGATTACTAAGAAATTTTTGGAAGTAATAGACATGTTCATTATCTTGATTGTGGTAATATTTTCACAAATGTGTATTTAAGTCAAAAACCTACCATATTGCACGCAATATATTCAGCTTATTGTATGTCAATTATTTTATCAATAAATATGATAAAAAGTTATCACAAATAAAAGCTGATCATCAATGTTACAGTGATGGAAATGTGTAGCAAAGTTTAAGAATATGAGGCTGGGCTGGGGCTCAATGGTAAAGCACTTGCTTAGCACGTGTGAGGCATTAGGTTCAATCCTCAGCACCACATAAATAAATAAAATAAAGGTATTGTGTCCATCTACAACTAAATATATATATCGCAAAGGAAGGCTCATGAATGGGACAGAACTTTCCTATGTCCATATAGGAATACATGACCAGTGTAACTCCACATTATGTACAACCACAATAATGGAAAGTTATACTCCACGTATGTATGATATATCAAAATACATTCTATTGTCATGTGTAACCTAAAAGAACAAATGAAAACTCTTTACAAGAAAATATAAGTTTAGCATTACTAAAGTTTGAAACATTGAATTTCTCTAATGCTTAGATCTGAGAATAAGACCTCATATTCTTTGTGTAGATATAGAAAAAAGTGACATGTAAAAGTATTTCATTGAGTATTCCCATGAACTGAGTATTCATAAATAAAAATTTTTTTGAGATGAACTTCAGTAAAAATAGGGGTGCTAAGGATTGAATTCAGGGGCACTCGACCACTGAGCCATGTCCCAAGCCCTATTTTTAATTTTTTTTAGAGACAGGGTCTCACTGAGTTGCTTAGCGCCTCATTTTTGCTGAGGCTGGCTTTGAACTCACGATCCTCTGGCCTCAGCCTCCTGAGCCACTGGGATTATAGGCGGGTGCCACTACGCCCAGCTGGTAGGATTTATTTAACTTTTTTTAAAAAAATATTTTTTAGTTTTTGATGGACCTTTATTTTTTAAATTTATTTGTATATGGTGCTGAGAATCGAACCCACGTGTTAGGCAAGCGCGCTACCTCTGAGCCACAACCTCAGCTCCAACTTTTTTTAATATTTATTTTTTAGTTGTAGTTGGACACAATACCTTTATTTTATTTATTTTTAGATGATGCTGAGGATTGAACCCAGGGCCTCGCACATGCTAGGCACTTGCTCCACCAATGAGCCACAACCCCAGCCCAGGATTTATTTTTAATAACTATGCAAATATGATGATCTCCTTTTAAAGCAAGTGCTTAAATGGTCACATTAGTCCTCAGATGGTCATCACATTTTAGGATCTGATTCTGAGCAGTAAACCTATATTCAAAGGGTCCTAGATACACTAATTCATGCTAACTTACTCACACAGCCTTAAACTAATCAGAAAGCCAATTAATTTGTAAAAACCCCAGTAAGAACATTATTTCCACAATTCTCTCCCTAAGTTATTTTTACTTTCTAATTATAATCAAAGAATCACTTGATAGGATTACTAGACAGTTTTAATTTATGATAATCATCAACTTTGATGCATCCATCTTAACCATAGGGAGACATGTTCAAAGGAGACTAAATTTGTGTATTGTCTGCTTAAGATACTGCTGAATCCTGTCCCAAAGACTAATTTTAGTTCTTTGGTTGTCTCTTTTTTTGATGGGGTAGTGGGGTGTACATGGGGGGCTAATCCAGGGTTATTCTGCCACTGAGCTACAACCCCAGCCCCCCCCCCCTTTTTTTTTGAGACAGGCCCTCACTAAGCTGAGGCTGGCCTTGAACTTGTGATCCTCCTGCCTCAGTCACTAGAACTACAGGAATGTGCCAATACATCCCACATTCCTTTTTTTTTTTAAAGAGGGGAGGGGCAAGGTGCTTCTCCACAATTAACACACTCTTTCAGAAATATTTAAATATCTAAATAGACTAATACTATGGGTGAATTAATAGTAGAATCAATTATATCACATCTCTTTCATATACATTGTGTATTTCCAAATTTACTTAGCTATGCTGGTTTTGTTTTGATGCTAGGGACTGAACCCAAGGGCCCTTTGCTTGCTAAGGAAATGCTCTACCACTAAGCTACACTCCCAGTCCTTCTGGCTACACCTTTAAGAACATCATCTCTTGGAGCAATTACTTCACTAGATAATTAACCTTAACTTTGATACACAGAACCTTACAACTTTTCCTTAAGCATATACTGGGAATCAGTTACAATGAAACCATTATCCTGAAGTATAACTTTTATACCTTTACATAAAATGAGAACACATTGGAAAGGTAGGTAAGGGGATTAGATAAAAGTGAGAACAGGTAAGACATTTCTTTCAAAAAAAGGAACTAGACTACAGTCTCACTATATCAACAAATCGTTATGTGCCACTCCTTGGCTCGAAAGCCATCAATTGCATGGCTTTTGCAATTGCATATTTTCTGGGTGTTAAGGTTCTTTACAATCTAGCTTCAACCCATATTTTTAGCTTCATATTTAGAAACTATTTCCCTTGCATTTATGCTTTATCCCCACAGACATAATGCCCATATCATTCTCGGTCACACCTACAGATCAGTACACACCAAATTCTTCCTCCTCCTCAGTAATGCATCCCAACCCTATACACCACTCAAATGCATCTCTGATAGCTTCCTTCTCATCAGGACGGATTCTTTAGGACAGGTGCCTAGTCTTTAAAAAAAAAAAAAAAGCCTTTTCTTGTATCCAAACCTGTACGACGTTTAATAATTAATGAACAAAACCTGAGATGTTGAAGAAAGTAAAAATAACGGCCTGCTCATACCCTGCGGCGAGTACAGGGCACCTACGTCTTTTTCACCCTGGCAAATTTCTCCCTAGTATCCCTGGAGAAGCTTCCACCCAAGTTCACTGCGAAAATACTTAGAACTTCCGCTTTTCTGATTTTTTTTGGCTTTTCTGATTTTTCCCTTCAGTGGAGAGGAAAACGCCCATGTTAAGATAAAACTCTTCCCCCAAGACTAACCTGAGACTGGCCTCGAACTTGTGATCCTCCTGCCTCAGTCACTAGAGCTCCTCTGGGTACGTTCTCTCGGGTGTGGGGCCGGAAAACTTGCTTACCTGTGCAACCTCACTTCACAGCGCAGCAGCGCAGTTATCTAGTAGGAACTGGGAATCCGCGCCTGCCTGAACCCGGGCTGTTGGCGTGACTCCGCCTCCTGCCCTGCAAGGATTGTGATTGGTTCGCATCAATTCCCTAGAGACGAGTACACCCGTCTATTGGCCAGCGCTCTGGGCCCGCTTCCGCTCATGCCTCATTCAAATTGGAGCGCGCGTTCTGGCGCCACCCTTCAAATCCCTACGCCCAGCCGACCTCTGCAGAGGTTCCTGGAGGCGCTGTTCCGGCTGCGCTACCTGGCACAAGGTTGACTTTGTCCAGGCGGAAAGCTGGAAAGAGAACAAGGAAAGGAACAGGAAACATTTAATCTGAAGAAGGGAATAGGCGATCGCTGTCTTCGTTTCTTTTAAATATTTTTCATACGATAGACTTTACTTCATAACCTACATGTAAGATGAATGGATGATAATTAAAGTTGAAATTTAGTTCAGTAAAGCATTTTGGCTATCAGAACTCTAAAAAGTGAAGAGAGTGAATTCCAGAGCATCACTGGAAGTGTTCAAGTGGGAGTTGGGTAATTATTTGTTAAAATGGCTCAAAAGGGATTCTTGTATTGGGTGGAAATTTGGGAAGATGAATTTATTTATTTATTTATTTATTTATTTATTTATTTTTACCACTGTTCTGGGGCTCTAACTCAGGACCTAGCACATCCTACCACGAAGCCTCCCCAGCCTTGGAACAGAGACTTTTAAGCTGTTAAAGGAAGTACCTGAATGAGGAAGTACCTGTTTATAGCTAAACCAACCTTGATAGAGCTGCCTCTGCCAGAGGTGAATGCTCCTTGAGAGGTGTAGGATGGCTTGGACCTGAGAATACAAAGGACAGGGCTGGAACTTGACTAGCCTTTGGGACTACTGTATGTGGGACAACAACAACAAAAAACAAATAAAACCCAACCTTCATCTTATCATTGTTCTTAGCTCATTGTGTCATTTTAGAACAGTGGTGGCACAGGAGCAAAGAACAGTCTCTTCCTAAACTTGTAAACCAATATAATTCTGGCAACTGTAGAGATTTAGTCCAAATTGATGTTAGGTAGCAACTGGTTCTCCATGAACTGCATGGTATGTTTTCTCTCCTCAGTAGACCCACACAGTCACTAGAACTCTATGATCCTACTCTGGAATCCCTCACTTTAGTTGTACGACTGAACCAACTAAATAAAATAGCTTATGAGTTATGAGAATTATTATATGAGATTATGAAACATCAGGAATTCTGTTACTGTCCAGTCTAGTTTCCAGTTAGCTGTTGGGAGTTTGCATTTATTGTTAGCATTTACTCATTGCAGTGAAGTGGGGTTTTTTTTTCCATAATTTTGGAGTTATGTCTTATTTTATTTTGATATTTTACTGATATTTAATCCCCTCAATGTCTTATTTTCTTTTTACCTCAACTGTTGTATCTCAATTACAGTTCTGTTTCACAACTGAAATTATGTACTTCCTTGAGTGATTCTTTGAGAAATAGGCATTAATATGTCTCTTAGAAAAAGTACTAACTGTATTGAGTTTTGTGGAAAGGAGTGATAATAGAAAACCAGCAAATTGAGTTTTGGCGAAGGAACGGAGATGGACAGGGAAAAGAAAGGACTGGGTGTTAACTGTACAGTTCAATTTGCCCACCAGAGGGAGCTATAGGACCTAGTGGGAATAGAGGCCAGAATAAAAATGTTTCATAAACTGTCTACAGGTGTCATTGCCTTTTTTTTCTTGATATTTACTTTTTAGTTGTAGGTGGACACAATATCTTTATTTTATTTTTATGTGGTGCTGAGGATCAAACCCAGTGCCTCACGTGTGCTAGGTGAGTGCTCTACCAACAGCCACAACCACAGCCTGTCATATTGCTTTTTAAATGGAGTAGTCTTAAATCTTAAAATTTATTGTTTAAATTGTGGATATGGAAAATTACAATTTTATAAAAGTTTCTTCCCTTTATAGAAAACATAGAGGATTTAGTACATTTGAAAGTACAAAAATTGTATTTTATTTGTATGCAGGCTTATTTGTCAGGATTTACTTGCTTATATATAAAAATATTTTCTTTAAGGCATTCCGTTCTAAATTTAAACTATCATACTTGTTTAATAAACTTATTGTGTAATTTATTCTCAGAGACCTGGTTGGTTAGAAAAAAACTGACATGATTTTAACTAAAAAAATTATAGTGTAAATAATTATTATTATTTGTAGTAATCACTTAGTTCAAAGACACATTTCTCTTCTTCTGGGTAGGTTTGCTCTTAAATTAATTAGACAAGGAACTTAGCTATTTACACCTTTCTGTAAAGTCTCCTAAGAGAAGGTTACTATAATGGGAAAAGTAGAAGGAAAGGAGAAGAGGAAAGGTAAGGGGGAAAGGAGGAAGGGAAGATGAGGAAGAAGAAAAAAGGCAAATATAATTAGCAAGGAAGTACTTCCTGCTTCCAGAATCTTGCTAGTATTGAGACTTTATTATTGTTGAAATTGAAACTTTTCTTGAGGAAAGAAGAATTTAAACTGAACTTGGCCAATTTTAATTTATTTTTTTCAATTTAATTTATTTATACAACCAGACCAGCTATTTCTTGTTTCTGAATGCAAAAAGAATATAGTCAAAAGAAATAAGCTGGGCATGGTGATGCACGACTGTAATTCTAGAAATTTGGGAGGCTGAGGCAGAAGGATTTCAAGTTTGAGGCCAGTCTCAGCAAGGCCCTAAGCACCTTAGCAAGATCCTGTCTCAAAATAAAAAATAAAATAAGAGCTGGTGATGTAACTCAGTGGTTCCCTGGGTGCAATCCCCACTCCCTACCCCCAAAAAAGTATACATTAGTGATTTATTTTTATGCACATTTTTAGTCCTTGCATATAAAGATGCTGTAAGGCTTAATTAGTATTTATAAGATATTTAGGAATATTCAACTTAAAGCATATGGAATATAGACACACTATTATTAAACATAATATTTTGTATTTATATGTCAGTTTTTATGTGAGGCTTTCAATTTTTAGATTTATTTACTTCTTCAGTGTATGATTTCCAGTGCATTTCAGAGAAAATTGAGGAACAGGCAAATGTTCCTAATAAGAGTATAATAAAAATAAGTTTCCCTTTACAATACCTAGTCATATTTCTGCTTTTTTTTTTTTTTTTTTTTTTTTGGTGGCACTAGGAATTGAACTCAGGACCTAGTGCATGCTAAGCATGCATTCCACCATTGAGCTACATCCCCAATCCTTCCAAAAATTTTATTTTGAGGCAGGGTCTGGATACGTTACTGGAATTTCAATACTCCTACCTCAGCTTTGCCAGTAGCTGAGATTATAGGCGTGCACCACCATGCGTAGGGTTTTTGTAACATTTTTAAAGAACAATTTCAAATATGCAGAAAATATGAAAGAACCTAATATTTGTATATGTTGTCTTTAATTATGGATAACACATTTAATTATATTTTGTCCAGGGCTAAGGCCTTAGAGGGTATAGTTATTAAATCAATTAGATACACAAAGGTTTTATA
The DNA here is from genome assembly GCF_045843805.1 of Urocitellus parryii. Lineage (NCBI taxonomy): Eukaryota > Metazoa > Chordata > Mammalia > Rodentia > Sciuridae > Urocitellus > Urocitellus parryii. Next base: position 115,659,350 of record NC_135539.1, on the reverse strand, counting down.
AGCAATTCATGTTGAATATGGAATTTCACTTGTTGCCTTAGGAGTTTAGAATGTTGCATAGTATCTTTCTGTGGCTTTGGAAAAAAAAATCATGGAAGACAAAATGTCCATTCTGTCTGGTAATATTTAAGATCCATGACAAGAATAGAGGAGAGGAGGGAGAATGAAAGGAAATTAATATTTATTGTTAACTGATTGTTCCAAGAATAGCACTAGTTATCCTTGCATATCTTATCACATTTAATCCATGAGACTACCCTTTGAGGTTTTATTATCTCAGTTTTATGCGTAAGGAAACAGGCTCAGAGAAGTCCAGTAACTTGTCTAAATATGTGAATTCAAATTTAATTCAAAGCTTAAGCTCTTGCCACTACACCTGGATGCGTTCTTTTAAATATCTTTTCTGGGCTCAGAATAAGTGTCATGTTGAAAATATTTATGTAATACATGTATTGCCTTATGTGTATGGATGCTTCTCTTCCTCACTCACATTCCCATTTACTGTGATTAATACATGTTAATAAAACTCTAGATTTAGAACCTGAACATGGAATCAAATCTTTCGGGGAGTATTTATTGCACTTATTGTGTAATTCATTCCACTCCCAAAGTAAGATTTGTTAGTAGTCATAACAAGAATAAACTACGACTCCCAAAATGCCTAGAGGGAGACGCTGACGCACATCGGGGAAACGATTCCAGCTTTAGGGCAAAGGTGACCCCGCTGGGTCCCCTGGCGAAGAAGGGAAACAGCCGGTCCTCGCTTTTATTTCTGATGCATCCAGGGATATGTAGTTCCCCTTCGGCGAAGGGGTGCCCTTAGGGCACGTCTCCTACTACAACTCCCGTGATGACCCGAGGCCAGGGCAGCGCCGGCGTGTTGAAGCCGAGCGAGCGCGCGGGCGGTGCTAGTGGCGGGAGGAGTAAAGATGGCGGTGCTGTGGTCTCCGCCTTCTGCTCCCGGCTGAAGCGCTCTGAGGGAGGCGGCAGCGGCAACCCAAGCCGCACCAACAGTCTAGTGGTGGTAGTTTCGGCAGCACCTGCCCAGGCCGGAGCCATGGCGGAGCTGGAGCACCTGGGCGGGAAGCGGGCAGAGTCGGCGCGAATGCGGCGGGCTGAGCAGCTGCGGCGCTGGCGGGGCTCGCTGACAGAGCAGGAGCCGGCGGAGCGACGAAACACGGGGCGGCAGCCACAGACTAGGCGCGGGAACCCCAGGGTCCGCTTCGAAGACGGCGCTGTGTTTCTGGCTGCCTGCTCTAGCGGGGACACGGACGAAGTGAAAAAGCTTCTGACGAGAGGTGCGGACATCAACACCGTCAACGTGGACGGCTTGACAGCCCTGCACCAGGTGACTACCTTTTCGGTCATATAGGCGTCCAGTCTCCTACGGACGAGCCCTTAGCCCTGTGATTCGCCTCGTGGAGAGTATTAGTGTCACCTCCGAGACCTCCTGTATGGACACTGCCTCTTTGGCCAACTCACTTTCATGATTGGTCACCTTCTTCCACTAATCAAGTCTTTTTCCTACCTCAGGGTCCCTACCTGAAGGAATTTTGTCACCCTCATGTTTGGTCAGTGTTTGTATTTCCCTCCCTCCAACTTGGGTTGTCATGGTTACTGGTGATTTGGTCCATGGTGTTATCCCTATAGATTAGTCGTCTTCCCTTCTATCTTGTTGGTGTGCCTACAAACAGTGTCACTTATATGCATAGTTGGTATCATTGTTTGATGTTCTTGCAGATAATTCAGTTTTGTGTTTATGTGGCCCCATTATCCAATATCCTAGGTCCCTTAAAGAGTAAATTCTTAGACTGGGTGAAGGCAAGCAGATCTTCTGAAACCACACCTTGTTTGGCTGATTTGCAGTGCTTAAAAAACAGTTTGTATCTTCTCCAGGCTATAGCTCCTAGAACACCCTTGACCTCATTGTTATGGGTGTCATATTTTCTTCCCAGCAATGCTACCTCCCTCAGGTTTCATGTGGAGAACTAAGCTAAGGAAGCCCTTCTGTTTGATACTTATAAAATAGACTTTCAATTTTTTTTCTAAAGCCTCTAGAAACGTGTGTGTGTGTGTGTGTGTGTGTGTGTGTGTTTGTGTGTGTATTTATGATTGTAGATGACCTGACAGTTCTATGGTTGGTAATAACACTTTTGTTTCTCTCACTTATGCAACAATATTTTCTATATACCTGCTGTTATAAGTAACTCCACCCTCTTTCCCTAAGTGAACTTTATCAGTTATTTTGGTGACTGAGAGCTGGACACCCACTCTTAATCTTCCTTATTTTTCTCTTGCTGTCTGTGTAAAGTGAATGTGTTTGCATGAGAATCCACTTCTAAATAATAATTCAAGCTGGGCGTGGTGGTGCACTCCTGTAATCCCAGCCATTCTGGAGGCTGAGGCAGGAGAACCATAAGTCAGAGGGCAGCCAACTTTAGTGGAAACCTGTCTCAAAATAAAATAAAAAGGGCAGGGGATATAGCTCAGTGGTAAAATGTTTGCCTAGCATGTGTGAGGCCTTGGGTTTAATCTCTAGTACTTAAAAAAAATGCAAAAACAAACCAGAAAACATGTCTTTATGTCAAACCACTTCCCTAAATACATATGGCCAATGGCTTAAAATTGCTCCTTGCTGTTTTTGAAGCTCTTCTCTTTAAGGTAATTAAGATCCTATTTTTAATCCATTTTTTTTCTGCCTCCAACAGTGGTGCACCTCAGCAGCCAATATTTGTATATTGCTTTGAGGTTTAAATGATTTCATAAGGCCAACCTCATGTGAACCTCAGTAGAGACTCTCTGAATTAGATGTGGCAAGTAAGTTGTTAGTCCCATTTTCCAGATAAGGAAATTGAAGTCCAGAAAAATTGTTACTAGTGCAAGTTAGAAAAGAGAAAATTGCTTGCAGGTATGGATTTTTCAGATTTAAATTGCAGAGCTCTATATACCACTGAATAAGTCACTGGGTATAAAATAAGATAGATCCTAAGTTAAATTTTAAACTTCAAATTTCTGAGGTTAATTTTGGAAAGGTTAATTCTTATTTTTCGAATGTATCCGTGATGTGAAGGAGATTGAGATCTGGATTCTGGAAATCATTTTATGGGTTCTAGAGGATAGAAAAATGAAATCTGGCTTTCTAATCCTTTTTTGAACCACCCTTCTATTGAACCACCCTTCTTTTTAGTGTAACTCAGTAATCTGTTTCTTTTAAAGTGATTGTGCTAGCTAGCTAAGTCTGGTTCTTCCCATACTCATTTTAATATCATTCTGAATAAAGCATTTTCTTTGAGGTCACTCATGGTAGATCTTACCATTTCAGATTTTTCTGAACCCTTCTACTGAGACTGAGTACTTTGGTGCCTTCCTCCTCTCTTTCATTACTACTCCCAACTGTGAAGTGCAACATCTCGGTACGGGTTTCACATTTAATCAATCTCCACGCCCCCCCCCCCCCCCAGCCCCTTCATACAGTACCGAGGACTGAATCCAGGGGTATACTGCCACTGACCTGAACCCCCAGCCCTTTTTATTTTTTATTTTGAGACAGGGTCTTGCTAAGTTGCCCAGGCTGGCCTTGAACTTGTGGTTGTCCTGCCTCAGAGTCCTGAGTCACTGGATTACAGATGTGTACCACTGCACCCAGCAGTAATTTCTTGAAATAGAAGAGGAAAGGGATGACAACTGTATGATTTTTTTTTTAACTACCTGCAAATGCATTATAAACATTTCTTCACATCTGCAGGACTGGTAGTGAGTTGAACTGAATACGTATATTCAATACCAGATGAATTCAGCTAAAAATTAATATACTCAAAGATTTAAGGTCAAAGCAATCTTCTGTTGAAAAACCATCTTTTTGAATCAAGACAAGCCTCCATTATCTTGGAAACTTTGACAAATCATTTTACAAAGAGTTGCAATATGTTTTTCCATAATCTGAAGAACTTTTAAAGTACATAAAAGATGATTTTCAGAACATAAGAATGGATCTGTGGGGGGCAGGGAGGCTGGAGTTGTGGCTCAGCGGTAGAGCGCTTGCCTAGCATGTGGGAGGCCCTGATCCTCAGCACCACATAAAAATAAATAAACAAAATAAAGGTATTGTGTCCAACTATAACTAAAAAAACCCAAAAAACAAAGAATGGAGCTGCCAATCTGAGCCACCTACCTTACCTCTGCAACATTGAGAGTGAGTAGTAAAAAACGTCTGAATTATTTAGTTAAAATATCTGCCTGTTATATAAACATGGTGTGCATTATCTGGATAATTGATTCCTTTCTTTCCTTTGTTTTGGCCGTGGTCACTTGACCAACTGTGAATTGTCATCTTGGAAGAAACCCCCATGTAATATTGGGGGATGATTTTTCTCCTTTTCTACAAGGAAACAGTAGACAATTTGCTCTTACTGCAGCTGTGATGCTACTTTTGACTTAAGAGACCTTTCTTTTTTGGCAGCCTTTGCTGAGACCACGAGGTGCTTGAGTCAAAGATAACAAGGTCCAGGAGGCCTATTAATAATACTTGAAATAGATGGGGATAAGAACTAACTCAAAGGTTAGACCAACTCTGAAGAAAGCGTTGGAAACTGAGGAAGACTAACTACATTTTGGGGAATAAATAAATTAAGATTTGGTATGTTTGATAGGTATTAATCTGATTGTATATACCTTGAAAACACTTATTTTCCCTCACAACGAAATATCCATTTTATTTATGTAAATACATTACAAAGAAGTAAAGTGTATGCTAATAATTTCACGTGGACTGGTACTTTAAAATTTTATTTATTTAGTAAGGTTGATATCTTGATATCTTAGCATTAAAGTCTTGGGTGCTCTAGGCCTACACAGAGACTTTTAGGAATTATATCTACCAAATCATTGGGTTGTTGTAAAAGGCAAGTGCTTGCTTTCAGAAAGGAGATTTTCTTAAATTCATTAAAATGATTGCCTGCTTATTCTTTCAGCATATATTAGATTGGCACTTTTATCTGTGTTGGGTGTGGTGAGGGATTCTGATGTCAGTTCACATAGATCTTGTCACCAGCCCAGTCTGACCAGTCTTCGTTTAAAGGGATACCACGGAGGTTAGAATGATTCTATACGTTGGCTTTGTAGTGGTCTCGGGGTCCAAGTTTTGACCTACAGGGTCACTCCAGACTGGAATTCAATTCATAGTAGCCTCTCTCATTTAGAGCTACCTCAATCTGACCTTGTAGTCTCAGGGAGGTTAAATTACATATTTCTCTGGAAGAGAGGTAGAGCTAGAAGCAGATGAAGAGAGGAGAATAGACAGAGCCATTTATATTCAGAATGAGACGGAAGATGAAGATGACAGTGTGCTGAGTTCAATGTCAAATAGTATGCTACGTATGTTAACTTGTGTGAAAATGAAATTTGTCTTCTATTCCTTTCTCTTTTATTCCTAACTCATTATTTATTCTTATAATTTCATCTGTAAAGTGACTTTTGCCTTACCCTGAGTATTGATTTATTTTGCTTAGTGTCAGGACCCATGGCAATATGGGATTCAGAAAATCCTCTTGGCTCCTTCATTATTGTGCATCTACAACAGTTATTCATCATCAGTTATTGTAGTAGCTTACCTCTTCAGATTGGTTGATACGATGCATCAGACTGTGTTGGGCCCCTGGCCACTTGCTGTGTATTAGTTCAAGTTCCCATGTCATAGTAGACTTCAAAGCAAGATTTAGATATTAGGTTCTCCTGGATTTTTTTTTTAAGTACAGTTGTAAATGAAATTCATTTGTTCCCTAGGTAAAGTTTTCTTCCCCATTCTTAAAGTCCTATCAAGTAACTATATATTGCAATTTGAGTTTTTAGAATATTCTTTGTGTTTTGAAATAGGCAGTTATCCATGTATGTAGAGTAAGCATAATTCTGCTGAAGGTAAGGGGTTGGTAACTTAAAATTGTCATTATTTATTTTCATTTAAAAATTTTTAAAGTTAAGATATACTTTATATATGGTAAAGTTCACCCTTTTTATTATGAGTTTCATGAGTTTTGACAAAGTTTGTAACTTCTACTATACAAGATGTATAACTTTACCATTACTCTCACAATTTCTTTGTGTTCCTCTGTCTCCAGCCCCATCTACTACCCTAACCCATGGCAGCCATTCAAAAATTTTCTACCCTTGTCATCACAATGCCTTGTAGATCGAATTTGAATCTGTCTGCTTTCCTTTGCTGTGTTGCATTGAGACTCATCTGTGTTGTTACCAATAGATAGTTGGTCTTTGCTGTTGAGTGATATTCCACCATATGGGTGTACACAGTTTGTTTATCTATTCATGGTTGAAGATATTTGAGTTATTTCCAGATTTTGGAAATAATAAATTGAGCTATTACAAACATTTCCATATGTTTTTGTGTGAACATTTTTTAAAAATTTCATTTTGTTAGACCCCTAGGAGTGAGATAGCTCAATCATGTGGTAATGAATGTTTAAGTTTTTAAGAAATTGCCAAACAATATTCCAAAGTAGCTTTACCATTGCATTCTAAACAGCAATGCACAAATTCTATTGGCTTTGCATTCTGTCTTAGTCAGCATGTGCTGCTATAACAAGGTACCAAAACATGTGGGCCTTAAACATAGACATTCATTTCTCCCAGTTTTGGAGGTTGAGAATCTTGAGATCAGGATGCCAGCCAGAGTTCTTGGTGAAGTTCTTCTTTCCTGGTTTGCAGATAGATGTCTTCTTACTCCATTCTTACATGGTAGAGAGCAGAGTGAGTGAGTTCAGATTCTTGTGTGTCCTCTTATAAAATACTAATCTCATGGATTAGGGTTCTACCCTCATGACCTAATTACTTCCCACAGGCCCTACCTCCTAATACCATTGTTTAGGATTTCAACAAATGAATTAGGAGGAGATACAAATATTCAGTCCATAACACATCCTTGCCTGCATTCAATAGTGACCATTTTGTAAAAGCCGTTTTAATGTTTTGTAGTCATATGCTTTTTAATCATTTAGTAATGATGCTGGCAATAATAGTAGTAGCAGCAATAGTGGTATTGGTAGCTCCTACTTATATACTGTAGGATTTATTCTGAGCCAGAGTCTATTCTAAGGTTTTAATTTATTAACTCACATGTAATACTCAGAACAACTCATGAGATAGGTACTTATGTTATTGTCTGGATTTGATAGAGTTGGAGAAACAGACACTGCCCAAGGCCACCAAGATTATAAGTGGCAGAGCTAGAATTTATTTAAGTCCAAGTGGTTTGGCTATAATGTTAGTCCATGCTTTTGATATTATATTTATACTCCCTCTTACTAGACTATATGGTCTTTCATTGTTTAAAAAAAAACAAATGTAGAAAATGAAAGTTTAAAGAAAAAATTTAGAGTGAATCAAAATCAGGCTGCTTAGAGATAAATACCAGTAACATTTTATTATATTCCTTTCAGATGTTTTTCTTGAATGTTCATTATATTAAGTATACATAAGTATATAAATGAATATGTTTATAAAGTTGAAAACAAACACTTTATCTAATTTTTTTCACTTAATTTTTTGTAGTCATTTTCCCATATTAAATATGCTTTGCAAGTATTTTTATTTTTATTTTTATTTTATTTTTTTAAGAAAGAGAGAGAGAGAGAGAGAGAGAGAGAGAGAGAGAGAGAAATTTTTAATGTTTATTTTTTAGTTCTCGGCGGACACAACATCTTTGTTGGTATGTGGTGCTGAGGATCGAACCCGGGCCGCACGCATGCCAGGCGAGCGCGCTACCGCTTGAGCCACATCCCCAGCCCTTTGCAAGTATTTTTAAAAATAGTTTTATGTGCTATAATGTATTTCTCTTTTCTTCTTCTTCTCCTTTATTTGTTTTTGGTACCAGGGATTGAACCCAGATGTGCTTAACCACTGAGAAACATTCCCATGTCTTTTTATTTTTTATTTTGAGACAGGGTCTTGCTGTATTGCTTAGGGTCTTACTGAGTTGCTGAGGCTAGTCTTGAACTTGCAATTCTCCTGCCTCAGCTTCCTATGCTGCTGGAATAACAGACATGCACCACTGTGCCTAGCTATGTATTTTTCTTGTTAGAAATTTTATTTGATTCTTCATATACAGCTTCTATTGAATGTCTCAAGGTAGGTTGTTAGTCTGTGCTAAAGTATATATGATAGAATTTCTACTCTCAAGAAATTTATGATCTGACTTGGAGACAGACAAAAATCTTCAGTACTCAAATTGCTGATTCTATGATACATACACAAGGATGTGCCCATAACTAGAGGAACTAAGGAAGGTAGTATAGGACAGTAAATCAATGTGGGAAAAGAAATAGGAAGGAGTATGGTGTATAGGCTGAGGACACTGGGAAATCCTAATGGATATTTTTGGAAGGTCTGAGATTAGAGTGGGGATGACATCATCGGGGACTTTGAACTTCAAACATTGGCTCAGAAGGCTTGATGGATTTCTTGGTAGAGAACTTTTGGGTTTGAGCCGGGATGTAACCCAACCAAAGCAAAATTTTAAGACTATGAAGCTGCAGTTGGGTTTCAAAATGAATGGAAGGACAGAGATGAATGAACATGACAAAAAGAGTAATACAGTTGTAGCCTGTGAGTTTGAAAGAATTGTATTGTTCAGATAGAAATAGGATTCAGTCCATTACTGAATTGAGGTGCTCTGAAGACATCCAAGTAGAAATACCCTTTTGGCCTTTATGTGAATCAAGGCAAGACATTGTTCTGTCTAGACTTTGATTTTCTCATATTTGAGATAGAGGTGAGAGTTGAAGCATTGAGTATAGAGAAAGTAAAAAGAGAAAAGTAGGAAACACTATTTGGTGGTAGGAAGAAGATATAGAAATTCAAGTTAAAGCCATTGGAGGATGTGGTAGGGCTAATGAGTGTGCCCCCAAATGTGCCCTTGTCCTAATGCACAGAAGCTGTGGGTGTTTTACCTTACATGGCAAAGAATGTTGCAGGTGTGATTAAAATAAGGATGTTGAGATGAGGAGATTGTCCTGGATTACCTAGGTGAGTCCAATTAATCACAACAGTCTATATAGGAGGAAGGCAAGAGAGCAGAATCAGAAGTAGTGAAAGTAGGCAAAAGATTGGAGTGGTTTGAGGAAGGGGCAGTGAGCCAAGGAATGCAGATGGCCTCTGGAAGCTGAAACAGGCAAGTGGAACACAGATTCTCTCTTCAGAGCCTCCAGAAGGAGCCAGCAATCTGACTTTAGCCAGCGAAACTGCTTCTAGAGTTCTGACTTCCTGACAGCAAAATAAGAAGTTTTTGTTGTTTTAACCCACCAAGATTGTGGTGACATGTTATAGCAGTGATAGGAAACTAATAGAGAAGAGAACCCAGAAAGTACAGTGATATTGAGGAATGTTAAAGTGAGTAGCATAAGGAAATTGAGGAGGAGGCCTGAAAAAAGACTGTTGGATTTGGTAATTTATAACCTTTGAACAAGCAATTTCAGAAGAGAGATGTTATTTGGAGGCTATATAAAGGTGTATTTTTTTGTCTTATTAAGGATAACAAAATTAGTCTTTCTGTTGACTTCCGTAAGAAAAATAAAAGTTCTTTTCTCAATATGATTGTAATTTAAACTTAAATTAAACTTTAAATTTAAATATATGATAGGGCTCCTTGAAAGCTGATTTCTAGCTAGTTACAGTGGTTTCATTATGAGTTAAGAATGTTCTAGGTTATTAACTTTATGAGTTAAGAATGTTTTAGATATTAACTAGGGACAGAAGGGTTATATCCCAGTTATTGACAGGCTGATTAGCTAGGTGAGTTAGGTTAGATTATTAGTTTTCCCAGTCTGGTTTGCTCTGTTTTCCATTCATTTGTATTTTCACTGGAAGGCAGCCTTGGGAGAGCAGTGTTAGGGAGGTTAATGCCAATAAACAGATTCTTCTGCCATTTATTCTCATATTTATTTATTGAATGTTTTCTCTATGCTTGATGCTGGGCTTTTTGTTACTTTTTACTGTAGATATATTTTAGAAACTAAACTAAATTTTGAGAATGGTCTGCAGAATAGCTGGTTCCCATTATTACTTGCAATATGAAATTGGCTAAATGGAGATTTTTCTATTCCATCCTTCTGATTCTTGGATGTTGGTGTAGTATTATATTTATCAGTATTTGTGTATTCATCAGTATTCATCCATAAGGATGAAAATTATCATATTTATACCTTCTCTACATGGTAAAAGATGGGTCTTGGAGTCTTAAATAGATCTTTAGTGGTTTAACATAGTAATAATAAATCCAGATTAAAGATCTTGATCCAAATTTTATATTGGACTAGGAATTGAAACTTCATTAGGAGTGATAATTCATGGTTTGCTCAGTTTGTTTTGTTGTTATTGTTGTCTGTGAATGTGTTGAGTTTTCTCCCTCTGCCTTCGAAGTCTAATTAAAAAAATAGTTTTTTAGATCTTTGACTGTAATGGGTTTGAGTAAATTTAGGGGCCTGAAGTTTTATCAGGCATGCAGATTTTTTTTTTTTTTCCGTGAGGCACTTGACTTGGAAAACTGGAGTTTTAGTTCTCAATATTGAAAATTAATATGTATATGATTTCTAATGAAATATGGTATTGAACTGTAGTTTTGAATAGGTTTATGAAAAAGTTTATAAATGGTTTTGTATCTAGTATATTTAAATGTTATAACATGATAACAATCTGTTGGACTCAATCTAATACAAATTTGGGAAAGTATTTTACAATGCCATACTCTGAATATCCATGATATATCTGGCTTTTTTTTTTCTTTTTAATTTTTTTAGTTGTAGATGGACACAATATCTTTATTTTATTTATTTTTATATGGTGCTGAGGATCAAACCAAGTGCCTCACACATGCTAGGCAAGCATTCTATCACTGAGCCACATCCTTGATATGTCTGCTTTTATGTATAAATTTTGGATCTAATGATCCACTTTATTTATTTTTTTTTGTAATGTTTTTATTGCCCAGTGCACTGGGGCATGCCTATAATCTCAGCAACTTGGGAGACTGAGGTGGAGGATTTTAAGTTTTAGGCTAGCCTTGGCAATTTAATGATACCCTTTATAATTATAATTTATAATTAGCATCTGGATGGCCATCTTAAGTGATAGCTGCCATTTTAAGGAAAATTTTTCCCTTTCTCTTTCAAGGGGTTTCTGAGAAAGGCTCACTACTCCCTCAGACCAACCCAATCCTTAACTGCCAGCATTAGGACCCACCCAGGACTCACCTGGCTCTGATTCCTGAGCCTCCCCCATAAAAGTCCCAGAACTCAGGCCTGTGTTGCCTCTCTCTCCTATAGAGAGATGGCCTTTATTTGTCAGCTCTGACAAATAAACTCTCGTGTGTATCTCTGCCTGGTCTCCATCTTTCATTTCTCGCTTACCCGTCTCTTGTTCCTTGCTTTCTTTTCATTTTGGTGCCGAAATCTGGGATCAGTTTCCCTAGTGTGCCTGCTCCCCTCTTTGAGGGTCACTGAGCATCTACGGGCACCAATCTAGATTCCATTGTGGGACCAGGTCCTCCATTCTGGTGAATGTCCTTTCTGCACCCACCACTGGACATTTCAGGTAAGACCCCTGTCTCTGGTTGACCTAAACGACTTACAGGTCCTGGGAAGTTGATCATCCAGCACTCCCAGGGTTACTATGTGGTTGGGGGCACCTCCAGCCATAGCTTTCACAGCTATGGCTGATCCCTACTGTGGACTGAGTCTGTAGGTGGTCTTTTATTTGGGTCCAGGGTTTTGAGAAAAAGTCACCGAGGATGATTGTGATTTGTTCCTGGTGAGACTACCTCTCAGCCTTGGGTTACGGGCTTCTGCCCCTACTGGCCGGGTGCCCAAGTACTTAAGTGCCTCTTCAGTCTCCTGTCTCAATGCTTACCCAGCAGTGGTGACAACCCCTGAGCGTAATCGTCCTTTTGACTTGGTGATACTAGAGACTGGGGGATGCCCCCCCTCTAAAATCACCTCCTACTTCTCACCTTGTGCGGTTCCTCATCCATTCCCTCTCAAAGTCTCCTAAGCTGCTTCCTGGCTAATCTAGAGTCTCTCTCTCATTCCAGACCTAAACTTCGAAAAACTTTTCCACTTGTACAATCATATCTGGCCTCAATATCATTTGGATAATGACTCTACATGGCCACTTAATGGCACTTTAGATCCCAGTCTTATCAGGGATCTTTTCAACTATTGTGAGCATTCAGGAAAATGGAAAGAGATATCATACATTTAGGCCTTCTCCTTTCTACATTCTAAGCCCTCTCTCTGCAACTCTTGCTCTCCTATACAAGTCCTTTTAGCTCTCACCTCCCCTACGCCTGATTCCAAAGGGACAGAAGATCCTACCAGGACTCCTTCTCCTTCTCCTTTGACCAAGCGGATGAGCCCCCACCATACTACAGTTCTCTTTCTAATGAAGCCTCCATAGCAACTGTCCCCTCGACCCCTCCTCCTGCCACACACTCACGGACTGCCACTGCCCAACCCGCATCTCTGTGTCCTCTACCTGAGGTGACTGGGGTGGATGGTTTAATCCGAGTTCATGTGCCTTTCTCTTTGTCAGATCTTTCACAGAAAAGCAGCTTGGGACTTCAAGTCCTACCACATATGTCAAAGAGTTTCAATATCTGACTCCATCATATAATTTGACCTTCCACGATGTCCATATGATCTTGTCTAACACCCTCCTACCAGAGGAGCATAGGCGAGTTTGGGAGCAAGTTAGAAATTATGCTAATGAGGTACATCAGACCTCCCCTGCCCATCTGATTGACATTGAAGCAAGTCCCTGATTGGTACCCCAATTGGGATTATAATTTGCATAGAGGAGTAACTCGGAGAAACCAATTCATTACTTGCCTTATGGCAGGACTTAGAAAGGCAGCCCATAAGGCTATCAATTATGAAAGACTCCAGGAACTCTTCCAAGCTAAGAATGAAAACCCTTCAACATTTTTAGACAACCTAACCAAGGCTTTATTACAATATACTAATCTGGATCCTGAGACTCCAGGTGGGAGACCACTACTAATGACCTACTTTTTCTCCCTGAGTTTCCCCAATATTAAGGCCAAACTAAGGTACCTCGAGAGGGGGCCCCTAACTCCCCAAGCTGAGGTTCTAGAAGTGGCCTTTAAGATGTGTAACAAGAGAGATGAGAAGGCCCAGAAGCAGGAATATCAGATGCTTGCTCAAGCTGTCCATCTGGCCTTAGCATCTGACCCTGGTTCCACTGGACCGTGGAAGGGTGCCTCAGGATCAACCAGACTCTGTTTTAAATGTGGTCAGACAGGTCACTGGGCCTGTACTTGTCCTAAGCTTCGAAAGCCTCTGGACCCTTATCCTAAATGCCATCAGAAGAGACACTGGGCCGTTGACTGTCTCTGAGCCTATAGTGGCTCCCAGCCTTCTGGTCCTTCTGGTTCCCCTTTCCAACTCTTAGGACTGGCTTCAGAGGACTGACAAGGCCCAGGTCCCCATCACCCAACCACTACCATCACTACTATCATGGGAACCCAGGGTAACTGTGTATTTCAGGTAGGCCTGTCTCCTTCCTCCTAGACACCAGGGCTACATATTTAGTCTTCAAGGAGTTCTGGGGGCCTACTACTCGTTCTAACACCTTTATTGTCCAGGTAGAGGGTAAACCTTACCAATCCTCACAGACACCTAGACTTGTTTGTGCTTTTGGCTCTCTAATTTTTACTCATCCTTTTTGGTCATTCCACAGTGCCCTGTTCCCCTTATGGGAAGGGACATCCTCATAAAGTTGGGGGCTATGCTTTCCTTCTCTCTTCATATATCCTTCTATCCAGACTCGCCTGCCTCTCCCCTGATCCTCACCCTTGCCTTGGGACCATCGCCTATTCCATCTGCCAGTGCCTTAACATGGCCACCTTCCAAGGTGGACCCTACTGTCTGGGATGTTTCAAGTCCTTCTATCACCTCACATTACAAGCCCATTCACATCTGTCTCAAAGACCCCTCCATTTTCTGGCCCAATCACAATGCCTACTCTCCCGGCAAAAACTCCTAGGCTTACAGCCAATCATTCAAGTCCTCTTGTGACAGGGATTCCTTAGATCTACTCATTCCCCTTATAACACCCTCATCTTGGCAGTAAGAAAACTTAATGGTTCCTACTGCTTGGTCCAAGACCTTCATTCCATCAACTCTGTGGTCATCCCAATCCATCCCCTGGTAACCAATCCTTATACCCTTCTCTCCGCTATTCCTTTTGGGACCTCTTACTTCTCATACTAGACCTGAAAGATGCGTTCTTCTCTGTTCCCCTCCATTCTGATTCTCAAGACATTTTCACCTTTACATGGCAGACCCTGAGTCTTATAACTCCACTCAGCTAACTCGGACAGTTCTCCCCCAAGGGTTCCAGGACAGCCCTCATATCTTCAGATAGGCCTTAGCTAAGGTACCTAGCATCTCATTCAGTCTTTGGTGCCACAGTATCTTGATGACCTCCTTTGTAGCCCCTCCTTTGAGGTGTCATTAGGACACCTGTAAACTTCTTAACTTCCTTTCTACCCATGGCTATAGGGTTTCTCCATCCAAGGTACAGCTTTCCTTGGCAATGATAACATACCTAGGCCTCCTCCTGACCTCTACACACAAAGCCATTATGGTTGATAGAAAGGTCCTTATCACTAATATACCAATGCGCTCTACTAAGAAAGAAATTCTCTCTTTTCTAGGTATGGCAGGATTCTTCAGAGCTTGGATTCCTAACTACTGTATGTTGGCTAAAACTCTATGTGATGCAGCCCAGGGCTCACTCTCTGAACCCCTATTGCACTCTGTTACAAAGTCCTTCACCAGGCTCCAGCAGGCCCTCCTCCAGGCCCCTGGTCTCTCTCTCTCCCACACCTATTTCACCTTTACATGGCTAAAAAGCAGGGATTTGCTCTAGGGGTCCTTGGACACATGCTAGGGCCAAGCTTTGCCCCTGTGGCTTATCTGTCAAAAGGTCTTGACCCTATTGTTCAGGGATGGGCCCCCTGCCTATGAACATTGGCCACAGCCTCTCTACTCACTAATGAATCAAAGAAACTCACCTTTGGGGCTCCACTCACCATCCTGGCTCCCCATCACCTAAAGGAACTGCTCACCTGCAAGGGCTTACATTCCTTACCTGCCTGCCACCTTTTATCTCTACAGGTTTCCCTGGTGAAAGATTCCAATCTTACTTTCCACACATGCTCACCTTTAAACCCTGTTTTTCTCCTCCCTGTTCCTCAGGACTCTTCCATCTCTTCTTCTCTTACCCATTTATGCATTGAAACTCTGGAGGAGCTTCTTCGACATACCTCCCACATACAGGAAGGCCTCTTGTTCCAGGCAACATACACATGGTTCCCTCCTTCCTTCTGGAGGGAGTTTGTTGGGCAGGGTATACTATAGTCTCTCTAACCTCAGTTGTGGAAGCAGCGTCCCTCTCCAATAATACATAGAATCAGCAGGTTGAGCTTATTGCCCTCATTAGAGCCTTCACTTTGGCTCTCTCAGTGTCTACACTGACGGTAAATACGCTTTCCACATTCTTCTCCCCCACTCTGCTATTTGGAAGGAGTGCAGATTCCTTACCACCAAGGGAACTCAATTACTAGTGCCCCCTTTATCTCTGATCTCCTTCAGGCCTCAAAACTTCCCACTACCATTGGAATCTCACATTATAAATCCCATCAGACAGACACCTCCTTTGTGACACTTGGCAACCACAAGGCAGACTCTGAGGTGATGGCTGCTGCCCTCTGACAGCCTACTCTACCTGCGGTCCTCTGCCTTGCTAGTTCCTCGACGGATTCTTCCCTACCTGACACTCAACAGATGCTTACCTTCCTTCACAACTTCTTTCACCCTAACACCACATCTTTAAAACAGTTTCTCACTTCCCACCTTAAACTCTCTCCAGAGGACCTACAATTTCTCTCTACCCTCTCTGCCTCCTGTGAAGTTTGCCAAAAAAACCAACCCTACCTCCAATCTTCACCCACCTGCCTTCCCTTTACACCAGGCTAGGGAACATCTCCCTTGCTCTGATTGGCAGATGGATTTCATTCATATCCCCTGGTCAAGCGGTACAAATTTCTCTTGGTACTTGTCTACACCTTCTTGGGATGGCTCAAGGCTTTCCCTACCATCAGTAAATGTGCCTCGACGGTGGCCAACATCCTTGTTGAACACATTCTTCCCCGATTGGGGCTCCTCTCCTCGCTCCAGTCTGATAATTATCCTGAATTCACTTTCCATGTTTCACGGTCTGTAGCTAAGGCACTCAACATCGCCTGGCATTTCCATATCCCCTACCATCCCCAGTCTTCTGGCAAGGTGGAACGTACCAACTAGATCTTGAAGAACAGTTTCACTAAACTGTCCCTTGAATTACATTTAGATGGGACTAAACTCCTTCCCTTCGCTCTTCTTTGGTTACAAGCCCTCCCAAAGAAGCCACTCAACATCTTCCCTTTTGAGCTTCTATATGGATGGCCTATCTCCCTGCTCAGCTCACGTCTCTGATTCTCCACTACCCTTGCTCCTCATCTTTTCTGGCCCCTTCTTGAATAAATTAGAAACCTTCTTTGGCAATACAGTAATGCTATTCTGTCAAAGCCTAGTTCTGCCTCTTTCCCTTCTCCCACTCTGTCTCCTGACAAACTGGTACTTTTTAACCCCCCAGAAGGCCCCCCTCTTCCTCTCAACTCTCTGCAAAATGGACTGGACCGAAGGTCGTTTCTGAGAAGGGCTCACCACTCCCTCATACAACCCAATCCTTAACTGCCAGCATTAGGACCTGTCCAGGACCTGCCCAGTTCTGATTCCTGAGCCTCCCCCATAAAGGTCCCAGCTCTGACAAATAAACTCTCCTGGGTATCTCTGCCTTGTCTCCATTTTCATTTCTCGCTTTCCCATCTCTCATTCCTTGCTTTCCCTTCATTCTGTCTCTAAATAACAGAATTTTATTTTTTATTTTTATAAAAAATAAAAAGGGGTTGAGACATAGAGTGCCCCTGGGTTCAATCACCAGTACTGGTGGGGTGGGGTGGGGTGGGGTGGAGGAAGCATCAAGGAGGGAAAGAAGGAAGAGCTGACAATAATTAGTATCCCTGAGTAAGTGAGGATGATGGAAGGTAGCTAGAGCCCTGATCTTTTCTGGCATCCTCCTCCTGAACTACCTCTGTTATTATTTTATTATTATTATTTGTACCAAAGTTAAAACAACAACAACAACAACAACAACAACCCCCAAACCCCTTTTTATTGTGGAATACTTTAAAGCACAAAACAGGAATGGAATGGTCTGATTCTCAAAAGTTACTAACTCTTTGTGTTGAGCTTCAAATCTTATTTCATTTATAGGTCCTCCTACCTCATCCCCAGTATAGTAGATTATTTTATAGCCAATCACAGACATAATTGTATTTATTAATATTTCAATATGAATTTCTAAAAAATTTAAACTTCTAATCTATGAATTCTTCCTTTTTTTTTTTTCCTCTGTATCTTATTTATTGAAAAACTAGGTTGCTTGTACTCTGGTTCTCACAATCTGGGTTTTGTAGACTGCTTGCTTGTGATGTTAACATGTTCCTTTGCCCCTGTGTGTTTTGTAAACTGGCAATTATATCTGGAGATTTGATCTGATTCAGGTTTAAATGTTTTGGCAAGACCCTATCACAGGTGATGGTATACACTTCTATCAGGAGGCACATGATGTGTAGTTGTCTCTTTCCTTGTGATTTAGTACCATTGATGACCTAATAGAATTTTGAAACTTCAAATCTTGATTTGATCTGAATTATAGTAAATAACTGTTTCTTCTTCTGTTTATCACAGCTCTTTGTGTTGAGCTTCAAATTGGGATACCAACGATCAGATAAAACAAATATAAATTGTGAAAATTTTGAGAAAAATGGTTAATATTGTGTTAGACAGCTTTTTATTGCTGTGACAAAAATACCTGACAAGAACAACTTAGAGAAGGGAAAGTTTATTTGGTCACATGGTTTCAGAGTTTCAGATAGTGGTTGACTAACTCCCAGCTCTAGGCCCCAAGGTGGAGCAGAAAATCATAGTGGAAGGGCAGGTGGAGGAAAGTTGCCCAGCTTATGGCAGCTGGGAAGCAGAGTGAGTAAGAGAGGAGCCAGAGACCAGATAAAGTCCAGGGGATCTACTGACTGGATGTACTTCCTCCAGCCATGCCCCACCTGCCTGTAGTTACCGCCCAGTAGTCCATTCAAATAATCTATCACTTGCACCACTACTACTACTACTACTACTACTACTACTACTACTACTACTACTACTACTACTACTGATGAGGTTATAGCCCCATGGCCTAATCATTGCTTAAAAGCCCTACCTCTGAATTTAGCTGTATTAGGGATCTTGCTTTCAACAAAACAAATTCTTAGGGATCATTGAATGCCCAAACCATAGCATATAGGTATAGTGTGCTGACTGTTACAAAGCTTGTTATGATACCTTACATTTAGATTAGTGAGTGGCCTTTGTATGTAAATTTTGGTCAGAGATGACAATGGAATAAACTTTCTCTACAATCTTTCATCTGTTCCATTCACTCTTTTTTAAAAAAATATTTTTTAGTTATAGGTGGACACAGTATCTTTATTTTATTTTATGTGGTGCTAAGGATTGAACCCAGTGCCTCATGCATGCTAGGTGAGTGCTCTACCTCTGAGCCATAATCCCAGCCCCTGTTCCATTCATTCTTAACTGAAGTTTCTCTTATTTTGAAATATTGTTCCAGATTTCAGTTTGATAATATTGTTTCCTGACCCCCTAGGCAACCAACCCATTATGAAAGAAAATTTAAAAGGACGGGATCCAGAGAACACTAAGAAAGTTAACTTGCCTGTGTAAGGAGAAGAGAGAGACTGCTTTCCAGGCACCTGCCTTAAGGGAGAAGTCAGGAGAGAAGACTGTCCATTCTAATTGTATCAATTTTAGGCTGTGAACCATGGGCACATGATGAACTTGACTTAGAAAATGGAATTGACTTTTGGAATATTCATATGGAGATTGAGTTGGCTGACTTTGTACTGTGCTCTTTGAGGCTGAGGAGATATACGACTTTCTAATTTCATCAAGGTACATATGGTTTTATGAACTGTGTTTTATTTATATATGGGCATTTAATGAGAGGTAGGTTTACTTTTTTTCAGCTTCTTTCAATACTTTTTGTCAGATTTCTTTTTTTTAAGTTAGTTTTTTAAATTTTTTTAAGTCGGTGACCCAGGTATGCAATGTCACTCTAAAGTGCCCAAACAGATTTTGTTTGGATTCTATAAACACAGCTTCATTTTTTATAAGCATGACTCTTGTATTGATTTTCCTCCCCATGTTTAGATTGTTACCTCCTTGACAGGAAATAGCATGAAAAGTGAGGTCAAAATAATGACTCACCTCATTATAAATCACTATGGGTAATGGAAAGTGATTTTGAAGGATGACCAAGCTGCACTCCATCTGTTGAGAATCATTTCACCTGTTGGAGTGTTCCTGTTGCACCGAGACCCAAGTGAGATACTTGTCTATTCATGTCTCATCAATTGCCATGTTGAGCTAATAGCAGAATTTTCTGCTAGAACTCTAAAGTGCTTAATAGATATTTAAAACAGAACTAATTTTCTGGGAAGAATAGAGACTGTTTGCTTCATCTCTTTGCTATAGCCAGTTCATGACAGGGTCATCACAGCTGAAGAGGGTTTTTCTTTTCTTTTTCTTTTTTTTTTTTTTTTTTAGGTTTTTGTTTTTGAGATGAGGTTTTGCAGTGTTGTCCAGGCTGGTCTTGAACTCCTGGGCTCAAATGATCTTTCCACTTCAGCCTCCCAAGTAGCTGGGACTACAGGCACATCTCAATTGAATTTAAGACAAATTTCTAAGGGCTTTTATAAAACAGGGATATACCTTTGAAATATAATAAACTTTGTCTCTCTATTCATTATATAAGTCACTGTGAGGTGGATATTATTATTATTATTTAGTATCAGAAGAGAAATTTCCTGTCCTCTTCCCAGAATGAACTTTTGTGGTTTGACTATTTAAAAATTTGAGTGATCTTTTATTCGTGTGCGTGTGTATTTGCTATATATTTACTGAGTATTTCCTAGGTGCCTGATCCTGTAGTAGATATTGGGATGCAAATAAATCATAGCCCCACTTTCAGGGATCCCACAGTTATTGAAAAACTCATAGTTAAAAAGATATAATCTGGTCTGTATTCCTCCTGTTGAATATTGATTCCATTTGCTATTAATCTATTCATAGTAAAAGTGAATAAATAGTATTGATTATATTTGCCTTTATATATTTTAAGATAATGAAGTCATAGTCATTAGTTTTCTCTAATCCAAGGTAAATGTGTCCATCCTTGAATTTAAGACCAATTTACAAATCATTAATCATTTTGTTATATCTCTGGATTTCTAAGATCTCCAGTTCCCTTTGGGCCCACTGGCTCAGTGAGAAGAGACAATAATGTTTTTAGCTCTGGGAACCATCCCCAGGGTGAAAGTCTGTTATAGGACCACTTAAAAGTACATAACAGATTGTAGGACTATCCATACACATTTTTTTATTAGAAGATTATCAAGTTTCCAGGATATTACAGCAAAAAGAACATTAGAGGGTGCCTACCATCTGATCCACTTCTGTCATTTTACAAATGAGAAATATGAGGCCCAGAAAGAAGCTAAAGGAATACCTTAAGGATAGCACAGAAATAACATACAATTAAATGTTCTAATTATAAAACAAATATCAGATTTTTGCTTGATATCCTTTTCTATGAATTTGTAGTTGTTTGCAAATCAGTTTGAGAAAAGCAAAATGTTCTTTAAATTCTTTTGAAGAACTTTTGAAGAAAAAATGATACCTTACAGTTGTATTTCTGTTTCAAAAACCTCAATATAACAGAGGCATCATGGATAACAACTCATATTCCACGAGAACTTGTCTAAGTGTTCTTGATTTATTCTATATCTACTGCTAAGCAACAAGATAACATGTAAAATTATTTAAAAGAAAAATCAATTATTATGAATATCACTCTAACATCAACTATTTTATTTGTCTTAGTGTTTTTTTCAGGTCACCTTGGTTTTTACAGATATTTTAACATAATTGAACTTATGGTGTTCATAATTATCACTAAGTTCTATTGTTTACCAAGTATTGCATTATGCATTTTACTTTCTAAAAATTATCTTTACATCAACAGTTCTACTAAATATATGGTATTATTCCATGTAATGATGAGAAAGAAGAATCAGAGAAGGTAACGTGTGCTAATATCAGAATCATATTCAGAGGTCACAGGGCTATTTGAAGTCAGGTCTCTGACCCAGAAACTTCTAGTCTTCTTTCTAGGTTACACTAATTTTCTGAAATTCTGGTTAACCTCTCCAGTTAGATTAAAGCCATTTTAGATACATAGTTTTTTAGAGGTAGATTTCTTTTAGCATTCAGTATTGCTCCTGTAGTGTTTTATATTATCAGAATTCTACATCTATTCAGTGTAGAATACTGGCTAAAACATTGCTTCTGTACTTGTTTTGTGTCATGGTGTACACAGAAAATGATATGATATTGTATAGCACTGTGGGTGAACTGGAGGAGATTCGGAAGTTTGGGTGTGTGTGTGTGTGTGTGTGTGTGTGTGTGTATATATATATATATTTTTTTTTTTTTTTTGTAATGAGATATTGAAAGTTGAACTCAGGGGCACTCTACCACTGAGCTAAATCCTAAACCTTTTTTATTTTTAATTTGGAGACAAGGTCTTGCTAAGTTGTTGAAGCTGGATTTCAGTTTTGAACCATCCTGCCTCAGCTTCTGAATAGCTGGGATTACAGGTGTGTGCCATTGTGCAGGGCTTCAGTGTCTTATTTTTAATACATTTTATCATGATTATATTAAGAAAATACAAAGAAGCTGGGTGCAGTGATGCATACCTGTAATCCCAGCTACTCAGGAGGCTGAGGTAGGAAGATTGCAACTTCAAGGCTGGTCTGGTTAATATAGTGAGACTCTGTCTCAAATTTTAAAATAAAAAAGGCTGGAGATGTACCTCAGTGCATGAGATACTGGGTTCCATCCCTATTACTGCAAGGAAAAAATAAAATCAGATATTGAACAATAAAATCAAAATCTATAAACAGTAGATAAATCGATGTAGCAATCAAGAGCTACAAATTTAGTTGTTTTATTTAGGAATACCTAATAATGGGAACATTATTAAAATTAAATTAAAAAACAATGTATTTTTTAAAATTTATCACTTTTTTATTGCTATTCCTATGGATACAATTGTATTACGTTTGTGTCTGGAATAGCTGGCATTAGATTCTTCAAATGTTTATTCTCCACAACAGCATACATTAATGGAGTATTTGGTTATTTATGACTACATTCAAAGAGAGAGATTTATTATTTTTCTTAATAGCACTTAAAGAAGCAGGCAGAGCAGAAATTATATTTCCATTTTATAGACCAAAATATTGGGCCTTAGAAGATCTAAAGTGAATCAGTAGCAGTGTGGGGTCTTCTAATCCCAAATTTCACTTTCTTTCCATCATGTCACATGGCATTTTTTCCCCCACGTTTTTTATGGGTGCATTTTAGTTGTACATACTGATGGGATTTGTTGTTACAAATTTGTGCACATAATACACAATATAACAGTGCAGTTTGGTCAATATCACTCCCCAGCATTTTCCTCTCCACTTCCTACTCTTTCGTTCTTTTCCCTCACTGATCTCCCTTTGATCTTCATGAGAGCTGCCCCCACCTTTCTTTTCCTTTTCCCGCTCCAGCTCCCCATATGAGAGAAAATGTATGACCCTTGACCTTCTGAATTTGACTTGTTTTGCTTAACATAATGTTCTCTAATTCCATCCATTTTCCTGCAAATGACAGAATTTCATTTTTTTTTTCTGTATGGCTGAATAAAACTCCATTGTGTATATATACCACATTTTCTGTATCCATTCATCTGTTGATGAACACCTAGGGTGGTTCCATAGTTTGATGCTATAAAGGTGGGTATGTATGTGTCACTGTAGTATGATGGCTTTGATTCTTCTGGATAAATACCAAGGAGTGGTATAGCTGGATCATATGGTGGTTCATGCCTAGTGTTTTGAGGAAATTCCATACTGATTTCCATATTGGTTGTACTAATTTACAATCCCATCAACAGTGTAAAAGTGTTCCTTTTTATCCATATTTTCTCCAGCATTTATTATTATTTGTATTCTTGATGGCTGCCATTCTGACTGGTGTGAAATGAAATCTCAGTGTAACTTTGATTTGCATTTTCCTGATTGCTAATAATGTTGAACATTTTTCACACATTTATTAACCATTTGTATTTCTTTTGAGAGGTATCTAATTCATTTGCCACCTTATTCATTGGGTCATTTGTGTGTTGTTTTTTTTTTTTTTTTTTTTGGGTGTAAAGTTTTTGAGTGCTTTATATATTTTAGGTATTAATCCTCTTTCAGAAGAGTAGCTAGCAAAAATTCTCCCACTGTTCTTTACATTCCTAATTGTTTCCTTAGCTGTGTGAAAGCTTTTAATTTGATGCCATCCCATTTATTAGCTCTTGGCATTATTTTACATACGTGCATACAAAACATAGAACTTCACTGCTATAAAAAAAGTAGGCTAAAATAAAAATATAGACTAAAGTGATTCAACAGGACAAACAAGTGAAGGGGCATATATAGAGTTACTATATATGCTCTCTGGCAATGAAACTGTGCATAGTTTTATGTACCAAAATTATAATTAGGAATTTTATAGAGAGAAAACCATATAAATTAAATATAATTTTACACAGGTTCAATTTTTACTTGGTTGCAAAACTTTTTAAATAACAATATAAAATTTCATTCAGAAGATCTTTACATCACATTTATAACCTATTTGTAGAATAATACATGATTGAGACAATATGATATAAAGTTACCAGTAAACACTTAGTAAATATTGACTTAACTATGTTGTGTTAGTAAAACCAAGTGATAAAGATTATGAGCTTTGGAATCAGATATACCTGGGTTCTAATCCTGGTTTTGCTACTTACGTAAGTTTTATGTAAGCTGCCTGAGCACAGTGCACTAAGTCCTAAGATGAAGACAAAACTCTTTAACTAGGCTCACTGTGACCCACCAGACATTATATCATCTGGTTTCCCCTGTTGTGTCTCAGATTTTGTCTTTCCTTTCTTCGGCCTACTCCAAGATTTTCCTTGTTTTTTGAAAACTGGCTGTTATTCCTGCTCAAAGGCTTTGCATTTGTTATTTCTTCTGCCTTGAAGATTCTTCCATCAAATACTCACCTGTTTTACTTTTTACAGGTCTTTAACTGATGTCACTTTTGCACTGAAGCATTTCCTGGCCATCCTATCTAAAAATTTTAGATGAACTTTTCTCACCTTCTCATTTAAAAAAAAATTGAGATATACTTTAGATATAGCAAAATGCATGGAACTTAAATCTGCAGTTTTAATGGGTTTTGACAATGTATCCAGCCATATAACTAACACTCAAATCAAGAAGTTCTACCCACACCCTCTCCTTTCCCCCAGGCAATCATTGTTTTGTTTCTATCATTCTATGAATTCGGTTTTGCTGTTCTTAAATAGAATATAAATACGTTCTCTTTCATGTTTGTTTTCTTCATCTGAACGTGTTTCTGACGTTTACCAAATTTTTGTATAGTTAATTCATTTTTATGACTGAGTAGTAGCCATTGTGTGAATATTCCATAGTTTAGCCTTCTGTTCATTAACATTTGGGTTCTTTTCTTCTCTTTCCTCCTTTCATTTCGTTTTCTTCCTTCCTTTTGTTTTTCTTTCTTTTTCATTTTGCTATTATGAATCAAGAGGCAATCAGTATTCTTCTAAGTTATTTATAGACATGTTTTATTTTCTCTTAGGTAAATCCAATAGGAATGAAATTACTGGTGTGTAGAATATGTAAAATTTAAATTTTATTTGCAACTTCCATTTTTGCAATGTGATCATACCATTTTACAGTACCACTAAGAAAGAATGAAGTCTGGTGTGATGGCACATGCCAACAATCCAAACAACTTGGGAAGCTGAGGCAGGAGGATGGCAAGTTTAAGCCCAGCCTTAGCAACTTAGCAAGACCTTCAGCAATTTAGTGAGACCCTGTCTCAAAATAAATAAATAAAATAGGGCTGTGGTTTAGTGGTAAAGTGTTCCAGCTTCAATCCTCAGCATCAAAACAAAGTAAAACTAAAAACAACAATGAGTGAGACTTCCATTTGCTGCACATCCTTGTTGATATTGTCAGTTCAGTTTTTTTCTTCATCTTTGTGTGTGTGTGTGTGTGTGTGTGTGTGTGTACGTGTATGTCTTTTTAATACTAACCCTTTTGATGTTTATGTACTTGTATTTCAGTGTGGTTTTAATATATTCTTTTTTAGTGACTAATGATGTTGATTGAGAATCTTCTCACATATTTATTGATTATTCAGAGTGTGTGTGATGACATGTCTGTTCCGTGCACATTTAAATTTTTATGCTAGAAACGTTTGCCTTTTTAATCTTGATTTGTAGGCATTCTTGATAGTTTCTGGATAGATCCTTGGTCAGATATGTATTACAACTATTTTTTATTGTCTGTGGCTTATTTTTTCATGTTCTTAGCCACTGAACTACATCCCCAGCCCTTTCTATTTTTAATTTTGAGATAAGGTCACACTGAGTTGCCAAGGCTGCCCCAAACTTGTAATCCTCCTGCCCCAGCCTCTTGCAGGGGATTAGGCATATACTGCTGTGCTTGGCAAGGACAGGTATTAATTTTTTGATAGCTTTGATGTTAAAACTATTAGGTTAACAACCCTGGGATTATAAAAGGGTTATTGGGATGATGTTTCCCAAAGTATGCTTTATTCCCATAGTATGGTTTTCTCGTGAGCTTTGTAACTGTCTATCCAATTGAATCATTATCTCTCCTTGGAGTTACCTCAGACTCAACATTATTTCCTCTTCTCCTGTGTTTCCTCTCTCAGTAAAGTCACTTTACTCTCCCCAGTTGTTATAGAAACTTGGGCAACATCTTTTTTTGTTTGTTTGTGGTGCTGGGAATAGAACCCATCCATATCTCAGCCCCTGGGTAATATATCTATGATTCCTTCTTTTTCTTTTTTTTTTTTTCTAAAGAGAGAGTGAGAGAGAGGAGAGAGAGAGAGAGAGAGAGAGAGAGAGAGAGAGAGAGAGAGAGAGAGAGAGAGCATTTTTAATATTTATTTTTTAGTTCTTGGCAGACACAACATCTTTGTTGGTATGTGGTGCTGAGGATCGAACCCGGGCTGCACGCATGCCAGGCGAGCGCGCTACCGCTTGAGCCACATCCCCAGCCCCTTATTTTTCTTGATTCATTTGTTTAGCAGTGTTTATCTGACCTTTACTATGTGCTAGATATATAGCCATGGAGATGCAATTGAAAGTAGAATAGACATGGCCTTCCCATGAGTTTATAATCTCCCATTCCTGTGGATTCCATCTCCTTAATATCTTTTAAATCTATCTGCTTTCATTCATTTTATTTTTCTTTCTCCACCTCCCCCTCTTTTTCTTTACTGGGGTTTGAACCCAGGAGTGCTGTACCACTGACCTATATCCCCAGCCCTTTTTATTATTAATTTTGAGACAGGGTCTCACTGAATTGCTAAGGCTGGCCTCAAACTTGAAATCCTCCTGCTTCAGCCTACTGCATAGCTGGGATTATTACAGGCCAGTCCTGCTGTACCCGATTTTATTTGTTTTCTTTACCAACAGTTTAGTTCAGGTCATTGTATCTCACCTGGGTAGTTTCCCTTGCCTTCTCTAACCATTTTTTATACTTAGCCAGGAAGATCTGAATAGTTCACACCTTCCTTCAAATCCTTCAGTGGTTTTCATGTTCTCCAGCTTCACTTCTTGTCATTTCCAGCTTTGACTTCTATACTTTAACTACATGAATTACCTTTAATTTCTTTAATCATATCATGTTCTCTTGTCTCCAGGTTCTAGTATGCTTCCTTCCCCTCCTTTCCAATCCCTGTCATCTCTTTTCCTTGTCTACCCATTTTTCAGTTCAACATCATTGCCCAAGGAGCCTCTCCATGGATCTGCCTATGCTATCTTTTCTTACTTTTAGTACTTCTCCTGTGTTTTCCCTTGATGTAATTAATCACGTTGTCGTCGTCGTTGTCGTCATGATGTTATCTTTCTTCCTTTTATTCTTTCTTCTTCTTCATTTGAGGCGCTGGGAATTGAACCCAGTGTCATTTAGTCTTATAGCTTAACTGTCTTTTCCCAACCAAACTTTAAGGTCAGGGAGGGCAGGAATGTGCCTTGCTTATTCACTATTATATTAATTGCATCTACCAAAATGCTTGTTGAGTTTAAGTCATTGGGAATACAGATTGGTTCAATGAATGGGCTAAATAGAGGTAGAGTGGTGGCAGGAATAGTAAGTTATTTTGGTTGATAATTTAATGAGAAAAATGAGTTGGAAATTGGGTTCATTGTGATTTCTTTTGCTTCAAAATATTTTTTTTCTTAGTAGTTGACTTTGTTTTAATTTTTTTGTTAGTTAAAACTTTGGTTGGTTAGGGCATGTGGGGAATTAGGAATTTGATAGCATGATCTTATGTTTTTTTAAAGACCAAGAGATCTAGCAGGAGAGCATAAAGTAGGATTTTATATGCTAAAAATATTGCAGAATTTAGATCCTTGACCTTTATGGACCATATCCACACAAGGAGTTCAACTGTTAGGAATAAGTGCCTCTGATGTTGAAAGTTTTTATAGAATTCCGTTTGCTGTGGGTCCTAAGTATTATAGCTTTGAAATCATCTGGATTCAAATGGAAAGTGAGTGGACTGGGAAAGATGTAAAAATCATATGAATAAAACAAACTGAGTTTTTAGTGTAGTTTAGGGATTGGTATGTAAGTACAACCTTATTATGTATAAAGGTTATTATGTAGATGAAATCAACATATAATTTATATATTAACTAGTTTCTCATAAGAACTTTATGAACTTAAAGTTCCTGTTATCATCATTTACCTATAATGAAACTAATGCACAAAGAGATTAATGTAGATTAAAGAAAATTAACCATTATCATTTATGTGATATAAAAATTACCCTGGAATTTGTTGACTTTTAGTAAAGGAATATGGAAAGGGCCGTTAAAATTATAATAAAATAATGGCTCAAACCACAGTATATTGAGGACAGTTTTCTTCAACTTGGTATGTTTTTGAATGCTGGGAGACTTGATCAAGAACAATGGAATGAATGCCTTCTAGGTGTACTGTACTATGCCTGAGGTCCCAAAAGGCTTTAAAAAAAAAGTAAAAAATTCTCTTCCTTCAAGAACCTTGTTCACCATTTGGTGAGATAAAGCATAGTTACATGAAAAAAGAATAACTAGCTGTTAAAGCAGCAAAATTGTGGAATGAACAGACTGGCTAATCAGTATAGCTGTTTCGAGGAGGGAGAGTTCACTTTGGGTTGGGAGAGTACACTTCCTGACAAGTTTGACATCTCATAACTGCTTATTGAATAAATACATTGAATATTTTGGAGCAGAAGGGTGAAAAGTGTAGTGTTTTAAGTGATTTGATAAGATTGTGCTAATGAGGGAGAGATAAGTTAAAGTGCAGAGGTGAGGGATGGGGTATAGAGCCCAGTGATAGAGCACTTGACTGGTATGTGTGAGGCTCTGAGTTCCATTGCCAGCCCAATAAAGTTAAAAGAAGGAGAAGAACATGAAAAGTTGGGGCTGGGAGTGAAGCTTAGTGGTAGAAGTTCCTTAGCATGCACAAGGCCCTGGGTTTGATCCTCACTAAATGCCCCTCCACCAAAAAAAAGTATAGTCTCTTATGATAACCTCTAGGGCAGTAGAGAGAGGTATCTAAGAATATTAAGATGTAAGTAGAAACTTAAGAAAAATATAGGATATTGAGACATTAGTTGTAGCAAACAGGAAAAGGAAAGGTTAAAGATAGTTTTATATTTAGAATAATACTGAAATTCTTTGCCAGATAATGACTAGGTGCTAGGAAAAAAATGGTGAGGGATGAGGGAAGACAATCCGCTGGTGTTCAATTTTCACTCTCTACTATAATCAGAGAAGGCGAGAAAGGAAGCTGATATAGGGGAAGAAGAAAGTTTAGATTTTTGACATTTATATTTTGAGGTAAGATTGTGAGACACCAAAATGTTAACATGCCATAAACAATTGGAATTTATAAAAGGATTTAGAGTCAAAGAAAGATTTTAAATTCAGAAGAAACTGGACCTGCACTGTTAGGTCATTACAACTATGCCTTTATAAGTGCCCTCAACTTTACTATAGTTTGTGAAACTCTTTACTATAGTTTCATTTAACTTCATATAATTTCATTGAACTTCCTTGCCTATTCTCTGCCCTGCTGTCCTAAGCTTCCGAGCAGTGCTAGATAAAATTTTGTAATAACTCTTATTGACTTCATAACGTATACATTGATGTGGATATTAAAGAGACAGTGAAGTAGGATAGAAGACAAAGGGAAGGAAAAAGAGGCTATAATCCTAAAGTCTTGTTTCTTAAGAAGTTCCTTATGCCTCTCTCCCAAAGTTAGTTTTTTTCCCAAGATTGTTACTCCCAAAGCTCTGGAAAATCTACAAATCGTCATTTATAATCTTAAAATTACTGGATATTGACCCACATAATGAAAATTGTCCCTTGTACTGTTAATTAGCTCACTAAAAAAATGTATTTTTAAAACAGAGCAAAAGGAGGTAAAAAGCCTATAACATGGCATACTTTCCCAGGTTTTTCTTTTTTCTTTTAGTATCAGGTGTACTAAGTACCCAGGGGTACTTCACTACTGAGCTGTGCATCCTCAGCCTCCCGAGCCACTGGGATTAGAAGCATGCACCACTGTGCCTGGCCACTTTCCAGCATTCTCTATTGATCAGATAATGGAGAAGATGTCAACCTAATGATCTTGAGAATTGCCAGACCACCACAACCCATCTTGTGATCATAAGACCAATTCCATCTTAACTTCCCAGGCCCACCTCTCACCAAGTTTCCTTTTAAAGAAGAGCCCAAGACCTCCAAAGCATATCACACTCCTGAGATAGCCTGCATTCTCCCTTGAATGTGTACTCTTTGCTCTCCTGAATAAATCTCTGCTTTTATTCCTAACATATCTTCTAATTTTCTGCCATGTTTGTCAGAGACCCTTCTATCTTGAGTTGAGGTCCCCCTCTGTGATCCCCTTGAACCTCCTCAAGTGACAACAGCACGGGAGAGTGGTTAAGAGCACAAACTGGGCCTAGACCATCTGATTTGAATCATGATTCTGCCATTTAATTATCCTGGACAGATCACTTAATCTCTTTTTGTTTTAATTTTATCATAGGTAAAATGAGGATAATAAGAATTACAAGTTCATAAAGTTCTTATGGGAAATAATATATGTGAAGTACACAACACATTGGCACAAAGCAAGCACTTACATGTGTTTTGTTAAATAAAATATTATAAAGGCCCTCATCTGGTCTTCATTACCATCTATCAGTGTTTTAACAACCCTAGTGGCTCTGTTACTCATTTTTATGCTTCCAACTACATCTTCACTTTCTTGCCTATTAACAGCTGACTTCATCATCTACTTCTCAAACAAACAAACCAACCAACAAACAAACAAACAAAACTTTCAGTGTTCTCTTCTCCATCTCCAGATTACCTCTGCTATCATTCACATTTCATCCTCCTTTTAGATGTTAGTGCCATCCTTCCCTGCCTCTTCTAGGATGATACTAGATCAGTTATTTCTTTATCTGTGTCTTCATTCTCGTCTCCCCTACTTTATCCTTCTGTTTTTTAAAAACACTTTAATTTGTGGCACTGGGGATTGATATCAGGAGTGCTTTAACACTAGCTATATCCCATTGCTATTTATTTTTTAAATTTTATTTTGAGAACTAAGTTGCTGAGTTTGGCCTCTAACTCTTGATCCTCCCTCCTCAGCCTCCCGCATTGCTGGGATTACAGACATGCGCTGTCATGCTTGGCAAGTTGTCTCCGTCCTTAAAAATCACGTTGACCACCAAAATTAACTACTCTCAGCCAGTCTTTGAAATGGCTAACCCATCTTTCTTCCTTTCTCCTCAGATTCTCTTTAAGGAGTAATGTAAGGCTATTATTCTACTTTTTGCCATTCTTCTGAAACCATTTTCTCAAAGGCCACCACAGACATCTTGAATGCCACACCTTATTCTCCTTTTTTTTTTTTTTAAATCCCTTTGGGCCTTTTAATAACATTTTCTCCAGTCAATTTCCTTATTAATTGAAACTTTTATCCTTTTAATTCCAAAACATTGCTTCCTCTTCAGATCCTTATCTTACCTCCTTAATCATTCTTTTTCACTTTTTTTCACCATTCCTCATCTCCCACTGGTTTCCCAGAGTTCCATCCTCAGCCCCACTTCCTTTCTACCCTTTCTTCATTTGTGATCTTGCTCATTCCGTGGCCTCAGCTATCTCTGTATAGTAATGATATCTGGATCTTTCCAGCCCTGATCTTTCCAGGATCTTTTCCCCAGACTCCAACATCCTGATCTAGACATCCTGAAGGTTTATATCAAATGTCTCAGTATTTCCAGGCCCTCCTCTGGAGCAAAACCATTTTCCTCCATCATGAACCAGTTGCTCCCCTCCCTGTCTTCTCTTCTTGGAGAAAAGTATCATTAGCTGCTCTGTCATCTAAAGCATTGGTTCCCATTTGACAGTCCCAAGATTTATTCCTGGTTGACTGCATGAGAATCCCCAGGAGGCATATATTAAAAGTAGATTCCTAGGGACTGGGGTTATGGCTCAGCAGTAGAGCACTCACCTTGCACATACAAGGCCCTGGGTTCGATCCTCATCACCACATTAAAAATAAATAAATTAAATAAATAATAATTTTTTAAAAAGTAGACTCCTATCCCCCAAAGGATCTTTTAGCCTAATGCTCTTCTAAGTTTGGGAGCCACTAATGAAAACTGGAATTTTCTTTCTCCCTTCCCTTTTCCATAGTCTACTGAATCATCAAACTTGTCAATTCTCTCTCTGTAATGTCTCTTTGTCTTCTTGCCTCCATTTACACTGCCATTTTTGTAGTCCAGGCACCATGCTCTGTGAATAGACACATAGTAGGTATTTTTAAAATTTTGTTGAATAAGTGAATGTGTCATTGCCATAGTCTTCGGTAGACCTCCTTTTCCCACTATATTTCTCACCTTTATGGTCAATTGTAATAGTACCTTTGGAGTTATCTTTAAAATAAAAATTTAGCCAGGCATGGTGGCATATACCTGTAATCCTAGTGACTCAGGAGGCTGAGGCAGGAGGATGGCGAGTCCAAGGCCATCCTCAGTAATGTAGTAAGACCCTCAGCAACTTACCATATATTAAAGGAAAAAATAAAAAGAACTGGAGGTGTAGCTTAGTGGTAAAGTGCCTCTAGGTTTAATCCTCAGTACAAGGAAAAATTATAATGTCATCTTTATAAAAAACCAATCCATCAGTGATTGCTGAACCTGATTATACATCAGACTGCTCATTAAAATACAGATGCCTAAATTTTAGGCTCTGGCTTTGGAAATTCCAATTTAGTAGATCTGTGATAGAGCCTAGGAATCTGTGTTTGTGTCAGGCATCCCAGGTTATTCTGATGTAGTTTTGCATTTTGAAGCCATTGACATGCAGAGTGAAAATGCTAATTTCTTACATGGTATCTGAAATGCTCCCTCCTATCTTGCCAGTTTCTTTCCCTCCCACTTCCAGTGCTCACATACCTGTACATTTATTACTTGCAATTTCCTGAAATCTCAACATGAACTTTTGCTGATGTTCTCTTTGCCTAGACTGCCCCCTCTGCCCTTGTGTACTTGGTAAAACCCTTTTAATCCTGTAAGGCTCATTTGTAGGTGTCACTTCCTCTGGAAGTCTACCCTGTCAGAATTTATTCATCTTTCTTGTTCTCATGACACATTGATCTTGCTGCTAGTTCAGCAAGTACATATGATACTATCTTACCCAAATTCTTATTGACTTTTCTCATGCTGGTCTGAGTTCCTGAGGGCAGGGAACATGTCTCAACCATCTTTTTCTCCTCAGTGCCAAGTGCAGTGTTTGAATGCACGAATCCATCCAGTAAAGTGTTCTGAAAGATGAGCTCTTTCAGTGCTGAGATACGCAAAAGAACTGACCCTTGGGGAATTTACCTGTTTTGAAGAGAAACTAAGGAGTGATCAGAGGAGAAAGCTAAAGAACTTGTTATTATGTTATGGAAACTAAGGAAGGAAAGAGAGTTTGTTGAATTGTTCATTCAGTCATCCACACATTTACTTTAAAATCTTCTATTTATTGAGCATTTACTACATGCCAGGCAGTATGCTAGTTAACAAAGAATATTAGATGTTCTAGAGAATTTGAATATGTATTCATGTCTAAGATAGAGAAAGAGAAAAGTCTTAAGTAACTTAGCACCAAAAATGGCTTGGTTTTATTTCTGTTAAGTTTTAGAATTAAGGCTTCTTCAACACAATTCACAATAGCCAAACTATGGAACCAGCCTAAGTATCCACCAACACATGAACAGATAAAGAAAATGTGGTGTAAATATACACAGTGGATTTTTATTCTGCCATAAAGAAAAATGAAATTATGGTGTTTGCAGGAAAATGGATGAACTAGAGGCCATTAGGTTAAGCAAAATAAGCCAAAATCAGAAGGTCAGGATTTCTATGTTTTCTCTCATATGCAGAAGCTAAAGAGGAAAAAGGACAACAAAGGTGGGGTGGATCTCCTAAAACTCAAAGGGAGATCAGTAGAGGAAAGGGACCAAGGGGTAGGAGCAAGAGAGGGAGCGGGGGAATGCTGGGGCGGGATATTGCCCAAATTTTATTGTTATATTGTGTGCATGTGTAAATCCCATTACTATGTGCAACTATAATACACCAATTAAAAAATGTGGGGAAGAAAAGAATTAAGGCTTCCTCCTGCCCGTCTTAGTTAAGTGTCTCCATCTTAGGGAGGAGAAGATCAACACACATAGCTGTCACTGTCCCTGAATGGCCACTCCACAGGTCCAGTCCTTTTGTTTTTTTCCTAACAATATGAAGCTTGGTTAGCTATATATTAAACAAGTTAGACTCCAATTTTCTAAACTGATTTTTCAAAAAGATCTTGAGGGTTAGGACCTTATCAACCATTTAGATGATTATGTTATGATTACATGAAGGCAGGGAGTAAAATCTGCCAGGACCCTTGAATCTCAGAAATATTTTTTGATAGGAGACTTGAGTAAGCAATGACATCATTTGAGAAGGTTAGTTAGTTTGAGAGGAATGCCCCATCTAGTTTTTCTGAACATAGTTGACAGAAGGAGTTGTCCCATTACTTTCCTGTAGGGTCTAAATCTTAAGAACAAGTTGAAAAAATACCTTATGCCTTCCCAAATCCAGAACCCTGGCTACATCATGATTGGAAATCTTTATTGGATGTTATATTTTCATGATAACTTGTAGGATAAGGGTGAGGAGGCCCATGTCTCCCCTCTTACTTCTGGCTTAATGAGTTTCTACTAATGTCTCTAGAAAATTCTATGTTTGCATCTAATCAGTCCCATCTCAAGGCAGTTTTAGTAGGTACTGTTTGACACCTGTTTGCTAATTATGATTTATTGCCTGGATTGTGGCTTCCTCAAATGTTTAAAATATGTTAATAGTTTGAATACTAGGAGAAAATTTAGTCCAGGACTCTAATCAGGATCTAAGTATAAGGATTTACTTCTTAAAAATTCCCTCTAGCTACCATATAAACCAGAATTATGATTTGGAGATGCAGAACCTTTGAGATTCATACATTATTTGTCACATCTTTTTCAGCAAGTCATACTGTGACAAGCAAAGACTCAGAAGTGAGGGAGTTTGATTATTTACCTGTTGTTTCCTGCTCAGGAGTGCTGTTGCCCAAGTGGAGAGATCTATCAAATCAAAAATGGTTTTGATATGACCAGTGAATAAAGAAGAAAATGTGTTTCAAATAATTTTTATGCACATAATTTGAACTTTGGGTTCTTATACTTGACGCTCCTCCACTTTACAGAGTAAATGCTCAGGCCTTACATCCACTTCCTCCCCTGAAAACAGAACCTTGGAGCTCTTTGAAATTTCCATACCTCTTGCTTCTGTCTTGTCAGTTTCAGTAGATACCTTTTTTTTTTTTTTTTGGCTGTAGATTGCTTTGGTTACTGATTTATTCCAAGATTTTTCCTTTCTGATCTGGTAGTTTATTTCTCTGAACTTGAGTGCATCTTTTTGAAGATCTCTTAACTTCCCCAAAGAAATGATTATATACATATTCCTTTTGAATTCTTTGTATTTAAAACATGTTCTAACACTTTGAAGGGCTAATATTTCAAGTATCTGTGGTTTAGTCTTTGAAAATCACTTTTGATCAAGACTTTGTGTGGTTGTTGTGGTAATTGGATTGCTCTGATAGCACTAGAACTTATAAAGCAGTTACTTGCTTTACTAATGACTAGCTATGTTCTCTTTCTTATTCACAGGAGCTATCTCTTATTGATGTGTATGTAAATTGTTTCTAAATAGCACACACGCACAACACTCCACACGTGTGTGTGTTGTGTGTATATATATATATATATATATATATATATATATATATATATATATATATTTCTGTACACATATTCCATACACATATATGTACTTACTTCTCAGGTTATTAAATCCCCAAAGGATCTTAGTTTTTGTAATTATTCAATGGAAAAATGATACCTTTTTCTTCTTTGAACTTGAGTGAGGCAAACATCTCTAATGATCACCTATCTTACTCTTATAGGAAAGGAAAGGAAAGAAAATGAGGCCCCTTGATTTGACCTGATATGGATTATTAGAGTGTTGTCTCTTTGTGTAAATGCCTGTTTAGGGTGATTTTGATGGATGGTGGCCTGTGTGTTTCTCATCTTTCAGCTGTCTCCTGTGCCTAGGCCAAGATTCACCCAGCAGTCCTCTCCACACACTATTACTTGTGAGCCGCTTTTTTATTACTTGTGAATTTTCATCAATATTTTTCCTAAGTTTATAGGGAACTACCTGTAACTACTGGTAGTTTGTAGGGAACTACCTCTAACTACCTCCAACTAATATTCCATTCTGTGCTTTTAGACCAGCTTGAAGACTACAAGTAGCAAAGTCAGTATTTTGTTTTCTATAGTTTCGGGGAATGGCCTAAGAAAGAGCTATCTGCTAATAATTCCAAATTCTTCCTTTATGGTATCTGTTAATATGTAGTGTATTAAATTAGAATTTCCTTTGTCACTTCCCCTACCTTCTCATGAACAAGTAAATAGTTTAAAGGCCAGAATTAATAGGGCAGCAGCAACTTAGGAGAGACACACGACTAGGAGGATTGGTAAACCAATAGCTGTAGAATTGGAAGTGTCTCAATAAAGGAGTCTTCGTGAAAAGTTCAGATGCAGGCAAATTGTTTTTTGAGTATTTCATCTTGTATCATAGGATTTACTGTCTTTAAAATTTTGTTTTTAAATAATTATATTTTCATAGAAAGTAATAAAGAGAAATTCTGGGTGTCCTTCACCCGGTTTCTTCCACTAGT
This sequence comes from Urocitellus parryii, assembly GCF_045843805.1. Taxonomy (NCBI): domain Eukaryota; kingdom Metazoa; phylum Chordata; class Mammalia; order Rodentia; family Sciuridae; genus Urocitellus; species Urocitellus parryii. Next base: position 115,622,573 of record NC_135539.1, on the reverse strand, counting down.
GATATCTTATATAACTGCAGTGTAACATCAAAACCAAGAAATAGATATTCATACAATACACAGACCTCATTCAGATTTACGAGTTTTACATATACTTATTTGTGTGTGTGTGTGTTTATGCAATTTAATCACACATATAGATTCGTAGAAACACCAATATGATACAGCAGGAATTGCTTTTTTATTTTTAAAATTATTTTTAAAGTCATTATTATTTAGGTAATGTGACCTAAGTCATATTTTTAATAGAAATCTAATTTCCAACTTGAGAAGTCTGTAAACACAAAGCATATAATACTGAGGGAAATTAATTTTTTGAGAACTTTAAATTAAAAAGCTTGATTGTGAAATATGTATCAAACATCTGGGAATACTTCATAATATTATTGAATAGTGATATAAATATTAAATATCATTGATCCACTGAATTTTTCTTTTAAAAAAAATTTTTAAGTATATTTTTTAGTCGAAAATGGACACAATACCTTTATTTTATTGATTTTTATGTGGTGCTAAGGATCAAACCCAGTGCCTCACACATGCTTGGTGAGCACTCTACCAGTGAGCCACAAACCCAGCCCCTCCACTGAATTTTTTTAAGGTGACATCTTCATATAGAGATGGTTATAGAAAAAAGTGAAACTGTCAAATATGGAGAATGATTTCTAACAGAATGAGGTTTCTCTGGGGTGGCGAAAATGTTCTGAATTATGAAGTAGTGATAGTTGCACAACTCAGTATACTAAAAATATCTGAATTGTATAGTTAAAAAGGGGTGAATTTTTGTCAGGTGAATTCTATCTTAATGAAAATGTTATAAAAAATTTAAAAACTCATAATGCTATAAGCATTCTTGTACATGATTCCATATGTTAGAGATTTTATAGCAGTTGTGTGAAGGGTCAAATATTTGTACATCTTCACTGTGTAAGTGCTGTTCAAAGTGATTGGCAATATCAATTTATGCTGCCTCCAACTGTATATGAAAGTTCCTGTGCTCCAGGTTGTCGTTTTTACTTGCTATTGTTATATTTTTTAAATGTAACTTTATTTATTTTGTAGTACTGGGTATTGAACCCAGAGCCCCTTTCATGTTAGGCAAGTACTGTACCACTGAGCTATAGCCCCAGCACTGTCATATATATATTTTTAATATTGGTTTTTCAGGTCAAAGCTGATATGATTTTTTAATAGATTACTTACTACTCTAAGAAAATGCTTACAGTGTGGTGTTATTTATAACTGTTCTTGACTTTTGCTGCATAGATTTCTTAGTGATTAGCTCTAAAATATCAAGGTCCAGTAAGCATATTGCTTGATATTTGGAGTGATCAACTTTGTATAAGGTCTGTGAAAATCAGAAAAGTTGAACAGTCTATTATAGAAAACCTTTCTCCACATCTCAGACAAGTAAATTTCAACACTGTACTTATATCATTGCATTTGTACATGATTTAAACTCTTAGATGTTCTTATGGCCCCCACCCCCCACACCCAGTTTCTTCCTCATGCAGCAGCTCTTTTTTTCCTCTTGGTTTCTTCTTGGTTGAAGACATTGTACGTGCTATACTAGATGTCATAAAATAAATGTTGAAATTCAACTTCTGACTCAAAATATGGAAAACAAACTCATTTGAATAACAGCAGCAAGCACCATAAAGACCTTGTTATGTAAACTCATTAATAAAAAATATTTCTTGATTCTTGAGTTTTTCAGAATATGATGATCTATTAGAAATTGGCCTAGACTCTTTGGGATGGGGATAATTGTGGAATAATATATCTAGTAGGTACCCTAACGATGATAGTGAATAATGCATCCATGATTTCTACAGATAAAAAGTGAGATCCAGAGAGGTCATATGATTTGCTCAAAGTCTCACATAGCTAGCTCTACGTAAATCATATACTGAGTGTTACATTCTTCTCTGGTTTGGCATTATACTTTAAATGATTGTTCTAGGAGGGTTTTTGTTTGTTTGTTTTGTAAAAGGGTTGCTGCAAAGGATGAAGGAAGGGTCTGTTGTAATAGGGAGTGTGCTGTAACCCCAAGACCTGCAAATGTTTCAAGAGCTATTTTTCTACAATAATAATATGTGTGGCTAACTTCAGAATATAAAAATAAACCTGAATAGTTATGATGAGTTCTTGTGTATTTAGTATGTTCTATTAACTTTTTTTGCAAAATTTTTCACACTTAAATAATCGTGAATAAGCTAAGGTCTTTTAGTATTTAACACTTGGCAAAGTTTTTATTGTTTTTAAGGGTAGTATATTTCTACTGCTGTTTGCATTTTATAACATACTAATCTTCATAAGGACCATTTTTATGAGAATATATATAGGCATGAATTCGCTTAAGGACTTTTCCAGACTGAAATTAGAAGAATGGAATTGCACAGCTTTTCATGGCATCCTATTCTTTTACAAAAAGAAATGAAGAAGTGAAGTAGGGATAAATTAGAGAAGAATGTTTTAGAAGAGTTTTTTTTCATTGTCAATCTAAACTTGATCTATTGACAAGAAAGTGTAGCTAATGATGTTCATATTTGAAAATATTTATTGATTCTGCGTCAAAAAGTGCTCTGGAAGTGCTCTGGTCTTTCCAGTGCTCTGTAGGCTAACCTGGAAAAGTGACTTTGCTCTTGGTCTCTGCCATCGCTTTTGAAAACAGATAAATTATTTTAAGCCTTAAAATTCTTGCTATTCAGCCTTAAATTGGAGTACTCTGTCAGCCATGTCAGTGTGGTATATTAACAGGACTGATTGTGCCCCAGGGAATAGATGCTCTAATACTAGTTACATAGGATATTTCACTGATTTCTAAAATTTCGTAGATCAGGAAAGATGAGACTTGGTCTCAAAAAGATGTAGGGGTCATGTCTGCTTATTTCTGAGCTACATCCCCAGTTCTATAAAAGGATTCTTAGGTGATATCTTTAAAGATCAGTAATTAGATTGTTCAAAAACAAACTGCAGGGGCTGGGGTTGTTGCTCAGTGATAGAGGGCTTGCCTAGCATGTGTGAGGCATTGGGTTCGATTCTCGGCACTGCATATAAATAAATAAATACAATAGGTCTGTCAACAACTAAAAAAGTTTTAGAAAAATCAAACAAACAAGCTGCTAATATCTTAATATCTTTCTATCTGTCCTTTAAGATAGACTTCTGTGATTTTCTGGGTCAGATCCTCCTGGGCAAGATGGCTGCTTTCTAGATGGATAGTCATTTAACATGGTTTCATAGGGCAATCTTGAGCAAATTTGGGAAAGATAGAAGTGTCACTCTGCCTCTTAAAAAATTTTTTTAAAAATTATTTTTAGATACACATGATAGTATAGTTTGACATATTATACATACATGGAGTATAACTTATTCTAATTAGGATCTCATTCTTGTGATTGAGCACTGGTTGTGTATTTATATATGAACATAGGAAAGTTATGTTTGATTCATTCTACTGTCTTTTCTATTCCCATCCCTTCCCTTTCCTTCATTCCCCTTTTATCTAATCCAGTGCCTTTTACATCAAGCCTCTGAATTGCCCTGTGCCATATGGTAAGAATGTATGTAACTTAGTTATATAATATGTGGGATTAACTATGTTCCAAACTAGCCATTGCACAAAAGAAGAATAAAATAAATAAAATTTCAGACAAAAGTTTTGTATAAAATCAATTTGAATCTGTACAAAATAGCTTTGTAAACCATAATTTGGAATATAATAGAAATGAATTTAAAAATGTAATGGGGGAGCCAGGTGGACACATGCCTGTAATTCCAGCAACCTGGGAGGCTGAGGCAGGAGGATCACAAGTTCCAGACCAGCCTCAGAAACTTAATGAGGCCCTAAGCAATTTAGGGAGAACCTGTTCAATTAAAAAAAAGAAAAGGGCGAGGGATGTGACTCAGTGGTAAAGTGCCCCTGGGTTAAACCCCTGGTGCCAAAGAAAGAAAAAAGAAAGGACACTATCAAGAAAATTATGACAACCCACAGAACAGAAAATAATACTTGCAAATTGCATAACTAATAAGTAATTTGTGTTTAGAATATATAAAGAACTCTTGTAACTCAAAAATAAAATTTCAAATTCCTCAAAAAACGGGCAAAGCTGAGTGTGGTGGTGCACACATGTAATCCCGGTGGCCTGGGAGACTAGGGCAGGAAGATTGCAAGTTTGAGGCTACCCTTCACTTAGCAAGGCCCTAAGCAACTTAGTGAGACCCTGTTTTAAAGTAAAAAATAATGGGCTGGGGATGTGGCTCAGTAGTAGATTTCTCTGGTTACACCTAAGTGAAAATCACAAAATAGTGCTGATTTGTACTTTTAAATACATGGTTTTCAAATTCAAAGATCTTAACCACTGTATTTGTCTTTGGTCAACACATTCCTTTCTCTGGAAAGGTCATTTCATAGTTCTGCACTCCTCACCCTTTGACCACCTGACTTCTTTCCTTATTCTCAACAGATGATACTACTTCACATTATTTTGCTTCCTGCTCCAGAGCCTATGTTGATCTGGCTTTTGTCTCTTATCACTGCACCCCTCCCCGAAAAAAAAAAGCATTTTAGAGCTCTTAACACTAGATTTGTTCAAGTCTCTACAAGCCTTCAGGTTGCTAAATTGATTGATAGTATGATAAAATGGTTCAGAATATAGACTCTGGAGCCAAAGTGAATTCAAATGCTAACATATTCTTTTTTAGCCACATGACCTCAGACAAGTTACAACCTTTTTTAAAATTTTTTTTTAATATTTATTTTTTAGTTTTCAGCGGACACAACATCTTTATTTGTATGTGATGCTGAGGATCGAACCCAGCGCCGCACGCATGCCAGGCGAGCACGCTACCTCTTGAGCCACATCCCCAGCCACAAGTTACAACCTTTTAAAAATGAAAATAATAATAATGTTCATCTTACAAGTTTGCTAGGAGGATTAAGCCAATTAATGTGTGGGGCAGTACTTATCTCATGATAAACTACTGTATAAATCTTAACTGATATTATTATCACTCCTTTTCAACTTCTGTTCTGTTGTAGTGACTACTGCCTCACAGATAAGATAGGAAGGAAGCAAATTAGATGGGGATTTCTTCTGTTTTCCAACTACTCTTCTTATATGGGAGGCATACACACACACTTTACCCACACACAAAAAAACAAAAAGAATAAAAAAATCTAAGGACAAACCAATTCTGATGTCATTATTTCCATAGCAACCAACTGGGATTTTATACAATGTGACATTAACTTAGAAAACTTAGAAAAAGAGAAGCTTAGGCGTTTCTTTATCTTTAGTGTTGTGTTAGTGTGGCCTGGTAGGCTGTGATCTGAGTCTTCACTGGGCTCTCTTCATAGTTGTGTAACATTTGACCTATTTTGAAGACATTGAATTGCTTTTAGGAAAATGTTAACTAGTTGTTGGAATCCTTTCCCCTTTTAACCTGTTCTCCCCAAAGGGCTTTGATTGTTTTTAGGAGACAGTGTGCCAGGCATGCTGGCACATGTATTACCAGACACAGGGGAGCTTCTGTCAGAAGGATGATGTTGTATCTGGCACAGGATCAGCTGGACACAGTAGCATGGCTTGCCTGGCAGAGGTCTAAGCAAAGGGGCAGAACACTCTGGCTGGGCAAGAGTGGTAACTTAGGTTGTTACTGAAACTGTTTTAGTTAGGATCCTCATTAGCTGGGGGAAGTATACTTCTTTCAGTGGCCTTTGTGAAGCCTTTTGATCATTTGATGATTTCCCTAAGAATTTAAGAGCACCATCAAAAAAAAGAGGCTCCCATTCTGTTAACTTCTGTTTCTTACCATATTCATCGTTAACATTGGTAGAAATTTCAGATTTCATTGTTTAGTCTCCTTTTCACCACCACTAGACAACAGATTATTTTGTATAAATTGTGGTTAGATATAGATTTAAATTACTAAATGTTGATATTGTAATTATTAATGTGTAGATATTAATATAAGCACCAAGATGATCTCTGGATGCTTAAAGGGTAGGCCAATATGACTGAGTTTATTCAAAATACATATGAAAATAATTTATTATTCTAATTGTTTATGTTTAACTAAAACTAGGAGATTTTTGACCTAGTTATTAATGTATTAAGTTACTTCCTGTATTTTTGATAATTCCAATAAGCAAATATATGCTTTCAATGTGTAAAGCACTATCCTAGGCTGTAGGGATACAATTAGTAAGTCATAGTTTCTGCTTAGGAGGAGTCTGGTTGGGAAATGACCTGTCAAAAATAACTACAATAAAACATAGCACACTATAATAGGTGATTAAAAACACAGGTGATCACAGGTGATAGTGGCTTAGAATACACTAGGATGTGAAGAATAGTTAAGACAGACTTCACAGAGAAGGTGATTTTAAACTATGTCTTTGAGGCCATGTAAAATAGGAAATTGCATTCCAGGAAGAGAAAATAGCATGTATAAGTGTGTGGAGACATATGAAAGCATGACACTTTTGGAGAATTGTTAGAAATTGTTATGGGAATGGCGTATAATAGCTAGTAGCAATCTACACGAGAAATTAGTTGTGCCAGGTACTGTTCCAACTGCTATGCCTATGCTAATCATGTAAACCTCAAAACAATTTTAAGAGATATTATTGTTATTCCTTTGTGTATGTAAATATGTGTGTTTGTTAATCAGGATTGAACCAGGGGCACTTTGTCACTGAGCTGTATCCATAGTTCTTTTTATTTTTGTTTTGAGACAGGATATCCCTAAATTGCTGTGTCTCGGCTTTAACTTGTAATCCTCTGCCTCAGCTTCCCTAGTTATTGGGATTATAGCATGTGCCACCACAACTGGCTATTCCCATTTTAAAGATAAGGCAACTGAGGCAGAAAGAAGTTAAACATTTTACACCAGGTCCTATTGTTATTAAGTTTCACAGCTAATACTTGAATTCAAACTTTCTGGCCAACACTTTAAATCAGGGGTTAGCAGACTACAGCCTGCTACTTGTTTTTATATAGCCTGCAAGCTAAAATTTTTTTTTGCATTTTTAACTAGTTAGAAAATAAAAAAGAAGTATTAATATTTTATTACATGTGAAAGTTATATGAAATTCAAATTTTAGTGTTTGAAAAATTTCACTGTAAGCTGGTTGAGGTGGTGCATACCTGTAATCCCAGTGGCTTGGGAGGCTGAGGCAGGAGGATTGTGAGTTCACAGCCAACCTCAGCAATTTAGTAAGGCCCTAAGCAACTCAGCAAGACCCTGTCTCTAAATAAAATATAATAAGGGGCTGGGGCTCTGGCTCAGTGGTTAAGTGCTCCTGGGTTCAATTCCCAGTACCAAAAAAAATTTTTTTTTTCATTGTAACATAGCTACACTCATTGGTTTATGGCTGCTTTTACATTACAGTGGTGAAGCTGAGTGTTTATGAGAGCCTATATCCCACAAAACCTAAAGTACTTTCTGTTTGACTCTTTATAGAGAAAGTTTACTAACCCTGCTTTAAATCTGTGCTATATTGCCTCATAGTGCATTCTGTTTTATTAAATAACATAAGATCATGTGTTAAAGAATGCTTTGATTTGTGTGCTCATTATTCTTTTAAAAATCTGTTTTTATGTTTATCTCCTGTGTCCTTACATCAACCCTGAAAGGTAAAGGAAGCTTAAGTTTGGTGCTTTCCATCTTATAGTCAGGATATTTACTTGGGATGGGCTGTGACATTAAAATTAGATTCTTCTGTCTGTACAGTATCTTGTAATGTTCCCATTCTGTTCTGAAATTTGCCCTCTACCTCTGTCCTACATAGACAGTTGCTCAGAGTTTGGGCTTGAGGCCATTCCGTAAATGAGATAGTTGAGATAGATTGAAAGAGCAAGGTAATACACACTCTTTCCTTAACCTTTGGCACCTTTGCAATAGCATCTGAAATTCTGTCTTGGCAAGCTTCACCTAAGTCTGAGCACACTGCCTGAGAAGTGTTCCAGGAGGGTTGGATATGATTGCAGATAAGTAAAAACTTACCATCAAAGGAGACAGGGCATGTTTCTCATTTTTGCTTTCATGAAGGAATACCATTGCATTGCCAGGCTATGTGGAAAGTCTTTGCCTTAATAGAGATTCTTGAATTCGTTTTCAGGTTTTCACCTGTCCATTATTCTGGTTTTGACACCCTTTTGTTATTTTTGATCTTCCACTGAGCTTAGGCATACTGTGTCTTAACCAGTCAAACCATAGAAGCTTCCTTTGTTACCCACTACTACCAGTAAGCTAAACTGGTCAGAGGGAGTAGAATCACACTGATTTCGAAGGATGTTTGTGTTATTCCTTGCCTGGTATTGTTCATTCCACTTCTCTTCCTCTAGGCCACAGCAATCTGAAGTTGAACTATCTAGGCCATGTTTCCTAATGTATTACTGAGCTTGATGCTTCAGGAAAAAACAAGTTGTTGAAATTTTTAAAGTCTTAACCAGTAGTGTCTTCTCTTTCAGCCCCAGTGGTACATTTATATTGTTATATGTGCAGGCTTGTTTATATTCAGATTTGCACTGTTACGGCCCAACAGAAACAAGATGCTACATTAAGGGAGGGTCAGCTATGTTTCTGCTCACAGCGAGCAATTTGTTGGCCACAGTTAGAGCAGTGTAGAAAAACAATTTTCTGTCCAAGTGGTCAGACACTCAAAGTCAACTCAAACACCTGTAGTAGTGGGTAGCAGGTGTAGACATTTGTCAAAGCTCAGTGAACATATACTTCAGATTCATGCTTTTCACTGTATGTAAATTTTCCTGAAAAGAAAAATAATATTGTAAACAAGTATTAAACTCTAGTTAATGATATTCATGATGAACTATTTGGGGAAAATTATTACTAATGTCTGAAGCGGGATGCGCGGGTCGAAGGGATAGATATGTGGTTAAGAAGTATAGCCCAGTGTTAAGGTAGGATAGGATTTGTGTGGGTATTCATGTGAAATTCTTTCACCTTTTCTGTATGTTTGAACATTTTCATAATAAAATATTTTGGGAGCGTATATAAAGGGAATGGGGCAGGTGATGTAAGTTGATAAGGCAGGGCAGGAACAAGACAGTAGAAAGCAGTGGGGCCTGGGGCCCTGGGGCACCTGGGTTCTGCCTGGAGAAGGCAATGCTGCCAAACTTCAGCCAGTTGTTAATTGTGGAAATATTCTTCCAGTATTGTTAGATATTCTAATTTTAAAAAAGGAGTTTCATATATGATATTTTTGCGTATAAATAATCTTTATTTTTTAAATACCAAATGAACCAAATAGTACTTTTTAAATTTTTAATTTGTTTTAATTAGTTATACATGACAGTAGAATGCATTTGTGCACTTTGATATATTGTACATAAATGGGGAGTAATTCTGATTGTACATGTTGTAGAATCACATCGGTCATGTAGTCATATATGTAAATAAGATAATATCTGTTTTATTCTACTCTCCTTCTTATCCTCATATCCCCTCCCCTCCCTTCACTCTTCTCTACCTAAAGTAAGTCTATTCTTCTTTAGCACACATCCCCTCCCCACATTGTGAATTAGCATCCGCATATCAGAGAAAACATTCGGCTCTTGGTTTTTGGAATTGCCTTATTTCGCTTAGCCATGATATTCTCCAGCTCCATCCATTTACCAGTAAATGCCATAATTTCATTCTTCTTTAAAGCTGAGTAATATTCCATTGAATATATATATACCACATTTTCTTTATCCATTTATCTATTAAAGGGCACCTAGTTTGGTTTCATAGTTTAACTATTATGAATTGAGCTGCTATAAACATTGACATGGCCACAAATCAAAACTACTCTAAGATTTTATCTCACTCCAGTCAGAATGACAATCATCATGAATACAGGCAACAATAAATGTTGGCAAAGATGTGGGGGGAAAGGTACACTCATACCTTGCTGGCGGGAATGCAAATTGGTGTGACTACTATGGAAAGCAGTTTGGAGAGTCCTCAGAAAACTCAGAATGGAACCACCATTTGACCCAGCTGTCCCAATCCTTGGTTTACCCAAACAGTATTTTTAATTTGCCAATTGATTTTCTATTTCAAAGACTTTAATGGTAGAAAAGAAATTGGGGTGTCCTCTTGAATGTAAAGTCATCATGAACATGTGACTTTAGAGAGATTTCAGCTGTGCCGAGACCTTTAGGCAGTAACCTCAATTCCCCTGTTGTGTGGGCTGCTGTACAATAATGTACCTTGCCAGGGCCCTGTCACAGTATTCATGACACTGACCCAACCGGGACTTTGCTATGGGTCAGGGAACAGCTGTGAGTTTGGGCTGGTTGGCATTGCTTTCCCTGGGCTTGCTTTAGGATTATTTGAATATAGAAAGGCCAGCAGGGCATGTTAGTTTGCTGCTCGGATATAGTTCCTGGATGTAAGTCATTTAGGCTTGGAGAGAAATTAGCACTAGATGGGACTTACTCACAGAAAAGACTTCTAAGACTTCTTATATTCCGAGTTTTGGCTAAGTGATATCACAATCCAACAGGCTCCTACTCTGTTAAAAAATCTTTGCTCTCCTTGCTTACTACTGGCATTCTTATGATCTGTCTGTTCTGTGTATTCTTCCTCGGGAGTGCTTCTCAAATCCATCTGTCCCTAGTGTCTCCCACACTTTACCTTACTTCAAGACCTCATTCTCTCTAGCCTGTATTACGGTTTCCTGAGTGGTGCTTCTGTCATGAGTTTTCCTGCCAGCTGTTCAATTTTCATATCCCCACTGCAGTTATCACTCTGAGATATAATTCTAATGGTATCCCTCTCTGGTTTAAAAACCTCAACACCTCTCTGTTGCAAGCAGGGTAAAAGTAAGACTCTGTATCATAGACTCAGATATGGGGACCTTTAGAGCTACCAGCCTACCTAAACAACCACTTTTCCTTTTATTTCCCATTAGCCTATAGGGTAAAGTTCAAATTTCTGAGTCTGGCAACAAAAGCCCTACTCAGATTCCCATGCACACTCCATCCCATTACAAGTATGCCAAACTTTCATCATTTCAAAAAATAGGCATTTTCTTTGTCCTCCAGACCGTAGTACAAGCTGTTCCCTTTGCTTCAGATTGTCTTTATCACTGCTTCCTCATTGGGGTAACTGCTTCTCCTTTCTGACAGGTAAGTTATGCCCATTCCGGGAAGTGTTTCCTATCACCTGTCTCTCCATCCCCAGACAAAGTTGATGACTTCTTACTCTGTGCTGCAGCACTCTATTTATCTCATTTTGTTTTAGAGTGTGAGTCCTGTTACATTGTATCACTTACACATCTCTTTTAACCATTAATGGTAAAGACTTATTCAGTGTTTATTCCTACATCTCCCCCTGAGGGATATGTCTGGCATAGTATAGGATCTCAATAAATGTTACATGAATAAATGGAAAAGCACTTTACAGTCAGGGAACACTGATTACTAAGACAATTCTTAACCTGTTCTTTGGTTATGTGAGTCAGTATCAGATCTGGAATTTAAATCTGTCTTCTGGGATTTTCTGCTCATGCTAACAATAGACTTGTTGGACCCTTCAGCAGCCGTGACTCTATTATGGTAAAATCTAGTATGCCACCCCTGAACTTATTTACCAGCTTTAGAAGTCAGCAACTCCTGCTGGGTTGTCTCTCCTATCCTCTAGTCTTAGCATAAATTCACTTCCTTATCATAAATTCACTTCCTTATCATATTAATGAAGACTAACTGTGATCTACTTGCATCTACAGGAACTCACATAGAGTTTATAATATATTTATGTTTAAGGGAATCATTTTTGCATTTTCTTGTGTGGAAAAGGATGTCCCTTGCTAACAGCCGCACTGGTACAATTATGTTGTTATATATGCAGGCTTGTTTATATCCTGATTTTCACTGTTAAAGCCCAACAGAAACACTTGTTAGTGATAACAAAAGTGTTAATAATAATGATAGTGATAATGATAGCAACTAATATTTAAGTAGCATTTAATGATGGGCCTTGAACTCAGTGTTTTTATGTACATGAACTCATTCAGTTGTAATTGCAACCCCATGAAGTAGTTACAGTGATAGATATGATAATTTTATGATAAGTAAGCTAAAGCATACAGAGAGATAACTTGTTCTGAGAACACAAAACTATCAACTTATAGACGTGGGATTTGAACCTAGGAAGTCTTGTTCTGTAGTCTGTGCTCTTAACTGATACACTGTACAGGATATGGTTGTATGATTATTTTCCCTAATACCTTTGGCCACATAGAACTATAGTCCCATGGGGTGGAGGGTATGATAATAAGTGATAGGGATAATGGTCCATACTAGCTTTGACTATAAAAAATTCTTGATGAAAATATGCTGCGTTTAAAAAAAAAAAAGCCTCTTGTTTAATATCTCCTTTTAGGGATGAACTTTGGTGCACTGACTTGTACTTTCTGCGAATTTACACTTGCTGAAGTTTCTTTGTGGCTTTCACCCCTTACCAAGCTCAGGTCTCAGAACTGCCTGCCTTCTTTCCCCCAAGCTTACTTGACAGCTATGGAGCATTGCCCATGCCTTAGCTTTCAGGCTGTACTCTTGTGGCTTGTGAAACACTTGTTTATGGGCACAGAGTGATCTGGAGTTAAATAGAAAAATCCCTCTCCATGGAACAGCAATTTACTTTACATGCCAAGTTGGCAGCAGAGTAGACCTTTGGGGGGCTGTGGTTAAGACAGGTAGCCAAGATATGAGGGAGGTTTCTAATCCAGACTCATGCTAATAAACAGAATGGTAACCAAAGCACTTTAGTGGGACCTTTATGTTTTCTGTTTAATCTAGTTATGAGTGACCAACTCAAATTGACCAATTGACCCTTTGAAATTATTGTAGGACTACATCAATAACAAATCGCTAAAGCAGTTTTTAAGGAGATGGTATCAGGTATTAGAAATAGTCCATGAGCCAGGTGGTGTCTTGACCCTGGCCTGGGAACTCTATTTTGGATGCCTCTATATTGGTAAGATGAAAGCATTCAGGTGGCTCTTCAACTCAATATGTGACCTAGGCTAAGTTTCTCCATTTTTAAATGAAAAATCCTAATGCTTTTTATACCAGCTACCATCTTCTTTCCTTCCTTTAAAGCTTTAAGAATCTTTTTCAAGGACTTCCTTTGATCTATTTAAGAAAATCATTGAGTTGTTTAGTATTCAGCTCTTATATGCAGAATTTAAAAGAAGGTAATGCCAAAGGAACTTTTTTGCTTATATCCAAATGTTATATTTACTCAGCTACATATATTCCTTTGACTTAAGACAAAGTTGTACTGGAATTTTTATCACAATTATTAGGCTTCATTTATTGTTTCTCAAAATTAGGATTATTAGTGAGTTAACAAAATAAGAGATTTGGAGATTAGAACTATAAATCTTCTGTTTGAACCATGAGCTTTGAGAAGATGCCTTTATTTTCTGGGCCCTTTCTTTAGTCTTCTTTTTCTTCACCTTAACAAAACCTGCCTTGATGATAAGAGTGTGATCAAATATGTAGAATTTTGTATAGTACAAAAGTTGACAAGGTGATACTGTAAGACAACTTAATAAGTTTTTCTTCATTTAGGTGAAGACATGGGGTAGAGAAAGATGAGGGAAATATTATTTTAAAGGCAGGTTGTTGGCACATTTATAGCAGGCCTTGTTAGAATCTAGAATGAACATATTTTTTGAAATATAAGTTTTGTTAACCTTTAGGCAATATGATACTTTTAATTGAAGGAAGATATTCTCTGGTCTCATTTGTAAATGTGTGCACTCTTGGGGCAATATGCCAGCCTACTGAGAACAAAAATCTTAATCAGTGTGGCACTGCATGGAAAATTCTTTACTTATGCTGTCTGTCTTGGCTATCTCTGTTGAAAGGCCCAGATCTGTTTCCAGAGCCTGTCTGACCACTGAGTACATAATCAGATATAGTTCTCACCATCTGGGAGCCAAACTGTCTCTGCCAGTGGGGTTGTGAGTTTTTCACGCAGGGCTGACAGTTGCTGGGGTCACCTGTCATGTTGGAGCAAACTGCTATTATGATTCTCACGTAAGCAATAGTTACACTGTACCATGACTGGAACAGAGAGTCAGGTACTTGGAAGGATTGAGTTAAGTGCTGGGTCAGACAATCATAACTACTAGTATGTTAAAGTCTTTTCATAGTGGTGATCTGATGATGATGATGATGGAGATTTCAAGATTTACTGATTGATTTATTACCTTTGTCACCTTTAGTTTACTTGACATATGATGAAGCGTGCCTAGGAGCTAAGGGACTTTGGGTTTAGAGATGTTGGGATTCACAGAGAACTCATAAATCAATACCTTTGTTTTAGTTTCAGCCCTCAGCCAGAATCTCTTCAGTGAAATGCCTAATGTGAGAATTAAGGTCAGAGCTTTCTGGATTTTTCTATTTGACTTAAATTGGTTAAAAAACCAAGAAAATTCTACTTAATGTAGTTGTTGTTCTAGAAGGTGGCATAAAAAATTGTGTGTGTGTGGGGTGATCCTTTTCATCTGGCGAAGAAGAGATCAATCACTGCTGAGGAAAAAGTGAGAATATGGCAGACTCTCGAGGTTCTGATTCCCTACTCTTTGTCCATTGGATTTGTTTCTGGTTCCTTCTGTAATAGATTGCCATAGACTTGGTGACTTAAAATAACAGAAAATTATTCTCTTCAGTTCTGGAGGCCAGAAGCCTTTTCAAGGTATCAGCAGGGCAGTGTGGCTTGTTTGCAGGCGCCACACCTTGCATATTGGTTCATCTGTCGGTGGACTATTGGCTTCTTCCACATTTTAGCTAGTGGGAATAATGCTTCTGTGAACATGGTGAACAAATCTCTCTGTAAGACCCTGATTTCAGTTCTTCTGAGTATCTACCCTCAATTCTGTTTTTGAATAGAATGGAAATGGTTATTTTTGATTTTTTGAGGAATTGCCATACTGTTTTCCATAGATGCTACACCATTTTATGTTCCCCTTAGCAGTGCACAGTGTTTTAATTTCCCCTCATCCTTGACACCATAATTGTTCTTCTTCCTTTTTTTTGTTATTTTTTTTTTTGAAAGTAGCCATCCTCATATGAGTGTGAGGTGGTGTATTGATGTAGTTTTAGCTTACATTTCCTTAATGACTAGTGATGTTGTCCATCTTTTCATGGCTTTTGGCCATTTGTATATCATTTGTAAACATGGAGACATGTCTTTTCAACTCTTTTGCCCATTTTTGAATTTCAGGATTTTTTTTATTATTGAATTTTAGGTGTTCCCTATATATTCAGGATATTATTTCTATTGGATACATGGTTTGCAGTTCTTTTCCCCATACTGAGGATTGTCTTTGATAATTGGTGATGTCTTTTGTTGTATTCTCACAACACATTTGTCAGCATGGTTTGTTGAAATCAAGGCAAACATGGTCTGAAAAACCCAAACTAAGTTAGGCCACTCTAAGCCCAGCTTCTAATGTAGCAACTGCCCAGGCACCTGGAGCTGGGTTTTGTGGGAAAGAGTTGTTCACAGGCTGATGCAGGTAACATTAGCATTTTTCGGAGACATAGCAGCAAGGTCAGCTCTTAAAGCCAGCACTTGGTGGTGGTGACAGTTGCAGGCTATTTTGGGAACCAAGGAGGCTTTGTTTTGGAAGGCCTCTGTGTACTCCCAGATTTAACTCTGGCATTGATCAAGCATCAGCCACTTTTGCCTTTGATATAGAGAGAGCAATATCAGGTGCAGTAGAAGTATCATAGTGCTCTTTCCCTGTTTTATTGGTAAAAGCAAGTATTTTCCCTTGGAAAAAGTCCTTGTCAGAGAAATGTGACATGCCAATTTTAGGAAGCTTTAACTGGTAGTTTTTTAGAATATTTTTCTAGACTAATATTTAGTCATATCTCCATTTCTTAGGGAGCTTAGATCAAGTTGATATTTTAGTAATCTTCTGTATGTCTTCAGGAGTACGAAATAGAAGGAAAAGGACTTAAGGAAGTTAAATCAGAAGGCATTTGACTTAAAATCAAAGAATTTCCCTGTCATTGTCATGGGTAATATCAAAAGCTTGTTTAGCCTCCTTCTCAAGAAAAGGAAAGGCTCTTTGTCTGGAGGATCAGGATAGCTGTGGGTGGAGGCCCTGGACAAGGTTTTACAGCTGGGCGAATCTGCTCATGCACCATGCTTCTGATGTGAATGAGTCAGCAGCACAGCTGCAGATGGAGTGGGCAGAAGGACATCTAAATTTAGTCATTATTCACTTGAGAAGGTTTTCAGGGACCATTCGTCTCTCATCCATGCTTTAGTCATAGTCCTTCTTCTGGATTCCAAAAAAGAAGAGAGGGAGGGAGGGAGAAATAGTCAATCCAAGGTATTTCATGTGAGTAAATACCTTCTAATTCTCTTGATTGGTATTACAAGAGGGATTCTCTTCCAATTTAACCATGGTGCATACTCTTTCATTCAGGTAGTTCCTGAATTTAGGAACTCACAGGACTTTGAACATCAGAGAGGGAGTTTTCTGAAGTTAGACTTACGAACAAGCTCCCAAGTCTTGCTAATTCAAAGACATTTTTAATTAAACCACTTTTCTCCCATAAGCTAATGGAGGTTCGGGAGGGCTTTGACCGGTGAGGAGTAAATACATCTTGTGTGTGGTTTCTTCCTGGGGAAGTTGCTATTTTGTAATACTGTTGGCTCAGAAACACCTGTTTTTCCAAAGACCTGTCTTCTTTAATGTGAGGTGGGTGGTCCTCCCAGCACCATTGATAAGTATGCTGGTATTTTGTTAAATACTCCACGAAAGGTTATATGTATTGGCAGAGCCAGCACACAAACACCATCTTCTGACCCCACAGCTGGTGCTTTTTACTGTATACAGTCGTCTTTGTGGAGAATGATTTGAGCAGTTCAATTATTTTATTGTCTCTAAATTAATTCCTTTGAGACTAATGGTATCAGATTAGGCCAGTTTTTTATTGCTGTTCTCTCAAACTTCCTTGCAGTGTTATTCCTATAAAAATGCTGTATCAGGGATTTGAAATTTATAGACAACAATGTCACAAAATTGAAAAAGAGAACTGAAGTAGTGATGGAATGAAAGAGATTAAAAAACAGAAAGAGGGGCTGGGGTTGTGGCTCAGCGGTAGAGTGCTCGCCTCGCACATGCAAGACCCTGGGTTCCAGCCTCAGCACCACATAATAAATAAGTGAAATAAAGGTATTGTTTCCAACTACAACTAAAAAATAAATATTAAAAAAAAAACCAAACAGAATATGTTAAGAGGGAAGGAAAGAGAAAAGGCAGATTTTTCCCATTCTCTAGTTTTGGGATTTATTTTAGGCCTTCTGGAATGGGCTGCTAACATCTTCAAAATACAAAGAATGACCTTGGAAACATTGGCTTCCAAAAGTCTGCCTGGTGGTAGTGTGGCCACCAGAGCTGTTTTTAGATTTCTTTCAGAGCCAAAGACATTTTACAACCAAGTAAAAGTAACTGACCTAACTGTCCTGGGCTATATAAATTAAGATTGCACATTTGGTCATTTTGATGGAGGTGTTATTATTAAGGTTAATATTTAGCACAGTCCCTAAAATACTGTCTTCTCCTTTTACTTTAGTGCCCTTTTGAAAAGTGCTCTGCTGTAATTTGAGTGTGCGCCCCCAAAGTTCATATATTGAATCTTAATTCTTTTTTTTTATTGTTGGTGGTTCAAAATATTACATAGTTCTTAATACATCATATTTCACAATTTGATTCAAGTGGGTTATGAACTCCCAATTATACCCCATATACAGATTGCTGAATCACATCAGTTACCCTTCCATTGATTGACAAATTGCCTTTCTAGTGTCTGATGTATTCTGCTGTCTGTCCTATTCTCTACTATCCCCCCTCCCCTCCCCTCCCCTCCCCTTTTCTCTCTCTACCCCTTCTACTGTAAATCATTTCTTCGATTTGTATTATCTTGTCTTACCCCTCCTTTCCTCTTATATGTCCTTATGTATAACCCTGAGGATCGCCTTCCATTTCCATGCGATTTCCCTTCTCACTCCCTTTCCCTCCCACCTCTCATCCCTGTTTAATGTACATCTTCTTCTCAAGCTCTTCTCAAGCTCTTCGTCCCTACCCTGTCCTAAGAATCTTAATTCTTCAATGCAGCAGTTTTGGAGTTGGGGCTAGAGGAAGAATTTTGGGTCCCAAGCGGGGTAGGGCTCTTATAAATGGTCTAATGCCTTTCCCATGGGAAGGGATTAGGAATCTGGTCCCTGTTTCTCTCTAACATTCCCACTTGTCCTTCTACTTCTCACTGTGAGTTAAAGTAGAACAAGATTCTCACCAGATGCTGACACCCAATCTTCAGCTTCTCAGCCTTCGGCACAATTAGCCTAAATAAAACTCCTTCCTTTATAAATTTCCCAGGCTTTTTTTTTTTTTTTTTTTTTTTTTTTTTAAATAGCAACAGAAGATGGGTTAAGGCATGCCCACTTCCATTTTTTCACTTAAAGGCTTTTATTTAGGTTTTAGTGAGTTACTCTGAAATGAGTTGACTAGACCTTGCCATATGGAATTGCAGACTCAGACATACAACATGTGACCAATGTAATGAGAAGCATAATTACAAATAGTTAATGCCTTATAGAAGTAAAGGAAGAGTAAGGAGGGAATTGAAGTTGATAAACCTTGAAAGCCTCATAGAAGAAATTAATTTTTATAGCTGCTTTTTGAAAAAGAGACAGTAATGAACATTGGCTATGAGTCATCTGACCTCAAAAGGTCAAGTTGGAGGAATATATTATATTGCATCAAATCAAATCTAGCTTGATATGTTTAGCTAATCTCAGTAATTGTTAGAAGATTATCGTATGGTCTGGGAAAAATTAACAAAGATGCTTTTTGTGACCAGAGTTAGTTAATTAAATTTTCACTTAATTTGGATCAAGCTTTTTCAGCCATGCCCCTGCTTTTGCGCAGGATTGACAGGAGGTTTATCTCTGGAAGGAATTCCCATAAACGCCCTTGGTGTGATGGTATTACTTGGATCCTGTAGTTACAGGGGTTCTCTGGAGTTCCAAGGTCAATTCTTCTCACAATAATCTTTTGCTGTTTTAAACAGTTGCTCATCATCACCGTAAAATATCCTTGGTATAGTGGTTCTCAAACTGTTTGATCTCCAGTTTCTTTTATACTTAAAAATTTATAAATAACCCCCCCCTAAAATTTGTGTCCCTATTGGTTATTATATTTTTTTGAGAAATTAAAAAATATATACTTTTTAATACATTAAAATACAACAGCCTGCTGGGTGTTGTGGCACATGCCTGTAATCTCAGTGATCTGGGAGGCTGAGTCAGGAGAATCGAAAGTTCAAAGCCAGCCTCAGCAACTTATCGAGGCCCTAAGCAACTTAAGCAAGACCATGTCTCAAAATAAAAAATAAAAAGAGGGGTGGGGATTTGACCCAGTGGTTAAGTACCCCTGAGTTCAATCAATCCCTAGTGCCTAAATAAATAAAATAACAGCAGCCCATTACATATTAGCATAAACTATATATTTTAATTAAAATAACTATACTTTTTTAAAACATCAGAAAGTGGCATTTTTTTTACATTCTTACAGATCCCTTTTAATATTTGCATCTAATCTGTTGTGACATCTTGTTTTACTTAAAATTCATAAAGAAAATCTAGTCTCACACAGATATATATTTGGAAAAATGAGGAGTATTTTAATAGCCTATTCAGACAATTGTGAATTTTGCTCTTGTGTACTATATCAAAACTCTAATTACTGGTAGTCTCTTAAATGTTAGTTGCAATGTGCAAGCTAATACCATATCAGTGGACTTGTTTTTACTCTGTCACATTAAAACCCATTGGTCAAGCTGGGAAAAGTGGTGCACACCTGTAATCACAGCGGCTCAGGAGGCTGAGATAGGAGAATTGTAGGTTCAAAGTCAGCCTCAGCAACTTTAGTGAGGCCCTGAACAACTTAGCAAGGCCCTGTTTTGAAATATAAAATAAAAAGGGCTCAGTGATTAAGCACCCATGGGTTCAGTATAAAAACAAAAAAAATTGGATTAACTTGTATTTTGAATGTATGTTTTCCCCATGCCCAATTTTTTATTACCATGCATTTGGTTTTTGGAAAACACAGGTTCATTGTGTTAAGCAGATCTTCCAAATGTAAACACATTATAATTCTTTATATAATATTAACAAACACACTTGTTGGTAGTCCCATTGTGAACATCAGCAGAATATTAGGAAGCTTTCAATTACATGGTGGTAGTTTTTATTTCGCAAAATTCCTGTTTTCACTTGCATGGCCAAATTCTACCACTGACACAAATACTAGTTATTTTATTTGAGGTGAGAATATTAGTTATTTTATTTGAGGTGAGAAGCTCACTTTTTTCATTTTTAAGCCTGAGGAACAATGAGTTATCTGTCAGTTATTCTTTTGAGTAGAAGTAGTGTTTTATGAAAAAAGTAGGTAGTTCATCTGGCAAATCAAACACATACACAAATGCTTTTTCTAGAAACAACAATCATACTTCAGTTCCACAGAAGTGCTGCAAATATACTTCCTATTTTATCACAGAGTAATAAAAAGACTAATATTCAAGGATTTAGATTTAATAAAATTAGTAATTTTTACTGCCTCATCAAGGTCATTCCTAAGTGGAATTAGCTTTTTTGGTGCTGTTGCCTTGATTTCTGCTAAGGCATGAGCAGTTTTACCCAACATTGCTTTTGCATCATTAGTGCAGATGTCAAAACAATGAAAAAAGTATAAAATCTCCTAATATTATTGTGAAAATAATTTTGATTTGGTTAATGGATTTTTTTCTCAGTTGAAATTTTGATTGATTGATTGATTATTTATTTAAAGAAGAGGGTCCATAGGTGAGTTTTTAAAAAGCGTCTCATTTGTCCGAGTCCTGAAATATCTCAAGTGTTTTAGGACCATCTAAACCTGATATAATGATTATCTTTGTCACCATGAACCTTCTACCTCCATTTTGTTCTGTAGATTATCAAGAGAGCTTTTCAGTTTTTGTAGATCTCATTGCTATTTGTGACTCTTTTCTTCTAGACTGATAGGCCTAAAGCCTTTATTTAAAACCCTTCTGCATTCTTCCCTAATTTCTGGTAGGAGGTGGGCAGATAAGGATCCCTGATCATCTGTAACTATAAACATCCTTTGCCATATTGTTTGAAGCCATTCAGAAAATACATGAAAAAAAATACATTTCTTTCATTTGAAATGATCCCCCTTTAGTAATCCTATAGTCTTAAACTATAACTTCCTACTGAGAAAATTACATCTGATAGTATGTGATTATTTTCCTTTAAACTTTGTAAGCAAATCAGTACTTATCAAATTTCTAACATGCTTTCCTTTGTATATTATAATGATGAAACAGCTTACCCATTTAGAAATCATTTTTACCCACTTCAGAAATCAATTTTATAATTAATCAAATTAGTACTATAAATAATAGTCCTATAGCACTTCTAAGTTTATAAGTCATGTTCTGCACATTTAGTTTGAAAAACATAAAAATTAATGTATTATTAGAACTGCTGGATATTGTCATGTCCAGAGTGGTGCCTATCACATAGTACAACTCAATAAATTATTGTTGAATAAATGAATGGACTTTTCTTTTCAGGCCTGTATTGATGAAAATTTGGACATGGTGAAGTTTCTGGTTGAGAACAGAGCCAATGTAAACCAGCAAGACAATGAGGGATGGACACCCCTTCATGCAGCAGCTTCCTGTGGCTATCTCAACATAGCAGAGTGAGTTTCTGTTTGGGTTTGGTAGGAATAACCTTCATTTCTCTGCTCATAGAATTTGGATTTCATAAATAGTCATAATCTCTGTTATTAATTGCAAATTCACGAAGTTGACTATTTTTAAAGGCTAATTGATTGTATGTTTTACATAATTGCTAAATCTATAGTTTCTTAGTTGAAAGTTTTTGTTTGCTTTCATCTTCATATAATTTGTATTTGCTGGATTATGCAGTTAGATTCTGTCTGGTGCACTTTCTGGATTCACTTCTGAAGAACTCTAGCAGGGCACATGTATAAGCAGGCTGCAATTTTTTTTCTGGATGCCTTTATAAACCTGTTGTTTTTGTTTGTTTTTTAAATCAGTGTTTACAATGGAGTTTCATTCATCCATAAAAAAGAATGAAATTGTGTCAAATGCAGGAAAATGGATGGAACTTGAGAGTATTCCGTTAAGCAAAATAAGCCAAACTCAGAAAGTAAAAATTCATGTTTTCTCTAATATGTGAAAGCTAGAGTAGAAAAAAGGAAAACAAGTAGGGTGAGAATCTCATGAATCAAAGGAGATCAGTAGAGTAGAGGAAAGAGACCAGGGAGAGGAAGGAGAAAGAAAGGAAAATATTGGTGAATGATTTTGACCAAATTATATTGTTATATTGTGTGCATAAACAAATATGTAAACAGATCCCACCGTTATAACAACTATAATGTACCAGTATAAATATGGAGGGGAAAAAAAAATCAATGCTTAAGGCCTAGGGTTGTAGCTTAGTGGTAGAGCACTTGCCTAGCATGTGTGAAGCACTGGGTTCAATTCTCAGGTCTATCAACAGTTTAAAAAAATTTTAAAAAATCCATGCTTAATACAAACAAAGGTGAAAATAACTGGTATGCTGGTATTTAGTAGAAGAAAGAACCTAAACATGTAGAACCAAGGAAGGGTAGAGATTGACATGTGTTCTCTACATTGGTTGAATGGATATGTTTAATAAAATAACAGTAGTAGCTATTAACTTCCATGACAACTAGTTGCCCCTCCCTTGGGCAGAAGAATTCTGACTACATTATGTCTGAGATATAAGAGGCACTAAAAAAGTCTCTCTTATAAGAAAGAATGATCAGGAAGGTTATTTTTACTTAGGAAAGAGGCTTTGGTGGTTGAAACATCTTTAAAATGAAGCAATTGAGTATATTCTAGATGAGGGAAAATTTATATTGATACAATAAATTCTTTATCACAATGTGTGTGGCCCTTTAGAAATGAGATTGCTTGTTTTAAGGCCTTTTTCAGTGATTATGATTAGAGCTCCATTACATCTCTCAATAAGAGATAAATAATAGCAATCAGAAGTGAGAATGACATTGGCAGCTATATAGAGGTCTGAGAATAGCTTCCCACAGAATCTGATTTGCCCACATTTCCTGTGGGAGACCCTGTCTTAAGCCAGGGATGTTCATTGGGAGAAGTTAAACAAAGGGGTTCGGGGCTGGGGAAACAGTAGGCAGCATCACTGGGTTGCTTGTTCAAAGAAGCAGAGGACTGCTCAGTCTGAAAGCTGAAAGAAATGAATAGTGTAGTTTCTTGCCTCTTATTTCCTTACTGTATTCTAAATTAGTAAAAGTCAGCTACCTCTTTATCCCCTAGGCTGTCCCCATTTCAGAATCTCATAGGAAAGGCTCCCATTCTCAGCCTTATTCACCAGTGCCAGCATTTTGATGTCCAAGAGTTAAAGAGATTTCTTTGTCAAATAAATTTGATTTTATTTAATAAGAAATACAGAACATATTGGCCCTGCATTTTTGAGAATTGATTAATTTGTTCAGGTGGCATGTTTGTGATATTTGAGCTACCAAATCTCGTTACATTCAAGAATTCACTTCTTTTCATCCCCCTCCCCTCCACACATACTTTTCTAGAGGAGCTTATGCTTAGAATTAGGATCATTGTGTTGGTTGGCATCACACTCCTGTGAAATTGAGTACAGATGAATGATTTTAATGAGACTTTTTAAATAGTAGTTATTTTAATTCATTTTTAAAACATAGTTCCTTTAGAAAAATGTTCAAAATTCAGAAATCTCCTGCACAAATATTACCCTGAATGAAGTGAATCTATCAGTTACTATTTCTTCATCTAATTATTACAAATTAGATCTATGAAAGTTTGATGATGATTGACCTGATATAGACCAGAATCCATTGCAGAGCTGGAGTGGTAGTAGGGATGACCTTCTCTTTCATTATGTATATTGTTACTAGACAGATTTTGTTTTTATGGTCATTTTTTTTTCAATATGTAGCCTTTTTTTTTTTTTTTTTTTTTTTTTTTTTTGCATTACTGGGGATCAAAGCCCAGGCCTCCTGAATGCCAGGCAAGTGCTCTACCACTGAGCTATACTCCAAGCCCTTATTATTTTTATTTTGAAACATGATCTCACTAAGTTGTCCAGGTTAGCCTCCTAGTTTCTAGGATTTCAGGCATGTGCCACCATGCCAGACTGTGGCATTATTTTTTATATGATGAAAAACAATTGTTTATACTATTCAATTTGGCCTCAGAGCCAATGAAGAATGTTTCAGTTAAGATCAGTCCCTGGCCATCTTGTCATTTTTCTTTTTTTTTGGGGGGGGGGCATTGGGAATTGAACCCAGGGGTGCTTTACCACTGAGCCACATTGCCAGTCCTTTTTATTTTTTATTTTGAGAGAGGGTCTTACTACATTGCTTAGGGTTTCACTGAGTTGCTGAGTCTCGCTTCAAACTTACAATCATTCTGTTTCAGCCTCCTGAGTTGCTGGAATTATAGGTGTATGTCACTGCACCTGGCCTCTTTTTGTATCTTAAAGATCTTACATTTTGCATTCTTATTCCCAGGATCATTAGGAACTCTAATTTTCACAGAAGTAGAAAAGAATAAAAAGTAAACCGACTTTCTAGGAAGAATCAAATACATTCTATTTCATGTTCTGTGATGAATTTTTTGTCTCATGTTTGTACTCGGTATGGTACATCAAAATGAGGTTTAGAGGTTATTTTTTTCCTCATTTCAACTTAAGTTGAGGCTTAATATTAGTTAACTGGGTATTAGATTTTTAAAAAATATTTATTTTAGTTATAACAATATCTTTTTTTAAAAAAAATTTTAGTGTGGTGCTGAGGATCTAGTAGCTGGTTTGATAGGGCCTCAGTAAATGTTTGTTAATTTCAATTAACAAACTGGTGCCTAAAATGGTGCCTTACCATTGAGCCATATCCTGACCCTTTTTATTTTGTATTTTGAGACAGGGCTGTGCCTCATGCATGATAGGCGAGCATTCTACCTCTGACCCCCAACCCCAGCCCTGGGTATTAGATTTTTATTATCAATAGTGTTTGTTTAACTTAGAAGTAGCAGATTGACCCAAGGGTGAAACATTTAGTTTGGCTTTATGGTTTATTGGGATGCTACATTTAATTTCCTTTCTTTCTCCCATAAAAAGTAGCAAAAAGGCCTTTTATCAGTAATGCATTAGAAAGAATAGGAAGGCTTTATTTTCTAAGGACATATATATTGAGCTAATAGTTATTTCTGAGCCTCTGGACACCTATAAGGATCCTTAGGGTAAAGTAGATACTATTTCATAGGTTGACATTTATTCTTGTTCAGGTAAAAGTGTAAAACTAAAGAAGATTTACTTTTTTCCCTAAAACAGGATAATATGGGAAAATAGAGACAGTGAAGAGGGCACAGTTGTGGCCCTCACATTGCTTTGAGTGCTCCTGTGTTCTCATCAAGCTGCAGTGTGGGGTGGTGTGAGAGGAAGGCAAGAGAGAATTCAGTTAGTGAGAAGAGGCAAAGGTTTGAGAAGAAGAAACTGTGTTCTATCCAGTGGAGGAAACACTGAACTAAGGAGGAGAGCTGGGTGAGAGTGGGGTGTGTTTGGGAATAATAAGGGTTTTGTTTATAGTTTAGTCCCAACAAACATTTATTATGTGCTTATTATGTATATTATTTGTATTATGATTTTTCAGGGTGGGGGTATGTAAAAGGGAAGGAACCAGAAGAGCGGAGCCATTGAATATGGGGAAGTAAAAAAGAGAAACTGATGGACAGAATAGTGATATTTGATAGATTTAAGAATACAGATAGAGGGAGTTAACTCTGGAATTGAATAAGGTCTGTCTTCCCCTAAGGCTGTGAGAGAAGGAAGAAGACAGTTGAAAATTAGATGAATTGTGAATACCTTTAAGTTTTACATATGTGGAATTGATTATAAATTAACAAACATTTACTGAGGCCCTGTCAAACCAGCTACTAGGCACTGAGAAAGCAAAATCATGGTCTTAATCTAATTTTTATAGATTTTTTCTCCTTTGTCAATTCTTTGAATGTAGTGGCCATACATAGATTTTGGGTGGGTGTTACTGGGAGATTGAACCCAGAGGTGCTTTACCATTGAGCCATATCCTGAACCCTTTTTAGTTTGTATTTTGAGACAGGGTCTTGCTAAATTGCTTCGGGCCTCATTAAGTTGCTGAGGTTGGCCTCAAACTTTTGATCCTCCTGCCTCATCCTCCCAAGTTGCTGGGATTACAGGTGTGTGCCACAACGCCTGACCCATATATTATTTTTTAAAAATTTCCTACAGTGCCTAAAGTATGGTTCTCTGACCAATGACATTTATTAATTTTTCAATGAATTAAAGTCTAATTTGCAGCTTTTCTTTCCCTTTAAGTGTCTGTGAATATTTGCTAGAGCTCCCAGCATTATTTGGATTCGCACTGGCTCTGAAGTAGTTTGTTCTGGAGAAAAGGTGAATTAGACTTGAATTCAAAGACTGCTATTTTCCAGCTATGTGATTTTGAGAAAATTACTTAATATGTGTAGCCTCAGTTACTTAAAGGAGGATTAGTAATAACTACATTGCCTACTTCATGCCTAAGATTCATGATTTTGTTTGTGTGTGTGTGTGTGTGTGTGTGTGTGTGAAATCATTTTGAGAATAAAAGAGGACCCATGTAAGGTATTGAAATTATCAGTTTTTTCTTCTTTGGGATTAAGTATTCTATGTGGATTTAGAATCTCACCATTTATCACTTTAATGTTTCTTCTTCATGATTTAGTTTCCTCCAAAAGTACAGAAAATTTCACATACATGATTTGCTGAAGGGAAAGTTTTGTGAATGTATGATTTAAGATGATTTGTGCAAATTTTAATGCATACTTATTTTTCTATTTTCACATCCACAATACTACTTAGTAAACTCCAATGTGCACTTGGAAGTTTTCATTAGATTTATTTATTTATGTTGCTTTTAGGGGTTCTCTTTCATTCCTAATATTAAATGCAAGGTAAGTCCTTTTGGAAACCCTGTTTGGACTTCTGAGATGGTGGACATGTTTTAAAGACTACATGGTATTTAGAAACTTCTTGCTGTCCACTGGAGTGAGAGAGAGACTGGGAGTTAGGTATATGACTATGAAAGAAATCCTACTATTGACATTGCTCTTTTCAGGAAATGGAGAAACTTCCAGCTCTAATTATTAAAGGCTAATGAAGTTGAAAATTAATAATGAAACACCTTATTTGGGGCCATATTTAAAGCCCTGAAATAGGCCTTGCTCTACACAGAACTCCATATGCACAAGTATAAGTTAATATTAGATTGACAGAGATAATATTCATCCTGAGTCTTGTTGCACAGGTATTTCATTAACCATGGAGCCAGTGTGGGTATGGTGAATAGTGAAGGTGAGGTCCCTTCTGACCTTGCAGAAGAGCCAGCCATGAAGGATCTTCTTCTGGAACAAGTAAAGAAGCAAGGTAACCTAGAGACTATGCTGGGCCCAGAGGGACTCTCTGCCCCCTGTAGAACATAATTTTTTTTGTTGGTTAAAACTTTTGATTATCATATAACAGGAAAGGATTAGATCTGTCTGTACAGCATTAATCAACTACCAACATCATGTAACAACTCAACAAGAATAGGCGAAGTGCCAAAAGAATGGCTAGTCATTCCTGGTTTTTGCCATTCTGAGGTTGTATACTCACTGGATAGGTAGAAGTAACCTGTGAACTTTTTTATCAGTGCATATATGTTGTTAGATTTGCTACACATTGTGGAGTTCAAAGAAAGGGATGGGATACAGTGTGGCCACATTCATTTTGTAACTTTGCATCTTTTTTCTTGAGAACAGAAGTTGATACTAGTAAAATATATTTATTGTAATTTCTGAAATGATCTTTATATTAATCTTAAAATTATTCTGGTAGTTTAATCAAGTTAGGAATATAATTTAGAAGAATATGCTCTAAAAAGGTTTTTTTTGTTTTGTTTGTTTGTTTTGGTAGTTTTAGAAGAATTCATTTCAGGGAATGGGGTAGGATTCTCCTACTAAAGGTCTCTGGGTTCTTTTAATTTAAAAATGTTGAATAACACTAGGCAGAGAACAGGAGAACAGGTCTTAGGGAATTCTGCTAGAACTGTCACAAAACTTTAGATGTGATTTGCAGTGCTGTTTTTGTTTTGTTTTGTTTTGGGGGAAAGGGAGTTGGTAAACAACCAGACCCACAATCTGTAGTTTATCCCAAAGGATTTAGCTCCAGGGACCTTTAAAGCAATCAGGGCCATCTGACCATGCCCATTCGTTTACAAGCTGCTTTTGTGCTACAGTAACAGAGTTAAGTAGTTCTTTTTGTTTGTTTGTTCTCTTTAGTTACACATAACAGTGGAATGTATTTTGTGTATCAAACATACAGGGAGTATAACTTCCCATTCTTGAAGTTGTACAATATGTGGAGTTACACTAGTCATGTATTCATATATGAACATAGGAAAGTTATGTCTGATTCTTTCTATTGTCTTTCCTATTTCTATCCCCCCCCTCCCTTCTTGTCATTCTCCTTTGTTTAATCCAATGAACTTCTATCCCCTCCTCCTTATTGTGAGTTAGCATCTGGATATCAAAGAGAACATTCAACCTTTGGTATTTTGGGATTGGCTTATTTCATTTAGCAAGAGAGTCTCCAGTTCCATCCATGCCATAATTTCATTCTTCTTTATGGCTGAGTACTATGCCATTGTATATATACCACAGAGTTGAGTAGTTCTAATATACCAGATGGCCAGCAAACCCAAAAATATTTAATATTTGACCCTTTATAGAAAGGATATTGCAAACCTACCTTAAAATAATGATGTTCTAGGTCAACAACTACTGTTTTTATTGCCTTCTACATATAGTTTTGTGCCCTATTGAACTGAAGGCTTTGGTGCTGTTTACCCTCCCATCTCACTCAGTTGCATCTTCTACAATATGTTTTACAATTTACAGATAATTTTTTAAACAAACCAGTTTTTAAAGTAGTTTTGGTTTGAGAATCTACTTTTCCTATTTTGATTGTTGACTCTTCAGTTAAGGATTATACTCTGTTGGAATAGACATTCATATGTATGCCTAACTTTGTAGCACTGTTAACTCCCCTTATAGTGTGTGGAATTCTGGTCTGTTCTTCACCCCTTCCTTTCCTCAGATTAGACAGAGATAATACTTAGGTAGCTCCCAGATTTTCATTTAAGAGTAGAAAGGGAGCAGACCAAGCACAGAAAAGACTGATAATGAAGGTGGAACTCTTTGAATGGGTATATTTATATTTGAGACATTTCATTATTTATATATCAGGGAGTGCCCCATCTCAGCCCTTCTTCATTGGCATGGGTATTGGAGAGTGGTTGGTAAAGGGAGGAATTCTTGAAGTTCTTCCATCATGCTTTTGACTGTTTTTTTAGCCTGCAGATCACCTACTCATCTCTGAAGTATTATGTATAGCTTCAGGTCACTGTATTTTTCTGTATATGGAAACAAGCTTTAGAGATAGTTTATTTTAAAGTATGTCATACCTGAAACCAACATCTTTAATACTAACCTTTTGGTGTAATGAGTGGAAAAGAAAAACAGACAGGGATCAAGTATTTCAGAGTTCTAGCATCACTAATGTGTTTTGTAGCTTTAAGCAAGGCATTGAAACTTTTCATGTTTATTTCCTTATATGGTAAATGGGAATATTATACTCACTTCAAAGAATTGTTTGGAAACTGAAATGATATAACATAAAAGAACCTTGAAGTTTATAGCTTTGTACAAATATTATAAGTAAAAATAATATCCCCTCTGATTTTTATGTTCTGTTGAAAATGATTTAGGCATGTTTCCTCAATGGATCTGCATCACATAATATTTAGCCTGATGATTTAACCTGGTAAGACCATTAATGTGTGTGCAAATTCAGCTGCTTTCCTAAATTTGATGACTATCCAGTTTGATAATTAAACTGTTATCTGTGGTTATATTTATGATGTGTTTTGAATCTAAGGAAAATAACCTGTTAGAATTGTAGAGTTTTAGTAATGCTGGCTGTCTGATATATTACTTCTATAGGAGTTGATCTAGAGCAGTCAAGAAAGGAAGAAGAGCAACAGATGTTACAGGATGCCCGCCAGTGGCTCAACAGTGGGAAAATAGAGGATGTGAGGCAGGCCCGCTCAGGAGCCACAGCCCTCCATGTGGCTGCTGCCAAGGGCTACTCTGAAGTGCTCAGGTATTGTTTCTGTATATCAATCAGTAGTTTGGTTTACTGGGATGAGATGAGATGAGTTTTGAATGCCAAAGGTGAATTAGATTTTCAACTATGATGTGTTTCCTTTTTTGTTGATCATGCAGTTTTTTGTTCCCCCACCCCATATTTTGCTGATATTAGGCCACAGATAGTCTACCTCCCTCCTGCCATCCCTCTAGCTTTTCACTGATATGTATGATATATGAAAAAGAGTTAAGATACACAGACCTTGTCCCATTCTATGAATTTGTCATTAATTCCCCTGCAACTTTCTCCTCTTAGGACCTGCAATGCAGGACAGACCTATGATCATTTTGGTCCTTTTTGACTTAAATAATTTCTTGGGACTCTTTAGATCAATCTTACAGATCTTGAATATGCAGTGTCTAGAATAGTCAAACTTACATGAAGGATTTGGATTCTGCTATGTCTATTCCAGTTTTTCTTACATCTGTGCCTTATGTAGCTTTTGGTGCTTAGAGTTGAAAGGTTTTCCCCAAAACGTGGGTTGCTGAAGGCACTGTGTGTGCCATTGCTGCCGAACTCCTTCAGTGTTCTATATTCAACCTAATATGGGGTTTCTAATAGATGTGGCAGTGTGTTGTACTCCATATCTGTCCAAGTGTGACATCCATACTGTGCTCAATTCTTGGAAGATTTCTGGAGCTCCACAATAAAGGGCCTCAGCCAGCTCAGTGCAATTTGGGACTTCTGGAATCATATCTTTACATGTATAACATGGTTACAGTTAGATTAAAGCTTTAAAGTTAGTGTCTGCAGATACTCTTGTAGAGTAGAAGGTATGAGATTCTGTAGTAAACCTATGATATTGTGGAAAGACCAACCAGAAAGTATCCTGAAGAAATATGAGCCCTTGTTTTATGTTAATTTCTCCTTGCCCTGGAGAATACAGAGCACATTCTATAATAGAGTTGTATGACTTGGTTAATTGAATTAGGTTTTTGTTAGTCTCAGGTACACACCTATCTTTGCACTCCCCTTATACAATATTACATGGATATGTGTATGAAATACCATACAAATGACCTTTTTGAGGGGCTCAGTTAAAAATCATTTATGATTTATGCTTAAAGTAGCAATTATGAAACCATAGCTATGCCTTAGAGGGCAGAAGTAATCATAGAATGAATCCCTGTAGTTCAGGGCTCAATCTGAAATATCAGTTAATTTGAAAAGCACCTATAGGTTGAGTGTCCCTAATCCAAAAATCTAAAATCTGAAATGTTCCAAAATCTGAAACTTTTTGAGTGCCAATATAATGCCCCAAGTGGAAAATTCCACACTTTTAAAGCCCATAATTATTTAACATATTGTATAAAATTACCTTCAGCTTTTTTGGCAGAAAATTGTAAAGTTGAAAAGAGAAATGTAATATTTGGGGTTTTCTTCTTAGACTTCTAATTCAGGCTGGCTACGAACTCAACGTTCAGGATCTTGATGGCTGGACTCCCCTCCATGCAGCAGCACACTGGGGAGTGAAGGAGGCTTGTTCCATCTTGGCAGAAGCACTCTGTGACATGGATATCCGGAACAAACTGGTTAGTGAGTCTGAATCTCTAAAACGCAATAAGGTTGGTGGTTGAGTCTCTAGAACAAAATGGCCAGGTGACTGCTCTGGAGAAATGTGCATCCCTGGTAGCTGTGATGTTGCCCTCACCTGCCTGCCCTCACCCATTATCAACATAGAGAAGTGTTGCTACATGAAATAAAACCCCATTAACCTAGTGAAGCCCTTAAAACAAACTTGGCAAAAAAAAAAAAAAAGGCTTTCAGAAACCTAAGGCCACTATTTATAGTGAAGTATGGAAGAGTTGATATTTTTCAAATCATTCTTTTAACAGCTGAGCTCTATTCACATTGAGTCATTTAAAAATGTTACAATAACAAAGAACTTTGAGTTTTGGCTGAAAATAGCCTTATTCAGCCTCACTTCAAGCATCTTAGAAGCCCTGAATTCCAATCCTTGTCTCCTAATTTTCTAAGAACCCAGAGATAATGGACTTTTTTTTTCTTTTTTCTGTACTGGATTTGAACTCAGGGGAGCCTTTCCACTGAGCTACATCCCCCAGTCTTTTGGAGTCACAGTCTCACTAAGTTGCTGAAGGTCTTGCTAAGTTGTTTAGGCTGCCCTTGAACTTGCGATCCTCTTGCTCAGCTTCCCAAGTTGCAGGAATTACAGGCATGCAGCACTGTACCTGGTTTGGACTCTTTAATTAGTAGATGTTCTTATCTGCCTCACGTCTCCTTTGGGTCCTGGTTTCATTCTTAGACTATAGGTCAGAGTCCTTAATTGGGCTGATGTTTTCTAAAAGAGAAAACCTTCCTATTTGCCCTTTAGTTACTTAAAGGAAGATGATTTCTGTGACTTATCTTTGGTGCACATGTTTCTGAACCTCCCCCAGAGGTTTTTAAGAGCCCTTATTAAATTCATCATTGTAATTAAGACCTTTTTTAGAGTAGGTACAAGTAGAGGTTTCCCTTGATTATTTGCCAACAGGCAATAAACATTAGAAATGATGTGGTGATATTTCCTCAGTACTGTTTTGTACATTATGAAGCTCTCTGCTTAATGGGTTTGCTGTTTCTTACAGAGTTTCCCATGTAATAGATGAAGGCCTATCATAAAGTAGGGTAGATTAATTTGGAAAGCATCTACAGGTTGAGTGTCCCTAATCCAAAAATCTAAAATCTGAAATTCTCCAAACTCTGAAACTTTTTGAGTGCTAATATAATGCCCCAAGTGGAAAATTCCACACCTTTAAAGCACACAATTATTTAACATATTGTATAAAATGACCTTCAGGCTGTATGTACAAGTTGTATATGAAGAATGAATGATGTTTGTGTATAGACTTGGATCCTATCCTCCATGTATCTTATTATGTATATGCAAATATTCCAAAATCTGAAAAAATTTCAGAGACTTCTGGTCCTAAGCATTTTGGATAAGGGATACTCAGCCTGTATCATTGGAATCTAAGGCAGAAAGTGAATATTGCATAGTCCCTGATAAAATAAAGTTACATAATAACTGCTTCTATTTTCTATCAGTCATTGTGCCCCTTTTCTCTCCCAGGGTCAGACACCATTTGATGTGGCTGATGAGGGTCTTGTGGAGCATTTGGAGATGCTCCAGAAGAAGCAGAATGTGGTGAGTCACTGTTTCATACTTTGAAAGCTCTTCTAGCAGTTTGCGGTCTACAGTGGGTATCACTGTTGCTTGCTTTTATTATGTCTGTTGAGAACTGAACTGGACATTTCCGCATTCCAGAGATATTCATTGTTTCCTTCAGGAACTATCAAGAGTCTGTTAGAAGAAAGTATTCTAAAAACCACTGTTGTTAAAGTTTGCTTGTTGTAAGATATCCTTGAAGCAGATGAAAGCAACAAACAACAACAACAACAACAAAAAAAAACTATACACTTGAGTTCTAGAAAATGCTTATGTTCAAATTAAGAGCTTTTTTTCCAAATGAATACTAGAATGCAGGACTCATAATTTTTTCTTTTTCTTATTAACTAAAAGTATATAATTTAAAGCATATTGATTATAAAGAGGAATATTTATCTTTCTTAACAAATATAAAATGATAAAACAGTTATTTGGTATTGGACAGTATTGGTCAGTGATTCATACTTATTCTAGATTCCATGAAACATCCAAAATTCAGTCCTCTTCTCCTTCCTCTTCATTTTAAATCTTTTTTTCATTTGGTTACCTGTGCCATTCTGCTTAGTGCTACACACACCTGGTGCCCATGCACAAACTGCAGCATGGAAAACCACCTCCAATAAAGAGATGAAGAATGAATGTGTCACATTTACTCCCCACAAAGGGGATGAGTAATTTGGTGAGGAGAATAAAGATCAGTGACCACAGGGTAGAATAGGAAAAAAAAAAATCAGTGGCTTTCCTGTTATATAGCAGCAACAGTCTTCCTAATATAAGATGTATGCTTTGCATAATTAGGTTTTTAAAACCTTTTTATTCTGAAATAATTTTTCATTCACGAAGAAATTACAAAAATCATAGAGAAGATTCCTATAAATTCTTTACCAAACATTATTATGTTTTTGAGCCTAAATAATATTGTCACTGAATAACATTTCTACAATTATGATAATGATTCATACCCATGTCTCCTACATAACTTTAGGCTCTAGGGATAGAATACATATTGTCTAGAGCATGCATCTAAATATCATTCTAAGGGCTAATTTCCCATTTTGGTACCTGTGTTTTCTTTAGAATTATTGTCAACATATTTTAGTTAGGGATCATATAGAATTCTTTCCAAGTTGCTGCTGGCCTTTCGTTCTTCAGAAGCTAGTTTTTTTTGGGATTTGGGTATTTGAAACAGGAAGTTTTCTTGAAGCGTTAACACCATGTTTTTTCTTGTCTAATCTGGATGAGGATTTTCCTCTGTCATTTTTTCCTAAGGAGACCCAACTGATGTGTTTCTCTTTTTTTCAGTTTCTTTTCCCCTACTTTAGTGTGGGTTCTGTCTTCTTCAGGATGATAGTGCCATTGGGTTCTTCTTAATACTGCTGATTTTTCACCAGTAGTCAACTATTTCCTTTTCTCTGTTTTATCAATTTTCAGCTTCGAAGTGAAAAGGAGACACGAAATAAACTCATTGAGTCAGACCTGAACAGCAAGTTGCAGAGTGGACTCTTTAAGAAGTAAGATACTTGGGCTTGAGGAATGGGTTCAAGCTGTGTTCTAATATGTCAGACTGACCCTGAGAATTTATATGGTGAAGAAACTATGTTTGTTTTACTCAGATCATCTTCAAACATGTTAAAAAGTTTAGGGACAGGGAGACGGCATTGATATGGGTGAAAAACACTGAGAATAGGTGAATGTGCTTTAAACTTAGAAATTAATGACGACTGCATGCATGCAGCGTTTCTCCTATCCTAGCTTGAGGGTTCTGAGTCCCATCTATTCCCATAAATGCACTGTAAGTTCTGTTGTTTACCACTGTTTTGGTGCCTAGCATGATTCCTGGCATGTAGTAAGTTGTGAGTAAGCATCTGCTAAGTTTTTGTTTTTTTATATCTACCCATCATCACAAGTCATGGTTTCCTTTTTTTCTGTATGTTGAACAGGCCAGATCTCCTCGAGTCATATTCAAGAGTCAATACTACACCTTAATCTGAAAAAAAAAAAAAAAAAAAAAAACCAAAACTCCAGAGTTCAGATGAACACATAGATATAAAGAAGGATTTAAATATATTTCTACTATTGCCTCTCTATATATTATAGTCTATAGATTTGTTCTCCTTATTTTACCTGTTGTCATTACTTCTGAATTATATTCAACTTGTGTCTTTAATTTAGCAAAGAGAAGATGCTATATGAGGAAGAGACACCCAAGTCCCAAGAAATGGAGGAAGAAAGTAAAGAATCCAGCAGCTCTAGTTCAGAGGAAGAGGAAGGTGAAGATGAAGCTTCTGAGTCAGAAACTGAGAAGGAGGCAGGTAATGCAAAGATCCTCCATTTCCACTGCTTGTCAGAAAGCTGGCCAGGCCTCAAGGCACTGCAAATTTAGTTTTCAAAGAAAAGAGATCAAATTGCTAGTGACAACTTGTTTATAAAAGCTGTGAGCTCTGTTAAACTATATCTTCCAGTTTCTATGCAGCCATGTAGTAAGGTGCGCAGAGAATTCTGTGTGCGGGAGCCAGCTGTCCTAACCTTGAATTTGTAAATAGCATCAAGATCAGATTCCAAAAAGTCACTATGTCTCTTTGGGTCAAATACTTTTGATGAACTGGTGAAAATTTGTACTTAGTTCTCAGGTTAGTTTGATTCCCTAAACAGAATCCTAAAATCAACCACCCTTCCCAACCCCCGTCCCCCATCCTTCTCCTTATTATATAAGGTTCCTTCAGGTCCTGAATAGAGGATTAAGAAAGGAACAATATCATATTTACCTTTATGATTCTTTTTAGTGGAGGGGTAATACTGGGAATTGAACCCAGGGGCATTCTAACACTGAACTTAAACTCCAGCCCTTTCATTTTTTCAGACAGGATCTCACTAAGTTGCCAGGGCTGACCTTGAATTTGTGATCCTTCTGTCTCAGCCTCCTGAATAGCTTGGATTACAGGTGTGCACTACCATGCCTGGCTTATCTTTATCATTTTTTTTTTCCTTTTTGTGTCAGGATTGAACCCAGGGGTGTTTAACCACCAAGCCACATCTCCATTCCTTTTTTTTTCTAAGTTGCTGAAGTTGGCTTTAAACTTGAGATTCTCTTGCCTCAATCACCCGAGTCATTGGGATTACAGGCCCTATATGACGTTCATTGATAACAGTACAGTCCTTCCCAGGTATTCTGGGAAATTGGTTTTAGGACCCCTATAGATAATCAAAATTCTTAGATGTTTAAGTCCCTTATTTAAAACGATACAGTATTTGCTTATAAACTATGCACACCCTCCTGTGTACTTCAAATAATTCTAAGTTACTTATAATATACAATGCAATATAAATGCTATGTAAATAGTTGTTACACTGTATTGTAGGGAATAATGATGGGGGAAAAGTCTGTACATATTCAATATGTATACATTTTTTTTCTTGAATTATTTTCAGTCCATGGTTAGTTGAATCCATGGAAGGCTAACTGTAATCTCATATGGAGATTCTTAAGTTTATTATTGACAAGACAGGAGCCCTAAAAATGAGAATGAGGTGCTGAACATGGTCAGATCATTAAGCTATAAAATAGCCTATAGGTTTGGTTTTGTAAAGGCCGGCAATCATTGAGAAATAATAAGCTGGATTTTACTGAATAGAAATTCAGCTGCAAAGAATAGTTCTCATAGATAATTGGAAAGAAATGGTAAGCTAAGATTTTAATTGCACATATGCCCTGCATTCATTGGCACATTATCCCTCCAGATTTGAGTTCATGAAAAAAAATGACATTTCCAGCTTGAAAACAAAGTTAGAGGGGAAGAGGCCACCCATTAAGTTTATAATGAAGTCTGTATTTTCCTCTGAATTCTGTTGTAGCTGGACTACCTATAATGAAGATATTTAACTTACTCTGTTGTCTTGGCCCAAGCTTCTGATGATGTCTGGCTTTCCTGATATGGTTTCCGTCAATCATGGGAGAATATCACCTGTCTTCATGTTTCAATCTGAGGCTCACTGAATGTCACCAGAGGTTAGAGTCCATCAGTGCGATAGAGAAGACAGACACCAGCTAGGTTTGCAGTATAGGAGATGACCTTATATTCATTGAGACTTGGATTTCTATTATTAATCAGGTGTAGCTTGCTCTGGAAATGCTAGTGTCAGTACTTAAAAAGATTTATAAATGTGTTTCTTTTTGTCCTTTGTATTAGCTATTGAGCATTGACATATTGCCAAGTTTTCAGATATTACCCAGAATTAATATTGGGCTTGCTCTATGCTATATCTACTAAGGTATTAAAAAAAAAAAATGGAGGGAGCTACTTGAACTCCTGGCATTGCTTGTGATTTGTACCACCACCCCAGATCTCATTCCCTGCAGCCCATCTCCACACTGCTGTTGGAGTAAAATACCTACAACACCCTTATAACTATTGTGTACCTAATTCAAAACCTAGAACTACCTCCTCACTCCACCTTTGCCTACGGACTAAGTCCCAAACTCTGTAGCCTGGCTGTCAAGGCCTTTCATAATCTATCTCCAGCTGACCTTTCCAGTGCTACACACAGGCAAGGACATATTGTAGTCAGACCATATTGCTCGATTTCTTTAAACATGCTGTGATCTCTCCTGCTGTTGAATGTTTATTTGTACTTTAAAATTTATTTCAGGCCTTCAGATGCTTGTTTAGTGAGTTCTGTTAGGAGCTTTAGGATCTAGCAGATTCAAATGGTGATTTTTTAGGTTTTTCTGATAACTGAAATCTGCAAAGAATGGACCCCTTTTCTGTTCTCCCACCCAACAGTATTGCTCCCCTGTTTGTATCCCTCTAGCACCATGTTCTTAATTTTCTTCTAGTACTCATTGTTTTGGCTGGGAACACTGGGTTTATTATTATGCCCCCAGGTCTCAGCACAATGCCTGGCACATGGCAGGCACTCACATTCACTAAATGTTTTTTTGTTGAATATGTCTAGTAGGGGAATAGAAAGGCATATATACATGAGTAAAATACATGCCATGTGAGAGAGATTAATCCAATCATTGGTATTCACTAGTAAGAAAGATTATGTTTAGTTCAGGGAATTGTAATAAAACTTTACATCTGCAGTACATTTTACTTTGCAACACACATTTAAACATTTTTATTTAATCCTCATAATCACACTCTGGGGTATATATCATTATCACCACTTTTTAGATTGAGAAATTGACACCATAGGAGGTTAGGTGAATTAGGTTTCATAGATAGCACTTATAGTTTTGATCTGGAGCTCCTCAGAATAGTAAGGGACCAGTGCAAATTATCTGCACAGAAGTGAAAGATGAAATTAGAAAAGGATGATATCCCTAAGGAAGAGACTTTAGAGAAAAGAGGTACAAAAAAGAATCTTGACATACTGTGCTTAGGATGTGAAGTGGAAGGAAGTGAAATAGAATCACTGAAGGAGGCAAAGAAGGTGTGACCAGAGAGATTGAGGAAAACCAGGATGCATCATTCTACCTCAGAAATCAGGGCTGTAGTGAGAAGGGAGAGCTGAAGGATGACACAGCAATTAGGAAGTCACTAGTAATCCTAGAGAGCAGTTTCACTAGCCTGGTGTGGGCAGAAGCCAGATGGTTCTAGCAAGCTTCCCTACTCATTTCTGCAGTTCTCTGCCAACTGAAATTTCACTCATGTCCCAAATCCCAGCTCCAATCAACTTTTTCTTTATGGAGCCCTACCATAGAAATATATGGTTTTCTTCCCTCCCCTGATTCCTGTAGCTATTTGTTTGAATGTCTGGTGTATTACTTTTTCCCTAGTGTTTAATATTTGAATTATTTGCTTTTTTGCTCTTCCTTTCTGCTCTTCCCCCACCAGCAAGCTTTGGAAGCACTTGAAAGTAATGTTTCTTGATCGACTTGCTATATACCATAGTTCCTAGCACATGGCCTTCTATTAAGGTGCTCAATAAATATGTGGGGAAAATGCAAGGAAGTGCATTATACCAAAACCTTTCCAAATATTACCTGTGTCGTACTAAACTAATACTTGTTGAATTCATTTATCCTAATTTTAAAGACCCACAGATACAACTTTTTAATATGATATTTTTCATGTGTCTTATGTTGTAGTAAAGATATTAATTATATTTTGAGGTGAACATAAGCATTTTGATTAGAGTTTTTCTTTTTCCGCTTTTATTTATTTGACTTAAATATTTTGTAAATCAATTATTTATTGCTGAGTAAAAACTGTCCCCAAACTTAGTGGCTTAAAACAAGAATACCTTATGTGTACCAAATTCAATGGATTGGCAATTTCAGAAGGGCTCAGCTGTATGATTTGTATCTCCTCATGGTAATGCTGGGTTCACTCATGTTTGTATAGTCAATTGTTGAATCATCTAGAGGGATGAGGTCCTAGATGGCAGGATGTTTAGTGCAAATGAGCCATGTGACTC
Source organism: Urocitellus parryii (assembly GCF_045843805.1). Lineage (NCBI taxonomy): Eukaryota > Metazoa > Chordata > Mammalia > Rodentia > Sciuridae > Urocitellus > Urocitellus parryii. Next base: position 115,582,555 of record NC_135539.1, on the reverse strand, counting down.
CTATCTTCAAGCAACTTAGCTTCTCCTTCTTCATGTGGCAGATGCTTCAAAAAGCAGTCAAAGGCCAAAGCTCAGTGTATAGGCACTTTTCTTTTTTTAAAAAAAAAAACATTTATTTATTTTTAGGTGTAGATGGACACAACACAATGCCTTTAGTTTTATGTGGTGCAGAGAATCGAACCCAGGTCCCGCTCATGCTAGGTGAGCGCTCTACCACTGAGCCACAATCCCAGCCCCTGTATAGGCACTTTTCAAACTTAACTTTTGTCACATTTGCTAATGTTCCCATGGCCATAGCAAATCACCTGGCTAAGCCCAGAGTCAATGTAGAAACGGTATGGATTCATGGAGACATGATTTGCACAAGGGTATGGATTCGCCGAGACATGATTTGTTGGGAGCTATTACAGTAACAGTCTGTCACATTTGGCTAGTAAGCTGGATTTCTCAGGGCTACAGATACTCAGATAGTATTTAAAGAATGCCTTGAATATTCACAATAATTCAAAAAAATAACATTTTTTTAAAAAAATGAGGGATTCACTATGGCCAGACAATGAGCTATGCAGTTTTAGAACATAATCTCTAATCTTTATCATAATTCCCACAAGGTAAGACTCAGTGAGAAAATAGAGATTTAAATATAAGTATACTTTTCTAGTATCACACAGTTAGGATATAGCTTAAAATTGTCACATAATTCATGAGTAGGTTACTCTGGGGTTGTTTCCAGAGTACATAAATCAGAATCAGTGCATAATTCACTAGACACAGGCACAATGGTAGTTATTTAGTTTGTAGCAATAAAAAGACAAGCTTTCTGATTGATAACCCTACTGATATGGACCACTCGTGAGTTCAGCAATAATATTATTCTGTAGCTCACCCTCCAATCCCTTTTTACCTTTATTTCCTATTGTAACCATAGGAATTCCCACTATTTAAAGTAGGATGGCCATTTTGCTGACCATCAGATGTATGTCTTTTGATTTCTGAGCCATTACTCATGCCCCTTCTTCCTCTTCCACCTGTCAGTCAGTACTGTCTTCCAGCTTCCTCTGTGGTTCTGTTCTAGAGAACCCTGACTAATGTAGCAATTTTCCCTGTTTCTTCCCTCAGAGGATCTGCCTCCTCTGAAATTCTCTAGCACTTGTTGATCTGAATCAACCACTTTAGTACCTGAATTTTATATGACATTGTGTTATTATCATTGTAAAGAGTCTTATCTCTTTTGAGTATAATTACCTAGAAAACAAAGTCTATCTTGCACTTTTTGTTTTTTTCCCTGCCAAGCAACCCCCAAACACATATTCTTCCCAAGTAGTAACTAATGAATTCTATATATGATTTTACTAATAATGTAGAAACAATATTCACTTTTCATCTGGAAATTAGAGTTGGAGCTTACATAAAGAATCAGTGCATAACACTGCCAAAGAAACAAGATGGGAATACTGTTGAGTTTATTTTCTTCTGCCCACAGTGGCTGGAGAGTTCATCTTAGTTTGAGTTTAGTATTACATGGCCCCAAAATCTGTTCTGATAACAAGCCTTTTCTGTCAGCAGTAAAGAACATAGACACACAAAGGTATGGTTTTCATACTTGGACTTGTTACTTCTCTTGTCTTAAATAACAGATAAAAAACCAGAAGCCACTGTCAACCATTCCAACTCTGAAAGCAAGAGTAGTGTCATGGAGCAGATACCAACACCAGCTCAGAATACCTTCTCTGCCTCTTCTGCTAGGAGAGTGAGTACTTTGGAATTATTTGGGTATTATATTTCACCCTCCTGCAATAATACATATTTAGAAAGGACTCAAAGATATGTTATTGTAAAACAATAAAGATATACTTTTGCCTTAGTCCTCTCCTAGAACAAAATACCACACTGGTTGATGTAAGCAATTGAAATTTATTCCTCACAGTTCTGAAGGCTGAGAAGTCCCAGACCAATATACTGGATTCAGTATATGAGCCATGTGACTCTTCTGTCTCGAAGATGGCCACCTTCTTGCTATGTCCTAACATGGTGGAGAGAAAGGGAGCTCTGGTGTCTCTTCCTCTTCATATAAGGGCACCAGCCCTGTTGGAGGAGAGACCCACTCTGTTGACCTTGTTTAACCATTTTCACCTACTCACTGGCCCCATCTCCAAATAAGACATATTGGAGATTAGGGCTTTAATATATGAATTTTGTAGGGACATAAAGAATCAGTGCATAACACTGCCAAAAATACTTTTTGTAAAACCATCACCAAATATGGCTACAGATGGGTTAAGATATAGGATAGAATACTCTGGGACCAAAAACATTTTTTTTTTAAAAGTCATTTCCTGTTTTTTTTCACATCCAAGGTTAAGGTAACTATATATAAACTTTAGACAGGTTTGGGAAGATATCTGGCATCCAAAAATAATTGCTTTGATGACTATTCTCTTTTTTCTACTTCTCTCTAAAACTTTGTTTTCATGTCTTTATACTTTATAATGGGTAAAGGGCAGAAGTAGAAAGAACATGTTGAAATTCCAGGAGCACTTCCTGTTACAACTTTACACAAACTAAGAATCTGTAGGCTCCTAGTCAGTGAGACAGAGCTGAATGATGTTCCACTCTACAAAGTGCAAAATTGGTTTTGAAGTTAAGAATTGATCCAAATTCTTTGGAATAGAACTGTTGAAAAAACCGTGTGGTTTTGGAGATATTAACTTATTGATCTTATTTCCTCATGAATTGGAAAGATGGGCTTCTGGTGTCCTTGTGGAAATGAGAGAACAAGTCTTGGCTGCTTATTTATTCCTAGAAATATCATTGTGAATCATTACACAGGCTTCAAATAGAATATAATCACTTGGTTGTACCTCACATACTGTCACTGCTTCTAGTTGTGACTAGATTTCCTATGTTTTTATTTTTATTTCATTTTTAGTTTTTTGCTCTGCCGGGAATTGAACCCATGGGTGCTCTCCCACTGAGCTATATTCCCAGTCCTTTTTTGAGACAGGCTCCACCAGGTTGCCCAGGTTGGTTTTGGACTTTTGTTCCTCCTGCCTCAGCTTCCCAAGTTGCTGATTATAGGTGTGCACCACAGCACCCAGCTAAACTTCCTAATTTTCAAAAAGAAAAATAATAAATTTTTAAAAATACAAACACATGCAGTACTGATTCCACTTTGCTGAATAATACTGTGAAAGGGGGAAAGATTCCCTAAGAATTAGGGTAACTTATAAAAAGGAAGAAGTATATAAATGTATGTACTCACGTGACAATGAAGAGAAAACTCTGAGCATGAGTTGGAGATGAATGCATTAACATTTGTACTGCATTTTCACTATTTCAAGCAGTAATGATGACCTTGAAAAGTTTCCCAGACCTTAGGAAGGAGCTGTTGGGTAGTGTTCCAAAGACCAATTAATTATACCCTAAATTGGTCTTTGGGCTAATGCTAGTCTATGAATTTTCCCTGATTTATAATTAAAGATAATGTAAGCTTTTTATGAAGCTTCCTTTTTTTTATGCAGTGCTAGGGGTGGAACCCAGAGCCTTGCACGTATTAGGCAAGTGCTCTACCACTGAGCTTCAGCCCCAGGCGTGAAACTTTCTTTTCTAAAATTAAAAATTCCTTCTTCTTTTTAATATAATGACAGTGATGGTGAGCTGTTCATGTTTTGAAAGATTTTCTCTCCAGACAAAAGAAAAAAGGTAGAAACCTTTGACCTTTAAAGTTTTTAAATTTTGTGGTCAGTGAAATCTAAAATTCTTGGAACTGCTATCCAACATCAAATAAGTTCTTTTGAAGTTGGCAGTTAGAATTTGTGTGGAGGAGCCTCTGATATTTTATTAGTATTAAATCAGCTTATCACAATAGTACCTTCAGACATATTTACACATTAGCTCATCTTGTGTTTTCAAACTCCACATATCATATGGAGGAATTAAACTCATTATCACCATTTTATAGATGAGCATGTTGAGACCTAAGAAGTGAAATATCTTATTTTCAGTTACCCAGTGAGTCAAGAGAAGATGTATCACTACCTCTTCATCTGTATTCACTACATCTGTATCAACCTCCTGGTGCTCCAGGTCAGTTAAGGAGAGCAAATGGTTTTTTATTTCTCAGAACAAATCTGTCAGGGAGGAGAACTGTGCTGAGAATTGGAGGCTATTTCTGGCTTAGGGAGAAAGAGAGTCTTGAGAGGTGATAAGCGTCCTCTAGGTGAGGAGGGCACATTGGCAGACAGCCCACCGTGTGTTTGTTCTCTGGTGCTGCCTTAGTTGCTTCACTGAACTTTGTTAAGCATGGAAAGGGCAAATAGGCTCAAACAGAAGGCTCATCAGGACCTTGCTTTTTTCTTTTCTTTGCATCCTCCCTCTTAGTTCTCCTCCAGCCTTTTTAACAAGCAAGAAGAGGCCAAAGATGAATCTCCTTCTTCATGGAGATTGGGACTCAAAAAAACTGGCAGTCACAACATGCTGAGTGAAGTGGCCAATTCCAGAGAAGGCCTAAGGGATCGAGGCTCTTCCATCTACCGCTCTTCTTCAAGCCCTCGGATCTCTGCTCTGCTGGACAACAAAGATAAGGTGCAATTCCAGCAGGATGTGGGAGAATTCCAAGCAGTTTTCTTTCATGAAAATTCAATCCTGGGAATAATGAAAATATTTTCTGTTCTCTAAGAGGAATGTAGAATACCTGAGGAAGGAGACAGACACATTGATAGTATCATCAAGTTGCTGTTTGCTTGCTATTATTCTCTTGGTCAAAAAAGAAAATAAATTTTAAATATAGCTTCTTCTTTTGACTTATATGTTCATTCTTGCTTACCTTCTTATCTAGAGTAAAATAGAGGATCAGAGAAAATTGGATATGGCTCAAAAGGTTCTTTTGAACCAATACCAGAAACTTCACTCTTTTGATGTTTAGAAGCAAAGTTCCTTAGCTGGGCTTTGAATCCTAATGAAGCTCAGGCACATTAGGATTTAGAAAAAACATTTTTACACTTGTAATCTTCTTAATTCATAGACATATGATCAAGCTAACACCATAAATAATTCCTCTGTGTATTCATCAGGGACGAATTTGGTTCCAGATTTTATAGGGCTCACTTAGTACCCTCTTCTGGATCAGATCTTCCTTATAATCATGGTCCTCTTGTTTTGTCTTGTACTTCTGGAGAATACTTGAAGAGGAAAGGCATATTGGATTAATTCTGCAGCATATCTTTTGTGCATTTTAAGGAAAAGATATGCTAGCCATTCAATAGACTTATTTGATTAAGAATAGTGAGGAGAGCTCCATGACTTTTTAAAAAATTTTTTTAGATATTATGGATCTTTATTTTATTAATATATTTATATGTGGTGCTGAGAATTGAACCCAGTGCCTCACACATGCTAGGCAAGTGCTCTCCCACAACCCTAGCCCGCTCCATGACTTTTCAAAGGCATGACTACTGCTTTGTGTAATTTGTGCTACCGTTGTCTATCCTTACTTATGAGAATTATTTCACTGCCTATGAGATTTTAATGGAGTGATTAGGAATAAGCTTTTGAAAGCTACCTTTTTTAATATCACTCACAATGGCATTAGTGTGGAACCAGATATAAGACTATATAGGTAGATTAGTTCTTGCTTTTTTAGCCAAATTGTTTTATGCTGGATCAGTATTGTACCTTTCTTGTGCTTTGCTTTTTTTTATTTTACAGGAAAGAGAAAACAAAAGCTACTTTAGTTCACTAGCATCCCGGAGGCTCAGTAGCACAAATGACATTGAAGAAAAGGAGAACAGGTAATCATAGCACAGACCAGAAGATGGTTTCCTTTAACTCTTCTGGGCATAATGATCTCGTGGCCATTATACCTCTGCCTTCTTCCTGTAGGTGTCCTTAGCACGTTATGAATTATTTGTTCCTTCTTCTGAGAATGCTTCCCAGCCCATCTAGATGTTACTGTTTGTAGGACATCCTCCCTGGCCCTTCCAAATTGTGGGTTAGTTTTATTCCCCTAGCAGGCTCTATAAAGATAGGGTCCATGTCTGTGTGATTGCTCAAAGACCTCTAGTGCCTAGCATTCTGCTTATCATATAGAAAACACTAAAAATATTATTTACTTGGTCAATGTATAATTTGTAAGTAGATAAAATTTAAAGTCTTCCTCACCAGTTAAAAGCAATACAGGGATTTTGAAGTACTCCTGCATCTCAGGGCAGAACCTAACCTAGAACCTTTCTTCTCACAGTATGGTCCTCCACCCACAAAAGATGGAATGTCTGTGGATCCAAAATCCTACTACAGCCCCTTCCTTGATGCCTTTTAATTTATAATGCTAACGAGGCCCCCAACAAGTCTTCCTTTCCTTTCTCCTTCTGTAGTAACCTTTTTCCATGGTGGCAGACTTCGTCTTTTTCATCCGTCCCTTCTCTGTTTAACTTATGAGTAACCTACTACTGGGGACTGATTACAGGGTGCTTTTTAAACAAGGAACTAAAGTGACTTCTCTTTACAAAAGGATGAAGGACCTTTGATATGAGGAATTTGGTACCTGTTGAAATTAGTTGGCTTTGAAGTTGTTAGAAGAAAACAGACAGTAATAGTCATCCTTTGTCTGTACAGAAAACAGGTATATATAAAACAGAATCACTGGAAAGATGTATCTGTTTCTTTAGCCATGTTACAGTTTGCTGTTGGCTCTTCTCTCCCCTTGTGCATTGTATCATGGAGAAAACTGATGGTAGGAATCAGTGTTTGGATTGTTTTTCTTTCATGCTTCTACAGAGAGTCAGCTGTTAATCTAGTGAGGAGTGGCTCCTATACTCGGCAGCTGTGGAAGGATGAAGCAAAGGGAAATGAAACTCCACAGACAATTACTCCTTCCACCTATGTATCAACCTACTTGAAAAGGTACCAGGCACAAGGGGTTTGGGAGATGATTTTCATTCACTTGGCTATGGGAATATGGGTAATAATTGCATGCCTTTTTATATCCAATTAGCACCACAAAAATGAATCAACAAATAAATTGCTTTTAGATTTCTTGGGATTAACATCTTGACTAATTTAAAATTAAAATTAATTTGTTTTCTTAATATCTAAATTAAAGTAAGCTAATTCCAAATTCTTACCAAAGATCTGACTTTAGTCTCTATCCTCTCAGTCCTATTGAAATCTTCAATCAGAAGTGACTTCTAGTCATCACTGGGCAAGACTGAATTTAAAACACCCTTGTCCAACAGCTGGTTTTTCTCTTTCTAAAACTAGAGTATTTTTCATCGTGTTATGTTTTTGTGGGGAGGAAAGGGGGGACATGGTAGGGTGGTAAAGGGTGGGAAATGGGAACAGTTTTCTATTGCATTAAAGAAGTTTCATGTTAAAGCCTGTTAATTTAGGGACTTGAGTTTTTTTTTTTTTTATGACTTTAATGGCCCTCAGATCCATCAAGATGTGAAACTCGCAAGTTTGGTGCAGAGAAGGTACATGGGTTTCCTTCTTTTTTTTCATCTCTATTCCCTTTTCTGCAATTATTTTCTTTGCCACGTATTAGCCAGCAAGCAAAGCACCTTTGCCAGAACCATTAAGCTAGCTCTAAGATATACTTAATTAATTTTTTAATTTGAACTTTGCTGCTGATGTGGAAGAATCTGTTTTTCACTGCTTACTTTGAATTCTTTCTTCACTTCCACTTAACCCCTCCAACTGCCTCTTCATGCCTTCATTAGGTTTCCTAGATGGCTGGTTGGTTACCTTAGAAACAGGCTTTGGCCATAGACTATATGGGCAGATTAGCTGTTTGAGATCAAAATTTATTTCCATTTGGCAGGAAGATTTGTCAAATAGTTAATGTCAGAACACAGGAAATAATAAGCTATAAAAGAAACAACCACTGCTTTAATTCTACAGATATAGCCAAAATCGAAAGGGTTCAATTTTGTAACTATACAGGCACAGGTCAGTGATTTCACTGATTCTTTATTGTATATACTAAGTGTTTCTGTCTATGTGAGGTTATCAGCTATTTGTATTAATGGCAAAGGCCTAGATAGGTTATTATTCCTCACAGTTGAAATCAAATTCAAGAAAACTTTTCTCAGAAGATAATGTTCTAGATATAGAAAGGGGACAAAGCTGCTATTTTGTTTTCAGGCATGGAGTTATTTTGTGCCAAGATTGCTGATTTCCTTGATCCATATCATTAGCAAATGGGTTGAGTGGCATTTGGTTTGATAGATGTAGTCTGGCAGGTTACAGTGAACAGAAAGGAAAGTGCTGCTTCTATTTAGAGTGGAAAGTGTGCTTAATTATGAGAGTACTTTTTGAGAAAAGATGTACAACTTGCTTCACACCTTGGATTTCCAAAGCATATCTTCTGTAACCCTAAGGCACCTTTTGATTTTATAAAATCTTCTCTTATGATCTTTTCAAGAAGAAAGAATTCTGTGCCATCACCATTTTCAACAGAAAAGAAAAACAGGAATTTCTCGTTCCCCGGCTGTGCCAGGCCTTGGTATACTTTTCTTTTCTATGTCATCTCTTGTCTGTATGTAGGCAGGAATCCATTTGGATGGGACCCAACAAAAAAGCCTCTTTTCCAGAGAAGGCTGCATAGCCCTTTTTAATCACCCCCTCAAGTGTGTCATTACTATTATAGTTAGGAAGTATTTTTTTTTAATTCTAACCCAAGTAACTTTTTGCTGCAGTTGAGATGGTTCTTACCTATCTTCACTGGAAACCAAGAAAAGTTGCCTTTTGTTTCCCATACAACATTACTTTCTAGACTTCAAACTTCAAATCCTTCCAAAGGCATTTTGGCTTTAAATTAAATAACTGCAGTTCTCAAAGGTATTTTTTTCAGAATTTCTTTACTCCTGTCCACTTTTTTATTTTAAAATTTGAAAACCTCTCCAAATTCCCTCATCTTACTTTGGCTTTGCAGTGCTGCTTCTATATCAGGTAGACATTTGGGATTGCATGACTTTTTTGACTTGGGTTTGTTGGGACTTATTGTTTCTAATAGAGTTATTCTGTTTCCTATTGTTACCCTTTCTGAGCTTCTACTCTTGTCATATATTCTACTTTCTGGCTTTTCCTTGTTAAATATCATCTCTCCTCCTTCACATTCCTTCACTCTTTTGGATGACTGACCTAAAGATCATTCTAAAAAGAGTGATGATTGCTTCACTCTTTCCGGTGATCACCTGCTTGCTGCCAGTGTCCCAGCTCCAGCTGGAGTTGAGCACTCCATTTCCCAGTTGCCATGCCCTCTCTTTGGTCTATATTCCTTTCAATTGAACAATCTGGGAATGTGGGAAGGTGGTGCTGGGAAATGGTGGGTGAGCAGCATGTCCTGAAGAAAGTGACTGTGTGCTATTTTGCAGTGCTTCATTTGGTAGAAGTAGTGACCCCACAAGTCCCTACATTTCAGCCAATCGCAATTCATCTCCTGCTACCTCACCCATTACCATTGGTTCATCTACCTCTCAGGGCAGCCAGTGGCAACCTGCCTCTTCTTGCCCTGCACCAATCAGTGCAAACACTACTGCATCTGTACACCATGGCAGGTAAGGCTTCTTGGAGCCATTTGAGTTGCATTCTTCAAAGTTAATACCTCTGGAAACACATGAGATTTGAACTAAAGAGACTTTGTCACTGAGGTGGAAATATGAATTCCTGTGAAAATTTCCATAACTTAATGGAGATGCTTTTGTTTTGGCTTTTCTTAGCCAGTTAACCATTGCTTAATGAATAACATAGGATATGTATCATTGTATTTGGGATTCAAGGATCAACTTAACATGATTGCTTTTATCTCTCAACAATTTTACCAGTTCTGAGTACAATTTAATGGTTATACCTATTGCAGTAAATTAAGTATTTAAAATATTCTTATATTTTAACTTTCTAGTAATTATGAGTGGGAGTTTCTTGTTGTTTTGGAAGATGGAAGATGGCATACAAACCCAGATAAGAAGGAAAGCTATCTGATATTCTAAAAGCCTCTTACAGCCTTCTAAAAATTCCCAGCCAATGAGAATGTTTTTCTGGGAATGCTGTGGGAAAGGAGAGATTCGGGCTTGTCTACAATGTTTGGGGACAGTATCTCCTTGGTTTCTAGTTTATCTAAGGGATTCCATGGGCAGAGTTTCATTGTGAAAGTATGGCAGCACTTTAGCTGTGGTTTTAATTATGGTTCTTTAATCTTTTTCATGTGGTCAGAGACCTTTTTGCTTTTGAGGTATAATTTTTGTGGGTCTTGTCCCTACGGGTGACACAAAAGAAAATGTAAAATTATTAATGAAGACATGTTGTAAGAACACCAGTTAGAGTGGTGATTATTGATACTTGTCAGTTTACTAGATTTCTTTCCTGAAAACAAGTAGTGATTATTAATTTGACCAGAAAGGATAAGATCATGATGGGTTATTATAGTACGGTATAATTATGTAGAAATTCATTAGGTTCTCATAATAATCCAGTTATTTATAAGGAGGGACAGGCTTATGTCTGATTAATAAAAATAATACTGTATAACTATGTAGAAATTTATTGGATCCCATAATTATCCAACTATACAGATATGGTAATTATTATCATCATAGATGAAGAAGCCAAAACACAGATAGGTTACTTGATTAACTATTAAGAACTGACATTGGGGAAAAGTAAATATAGACATCATTTTTGAACCTTATTATGTGACAGGCATTGGCTCAGTGACTATACACAAATTATATTGAGATTTGCTTTACTCACATATAATAGTGCCTTAAATAAGATAAAGGTTTATATCCTTTTCTTGTAGGAAGCACAGAAATAGTCAGGGCTAACCTAATAGCTCTAAAGTCATTAAAGGATCCAGATTTTTTTCAGTGTTTCTACTCTGTAATCTTTACATCATGGCATCTATTTCTATGGATTGACTCAGTAAACAAAATAACTGCTGGGGCTCTAGCCATTATGGCTGCAATGAAGGGAGGAAGCAGGAGGAAAGAGGGAAGCAGCAGGGATGGAATGCCTCTGAACCGAAAACTTTCTCAGAACTACTAGTTTTCTGTTTATATCTCCTTGGATATCTCCAGTTTATAGGGAGGCTTTAATAGGTACATTGGTAGATGTAGATGTTTAATAGGTACATTGCTGTCCTCAATGATATAGGGGTACTGTTAGTAATGAACAATGGATATGGCTTAGGCAACTAGCCATCTTAAGTACACATATTATTTATAGTTTCATAAAGAGCTCCCCAGTATATGTGCTATTTGCCAAATTATATTGTTTTGTAGTGTGCGTGTATGAATATGTAACAATACCTCCTACCATTATATACAATTAAAATAATGCACCAATAAAAAACATGGGAAAAAAGAGCTTCACGGTTGATTAAGTATTATGTTATAGATGAGGAAACGGAGACCAAAAGCTTAGTCATCTGCCCATCATCACACAGCTAGTAAGGACCTGAGCAGGATTTGAACGCAGATTTGTCCATTTCAAAGCTCTTATCCATTTTGTCGCTGTTTTGTTTCCAGTGAATTTATATTTTATCCCAGGTACTATTTTAGGAGTTCTGCAGCACTGTTTAGTTATCACAAGAATCCTGCATGTAAAGATATCATTATTCCTATTTTATAGATGAAGAAGAGATCAGACAGTAAATTACCTTAAACCCAAAGCCTATATTTATCCTACTCCATTGTACCAACTTTGATTCCTGCTCTAGAGTTTTTCCTAGTCTCTTATCTTCTTGTGAAATTATATCACATTTCAAAATAATAGTAAAAATTCTGTTGTATGATTTAATAAAATTACATCTCTGATATTTTAATAGCTTAAGAAATGCAGAGAACAAAATATGTTATTAACCTAAAAAAAAAAAAAACCTTAAGTAAGGTATGAAAAACCTTACCTAATGGGTTTTTATTGTTGTTTGTTTGTTTGTGTTTTGAAACGGGATCTCATTGTGTAGCCCAGACTGGCCCTGACCTCCTGAACTATAGGTAGCTAGTCTCCCAAATAGCTAGGACTATAGATGTGTGCTGCCATGCCTATAATTTTTCATAAATGTGTTTTTAATTTTATTAGTACTCCCTATAGATTAATAAGTTTGGGGAATTATTTACCTTTAATTTTTCAAATTAGAAAATGAATAAAAAATTACACTTCTGGAAAAGTAGCTTATATTTTTTAGATACCACTTCCATCTTTAAAAGTATTCTATTTTTACATTTGTATCTAAGTACCATAATAGATTCTTATCCAATTATTTCTTTTAAGCTTATTCTAATAATTGATTATTTGGAAGTGAACTTATAGCTACTTATAAACATTTCTGGTAATAATTGTGAGTGGGTGAAAAACAGATTTTTAACATTCATGCTTTTCATTGCTTTTGCCATCTCTGTATCAATTTTGGATCTCTGTTACCCCAGCAACAAGCTGTGACATCACAAATGATAGCATTTTGGGTGGAGAGCCAATGGTTGCTCCTAACTCTTTGTTAAGAAACAAAGATCTTGTTTTCACATAAATGAGTTTAATTATACAGCTTGCTGTTGAAAAGTCTGTAGCTAAGGTTACATACAGAATTCCTATTCGGTTTTTGTTTTAATTTCTCCCTTGTGCAGTTACGAATACAGACAATTAGGCATTTTGTTAAATGAAAAGAGACTGCAGTTGCTGAACTAGGTGAGGGAGAACTAAACATACTGAGGTTGTAGAGTATTTTTCAAATGGATAATTCAAGAAGATGGTCATCAAATCTAGACTGAGGACTACCACAAAGACTCCCACTGCCGAGAATTGAGGGACAGGTGGAAACTAATATCGTAAGTGACTTTAGTGTCTTTCTCCTGTGTAGCAAGACACTGTCTCTGTGTGCATGTGTGGAGGGAGGCCAGATGGTAATGAGGAGTCATTTAAAGCACTCTTGCATATGTCACTTTGCTTGGTACCATATAGCTAATTTTTGTTTTTGTTTTTTGATCTCAGACAAAAAAATAATAATAATAAAATTAAGTGTGAGTCCTCAGGCAGAGGATGTCCAACTAAACATGTAATTACACTGTTCTAAGATTTAAGAGCTCAGAATTAACAAATCAACAAACAAAATCTGAGTAAGAAGATTCTGTAGTTAGCCCTCTCTAACCTTCCTGTCTCTGAGCCAGTGCTTTATGGTATTGCAAGCTGACTATTCTTCTGCTCATTTCTCTTTTGATTTCAGGACTCCTTACAAATCCCAGGCTGACTCTACAACAGAGAAGACAGCAGAGGGTGTCTCTTGTAGCACCCCGCTCTGTGTGATCACCAATCGTCCTCCACCTAGCTCTGCCAATGGGGTCACAGCTGCCACTGTGCTCTCCTCTACTGGAACAGACTCCTCTGTGGAAGCAAGGGAGAAGAGGAGGTATGTTAGGTTACTCTTTGCTTTGTGGGGGATCTGTTTTTAATTAGGAGATAAAGCAGTAGGTGTGAAGTCTTTTCCCCAATTACAAATAAATTTTTGGAAATAGATCTTAATTTTGGGTTTTGTCTTTTGACTCGGAGGTTTTGGTGGTGATCTTAATTATTTTTTATTATTTAACATAAACATTCTATTATGGGTATAGTTAATTTTTTTTCTATTTGTCATGTGAGACATAGTTGTCAGGCATTATTTCTATATTTTGTGATGGGGAACCTGAAGAGTAGTGAAATATCTTTTGTTCTGGGTTGTTCATAATGACTTCTCTGTCAGGGAAGACAGTAATAGTCTGATAAAACTCTTGAAGAATAGAGGTAGGATATGTATTTCTAATGAATTTGAGAATTATACCACAAAAGGAACTGAGCAGTATATGATGATATGGTAGAAGGATAATCATTGGCTAGTCTGTATTTTCTTTAGAAATAAATTGTGAAAGAGCAGTTGTATATTCTCAGGGTAGAAGCTAAAAAGAACTTCTTAATTGTTAGGATTATGAATCTTAGGGACCAAGGGAGAAGTATAAAACATAGAATAAAAGAAAATAAAAAATTTTTTTAAAGAAAGGTGGAAATTTCTCTATTTGGAAATTTCAGAACTACTTAAAAATTAGAAAAGAGTGAAATCTTATCAAAATTTAGATTTCAGTTTGACTTAATATTATTTTGAATTTCAAAGGCAGGAGATTTTATAACTGACTGTGTATGTACATGTAAAAAAGTCCAAAAATCTTATCATCTAGCTGGATAAAGTGGAAGATCTTTAAGATACAAAAATAAACCAGGCACTGTGGCACATGTCTATAATCCTAGTGACTTGGGAGGCAGAGGAAGAAGGATCGAAAGTTTGAAGCCAGTCTCAGCATCTTTTAAGGCCCTAAGCAAATTAGGGAGACCCTGTCTCAAAATAAAAAATTAAAAGTGTTGGGGATGTAGCTCAGTGGTAAAATACCTCTGGGTTTATTCAATCCCCAGGACCAAAAAAAAAAAAAAAAAGCATCTATGAGACATAATAAGAATTGAACTTTTTAATCATTTTAAAACCAGTTTTAAAATACACTTTGAGAAGTAAAGGGAGAAAGATGTTAAATGAGTTAGAAAATAGTATTTTTTTAACATGAAAATTGAAGAAAACTAGTTATCTTGGCAAATAAGTTTTAGAGTGAAGAATTGTCCTCCTTTGCTTGACTGCTAGACAAGGAATATGAATAAGTCCCTCAAATATTTAATGCTTACATATTTACTAGCTCAGATGTAATGCAGGTATTATTAGTTTCATCTAGAAACTAAATGCAACTTGAATCAAACTGTGAAATATGATATATTAAGAACTATGTAATGTTTTGAACGACCAACAATAAAAAAAAAAAAGAAACTAAATGCAAAAGTAATCTTTTCATTAGCTGAAAAAAACCACCTCTCTTTAAAAAAATTTGAGCTGAGAAATTTAAAAAATTAAGTTCCTCGTTAAGATCATGGTCCCTAAAAAGATGGGGAAATTGGGTCTTTTATCAGACTATTTTTTTAAGGATCTAGTTAAATGAACTATTGTTTAGAGAAACTTAGATGGTTACTGCCTTCTGGGAATTTTATAACCTATAATAAATAAGAGCACTTGCTATAGATTTTTTATTTTATTTTAGAAGTTTTATCCGCAGATATCTATTGAGTATAAGCTATGTGCCACACAGGATTACCAGGTATATTTCCTCAAGAAGCAGTAGCTATATGAATAAAATTATTAAGTCAGGCTATTAGTGATTTATAAGATAAATATGGTGTATCTAATAGAGGCCATGATAAGAACATTTTAGGAATGGCACAATAGATAAATAGGGAGACATTAAATAAAGAGGCACTTCATATATACTAGTACTTATTCTTTTCAAAATATTCATTGAATATCTGCCAGTTTCCAGGTACAAATATGATCTGAGCCCTTGGAAAACATGCTAGAGACAAAGACAAAGAAATGTTAAACAACGATTAAACTTATAGTACATATAGACTAAGCATCCCTAATCTGAAAATCCCAAATTTGAAATACTGCAAATTTAAAATGTTTTGCGTGCTGACATGACATGACAAATGGAAAACTCCTCACTATGAAACTTTGTTTCATGCACAAAATTATTTTATACATTGCATAAAATTACCTTCAGGATGCATTTATAAAGGTCCATATGAAATTCAGCTTAATTATAATCTCCTTTAATTATAAAAACTTTCAGTAAAATTATGAGAAGTACAGTTCCCTAATCCAAAAATCTAATCTGAAATGCTCCAGTGTCTAAAACTTTTAGAGGACCAACAAGATGCCACAAGTAAAAAATTCCATACCTAACCTCATCTGACAGGTTGCAGTCAAAATACAAGTGCACTAAAAAATATTGCATAAAATTTCCTTCATGCTATGTGGAAAGATGTATATGAAACAATAATTTTACATTTAGACTTGAGTTCCATCTCTCAGATATCTCATGTATATACAAATATTCTAAAATTAATTTTTCAAAACCCAGTCACACTGGTACTATGCCTTTTGGATAAAGGATCCTCAACCTGTTTCATAAAGAGGTAATATGAGTTGTTATAACAGTGTATGACAGAAGATTTAGAAGACTTTCCTTCTCCTGGAGGATCAAAGAAGAAGGCTTTCATAGGGTGTGATGCTCAAACCAAGATTTTCAGGATAGGTAGCAGCTAGGTGCAGTTTTCAGACACTAAGATGGGAAGGCATTTTGATCCTTTGGAGAAAATGAAGGATGGCATTGTGAGTCAATGCAGAGTGAGGGAAATGGTATTCTAAGATGAAGTTTAAGGAGTAGGTAGGAGCTATATAATGCCAGATTTTATAGCCAAAGGTAAGGATTCTAGATTTATATGCTAATAAGCATGATAATCCATTTGAAGAATTTTTGAAACAGCCAGTCACAAAAGTATCAAGGTTACAAGGCCAAAGAAAACCTCTCTCCTGCCCTTGAGGATCTTTAATCTATCTGTTGTGGGAAGGCATATAAGCAAATCAACTATTACAGTACAGATTTTAAGTACCTTGATAAAAGTATGAATAGATTGCTATAGGACTGAGGCAGAGGGAAATCTGATTTAGACTGAGTGGGGTGGCTGGAAAGCCTTACCAAAAAAGGTGACTGGAGTTGAACTTTAAAATAAAAAAAGGTAGAAATTAACTAAAAGTACTAATAAGAGGATGGTATTTTGCAGAAAACCCAAGAATTTCAAGAAACAGTAAGTTTACTATGTCTGAAGCTAGAGGACAGGAAGGCTAGTGTAACATTTTTAAAAGTGTCTTTTATGAAATAGATTTAGATGAAGGGGGAAAAGAAAGGCATTGAGTGGCCAAATTAATTTGGAAAGCAATGGGTAAAACAAAGTTAAACGGGATCACTCTGAAGCCTTCTCAGGGTCATTCCTCTGTAGGAGGTGGGGGGGGGTGTGTAGAGTAGAGTTTAGGAATAGTTAGAATTTGCAGCATTGTCTGAATTTTTTGCCTGTAGAATAGGTTCTTTTCCCTCAAAGGAATATAAGATTGGTATTCTACTGCACATACTTTGGAAATTATGGAGAAATGTAGTCAGGAACCAAATCATGTAGATTTTTGTCTATGCAATGCTAAGAAACTTGATCATCTTCTATTCTCAGAGCTATGGAATATCACTGAAGAATTTTCAGCAGGAGAATGACTTGATCAAATAAAACACACCATTTAGCCTTTACAGAATTAAAGCCACTTAGTTTCTCCATCTAGACATGCTTAAGCTGAAAGAAAATAAAATGAGATGTTTTGAAAACAGCTAAATTTTCCTTCTGAAAGAACATGCTGTGTGCTAATTCTTCTCTTTGAAGCTGCAGCTTTCTCTGTAATCAGCTCATTGTGGAAATATCTTGACTCCTGCTGAGAAACCATGATGAAGGCCTGAAGCCTGTGTTCACAGGTCCAATTTGAAACAATTAGTGAGCATTGGGATAAATGGGGCTTTGAAACTGGCCACAGCAAGACATAACTAGTGGAAAGTCATCTCTCAGAAATAATCTCCATTTTCCACTGTGATTAGAGCACTTGGACCTGGAGAATGGGTCTTACCATTAAATTTCACAGCTGGCTCTCCTTTGCAGAGAAGGTTTTGTTCCAAGAGGGGATAAGTGAGTATGTGTATACAGTTGGTCAAAAATCATTCTCAACTTTACACCCTCTGGTAACAGATCTTTATTCAGTTTGTTAACTACAGATATATTGTTATATGAACAAAGCTAGTTATTAAAGGATACATTATGATATTAGATAGTAGTAAATATGGAATGGTGAACACTGGGTTTTTTTTCGGGGGAAGGTTCTGGATGGTTTTTAATTTTCTTTTTCTATAATGTCCTGTTTTGCAAGATTCCAGTAAATCACCAAGTCGATCTTAAAACAGGAGACGGAACATTTTATTCACCAGCTGGAGGGCCAAGGGCTAGGCTGCAAGTCTACACCCTTTGACCCCCTCCAGGAGTTAGAGTACACTTTTTAAAGAATGTCAGTACATAAATCATAAGTGTCTGTTGCTATGATTCAAGACTGTAAACAAAAATCATGAGATCTAAAATCATAAGCAGAAGGGGAAGCGGGTCAAAATGACCCTAGGTTGAGTACAAGTTAAGGAATGGTTTCTAATGTTTAGACAAACATTAACATTCTATGCGGTTAGGGTACATTGCACAAGTACAGTGTATAAGAATAGAAGGAACAATTTTGCTGTTTTGCATTGCCAATATGCTATGCTAAGCAATTGTCAAGTAGGTACACAGGTGGGGTCTTCCCATGGGAGAATGATTTCTTACATGACATGGAGTCTCAAGGTAAAATGGAGTCTGTTTGGTCATTGTCCATATAGCCTGACCCAACAGTCCAAAGTTCCAGAGTGATAAAGTATTACTCTTAAAATGGGGCAGAAGGAGAAAGAGGACTTGACTAAAATTAACTCTAGGGACCAAAGTTTCTCCTACAATATAAGTCTGTGGAGATGGCTATGGCTATTGAAAAGTAATTGTAATAGCCTGAGATTCAAAGTTTGTGATTTTTCTTACATAGCTCATGGCAGAACTTCTGAAACAGTTTGTTATTTTCAACGACATAATCGTAGCTTTGCAAAGTTCCTTCCCCCTTACTCTCCAACCCCTGCCCCAGCTCTGTAAGTCTAAAGTGTGCTCAAATATATTCTCTTTACATGATAGAAAGAAATAGGAGGTATGCTCCCTGCTTGATACATGAGAATGCTGAGGCCTTGTGAGCAGAGTAATTCATTTAGTATCACACCTTGAGTGAGAGGCATAGTGGAGAGACCTCTCCCAGGCCTCTTCATTGAACACACCAACTACAGCTTTTGAATTCAGGATAAAGGTTTTTGATTCAGAGACAGCCTGTCTTAATCCACATTCCAGAATGCAATAGTCTCTACCTTCTTGGCACTTAATCACCACCATCCAATCTTTGGATTATCCTGGGAACTATGAAAACCAACAGGGTCATCTGATTATAAAGGGACTGAATTGACTGGCAGACAGCAGGATAGAAACGGCAAGTGGCAAGTTGGCAGATAATTCTGCAGGGATACCAGGGCCAAGCAGCAGCTGTCATAGTGTAGTGGTTGAGTTCATTTTCCAAAGCTCCAAGTTTTCCTTAGCAACAAAATATAAACAATTCCCTTGGCTAATATTAGAGTCTGATAGTGTCTGCCTTTGCTTTTCTTGCTTTTCTCCTCCCCCAGCAGCCCTGAATTTTAAATTAGATTTATGGCCTTTCTTTTCTTTATAGAAATGGTTTTAATAGTTTTTCTCCACAAGAAGCTAAAATTGCTTGTCTCTCCCAAATAGCCCAAATTATATGTGACTATTCTTTGCTTCTCAGGATATGGTTACTACTGGTTGGGTCACATACACCACCCATATTCAACCCCCTTCTTGAATCTCTTATGGTGTTGTAAACTAGGTAGTTAATCCTGCTAACATGAGGCTGTCAACAGATTAATTTGGCATCGTCTTTGAGATGTTAGAAATATATACCAACCAACTAAACTCTTGAGTCATGGTTTTTATCATGTGTTCATCCCTATCCCAAGCTGTAGATAGTTATCAATTCAAAAAGGTACTCTAGAGAAGAGATTTCACAGACTTCTCTTAATCTCTTTTGTTGTTGTTGTTGTTGTTAAGTGAGTGTTTTCTTTATCTTGAGGTCTGCAGCAATGCTGAATTTACCAATTTAATTTACTAAATAAATTTCTCTACTCACATGATTATTCTCTAAGTATGAATATATTGAACAGGAAGAGAGTGAAATATATATGGTAGTAGGTACATTTTCTATTGTGAGGAAAATATTATCAAACAGCATCTCGTGTTATAGAGAAATCTTAAGTGAAAGGAAGAGTCAACTGATAAGGCAGATTTCATTGTCTTATTTTAGGAAATTGCCACAGGGACTCCACAATCTTCAGCAACCACCACCCTGATGGCTCAGCAGCCATCAACATCACGACAACATCCTCCACCCACAAGAAGATTATAGCTTACTTAAGGCTCAGATGATTAGCAAGTTGTCATTTTGGAAGTCTCTGGGTTGTTAACACAATTGGATTATGCTCCAAACAGTTCTGGAATAGAAAGAAAAGTGATCCACTGCTTGGGGCCCCCAGTCCTTAGGTAGCAGAATGACAAGAAGCTTCACCAGGCTAAAGAGACCATACAGACAGAACTGCCTTTAGTGTTAAATTTAAATTTGAATTTTTCCTTCAGAACATGACTGTTTTTGAAATGATAATGATGATAAGTTGCTACCTGAGGGACTGGGCTACCCATAGGCCACTGTAAAAGGCCGGACTCTGTGGGCATGCACAGAATTGATTAAGAAAATTCCACTTCAGCCTCTTACTTGCCGTGTGATTTAGGGTAAATCAGGTTCCCTTTCTGACCTGTTCCTCATATGTAAAAGAGGGATAGCAGTGCCTACTTTGTAAACTTGTTGTAGGAATCAAATAATTCATGTATGACCCAAATGTTCCCAAGCCTATCTCATGGGCTATTGTGAGGATTAAAAGAAGCATACTATGTAAAAGTTCTTCTCAAACTTTAAAATAATTTAGGGATATGTACACATAATAACTAGTTATATTGCTACCAGTAAAATGCTTTGCGGACTTTCATTAAGATCTGTGCTTAACTTCAGCAGAGTCAAGATCTACTCTCAGAGTGCTAACTATTGCTACCATTTTAGATTTCAGGTTGTTTTATTTAAGTTTTAAACCCTATATATTATAGGGATCCTGTATCTCAACGTTTTAAGACTGTGTTCTTCTTTTAAGCCCACTTGTCTTGCATTTTATCTCCTTATCTATTATAGGCAAACCTCAGACATAGTACAGGTTTGGTTCCAGACCACCTTGATGAAGTGACTATTGTAAAAAAGCAAATGTTTTGGATTCCCAGTACATGTAAACACTATGTTTATACTGTATTATATTCTGTTAAGTGTGCAATAGCATTATGTTTAAAAAACCAAAATACATACCTTAATTTTAAAGTATCTTATTGCTAAAAAATGCAATGGATTTTCTGAGCCTTTAGCAAGTCATAATCTTTTTGCAGATGGAGGGTCTTGTCTTGATGTTGAGGGCTGCTGTCTGGTCAGGGTGGTGGTTGCTGAAGACTGGGGTCATTATGACACTTTCCTAAAATAAGACAATGAAATTTGCCTCATCAATTGACTCTTCCTTTCATGAAAGATTTCTTAGTAGAGTGAGATGTTGTTTGATAGTATTTTACCTACCATAGAACTTTCCACATTGGAGTCTGTCCTCTCAACCCTACCCCTGATTTGTTAGCTAAGTTTATGTAAGATTCTGAATCCTTTAATTTCAGCAGTGGTTGCAGCATCTTCACCAGGAGTAGACTCCATCTGAAGAAACTGTTTCCTTTGCTCATTCATAAGAAGCTCCTCATCTATATAAGTTTTGTTGTGAGAGGCAGCAGTTCAGTCTCTTTCTCTGCTTTTAACTCTGGTTCTCTTTACAATTTCCAACGCATCTGTAAATTGAAAACTTGAACCTTTCAAAGTCATCCATGAGGGTCAGAATCAGCTTCTTCCAGACTCCTATTAATGTTGATATTTCAACCTCCTTCTATGAATCACCAATGTTCTTAAATGGTATCTGAAATGGTGAATACTTTCCAGATGGTTTTCAATTTACTTTGCCCAGATCTATTAGAGGAATCACCATCTATGACAGCTGTAGCCTTATGAAATATACTTCTTAAATAATAAGACTTGACAGTAAAAATTACTTTTTGATCTATGGGCTGCAGAATGGGTGTTGTGTTAACAGTCATGAAACAACATTAATCTCTATGTGTATTTCCATCAGAGCTGGTGGGTAACTAAGTGCATTGTCAATGAGCAGTAATATTTTGAAAGGAATCTTTTTCTGAGTAGTAGGTCTCAGAGTAGTGGGCATAAAATATTTAGTAAGCTATGTTGTAAACACATGTGCTGTGTTGTTCCATTTAGGGAACACAGGCAGAGTAGATTCAGTATAGTTTATAAGGACCCTAGGATTTTCAGAATGGTAAATGAGTGTTGGTTTCAATTTAAAGGTACCAGATAAATGCATTAGCTCCTAACAAGAGAGGCAGCCTGTTCTTTGAAGCTTTGAGCCAGGAATTGACTTCTCCTCTCTAGCTATGAATTTCATAGATAGTGTCTCCTTCCAATAAAAAGCTATTTCATCTGCATTGAAAATCTGTTGTTCAGCACAGCCATCATCATCAATTATCTTAGCTGGATCTTGTAGATGATTTATTGCAGCTTCTACATCAGCACTGTGGCTTCACCTGCATTTTGATGTTATAGAAGTGGCTTCTCTCTTTAAACCTCCTGAACCAACCTCTGCAAGCTTCAGACTTTTCTTCTGCAACTTCCTCACCTCTCTCAGCCTTGCTAGAATGGAAGAGAGTTAGGGTCTTGCCCTAGATGACCCCCTGAGGGAATGCTGTGACCGGTTTGGTGTTCTATCCAGACCACTAAAATCTTCTCCATATCAGCAATAAGGCCATTTCTCTTTCTTATCATTTCTGGGGTAGCACTTTTAATTTTCTTCAAGAACTTTTTCTTTGCTTTCACAAATTGGCTAACTGGCACAAGAAACTAAGCTCTCAGACTTTCTCACTTTTAACAAACCTTTCTCACTAAGCTTGATCATTTCTAGTTTCTGATTTAAAGTGAAAGATATGTGACTCTTCCTTTCACTTGAACACTTAGAGGCCATGGTGGAGTTATTAGTAGTTCTAATTTCATTGTTGTCACATCTCAGGGAAAAGGGAGGCCTGGGGAGAGGGAGAGAGATGGGAAATAGCCAGTGGGCAGAACAGTCAGAACACACACATAACATTTGTCAATCAAGTTCACCATCTTATATAGGCCTGGTTATAGAGCTCCAAAGCAATTACAATAGTAACATCAAATGTTACTGATTACAGATCACCATACAGATATAATCATCATGAAAAAATTTGAAATGTGATAATTAGCAAAATATGACACAGTGAAGTAAAATGAGCACACACTGTTGGAAAAATGGCTTACTCAAAGCAGGGTTGCCATAATCCTTCAATTTGTAAAAACCATAACATGTAAAGTGCAACAAAGCAAAGTACAAGGAAACAAGATATGCCTATATTTACAATGTAATGCATTGTTGGGACATACTTCATGGATATCTAAAGGGAAAATCTTCTTCATGGTAATATAGTGCAACCATGTGCATATCTTCTGATGCCATTTCTTCCCTCACCAAGAGGTGTCCAGGAATCTTGGACATTTAGGCAACAGCTAGTGAGCTAAGCCATGTGGCTAATGGTAGCAACTGATTCTTGTAGAGATAGGGTTCCATATTATTGTATCCACTGGGTTTTGTGTATTGCTGATTCTAATATGTCTAGGTAAATGCATCTTAAAGATGTCTTTTAGTAACTTAAATGTTAATTGAGCTATAAGATTATAAGCAAGCATGTGTGGGTTCAATCCCTGACACAAAAACTAAAAGAAAAGAAAGCATTGTGATAGGTTTACTGACACTTCTTTTTAAAATAAATAAATAAATAAGTAAACAAAGTAGTAATGCATCTTGTAACTAATTTTTAGATGTGTTTTAGGTGTGATAGAATGTTTGTTTAGTAAGAATGAGGCTGGCAATCTGTATTTAAAAACATGAAGTGGGCAATGAATGCATATGGAATTTCTTTTGAGGATGAAGCAACTCTTTTAGAATCATGGTAATTACCATTGAATGCTATACTTGGGGGTTTAAAAATAACATCAGTATTGTTTAGCAATACTAATTCTGGGAAGGAAGACCTGGGTGCTGTCTCTTAAGAGTTAACTATAATGAAATTTAGGGCCTTGAATTACTCTTTTGCCATTTCTGTTGCTGAACATTGCCTTTACATAACCTCACTTCATTTTCCAGAGACAATGGCATTTGCAATGCAAGTCCTCAACAGTTTAGGAGGGGATGTTTAAAACAATCCACCCCTCAGGACTCTTGCACTTAGGAGAAAGGACAAGAGTTCATTCCCTGAGGCAGCAGAGCCTCTGGTTCTGCTCCCATTCCTCAGCCAATTCAGAGAGCAGTCACTTAACACCTGCTGCTCAAAAGCCCTTATCAGCCATGTCTTCACAGTTAATCTCCTTCTGATAAAGTGATTCTTTTTTCAGAGCTGAATTAGCAAACACATGGGAGGGGCCAAAATTGTGTGCCCTTATTCCCCCTCCCACTTCCTGTCTACCAGTTCATTTTCCCATGTTAGCAAAAGACCACTGCTTTAAAAACAATCTCATAAAATGGGTTCTGGTGTTTACTGGGGAAGAACTACTAGAGGAGTGGCCACCTGTTTGTTGAAACTTGGACTTATGGGAATGCAGCTGCACAGGTGTGTGGCAAGGTGTGTCTGAAGTAGCTTTACCTCATGTGGATTGATTTGATCTGGCAGTTGAGTGCCTTGCCATTCCTCATTTTATGAAAATCAGAAGCACAGGAAGTTGATCTGTGTGTTCCAGGGAATTGAGACAAGCCTCTGCCAAAGTTTCCTAATACTCAGTATTTGAAGGCTAACTTGGATATTCTGAACTGAGACTTCAGCAAGTGCTTGACATGGAATGGCAGAAGCAACAGGTAAAAAAAAAAAAATCTGCCTGACAGCTTAGGTATTCTGTATATATGTTTGTACTCTGTCCTCCTTTTCTGATGGTTCTTTGGGAAGCTGACTTGTTGCATAGATTGTTTTAGTGTTGTGACTGGAGGAGAAGGAGAAGGTAGGTGGGAGGAATAAGATACAAAGTGTTCAGAATAACTGCTTTTGGAACTTCTTTTTTTTTCTTCATATTCTTAATGAATTTAAACATGTGCTTTGATCTAAGAATCAGACCAAAGAGGTTGTTACAGAAGACAATTAAGAAATTCAAGAAGTAGGATCTCTCTCTCTCTCTTTAATTTTTATTAGTTACCGATGGACCTTTATGCATTTATTTGTTTATATGTCGTGCTGAGAATCGAACCCACGGCCTCACACATGCTAGGCAAGCACTCTACCACTAAGCATGACCCCAGCCCCAAATTTTCTCCTTTTAAAAGGAAATTGGTATTGGTACTATTATTCTTAAATTGGATGGTAAGCATACGCAGGTAGTGATTGTATTCTTTTTTGTTTTAAATTTTTCATACTATATATTTTAAATAAAAATTGTCAGGTATTTAGGGCAATTAGAGAAGCTGGTTTATATAGGTGAAGGGCACTTTGCAAACTAAACTGGACTTTGAAGAAGAAATTATAAAATGAAGAGGGGAATTTGATGAGGTCTGTGTAAAAGCTGTTTATTTACCACAGACTTTACAATCAGATGAATATTGATGAAAGTAAACATTTTTCTCCATCTATGAGAAGCTTCCTAATTGATCTTGTATATGCAGAGGACCAGTTTCTGAGCAAAATTCAAAATCATGCTAAGTCAGGCAGTCTCGAAAATCCTGCTGACAATTATTAGTCATTTTAGTCCTGTAGAGAGAATACTCATCAGGTTCTTCTAAAAATGTTTATTTACTTATACAAGGTCTTGCTATGTTGCTGAGATTGTCTTTCAACTCCTTATCCTCCTGTCTCAGCCTCCCCAAGCCACTATGGCTACCTTTTATCAGGCTCTGAATTCACCTTACCCAGAACTGTACCATTCTCCCTATCCTTCTCATCCTTTCTTTCCACTCTTCCTGTATTTTATAGCCTTAGTAATTGCATCAACTTACCCAGATATAAAACTTAGACATTTCCTGAATTCATTCTACCTTAACAGTCCTCTTCCTTTGTCCATTCGAAACCTTTTCCCTGGAATGTGGTCCCCCCCCACCTTCTCTACTTAACACATTATTCATGCATAAGAACTCCCACAGATTAAACCCTACTGCTCACTATCCTGCTCCCCATCTCCAAGCTGAAATCAGATTTGTTCTTCAGTAGTACTATT
Organism: Urocitellus parryii; assembly: GCF_045843805.1. NCBI lineage: Eukaryota > Metazoa > Chordata > Mammalia > Rodentia > Sciuridae > Urocitellus > Urocitellus parryii. Next base: position 115,556,538 of record NC_135539.1, on the reverse strand, counting down.
ATTCCAACTGGTTTAATCAGGTAAATAATATGTTGTTGCTCTTCATTCGCTACACTGTGAACTTTGTGGTGCTGCTTTTCTGTAGGGTTTTCTTCTCACCACAGAGCCTAATACATAGATGTGTCAATGTCGAATAACATTTTCTTAAATGAAAATAAGCCCTGTGTTGTAATCATCTATGTCCATAAGATGGCAGCAGAGGAATGTCAATTGATCTTGGGTGCATTGCTCCTGAAGTCCCTGTTTTGTGTTTGAATCAGTTTTCAGATGAGCTTTATCTCCCCCATTCCATTTTAAGTGTATTGATATAAGAAGTGCAAATATTTTCTGAAATGTGGAGGCCCTTTGTGAACTTCCACTTTGGTGCTTCTTCAAAATAGAGAAGCAGGTTAAAAAGAAAAAACAAAAAACTCCCTGGGTTGCAAGAAGGATACCTCATTTACCCTTCAGCAAAGCATACAACTTATGCCTTCTTAGGCAAGCCATGTAACTCCCCTAGTCTGAGTTTCTTAATTGGCAATTTGGTGAAGTTAGGAGATCTATAGATAATATTAGATTCTAAAAATCACAGAATTCCAAACCATCAGTGACTCTCACCATTTGTGTGCTCCATGTTGTGCTAAGAACAGTGGGTTATGATAAGAAAGGCATATGCCCCAAGTTGTACCATCAAAAGTCAATACATCAGGGCTGGGGTTGTGACTCAGTGGTAAAGCACTTGCCTAGAATGGGTTTGATTCTCAGCATCACAGATAGATAAATAAAAGTCCACCAACAACTGAAAAAAAATTTTTAATCTAAAATAAAAATATTCAATAATCAAATTTACACATAGCAAACCATGAGTACTTATTAGAGAATAATACATCCTTGAGTGCAAAATTGTATTCAGGTAGGTATGTTAGGAGTTCAGAGAAGGTGAGTGGTATAGAATGGAGTGTCTGGGTAGCAGTGGTGCATGCCTGTAATACCAGAGACTTGGAGAACCAAGTGAGAAGTTGTCTTACAGGCCACCTGTCCAGTTCTGGGTAAGGATGCTGGGTTAAGAAGTTTATCATTGGGAGAGTACTAGAGTATTGGGTATGTATATTTCTATTTAAAGAAGTTTTTAAAAATTGGAATTAGCTGATAGCAATTGCATGAATCATTTCTGATTCTACTTTAAACAATTCATTTTCTTCCTTAGAGTCTCTTAGATAACCCTGGGCAATATACTGATCCAGTTCTTTAATTTATTTCCTCTTAGGAAATCTTAGTCTTCTAACCTGAAAGGGAAATAGGATATGATTCACAATCCCTGTGCACTTGTGCTGAAAATGGGTTACTGATCATTGACATGTAAATAAAATATAGTAATAGCTGAAAGATCCCTCAAGAACCAAGTTCCTTTATAATGAAGCTGATGGTGTTGTAAAAGAAACCACTTGGCACACAGAATTCATAAATAATGGGAAGCAAAACTGTAAGCTTGGCTTTATCTATGACACAGATTTCCCTGTGTAAAGACCATTTGTCCTTGACAGGTGCTTGTCTTTCCCGTCTTGATAGAACTCACCTTTAGCCCTGCACTGCCCTCTGGTGTTGCCATATTTCACTTTTTCCTCTGCTGTTAGTCTTTGAAAGTCCTCTAATTTGCCAGGCACAGAGGTAGTGGTGCATGCCTATAATCTCAGAGGCTCAGAAGCCAAGGCAAGAGGATTCCAAGTTCAAGGTCAGCCTCCGAAATTTAGTGAGACCCCTGTCTCAAAATAAAGAAAGGGCTGGGGATGTGGCTCAGTAATAAAACACCTCTGCGATCAATCCCTGTTACAAAAATGTTGGGGGGACTCTAATTTCACTTTATCCACTTCCTGGCCTCCTTTTCGCTCTTCTATTAGAAGAGAAATTCTGCCACACCTGCATATCCAGTGAAATTGCTCTGCTAAATGGTCCTGTGAAGATCCTTGTATCAGATTTCATGGTCACTTCATCTTTTACCTTGAACTTTCAGCAACATTTTATAATTTTGACTATTACTTTCTTAAATTTTTATTCTACCATGGCCTCTCTGATACCATTCTTTCCTGGATTACTTCTGTCTTTTCTGATTGCTTCTCCTTTGTGTCCCTTCTTAGCTGTTTTTCCTCTGTAACATCTTTAAACATCATTCCACAAGCGTTCTTTGTTTCTCTGTCTGTGACTCTCCCCAGCTGACCTTATCCACTCCAGCTGCTTCAGTGGTCACTTCAGTCTCTTGTCTCAAGTCCAGACTTCTCTCCCATTCTTCATAAAATGGCATGTAAAGAGCTTAGGACAGTGCCTGACTTCTAGTGAGTATTCCATGACAAGCCATTTGAGACCATTATTTTTCTTCCCCTCTTATTTCTTTGTGTAAAGAATAGTTACAGGTTTGCATTTCTTTAAGGGTTTTTCAAGTCCTCTTTGGAAAGAGGGTATAAACAAAATAAACCAAATAAGTCTTCCCTCTGACCTTTAAAAGCAAGAAAAAAAGTCTATTCTCATGTTTAAAAAAAAAAAGAAAATCTTTGTTTATGGTCCTGCATAAGTGTCACCCATTTGGGAAACTTGGAAATCAAACTAGAAACCTTTTCCTTCTCCACTACTCACCTTTAATCTGTCACCAAGTCGTGCCATTCTCAAGAATCCTTCAAGTCCCTGTCTCCTTTGTACCTGCACTGTCCAGTTGTTTCAGGCCTCCCAGCCTAGACCTTTGGCCTTCTTCCCCTCAGAGCAACCCCCCCACACACAGCCAGTCCACCCTCACAGTGCCACAGCAGGGATTGTTGTTCCTGCTAGGTCACTGTCTACTACTTAAAATCTGAGAAGGTGGCCCCAGGAATTGTTGTACCCCCTGGTTTTCTAGGAAGCCACTTGTTCTACTCAGATCACCCCCCTGTGATGTTTTATTCCTGAGTCTCCCAGCCAGTATCAGGTTTCCTCTCCAGAGCACTATTTGTGGCATTTTGCTGTCTTCAGTTTTAATTATCACTACTTAATATGTTCATCTTCCCCACAAGATCCAGTTTTCAGGCAAACCTTCAAACCTTCATTTTTTATAAGTCAAAAACGGCAAGATGGGAAGATGACTGAATATGAAAAAAATGAATCCACACACTATTGACTAAATTTTAAAAATGGCAAATAAGCAACCATTTGGTTGGAGATTGGGGCCAACCTTAGGACAAAACTAATAGCCCAGATTCTGAATTTTTTTCATAACTTAATCCAGTAATTGTTTTGGAATACCTAACCTAGGGCAGGCTCAGTGCTCAGAATTGGTAATGTAATGACAAAGAGTGGTCTCCACCTTCCTGGAACTTGATCACAGTGGCAAGCACTGGTTAGAATATAAGGAATTTCATTCATTAGATCTTAAAGCCCCCCCCCATTTTTGTTTTTTGTTTTTTATAATCTACGATCTATTGTAGTGGCCAATATCTAACTTAGTGGGCTAAGGTAATTGTTGTATTACATATTATTTTAAAATTTGAATGAAAATTCTATGCATTTCTTCAATAGTACATTTTAAATTTTTTCTGAAATTAAAAAAAAAATCCCTTACCTGGTGGGAAGTGATGGCTATAAAGTGGCATGAGGGAATTAGAGGGATGATGGAACTATTCTCTATCTTGATTATGGTGATACAATACATGGGACTGTGTGCATTTGCTAAAACTCTCAGACCAATATACTAAAAAGGGCAAAGTTTCCTGCATGTAAATTATACCATAGGAAACATGACTTTAAACAGTGTCACTGAGTTTTGACTTAAAAACTCAAAAAGTTAAGTTAAAAAGTTTTAACACATAATCATTGCATATGTTTATCAGGTGCAGTATGACATTTCAATACATGTGTACAATGCGTAATGATCAGACCAGGGCAAATGGTGTATCTCTCACCTCAGACATTTATCATTTCTTTGTGTCAGAAATATTCAAAATTCCTTTATTAACTATTTTGAAGTGTTCAATTAATTGTTTTGAATCATGGTTATCCTACTACTCTGTGATTCTTCCCATGCAGCTGTACCACCCCTGTACACATCAGCCATCTCTTCCCACTCTCCTTCCTCCACCCACAGAGTCTTAATTAAAGGACTTTGATACATCTGCAAAGTATAGGTGATTGGAAAATGAAGTTAATAGACCTATAGGCCTCCTCTGAAGGTAAATCTGGTTTACCTTCTAGACCCTGCCCCCTTTAATCTTAGCTAAGATAAAGTACAGAAATCCTTGAGATTGTTAGCAAATTTTGTGTACATGTAAGTACTTTTATTCTGGGAAAGGGTTACAGTTTTTATCTGATTGTTAAAGGTATTAGTGTTTAGTACAGGTTAAGAACCACAGGTATGGGAGCTTTTCCTACTCCCCCGCATCCCCGTACTCCCCCAACACTCTCCCCCGCTTTTTTTTCCCCCTAATAGAGGCCATGCTAGTGATTATAGCAGCTAGAAAGTAATTTCTAGGAGCTGGTGAGAGTAGAGGAGTCTGTAAATCTATTAGTCTTAAGTTTTCCACATTGTGAAACATGAATATCTCTCTGTTATATGTATCTTTCGGCTTGCAAGAGTTCTTTTTATATTAATGATCACTTTTCAGGGTTAAAGGTTTTTTAACCTTAACTCTTAAAAAGTTCATTTACAAAATTATCCACCATAACTATATTTTAAGTAGAAAATAAAAATTACATTTTCACCTACAGTAATATTACTGCTAAAATATTTATAAGTTGTTTGAGATATAGTCTTATTATACTTATTCTTTTTTTAATTATTAAACATTACAAATACCAAGTTAGTTTGATCAGGTCCCAATGTTTTGCCAAATTGCTTCAGTTCTTTTTAAATAAACTATTGAGAATATATGGCGTAAGCCCCTGTAGACCCTGGTCTCATCTCTTAACACCCTCTCTACCAGGTAGTCACCATCTGAATATAAATATCCTGAATTTGATATTTATCATTCTTAAACTTATTGTTGTTATTATTTTATTTATGCACACACAAATATTTTTTATATTTTTACACTTTGCATACATTATTTTGAAACTTACTGTTTTTACCCAGCATTCATTTTAAATGCTTATTTTAGTCTATCTTTTCTTTTTTTTTTTTTTTCCTGTGTTAAGGTCTTCTTTTTTCTAACATTAATGATGTTACTGCATACTTCTTGTTCATATTTCTTTGTATAAATGTGCAAGAGTTTCCTAAAGGGTATATATTTTCAAATCAATTTCTGGTCTGAAGAAGTGAGTATATATTGCTACCTTCTTTGTATCACTAACACTGTATGAAAGTTGCTAGTTCTTTCTACTTGACATAGTTTTTTTTTTTAAATATTTTGCCAGTCTAAGGAAAATGTAGTCGTTTCTTCTTGTTTTAATTTGCATTTTCTTGATACTAGTGAAACAACATTCCTTCCTTCCTTCCTTCCTTCCTTCCTTCCTTCCTTCCTTCCTTCCTTCCTTCCTTCCCAGGGATTGAACCCAGAAGTCCTTAATCATTGAGCCACATCCCCCAGCCATTTTTATATCTTATTTTGAGACAGGGTCTAATTTGCTTAGGGCCTTGCTAAACTGCTGAGGCTGGCCTTGAATTTGCAATCCTTCTACCTCAGTCTTCGGACTCACTGGGATGACAGGTGTGCACCACTGTGCACAGCTAAAATAGCATTTTCTCGTCCATTAGTAGACTTTTCTGGCTTCCTATTTCGTGAATTCCTTGATTATGAGTTTTATTGATCTTTGTTGTTGTTGGGGTTGTTGGTATTTTAAATAAAAAATGGTTTAAGCTCTTTATATTTTCCAGGTACAGATATTTTCCAAGTTAGCACCTGTAGTACTTTTTAGTTTGTTTTTTAGTGTCTGTATAATACTTTATCATATGAATGATCTGTAATTTATTTAACCATTCTCCTATTGTTTGAGAGTTACATTATTTCTAAGTACACTTTGTTTGTTGGCTTTATTGCATTTTCTTGACTAAAATAAAATTAACCATAGTGTTGAATTTGTCCTGATCTATTTTATAGTCAATGGTAAATATTTGAGATAGTTGGCCATGTCCAGTTGGTATAGCCTGTGGGTATGCAATAAAGCAGCACTCACTGGCCTTGTGCAGGAATCTGTTATTGTTGGCATCAGCAACACCTGCTCTGACCAGTGAATTAATTGTAAAGTGACCTACATAAGTAAAAGATTGTTTTTGTGAAAGTGGCTTTGGCACTTGAGGCTGGCATGTTTCTAATGGAACCAATCAATATTCCAAAGGAAAAGAATCAAGATGATATAGAATTTATCTAAGATACATCACAGAAACACCAGACTCCCAAAAGGAGTTCTCTGAACCATAGTTTGGTGCTCTAGAACTTAGGGTCTAGAGCAAGGATCAGCAAAATGATCTGAAAAGGACTAGATAGTAAATATTTGAAGCTTTACAAGCCATCTGGCTTTAGTTCCACCAGGGTAGAATGGCAAGCAGTGAGTATACAGCTCATCCACTGATTTATGTATCATCTAGGACTGCTTTGGTACTAGAAAGTCTGCAAAACCTAATGATTTATTATCTGGGTCTTTACAGAAAAAAAAAATGTGCTGATCCCAATGCCTGCAAACTCAGTACTATTGGCATTTCAAGACGATTCTGCCTAACCCTACCTTTGGGGAAAGAGAGGTCAAAATTGTCTCATTTTGAGAACTCTTGATTCACAGAATTCAGGAAATGCTGAGATTGACTGCAGGAAGTTTCCTCCTCCTCCTCCTCCTGCTGGTCCTCTTCTTCACTTAAACCTCATCTCTGATGTCAGTGTTGAAATAGGTCAAAAAGACACACGAGCATTTGAATGCAATTATCCCAGACCACAAAATCAGTTAACATTTTGATATGTGACATATACTAGATCTAGAAATCTGTAGCTAGCTTATCAAATTTAGTAGTTCTTATAGCCTCCCTCTATGTAGATTTAACCCATTTATAGCAGATCTGAAATCTTTCCCTGCATTTCTCTCATGTGTTTCCTTTTAATCTGTCTCTTCACCACCCTTTAAATTTGCCAGCTGGCTAGGCCTGAGCCTCCTGTGAGGCAATGTTTATAGCTCACTTGGATGAATGCAGCAACTAGGATAGCCCAAGGGCAGATGAAATAGTATCCAGAACAAGAATGCTCCTTTGCTGTACCTCCTTTTACATGAGGAATAATTCTCCCTCCCCTGTATATCAGATGAGAAGTAGTATTGATTGGTTTGGTACACTGTATAAAATATGCATCTAATGGAATGGTATTTTGGGAACTATTAGCAGCATTGGTTCTGCCGAGCCCCAAGATTTTGCCTTCCTCCCCATTTCTCCTCCCCTTCCTTCTCCTCCTCCTTTCTAGTAGCAGCTTCTTAGGAAATTACAGGCTTTGCCTCTGGGTTGTTGGATAGCAGTGGCAGTGCAAGCCTTTTCTAGTTTCCAAGGGAGACCGGGTGATGAGACTGCAATCTTTCCCAGCAGCCACTTACCTTCCTTGCTCTTCGTCTCCACTCATCTCTTGACCTTCATTCTGCCATGCAGGCCTACACAAGGAGGTAACAGTCTGTTTTCTTTGAGCTCTCTGTGTCAAAAGGGGCAAGAGGGAAAGAGGGGTGGTATGGGATAAGGCCTGTGGAGACAGCAGAGTGCAAACCTTGCAATTAGCAAAAAAGTAACTCTGAGTGTGCTGCATCAGTGAGCCTGTTCCTATTTGTTGTATCTATAAATATCTTAAAGGTGGGAGCCCCAAAACAACCTCATAAAACTTAAAGTTACCACATAAAAAATGTAAGGTTACAGTAATATTGCCTCTGGGAAACAGAAGAAAATTGAAAACTTTGACAAGAAAATGAAATCAGTTGCTTTTAAACTTAGCTGGTGAATAAACTGTGTTCCTGACAAATTTTGTTAAGTTTATGTTGTATGCGTTGGATCTGATTTTCAGGTTTAAGAAAGGGGCTGACAATAAATGTCTTTTAATTGGATTTTTCAGGGCTTCAAGATTTTTTTTTTTTTACAGTGTGGTATTCAATTTAAGTTTAACTGAAATGAAATGAAAAATCAGTTTCTTTGTTGCACTAGCCACATTTTAAGTGCTCAGAAACCACAGATGACTAGTGGCTACCATATTGGGCTGTTCAGATATATAAATTTCCATTGTCACACAAAGTTCTGTTGAAAGTACAAAAGGAAATGGCATATGGAATATAGGAAATTTAGTATAGTAGGCCCTCTGTATCAATGGGTTCTGAATTGGTGGATTCAACCAACTGCAAATCAAAAAATAATCAGGGAAAAAAACTGCATGTCTTCTGAACATGCATAATTTTTTTCAGGTCAAAATTCTCTAAACAATACAATATAACTACTATTATCATAGCATTTACGTTGTATTAGGTATTGCAGATAATCTACACATGATTTAAAGTATATGGAAGGATGTTTGTAGATTATATGTAAGTGCTGCACCATTTTATAGATAGGACTTGAGCATTTGTGGATTTGGCATGGGGGAGAGTGTCCAACTGAACCAACCACCCCTCCTTACTCAGGGAAAATATTTATTTGGCCAGACCAATTAGTAAGCATTTTAACTGGAAGTTTTCAAGGACATTTGCCCAGAATCAGCATAAATATGGATTCACTGTGGCTTAAAGCTGAATGGGACCTTAAAAACTATAGACCAACCCCTTTATTTTATAAATGAAGAAACCAAAATCCCAAGAGATTAAGTCTTTTAAGGCAAACTAGTAATTGAAGTAGAATCCAGTTATCTGTTCTTTCTATTGTTCCATAGTATGAGCTTCCCATTCCCAATTAGAGACAGTAAGTAAAACTTGAACTAAAACCTGACTGGTTTTAGTTCAACTAAATCAACTGCATCCTTCAAAGGAGAAGTTAGTCACAGTCTTCTTTGATATGTATCATTTGTTTATGATGGACTTGTAGCATATAGATGGCAACCTCTGGAAATGTAAAAACCAGCTTTTCCAAAATACACCAGCCCCCCTGCAAAGACTGAAGCCTGACTTCCAGTCAGCTTAGTCTCAAAGTGGATTAAGGAAATTTGCCTCATCCCAGTGGTTCTCAGAGTGTAAATGAGCATCATCAGCAGAGAAATAATTAGGAATGCAAATTCTTAGATTCCCATCCTAAGCCCTACCAAAGTAGAACTTCTGGGGTTGTGGAATCTAGCTCTCCAAGTGATTCTGTGGCAAGTCAAAGTTTGAGAACTTTTACCTAATTGCTCTGAAGGATAACATCTTCTAGTGCTGTGAGTTAAAACTACATTTTTTCATTAATTGTATCTGGAATTAATTCAAAAGTTACCAGCTATACCAGGAAATAAAACTGATTCACCAAAAGATCAAAAGAAAAAATAGATAATAGGACCAGATCAGATAGTGATATTATCAGACATGGACTTTAAAATAATTATGATTAATATATTCAAAAAATATAAGATGGAGGATTTCACCAGAGGATTGCAATCTATTAAAAGAATCAAGTAGAAATTCTAAACTGAAAAATAACTGAAATTAGGAAATTCAGTTGGTTAGTTTGCATCAAACCTGCCAAAGAGAGGATTAGATGAGACAGTAGCAGATATCCAGAATGAAATTTACAGAAATAAAAAGATATACAGAAAAAGATAATAAATACATGAAATGTGGCCAGTCAGGCCTAACATAAGATTATAGTCTCAGAAGAAGAGAACGAACTTTTTTCATGGAACACCATTTTATGATGACTAATGATGGCACTATGGTTATGGAGACATTTTCTTGAAAATGAACCAAGTGAGCCTGTTAAGCATTTGTTGCTAATCATAAAATTTAAACTTTTAAGCAAAAATTAGAATTTTAGAAAACTTGTATATGTCACTGTAATACTGACATCTTCCTATTATGTAGATTATTCTAAGGTTAAAGGTGATATTAAGGAATGTCTTTTTTTAATTGTATAAATAAATGTGTCAGTATTAGGAAGATATGCATAACTAGGTACACCGATATTTTGCAAATGACTAATGGAGATATAATGTTACAAAATCATGTATGGATAAGAAGATCCAAAGTGCAAGGTAGACCAATGCATCTTTTTTTAAAATATTTTTTTTAATTGTAGATAGACACAATACCTTTATTTTGTATATTTAGCTTTTTTTACATGGTGCTGGTGATTGAACCCAGTGCCTCAGGAGTACTAGGGGAGTGCTCTACCACAGCTCCAGCCCAAACCAATGCATCTTAATGTAACAGAATATGAAGAGTCTCTTAATACATTTCAGATTCCACATTGGTATAGTATCAAACAATATCCACAGTTATCTGAAAAAATAATCACAATACTCCTCATTTTTGCAACTGTATATCTGTGAAAGGCTAGTTAGTCTTAATATATCTCAACTAAAATATATTGACTGCAAAAGCAGTTATGAGAGTCTGGCTGTCTTCTATGAAGTCAATAAAGGAAAATTATAAAAATGTAAAACAAAGGCTGAGGCAAGTGGATCACAAGTTCACGGCCAGCTTGGGCAACTTAGTGAGACTCTGTCTCAAAAGAAAATACAAAGGACTGTGGTTGTAACTCAGTGGTAGAATGCTTGTCTAGCACATATGAGCTGAATTTAGTCCCCAGCACCAAAAAAAAAAAAAAAAAAAAGAAAAAGAAACAAATAAACAACATGTAAATATATAGGAGAGAAAAGCACTCAATAAAGTTTAGTCCACCTAGTGATAAAAAAAAATTATTAGCCTGCTTCCTATAGAAATAGAAAGGAATTACTCTGATTCAGTAAGTAGTATCTAAAGAAATCTTACAACAAACATCACATTCATTGGCAAAATACTGAAGATATTCTCTCTGAAGGCTTATAGGAAAGGATTAAGGAAAGAAGAAATAGAATCTTTTTTTTACTGGTGGTACAATTTTGCTTGAACAATAACACATTCACAAATTATGTCTTTAATTCAGTGATTTTTACTGATGGCAAATAGCATTTCTGCCATTTGGACTTTGCCTTAATTCATCCTTAGCGCATAGAAATCCCTTCAGTGTGTAGAAGTACCTTGTCATTCCTCAAGTCATGCAGCAAAGATCCTACTTCTCTTTAGGTCCTATCTGACTCCGGTACGGGATGAGGAAGCAGAGTCTTTACGGAAAGCACGTTCCAGACAAGCTCGGCAAACACGAAGATCTACTCAAGTGAGTGTGATTTTTTTTTTTTTTTAAACATCCTTTCATCTATCTATTTTTCCATTGCAGGTACATTTTAAAACTACTAAAGTGAATGCTTTATCCCAGCCACTGTATTAAAAACTCTGTTAAATCTTACACTACAGAGAATCAATTGAATTTATAGTTCCATCTACCCACTCTCCATTGTACCTCTCACTCATACCTCTGTTCCTCCAGGCTCAGAGCAAGACTCATCATTCCACTAGTGCTTGGGGGTCTTAAGAACCCTGTGCCCTGTAGAAGGGAGGGTTGAGGGCTGTTGGACATAAACAAAGCATGGAGTAGATATATGTGTGTATGGAAATGTCACAGTGAAACCATAAATATGTATTAATAATTATATTAAAAAAGAATGGGGCTGGAGATGTGGCTCAGCGGTGGCGCGCTCGCCTGGCATGCGTGCGGCCCGGGTTCGATCCTAGCACCACATACCAACAAAGATGTTGTGTCCGCCGAGAACTAAAAAATAAATATTAAAAATTCTCTTTCTCTCTCTCTCTCTCTCCCCTCTCTCACTCTAAAAAAAAAAAAAAAAAAAAAAAAAAGAATCACATTAGGAATCCTTAGGGGAAAATAGTTAGCACTTCCTCAAAATGTTAAATATAGAGTTTATTCAACCCAGCAGTTTTACTCTTAACGTACATATGTAAAAGAAATAAAAATGTCCATATAAAAACTTATATGTAAGTGTTTATAACAGCATTATTCATAATAGGCAAAAGGTAGAAACAAACCAAATGTCCATTGGCTAATGAATGAACAAACAAAATGTTCTATGTTCATACAATGGAATATTATTTGGTATTAAAAAGTAATGCAATACTGTTGTTACATGCTACAACATAAATAAACTTTGAGAAAACATTATGCTAATTAAGCTCAAGAGGCCAGACTCAAAAAGTGCCATATGTTGTATAATTCCATTTATATGATGTATCCAAAATGGGCAAATCCAGAGAGACAGAAAGTGGATGAATGCTAGGGGCTAGAGGGAAGAGGAATGGAAAATGACTGTTAATAGGTGTCGGGTTTCTTTTTGGAATGTTGAAAAGTGTTCTGAAATTAGATAGTGGTGATAGTTGCACAACTCAATGAATAAACTAAAAACCATGGGATTATTTAAAGGGTGAATTTTACAATATGTGAATTATATTTCAGAAAAGACATTACAAAGAAGGGTGGGGAAATCCCTTAAGGGAGCCATTGAAACAGTTTAAGGATGAGTGATAGAGTCTACTTTATGTTTCACAAAAATCCCCATGCAGAGAATTAATGGAAGTGGTAGGCAGTGTTTGTTTGCCAAGCCTGGAAACTAGAAGATTTGCTAGGAAGCTGTTAATAGTAGTCCAAGCTGAAAATGACAAGGCCATGAACTCAGGTTGTGATGGCAGTGAGAATGGAGGAAGAAGCTATGAATCAGAGTTAGTTAAGGAGGAAAGAAAGATTAGCCCATGAAGCAGATGAAAGGGAGCATCCAGAGAAGTAAAAAGGAAAGTAGAAAATAGTGATGGCATGGAAATGAATGAAAAATCAGTTTGCACAAAAAAAGAGAAGTTGAACATTTTTAAATGCTGCAGAAGTCAAGTACTAAAGTTGATGACTGAAAAAGGGACATTATTCATAGCTGCAAAAAAAATCCTTCTGTCTTCTCTGACCCTCAGAAAGTGAGTCAGGTTTTCCTTTTTTATTTTTGCTTGATGATTATTTCTCTGTTTTGCCTATTAGAATGTATCCTCCTTGAGAACCAAGGTGGACTATATTTTTTTTTGGTTTTGTTTTACTGCGATAATTATACATAACATAAAATTTACCACTTTTTCCATTTTTAAGCGTACAGTTCATTGATATGAAGTGCATTCATGTTGTTTTATAGCTATTACCATTATCCATTTCTAGAACTTTGCTCGGCTTTTCAGACTGATACTCTATATCCATTAAACAGTATTTCCCTTCCCCCTGGCAGGCAGCATTCTTCTTTCTGTCCAATTTAGGAACCTTACATAAGTGGAATCATGCAACTATTTGTCTTTTTGTGTCTGGCTTATTTCATTTAGCACAGTGTCATCAAGGTTTATCTATATTGTAGCATATGTCAAAATTGTCTTCCTTCTTAAGGTTAAATAATATTCCATTGCATGTATATGCCATATTTTATGTATCCATGCATCGGATGATGGATACTTGGCTGTTGTGAATAATACTGCTGAGAATGGCTGTACAAAATTTTACTTTGAGACCCTACTGTCAGTTCTTTTATGTGTATATCCTTAGAAATGGAACTTACCAAATCACATGCTCATTCTACTTTTAATTTTAATTTGTGGGGGGGGGGCACACGCTAGGGATTAAACCCCAGGGTACTCTACTACTGAGCTACATTGCCAGCCCTTACTCTTTTGCATTTTAAGACAGAATCTCACTAAGTTGGTGAGACTGGCCTCAACTTTAGGATCCTGCTCAGCCCCCAGAGTCCCTGGAATTATAGACATGCACCACCCATGCCCAGTCTATTTTTCATTTTTTGAGGAATTGCCATGCTATTTTTCATTTTGCATTCTTATTTCAGGTTACAAGCTTCCAAAATTTACTTCAGAAAGTAAATTTTGAAGGTCTTTTGCTTAATTAACTACAGACCCTGAGTGATCTATGGCTTCTCTTTGTTTCAGTATTTCTACATAGCCTCCCCTCTACCCATGGTCTTTTTTAACCCCCCACCTTTCAAAATTAGTGTTAGGTGTGCTTGTTATGTATTACTGTGTTTCTTTCTTTCTTTGTGTGTGTGTGTGTGTGTGTGTGTGTGTGTTTCTTAATATTTATTTTCTTATATCATTTTTGTTTGATTAAAAGTTTCTTGACAGAAATAATTGGTGTTGTCTTCATAGTTCTAGGGCTTAAAGACAATTATTAAGAGAATGAGTGAATAAGTGAATGAATGGTTAAAAAAATAAAAGCAAGTTATGCATTTGGTGTCCATCAACTACCTTCCAGCTCTGGTACATCCCTTTTTCTCTGATTACTTGAGCATGTAACCCCTTCAGTTAGACTCATCACATTCTCTTCCTAACTCCTTTGTCCCGGCTGCAAGTGACTCATCATTTGCTTTTCTTCTGCCTTGCTGCTTTTGTGACCCAGGGGCAAACATTAATTGTCGGAAGAACCTCGCTGGATGATTCCTAGAGTTACTTGGAAATAATATTAAAGAAATAGCTTACTTTTTCTTTTGGGAGTTCTTTTTGTTGTTGTTCTAGCTTTACTCTGAATTTTCATCTTTTTGGATATGGCTTTTCTTTCTACGAGTAAAATTAAGTTTTTCCAGCATCTGCTGTTCAGAAAATCTCTTTTGTTAACAGTTTGATCTTGGGAGAATAGAGAGTATTCACATAAAAATGCCAAGAACTATTTGGTATGGAAGAAATATATCTATAACAGGCAGACATCAGTGTTGACCTATTTTCTGGGGATCAAATTGGGAAAGCTAAAGTATTACGTTTGAAATGTACCTAGATTCAGGCCTGGGTTCTTTGCACACAGAGATGCTTATTTTAAGCATATATTGCTTGAAATGGCCTCATTATGCATTTTGGGATCTTCGTCTGGGATTTGAAAACCGTTAGATCTTTTTGAGAGTTTCCCTGCTTACTCAAGAGTTATTCCATGTTAGGGTGAAACTGCCGTGATCTTGTGCTATTTTCCCAGGGTGTTACCCTAACAGACCTTCAAGAAGCAGAAAGGACTTTCAGCCGGTCCAGGGCAGAGAGACAGGCTAGTGAGAAACCTGCAGACACTGAAGGACTGGAGGGGAGCACTGAGAAGCAAGAGCCCTCAGCTGTCCCAGCAAAGGAAGCTGGGGAAGACCAGCAACCCTGGGACAGGAGTCTGGATGAAGAGGTGAGCTCATTTTGCTGGCAAGTACTGTGACAAAAGCAGGATAATTGGTTTCTGGGAATCTGTTCTTTACTGATCATTCAAATGCTCTTCTACCTTGCAGTGGACCACTCAGGAATAGAGCACTTGATGACTGTCTTTAGTTGGCAAACCTATGTGACTGAAAGAATTCAAAGGATGTCATTCCTTAAATGACCATTTTTTTCCTCCTGGGAGTTAACTAATGCTTTTAAATAAATACCCACCTATTCCAAAAAGAGAGGCCACAGTATAATAAAATGCAAGTAAGAATATAAACATTTATTAAGTATTTTTGCCAGGCACTACTTTAAGCATTTCATGTGTTTTTAATCCTCAAAACAATCCTCTGAGGTAGATATTGCTATTCCTATTTTATCTATGAGGAAATCGAGTCACAGAGATTGGGTAACTTAGCTAACATTTCATGCGGCTGAGGAGTGGATAAACAAGATTTGAACACAGGCAGTCTGACTCCACGGCTTGGTCTCTTAACCACTAATGTGTTCCTCAAACTGCTACAAATGTAAGGGCTTACAGAACACTCCTGGGTGTACATTTTTATTTATGTTGGGTGGACATTTTGATTTATGTTTCATTTCTCTGGTGGAGTTGGTAGTCACAGGTACAAGCGTATACTTAGGGATAAGCATACTCCTGGTTTACCTAAGATGGTTCTAGTTATAACTGTTGTCTCTGTGTAATTATTATTACCACTTCTTTCACTCTTAAAATTGTAATTGATAAATTTTATGGTCAGTTTAGTTGTAGGAGAAAGGAATCATCTCTTTCATGGTCTAACTCTGAACGGCTGGAGTCCATATAAACTGGTGTTCTGTTGTGTATTTTGTTTTATAAGCTATTATATTTATTAAATACTTATTACCATATATTATTCTAAGCACCTAACACTTACTGTCTTATTGAATGTCACCATCCTGTCTGAGGTGTTATCCCTGTATTACAGATAAGGAAGCTAACGCTCAGAGAGGTTAAATAACTTATTCAGGGCCAAACAGCTAATAAATACTATAGTTAGACTTTGAGCCAAATTGTATCTGACTCCAAAGCTTACTTTATTTTATTACTTTTGTCTTTATAATGGTTTTGTTGTTGTTCTCTATTTTCTTTTTTTGACCTAAGGATGGAACCCAGGGCCTTGTTGTACATGCTTGGCAAGAAATGTACCACTGAGCTATGTCCTCAGCCTCTTGTTTTCAGACAGTATGTTATTAAGTTGCTCAGTCTGCCCTTGACCTTGGGATCTTCCTGCTTCAGCCTCCTGAGTAGCTAGGATTACAGGTGTTTTTAATTATAATTTTATAACTAAATTATCAAACACCAGGCTTGTTTTATAATTTCTAAATTAAAAATTGTACAAAATCTGTATATTGTGAACTCAGTATGCTGTAAGAATTTGTGCATCTTTGATAAGCCAACTTAAGACTCATTGTCAAGTTCTGTCTTAACTCTTAGTAAAAAGTATTTCAAAGGGGAAAATGGGAATTTATGAAAAGCTTAGGGGACTGGACTCAGTGGTAGAGTACTTGCCTATCTAGCATGTCTGAGGCCTGACTTCTATCCCCAGAACCATTAAAAAAAAATAATAAGTTTCAATAAACATCATTATGGCAAATTAATGAGTATTCAGAAATTAGTAGAATGCTCAGATTTATTCTCTGTTTTCAGATGCTTCCTACATTCTGCTCCTTTGTCTTGAGCTTTTTTATTTTCCTTTTTAAACTTTGCCTTTCAACACTCTTTGAGAAAGCTCATCATGCTTCCTATTTCACTCCAAGATCAAAAGAATTTTCATTAACACAGCACTGTCTAGTACCCTTTAGTCATTTTAAGAACAGTTTGCTTATACTGCTAGCAACATGATGGTCTTTTCAAAGTAGCATCCAGAAGCTGTGGTTTTCTGATTAATTAACTAACTTCAGTTCAGCTCAGTGATTGTTGATTGAGCATCAGCTATTAAAATAAGACTCTTAATGAAAAAGCTCATCTTGAACAAACCTGCTATCTTTATCCTTTGGCTGGACTTGACCTCTCATGGCTCATTCTGTGAATTATTTCTAGCCTGTCTATCGTCGTCTGAGGTGTCCAGCTCAGCCAGACAAACCCACAAAACCAGTGTCTCCTTCTGTATCAAGACCTTCACTCTACACCAGTTCTCATCTGCTACAAACAAGTAGATGTTCCATCCCTGATTCTGAGAGTTCAGAGATCACTATGAATACTACAGCTGCAAAGGAAATGGACAAAAATGGTATGTAGAGTTTTAAAAGGTGGAAGCCACTCTCTCGTGCACATTGCTACAGATTCTTAAGAGTCATGCTTTACTTTATCTCTGGCTAGAAAGTGAAGAAGTGGATTTGGATGATCAGTCCTCTAACAGGCTCTCCATTCGAGAGAGGAGGCGGCCCAAGGAACGACGAAGAGGCACGGGCATCAACTTCTGGACAAAAGATGTAGGTAGATTAGTCCATACTGGGTCATAGCACATTATGCTTGGCTGCCAGTCTTTCTGTTGAGTTCAAAAGAAAGAGTCCCATGTGGTACTATGAATCTTGCAGATTGACAAGAACTATTACTGAAAAAAAGCAAAACAAAATTTAGCTAGTGTGGGGCTCATTTAGAATGTTCCTGCTGGATTCCCAGTACCAAGAATAGTACTAATCATATGGTGGCACTCAGTATTGATTGATGAAGAATTTTAAGAACTTGAAATTTACAATATAATTTAACCAATATAAACAGATCTAACAAGTAAATAAATTTGCCAGATTTTAGCTCTCTTCCTGAATATTCCTTGAAATTCATATAGTCAACAATATCAATACCACAAAAAAGCAGAGATTTTTAACTAAATGTTTTAGGAGAGCTATAAGAAATTTAAAGAACTTAAAATCTGTAAGTTAACGGAAGTTCATTTGATTCAATTTTATTCTTCTGGAGGAAAAAAGGATAAATAGAAAACAGATTAACACTGACTTTTAAATAAAGAGAGATGTACCAGTGCTTACCAGCAGAGACATGCGTCCCCCTCCATGTCAGGTTTACCTTTTTCACTCAACCTTGCTATTGGAATCTAAAAAACCAAGCAGCCAATAATTCGAAACAAAAGCCCCTGGTTACTAATGACTCATTTGAAAATTAGATAAAACTATTCAATGGGACAATAAATGAAACAACAATATGTATCTATTAGAAACTACCTTTTAGATAAGAATATTTCCTTGTTATAGAGCCGAATAGACTAATACTTTTTTTTAATTCCTATGGTGAGTAATTAAAAAAATTAATTCATTAATTTTCAGGGCATTGGGCATGCCAGGCAAACTTTCTACCAGTGAGCTACACCCCCAGCCCATAGATTGATAACTTTAGGCAGAGATGATACCTTTTTTTCCCAACTGTGGTTAATTTGACTTTTTTTTTTTAAACCATAGGTGATATTTCTAAGTTGCCTACTTGTGAAAGCTGTTGGAAGTAGCATCACAGAGTATCACCTGGCTGTCAAATCTCATTGCCCATGTTTGAAATGCCAAGATGTATAATTGATAGGAACTGACCTTGTTGCTTTAAAACATATCCATGATGATGATTCTCTTGTTTGTCTTCCTCCTTCCTTTTCAGGAGGATGAAACTGATGTCTCTGAAGAGGTCAAGGAAACACGGGTAAGTGACAAGCCAGTGAGGCATATCTCTTTAGGGCTCAATCTTGCTTTGATGCATACGATTTTAATAGAAGAGCAGGACCTATGCAAATTGGAGCTGAGGAGGAGTTTGGAGATAGACATTCCTCTGAGAGGCATGGCAGGTGTTAGATGGTGGTACTTCCTCCTGTGGTGTAACAATGCCCATGGTCTTAAACAGATTTCCAGCTTCTGTGTGCCAGCTGCTAATCTCCAACACCATTACAGGCTCCACCTTTTTCTCTTGAATGTTATTGGATTGTAAAGTACTTTGAAATCTTTGGAAGAAAAATAAAAAGTGGTATTTTTATGGATCTACATTGATAAAGAGGAACATAAGTGTGGAGTATGTAAAACATCAGATAGTCTAAAAGTCATTTATATTTGACTGTGAAATAAGGTTAAGCACCTCACCTCTTCTAAAGCCCTGACCTCATAAAGCCTAGCCTCCATCTGCAGGCCTGTACCCAGCATTCTTAAAAATAATCCAGGTTCTTGTGAGCCACTCCAGTGCCATAGAATACTGGGGGTTTTCTTCTTTTTACAGTTTCACAGGAAGGAAGGAATTTGGTTTTGACTAAATTAATTGAAATACATGTGATACATGTGCTTTCCTGTGAGAAATTACATAAAATGATGGCCTTTTTAATACTCCACAATTTATTGGACTTGTATTCTTAGAATACACTTATCAACCCTTAATAATTAACAATTAACTCATTTTTAACAGAAGAGAGATGAATGAGACATTGTCATCAACTCACCTACATTTTAGCCAAGATCCAAAATAATCAATAGTAGACTTTCAAAAAGAAGTATCTGTAATGACTTACAGTAACACCAGTGAGAATTGCCTACTCTGGTTTGAAGCTGAGGCTACTTCACAAAGATGAGCTGTGTTATGTGGAAATAGCACATAGCTATTCCCTTAAGGCAAGTGTGTGTGTGTGTGTGTGTGTGTGTTTGCATGCAAACAACAGCAACTCATAGATTCTTTAAAAATCTTGGATAGGATTTTGCATATAGAGAGAATGAATATAGATAAGTTCCTTTGGGGAATTATGCTTAAGCAGAAAATTTGAGTAATAGATTACAGAGCACTGAAATGCATCATAATCCCTAGAGGATTGTACAGGCCATTTAAATTAATGGATTACAACAAGGAAGGTTTGATGTCACAGAATGTCTTTTGTCAGTGAAAATCTTTGTCTCTACTTTTCAAAATTTCTCAGCCCTGGAAAGTCCTAACCTCGAGTACCAAGGAATGAAAACTATAATGATTTTAATGCAGTGGTTCTCATGGAATTTCATCTTAGGACCATTCACTTAAAATAATAGAAAAAACTTTTTGGTTTGTGACGAAAAGCAGAGACTATTGAGGTTTGCTGTGAAAGTCATTTGTCAGGCTGAAAAATATTCCACTCTTCCAATTGCTTAAGGCATCTACTAGTATTTACCATGTGTCAAGCAGACTTCAGTGTGACTCTTAAGAACAAACAGCCTATTACCTCTAGATTGGTAACTTTGTATGCAGGTAAGGTAAGGTTGGTACAAGCACATTCCAGGTACCATTCTCTAGTCCCACCCACAGTTCTGCAGAAGGAAAGACTGGTGATGAGTTGGTAAAGGGAGAGGCTTCCTTTTTTGAAAAGTCTTCAACTCTAGTTTATTTCAATTAAACTGTTTATCTGATTTTCTCTTCGGAGCGCTTGCTTCTAATGCTAGCAGGTTTGAAACCATTATCCATATGGGCTGCAGAACAACACACCTAATGATGACCCAGTGTAAATTGCTGCAATTCTAGTTCAAGACAGTCACCAGTATGTTATGAATCTTAGACCACTCTCTGCCCTACTTTCATGTTCATCCATCAGGCAGTATCATAGACTCAGCTCTGTAGCAATAAATGAGAGGACATTCTGTGGAAGTGGCCCTGTTAGCTAATAAGCATGAATTTTGCTGAAAAGCCAGGGCAGTTCTTTTATTTCTTGATTTTGATTTAGTAAAACTGTATCTGCTATTAAAGTCACACAAGCTCCCTACTCTCCTCTAACCTTCTCCTTGAGAGTGATGGTATCTATTTTTTTTTTAAATTCACTCTTCCCAAGACTCTGACATCTTTTTCTTTTTTTCTTTTTTGTGGTGTTGAGATTTGAACCCAGGGCTTTGCAAGTGCTAAGCAACAACTCTACCACTGAGGTAGCCCCATAGTTAGCTCATGATATCTTATTTTTTTAACTGAGATATAAATTTACAATCAATAAAATACATACATTTTAAATGTGTCATTTGGTGAGTTTTGACACTTGCATATACTAGTATAAACCACAATCCAAATCAAGATATAAAACTTTTCCCTTACCTTAAAAAGTTTCCTCTTATCATTATGTTAAGTGAAATAAGCCAAAGTCAGAAGGTCAAGTGTCATATGTTTTCTCTCACCTATGAAAGTTAGAGAGGAAAAAGGAAAAGAAAGGTGGGGGGTGATCTACACGAAAAGCAAAAGGAGATCAATAGAGCAGAGAAAGGCGACCAGGAGCTGGGAGGAGGGGAGGAAGAGGAAAAGCACTGGGGAGGGATATTGGTCAAATCATATTGTTATACTTTGTGCATGTACTAATATGTAACAACAAATCCCCCCCCCTTTATGTACAGCTGTAATGCACCAAGAAAAAAAAGATATTTAAAAACAAAGTTTCCTCTTGCCACTTTCTAATCAATTCCCTGTCCTGAGAAGCAACCATTCTTTCTAATTTCTGTCTCTATAAATTAGCATTGTCTGTTCTTTAACTGTGTGTGTCTGTGTTTGTCTATGTGCGTACATATATATGAATGTACTGCTTCTTAAGAGTGAGGATATGGCCAGGCCCAGTGGCACACGCCTGTAATCCCAGTGGCTCAGGAGCCTGAGGCAGGAGGATCAAGAGTTCAAAGTCAGCTTTGGCAACAGCAAGGTGCTAAGCAACTCAGTGAGACCCTGTCTCTAAATAAAATACAAAGTAGGGCTGAGGATGTGGCTCAGTGGTTGAGTGTTGTGAGTTCAATCCCCAGTAAACCCCCCCCCCCCAAAAAAAAAGAGTGATGATATGTCAGTGTTATTTACATGTATACACACATATGTATATATACACACATATATCTACATATGTATATGCACACACATATATGAAATCATCCAATAATATTTAATTTTAGGTTAGAAAGGAAAGTTCAATTATTATTATCTCTATTTGTATCTCTAATCAGGGTTAGAGCTAAGATGATTCCAAATATATATTGATTTCCCCCCATCTTCTTAAAGATTTTATAAGATTCTTTAATTTCTCATCCCTATGTCAGTAACAACAGCATGATTAAGAAGCCTTTCTATTATTAAACTAAATCTCTGCTGATATCATTGAAATTCATTTCTCTTTATGTACTTAGAAAAATGTAACCAAAATGTAAACACCAATTATTATTTAGGGCCAGGCATGGCCTGATGTTTGCTATCTGTGATGTGTGTGATAAAGACAGAAGTCACATATTGCTATACTAGTGTCAGTAAAGAGCAAGAAATATGATGAGAAGACTGGGGGCCTACATCCAACATAGTGCATGGTTTTCATCAAAACCCATCCCCAGTGGTAATTCCATCAGCTGGTAAGATAGACAAAGACTATATATTGATATTGTAGCACCTCCTTGACAGATATGTTTATAGCAATTATCTTTCATTATCCACATTAGGTATGGGCCAGTCTCTGTAAATCTTAAGATATCCTTTGTCTTTCTAAGTGAAGAGGAAACTGAATCTAATTTTAATTTGAGAAGAGGTTATTTCAGTCATATCTAAAAATGCTTTTATATTCAAGAATGTATTTACTATTTACTGTATAGTGGTTTCCCTACTCCATGGGAGATACTTTCCCTCACCCTAAGGAGATGGCTGAAACCTCAGGTAGTACTGAACCCTACATGTGCTATACTTTTTCATATTCATACATACCTATGATGAAGTTTTATTTATGTTAAACATAGTAAGAGAGTAACAACAAGAACTAATAATAAAATAGAACAGTTACAACTAAAATTAAATTACCACTATCTCTACTCCTGTGCTTTGGCATCATTATTAAGTAAAATAAGAGTTACTTGGACACCAGTACTATGTGATAGCAGTGTCTTAACAGTTGGTCAGAAGGTTACTAAAATGACTAACAAGCAGTAGTATACACAACATGGATACCCTGGACAGAGGTATAATTCATGTCTCTGGCAGGGCAGGGTACCGGATAGCATGAGATTTCATCATACTACTCCAGACAATACAATTTTAAAACTATGAGCTATTAACTTCTGGAATTTGCATTTAATATTTTCAGACAGTGGCTGACTGTGAGTAACTTAAACCAAAGCAAAACCATAGATAAGGGTTTTGCATAGCAGGTGCTCTGGAGGGAATGATCATAGGCACATCAGGGAAGGTGGTGACCATTTCAGTTCTCTCCACCTTTTATTTTTGTGTCTTTGGACTGACTTTTGCTTTACTATGAGTTTTATCTACTGAATTCTGGTTTTCCCCCATTTACTCCTCTGCAGTAGTCTATTTTTCAATCTGATCCTGTTGTGTAATTGAATTCATCACTAGAGGGCACAAGTGATCAACAGAAAAGATGTTGGTGAGCAAGCAGAATGGTGCCCTGAAGAAGCTGAACCTGAGCAAATTGCTCCTGTTTTAAAAGAATTGCTGAAGAACCTAGTTCAGTGTAGTAAAGGTATTTGCCACCCCACTTTTGGTCTCATAGAATTGAAAGGGAATTTATAGATAACTTGATTTAGGAGCTTCATTTCATAGTTGAGAAAACAGAGACCAGAGAAGTTAATAACTTGGGGATGGGAAACCTGTGCAAGGAAAAGCATCCTGTATCCTGCATCAGGGAACGTTTTCATTTGATGGTAATATGCAGACCTGGAATTAGGGCTTATGTCCTTTTCCACACCCTATTTATCCATTTGGTTTTTTTTACTCAGCAGGTTACATGTTCGAATTGACTTGCTAGTAGCACCTCACCTCCTTGAGTGAAGGAACGTCTTCTTGAAGGACAACTTAAAAGCCTACTCAGTATCAAGATTCAGTGGGTAGAGCATCAGCATTCTTCTGCTGTCCTTGACATAGGTGGGTAGTTATGTCTGTCAGGAAGTAAGAATTCCCATACTTTTGTTAGGAATCCCCTACCCCACCCTGTTGCTTTTAGGAAAATCAGGTAGTATACTCAATCAGGACAAAACCAGTGAAACTTTACCCTCAAAGTCGACACTGGAGCTGTCCTAGCTCTGAATGGAACTAGTAGATTGGATTACTAATCACTCCTCAAAATACATTGGTAAAGGAGATGTTATTAAGGAATTACTAATTTATGACTATTGATATGCTTGTCCTAGATGACTGGTTATATGCTAGTGGAGAAATGTGTTGGTAAAATGTTCTAAAAGAGGTAAGCAATTTAATGTAAAGTTTTCAAACTAATAAGAGAACCCAACTTTAATTTGTTGGCAAAGCTTGGTTTTGAACTGGAAAAAATAAATGCTTCAGAAGTGTCTCTAATGCTGAAAGCCACTACATGCATTTTCCATTTTGTCCTTCCTTCTCTGTTATAAATATCTTCCTGTTCTTTCATTCAACAAGTGCTTTTAATTGCCTCTTATGTTCAGGTACTTTTCTAGATTTTGCAACAATGAACAAAAACCTCTGCTTTCTTGGAATTTACATTCTAGTGAGGGAGACAGACAATAAATAAAATAAATATGTAAAGTAAATAATATGTTAAAGGGTGATATGTTATAGAAAATAATGTGTTAAAAGGTGATATGTTATGGAAAAGCCATACAGAATAAGTAGGATGGAGGAATTAGATGTGCCAAGGTGGACAAGAGGCTCATACTATAAGTAGGGCAGTTAGGATAGGGCTCTGTTACAGAATATCATTAGAATCTAGATGAAGTAAAGTAGGCAGCCATGTGGCCATGTGGAGGTGGGGTGTTATGGGCAGAAAAGGAACAGCAATTGCAAAGACCCAAGGCAGGGTATGCTTGGCATGCTTGAGAACAGGTGTAAAACACAGTGTGGTTAGAGCAGAATGAGCAAAAGGGCTAGACAGCATGGGCTGATAAGTTGTCATTAGAACTCTAGCTTTTAAAATATACGTGTAGATATCTTACCTAGTTTTGAGCAGAAGAGTGACATTATTATACTTATATTTTAATGGTTCACTCTACCTGCCATGTTGAAGATTGTACTCTGGGCAGGAGGGGGGGGGGACATCAGTGGTCTTTAAGATTCAGTGGAAGCAGTAATGTCAGTTAAGAGGCTTTTCCAATAATATTGGAAAAACAGAAAGATCCTGAGAAGTTGTTATTCAGTATGCATTTTGAAGTTAGAACCACTTAGATTTGCTATTGGCTTAGATTTAGGTTGAGAAAACAGGTCAAGGTTGATGCTAGAGCTTTTAGCTAAGACAACGTGAAATGGAGTTTTCATTAACTGAGATGAAGAATACTATGGGAAGAATAGATTTGGTCAAGGAAGAGTAGGCATTTGGTTTAAATTTAATAAACTTGATTGACATATTTTACATGGAAATGTCAAAAGAACAATTAAGATATAGGGGTCTGGAGTTCATGTGAGTGACCCAAGTTCAGACATAAACTTGTATGTCAGCAAACATATAGATTATATTTTAAACCAAGGGGTTGGGCCAGGTGCAATGGCACACACCTGTAATCCCATTGGCTCAGGAGGCTGAGATAGGAGGATTGCAAGTTCAGAGTCAGCCTTAGAAACTTAGAGAGGCCCTAAGCAACTCAGTGAGAACCTATCTCTAAATAAAATTCAAATAGAAGGGTTGAGGTGTGGCTCAGTGGTTAACCACCCCTGGGTTCAACCCCTAGTACCGAAAAAGAAAAAAACCGGGGGTTGGATACAGTCACCCAGAAAGTAACATCATATAGAAGATTCCTAAATACAAAGCCTGTAGCACTCCAGAGTTCAAAATGGGGAAAACGAGAAGAACCAGCATGAGACTGAGAAATCCTGGCACTTGACTCTGAGAATATGAATACAGTTTTCTCTTTTTTCAAATCAAAAACAGAACATAGAATAACAGATAGTTTTGTATTCTTGTTTTAACACTTTTTTCTCATAGGGATATTAACCCATGAAATCTTTTCAGCCTTTTTATAAAAGGATCATATAGTGATATAAAAGTTGAGTATCCCAGAGCATCCTCTGATGTCTTTTAAAATTAAAAGCATTCTTTGCAAACCTTGTCCAGAGACCTTTGAAGCCTAGTTATGTCACAAGACTGTTCTTACCACATCAGAGAGGTTCTATTAATTAATCATGCTTGAAAATGACCTGTTAATTTTACTCATCTTTTAGTTACTTTTGCCTTGCCTAGATTTTTCTCAGCTTTGCTACATCTTCAAATCACTAGCTCTTCCATTTCAGTTAAGAAGCCTTCTTCAAAGACCTTGTATTTTAAGATGCTACTGTATACTAAAATTTGATTTAGCTCTGTGATGTCTAAAATGGTGATTATAGACCGAATCTTAGAACTGAAAGGGACTTTCAAGGCCATCTAACTAACCCTCTCATAAAGACAACAGCTAAGGCCTGGAGAGATTAATTTGCCAGGATCACATTGTCATATCCGTAGTCTACAGCTGTCACCTTGCCTTCATTTGAATTCTTATATTTGTTATATGTCTTATGTCACATACTTTATGACAAATAATGTAGTGTAGAAGCTCTGAGTACTAACTCAGAAGCCAGACTCCCTGGGTTTAAAATTAAAATGTTCCAAATCTATAAATTCCTAAGTCAGATGAGAGTAAGTCTTTTGGAATATTTTTGTTGACCTTAGAATCATGTGATTTTAAAGTTATTTATTAATTTATCCTTAAAAATTATTACTTGGAATGTGAGCATGATCTGGCTGTGACATCTGTCTCTCCATTAATTGCCAGAGTTGATTCAGATGATCTGGCTGACTAAGCAAGTGTCTCCTTCCTCCCTTACCCATTTCATGTGCTTCTTTCCCAAAGCTGAACACTTGGTTGAAGAGGACGATCTTCCCTCATAGGGAAAGACCACTTCTAGGTCAAGGGTACATGAGTAGCTGCACTTTGCTGCTAGAACCTCCAAACAACCTCTCAAGAATGGATTATTTGAAAAATAAGAGAAGTAGCCCAAATGCCTCTATAATTCTAACATATGTCTGACACATACCTGAGGGGTTTTAAGGACTGAATTTTAAAAGGGATCATTGAGATAGGGGGAAGAAATGAATAGAAATGGAAGGAACAGGATTAAAATGTTTCAAATTTTGCTTGGAACCCTTTGAGTTCCTAAGCAAGTCAAATCTCTGCAAATTTCTCCCTTGATCAAGCAGACTTTCATTTTTATGACTAAATTTCCCCTCCTATGTGTGCTTCTCTGCCTGTTTCTAACAGTCCTGGTTTCATAAATCTTGACTGTTTTTCCCCAACTTTCTTTCTTTGAGTAAATAACAGCCCATTTTTCTGTTTTTCTAAATTTTTACTACTTTGCTTCTGGCCATTTTCTGGATCTTTCTCTCAAGCAGTAATTTTTAATCTTGCTACTTAATCTTGTGAATCCCCTTTATGTCCTGAAGAGGATTCAGCAATTTTCTGTCCACTCTCCACCACTGGGCAGTATCTTTGCCATTCTCCTTTTAGGTAA
Source organism: Urocitellus parryii (assembly GCF_045843805.1). Classification (NCBI taxonomy): domain Eukaryota; kingdom Metazoa; phylum Chordata; class Mammalia; order Rodentia; family Sciuridae; genus Urocitellus; species Urocitellus parryii. Next base: position 115,528,937 of record NC_135539.1, on the reverse strand, counting down.
AATCCTAGGTCTGTTTTGCTTTCCCCTCTTTCTGAGGCCTGATTGCCTAATATGGTAAGGTATTTCCCAGACAAGCCTGCACTGTTGAGATAGAACAACAGCTTGACTAAGTTTAAAGACATGGTAGGTGAGCTATCAGAGAAACTTAAGTTGTTTATGTAGTGAAGTAATATTTTTGTAGTATACTATATAACAACTTCAGTCTGTTTTTTCTTAATAAGCCTTAATTTCTTTTAACAAAGTTAAAAGAATAATAAAATAGAGGTTTTCTTCGCTAACATCTTTATTTTTAGGCAGATAGGGAATGAGAGGGTTTTAATAAGGCTGAGAAACTTAATATCATGCTGATGTTCACAAGGATATAAAAAATAAGGATAGACTTAATAAGCAGTGGCTGTTAGAGTCCTGTTGTGGCCAGCCTCTGGGAATTGGCAGACATTCCACATGTAGAAAGGCAAGCTCTCCTGGATCTGTACTATTGATGTCCATGGATAATCCTGGGAAGGAGATGGAGATTGAGAAAGGGCAGCCAACCGATTCTGTATGGGGAAGTTGCCTGCTACCCAGGGTGTACTGAGGACTCCTCTCTTACAGGCTGACTCCACAATGGCCTGGAAGGATCTCTCCTCTCACTGTACATTTTCTCTTTCTTTGCAACTGTAGTTTCTTAAAATACTATAGATGCTGTGATTTTCTATATATGGGTTGTGCCTTGCTCTAGCCCAAACCACATAAACCATCTTAAGATAAAGTTTCTTTTGGCATCTTCCTTTTATGGACTCTATTAATTTTAGGTCATGCTGTTGCCAAGGAAATTTCAGTAATCAAAGCTTACATGTATTCCTTGGAGACCCTGAAAATTTGGACCCAATGTCCCATTACATCAGTGAGTTCTGCCTTAATCAGAAATCTTTTTTAACATAGAAATAAACTGACCTTCAAGGTTTCTGTTTGGGTTTCATTCAAACATCTTATCCAAAGATGTGAAAGATTTATCTGACCTCTAAGAATGGTGTAGTTAACCTCTTGGCTTTTTCTTTTCTTTCAATTTCTTCTTTCAGCATCTAGCTGCCTTCAAGGTTGTTAGCAACATGTGACCTTACATCTGTTCATTTGCAGGGACCCTTAGGAGCTTGAAATTCTGATGGAGCTTCTCCCTGCCCCCCTCCCCCAATGATTACAAAAGGAAATTTTATGAAGCACAGAAAAGTATACAACAGTGGTTCTCAAAAGCAGCAAGAGCATTTTTAGAAGAGGTTATAAAAATTCCTAAGGGCCCTTTCAGGGAACATAGTGATGGGGCATGTTCTAGATGCATTTATTGGAAGGGATCAGATATGCCAGATGCTAAATTTCGAAAGATGTCTCACGTCCAGCAGTTGTCCTGAGCTTGCTTGACTCTTGACTTTCTCCCAGGACAGTCTAAGATGAAAACCTGTCTAGTATCTGAGTCTCAAACCTTACTTGATTTTATGTACACACTCAATTGGTAGGGAGCAGTTCTGAGAATTCAAACACCATGTAAATTGAGGAGCAACTGCTGAGTTTTGCTCATCCTGATAGTAATGCCATTTATATTATGATGACTTAACAGATTTTACAGGTCTTCATTTTACCTCATGAGAATCTTAAGATGTATCCAAACCTCTTACTGCTTTGTTATGCCTCCTAATGATATTGGAACAAGAATTAACACATTGAAAAGTACATATTTAGGGGCTGAAGGTGTGTCTCAGTGGTAGAGAGTGCATGAGACTCTGTTCAATCCCCAGCATCCAAGTACACACACACACACAGTTTGTTATAAATTTCTTCACATTTATTTCTTCTCACTATGTTATTTTTCATGATTTTAACTAAGTTTGGTATAAGTGAATTTCATTTCAGGATAGTAAATGTGAAGGGTATTAAAAATATTTGTTGTAAAAAGGGAATCGCTTTTTTCTATAAAGAATAAGAAAAAACTTTCATAACCATACTATTCAGAAAAAAAAAATATTGCTAGCATTGTGGTGAATTTCCTGCTGGTATTTTTTCAGTTTATCTTTGAAAAAAGAAAATATTCAGGGCCAACTAACGATGTTCTTGAGAAAAGGATCATTTTCAACTTGAGCATTCCTGGAACCCCATCATTACCATTATGACAGTTCATACAGTTGTCTTCAAAGAAGTTGGGGTTCAACTCTTTTATCAAAGTAGTCAGTCCTATGATGGCTTTGATCATAAGAGAGCCTCCAGGAATAATTGTTCCCCTTTCAGTTGGAATCTAAGGGTTACCTTGGTTACGAAAGTATTCATTTCTTCTGCTGATGGCATGGCTAGAGAGTCTTAACCATGGCTTAGGCTTAGTTAATGTTAGAGTTCTGGGCCCATGATTGAAGTATAAAGCTTGGTGTGGGATTTGAAGCCCATTTTCAGCAAATGCAATGTTTATAGACTTGCCCCTGCAGGAATGTTGAATTGAGGCTCTAACCAATGCTGCCTTTGAAAGTGTTGTTTTAGTAGGACCTAAAAGATAGGATAGTTGGGGTGAAAATGTAAAGATGAAAATTTTTTTTATATTTATTTTTTAGTTTTCGGCGGACACAACATCTTTGGGTTTTTTTTGTTTGTTTGTTTGTTTTTTGTATGTGGTGCTGAGGATTGAATCCGGGCCGCACACATGCCAGACGAGCGCGCTGCCGCTTGAGCCACATCCCCAGCCCTAAAGATGAACATTTACAAGTTACCAGTTTTAATTTTTCTCCATGCCATCTCAGTTTTCAATCAAGCAAGTTCAAGAATCAGATAATAACCATTTAGGGGCCATGAATTTCTTCATAGGGAAACCGTAGTTTTGTATCCAAATATGATCCTTAATGTGCATGAATGTTCACACAGAAGTACCTTAACAGAGTTTGGGATTTTAGAAATACTTGATGTTTTTTGTGCTTTGGAATTTTTTTAAATGTTTTCTTATAATTTGAATTCTATAGCTTAAACTATGATGATGTTTTTGGCAACTGAGGAAAAGAAGGGCATTATTAAAATCTATTAGTAGGGGCTGGGAATGTGGCTCAAGAGGTAGCGCGCTCGCCTGGCATGCGTGCGGCCCGGGTTCGATCCTCAGCACCACATACAAAGATGTTGTGTCTGCCGAAAGCTAAAAAAATAAAATAAAATAAAATATTAAAGTTCTCAAAATAAAATAAAATCTATTAGTAGAACTGGGCATGGTAGTGCACACCTGTAGTCCCAGTTATTTGGGAGGTTAAGATAGGAGTATCAGTTGAGCCCAGGAGTTTCAGGTCAGCCTGGGCAACATAGACCCAGCGAAGAGGGCAGATATTCTCCAGTACTATGTGCTAGGGGTGGACAAACCAGCCTAGGCTTCATTTTGTCACATAAACACTCTAGATAAGGGTTCAGCAAATGTTTTATGTAAAGGGACTGATCGTAAATATTTTCTACTTTGGGGGTCATGTTGCCTTGTTGTAACTATTTGACTCTGCTATTACAGTGGAAAAACAGCCATAACAATTATGTAAATAAATGGAGTAACTGTTCCAATTAAACTTTATTTACAAAAACAGGCTGGTGGACTGAATTTGACACAGTTTGCTGGCCTCTACACCAAGTTACTGATCTAAAAAAATGTTTTGCTGATGTCAACATGACTCGAAGTGTCAATTTTCTGTCATCTGAGCATAATTCTCCTGATTTACCATCAATGTTTTTGCAGGGTGGGCAAGGGAAATCATCTGTTTAGAGGCATGTATGTTGTCTGTCTGCACTTGGAAAAGCATTAATGAGAAGCTTCCTGAATGGGATAGTGAACAGAGAGGGAAATGGATCCAGGTCATTTTAATGTAGTTCTGTTCTGTTTCAGTTCTTTACCTCTTGAGGAAAAAGTCTAGAATGATTCTCCCAATGTGTCCCCATTTGCTTTTCTCATCTGATCCTGTTCCTCTTCCCTCCCAAAGATCTGTCTTTGAGGTTAGCTGAGATTACAATTTTGGGATATATAATTAGTTGCCACTTAAGACATTCTGTTTTTGTAAACTGTGACCAAAAGTGACTTTGACTTAAAGTGTGTTTGTGAGAAGATTGTTAATTGCTGTCATTCACTTTGATTACTGGTTGTCTTTGGATTCCTTAGTCAGACATAGAGTATGGACCAGGCATGGTGGTACATGCCTGTAATCCCAGCTACTCAGGAGGTCGAGACAGGAGGATTGTAAATTGGAGGCCAGCCAAGGCAATCTAGCAAAACCCCGTCTCAAAATAAAAGGTCTGGGGATATCACTTAGTGGTGGGGCACAGTCCCCACCATGGCAAAAAGAGAGAGAGAGAGAGAGGGATTATAGAATTTATTAGTCTTTTGCCTTATCAACTTTCAGTCTTCTTATAATATGCAAGAAAAACTTTTTGGAGATTTGTGGGGAGGGTGACAAAATCTGCAAAGCTTTGACCCTGCTTGCCTGAAATGATAGCTGAGAGGAGTAGATTTTTGGAGAGAGAAACTGAAATCCTGATTCTTCAACAAACTTTAAGAAAGTGATGAAAGTTGACCATATGTCAGAGTAAACTCATGTAAGGTATAGTAATTGAGCATGGGTTCACACAACTAATTTTTTGCCAAGTAAGCAAAATCAGATCCTTAATTGAGACTAAGGGTCTACTCCATGTATGTCATGCTGTATGAGAAGGACTCTTAGGTCACTGGTGACCTCTACTGCTCTGGAATGAAGTCAATGAAACGTTTGGATGACTTATAAATAATTTCTGGAATGTTTGAGTTAGAACTAAGAGTACATGTGGATATTTGTATCCATAAAGTTTCAGTGATAATAACCCAATAGGGAAAGCATCTATAGTAATCTCTCTCAAACTTGTTGATATGTCGCTGGAGTCATTTGTTTATGCTGTAAATTTTTCAGACCTTTCTCCCTTGAGATTCTGAATTAGGAGGGGCATGATAGTAAAGCTTGGAAATATTGTAACTGTCTCCTAGGTGATTTTTAATAGGCAAATTTGACAGTGTTCCTAGAGGTATGTTTATGGATTGCTAACATCCCAGGTAGGTCATCATTAAAAAGTAGGGTTAACTGTGGCACCCTGAGAGAGCTTAGAACCAAACTCTACTCCTTCCTGACTTCCAGAAATGTACATTTAACTCAGAATACCAAATTCTCAAAGCCCTCCCAGAACAGTCTAATCTCATTTGGGAAGTCTTTTGCTTATATAACAGCATGCATTTGTTCAACCAACCTGTATTTATTGTTTATCCACTATGTGTCAGGCACTGTGCATTAGACAATGTTCCTGCCCCTCATAGAGGCCATATTCTACTGGAACAGAAGATATTCCTATTAGACTTCCAAGATGAGATGTCAAGTAGACAATTAGGCATAAGAATCAGCTGCTCATGGGAGTGAGAGTAAAGCTGCAGAGGTAAGTATTTTGCAGTCATTCCCTTAGGTGACTGCGATGATATTTTAGACATGGTATTTTAAGACTGGGTGAGATCACCAAGAAAAGAATATAATTAAAGAAGGAAAGAGGGCCCAGGATTAAGCTCTAGATTACTACAGGCTGGCCCTAAACTAAAGCAGGAATATTTCTTTCATAGCACATATACAAATAACTTGGTAGATCTCTTCTTGGGAAAATGAGATGATTAACACACACACTCTGTATATCCCTCCTCTTCTGTGAACATCCCTTATACCTAGAAAGCAAAGGATCTAGATGAAGGATAATGAAGTAGATGTCTTATGTTAAATATGGACAGAATGGAAACACTTTAACCTGTGAAAACAGCAAGGTTTACTATTTTTCTGGATGTGGATAATGAAACATGAAGAGGAGTCTAGGGTGATTGGAGGATATGTGGATTGTTAGAAGCAGCATTGATTTTGGAGCCAGAAGACTTAGGCTGGTTACATCTCTTATTAGCTGTATGATCTTAGAAAAGTAGTTTAATCTCTGTGAACTCTCAAAGTTCTTTCATCTATAAAAATAAGATTATCCCTATTTTGTAGCTTCATATAAGAAACAGCAATTATAATGTACTTACAAGATTTTCTGGTATTAGTAGCAATAATGTAATTACATTTTCACTAATTGTAATAGGCAAAGACTGAAAAGATAATGCCCAGTTTAGGTGAGAATGTGGTGAATTGGGCCTTCCCATGTTGTACTGGTGAGTGCCTACTATGTGGAAAACCTTAGGTACTATTGACCAAAACAGACTTAGTCCATTTAGCTATTTATAATAGTGGGGAAATTGGAAACAACCTAAATGTCCATTATTTTGGCAGTAGTTAAGTAAACTATGATTCATCCACACAGTGGAATGCCATGAATCATAGTTTGTCCTACCATTCCCAGCCTGCTGGCCACACAGGGGTGTTGCCTTGAATCAGGGTCAGGTATAAAAGCAGCCATTAAAAGTGAGTTACAAATATAATGCAATCTGGATAAATAATTATGATAAAATATTACTGAAAGAACTAAATGTAGACTCATGGAGGTATTATGATTGCAGCTATGGGGGAATAGAGGACACACAGGACCAGGTGAGAAGACCAGGGAGATAGCCACCAAGTGTTAATAGTGGCTGTATTTGTGGTGACACTAAATGTGACTGACCTATCCCTGCCCCCCGATTAAATGCTTTGGTAATGGAAACTTAACAAAACTTGAACGTTTGCATGAAAGTGAAGGCTGCTTAGTGGCCTGATCATGAACTGAACAGGAATTTTGTCAGAGAGCTTTGTCCCTTTCTTCTGATTGGTTGCCTATTTCATCTGTGTCAGAAATACTGAACAGTGAATAGAAATCTACTGGACACCTACCCCACTATCATGTATATCCATTGTAGGTGTTTGTTGCATTTTAGGTGCAACAGACCATGTCACACATACAACAGTGTAGATGGTAAGGTACTTTCAATGAATGTTGTTTTAGAAAACAGTATGTCTATGGGAGTTGGAAATTATCTACACAAGATTGTAGATAGTTTAACTACACAAGATTGTATATGCTCCATCCTCCAGACCTTTGAAGTCCAAATCAGCTTGGATTTTACTGCATTGTGGCAAATGTAAAGAGTTTGTACACATTCTTATCATGACCCGTAGTCAAAGCTCTGAGAAACTCCAAGATTTATTTTTTAATTTTCCTGCCACTTCAACCCAATTTTTTCTATTTTTTTAGCTACATCTCCAGCCCTAATTAATTATTTATCCACTTATCCTTCTGTTTAAAAATTCCAACATTAATCTTTCATTCCTTATCCTTCTGTTTAAAAACTTCAACATTAACCTTTTATTCCTAATTTCCTTTCTTACATTTCTGTTAATATAAATCCCTCCCCCCACCCCCAAAACTAAGGATTGAACCCAGGGTGCTCTCTCACTAAGTTGCCTGGGCTGGCCTCAAACTTTAAAATCCTCCAGCCTTAGGTTTCTGAGTAGCTCATGTTACAGGGTATGCCACTATGCCTGACTGTTCACATAAAATTTCTAATTGTACTATCTTTAACATGTATAGGCTCAGATCTCTCACATCCTGTAACTTTGCTTCATACTGCTTAGTTTTGTCTTCATCTACACTTTGATCTTGTCAGCTTGATATTTACTATTTTTTTTGTCTCCTCAGCTATTAGTGACAGACATGTTTGTAGAAAAGACATCCTACACTTTGTTTTGTCTGAACTTGTATGTAGGGTTTTTGTTTGGGTCTAGGTTGATTTGCTTTTTCTATTTAAAACTTAGGTTGTGTCTACACCCATAGAGAAACTTTATCCAGCCACTAGGCTGTTCCTCTGCAGAGTGGTAATTAAACAAAACCAAGCATCTGTGATTCTTCTGACTTCCATTTGATTCAAAGACTGATTGCAAGAATGCATGGTTTTCTTCCTTTTCCTTCAAATTATTTACTCAGCAAACTGCATAATGGAGGAGTCAGCCTACAAAATTGTTGAGGTCACAGAAAATTATTTCTAGAAGGTACTTTTAAGGTATTCTAGCCCAGCTTCTTTATTTTGCAGATGTAAAGACCTGGGACCAAAAAGGAGGCAGAGCTTAACCTAAGTTGTATAATAAGTTAGTGGTAGAGAACAAACTAGAGCAGTTCTGAGTTCCCAGTCCAGCATTCTTTCCACTGTGCTGATGGCGGTCTTCCAGGTGCAGAAGTGCAGGTTGGTGCTTATAACAGTATTCTGCTAGCTGCAATGGCCCTTCCTCGGGCTGGGGAAAGCACCGTGTTCTTTTGTTCAGTCTGATTCCATTTATGGAAAGTAATGGCAGTTTGTACAAAAAGTTTATGGTAAAAGATTACTGATATCCCTGGTTCCTTACCTTTTTAAAACCATCTTTCCTCCATTTTTGATTTTCCAATACATCTGTTATCTATTTCAATGCAAATGTGTGTGTGTGTGTGTGTGTGTGTGTGTGTGTGTATGCGTACACACATACATATATATATATATTCCAAATAATGGAAATTTTCTTCCACTACAGTTTATTTTGAGTTTGGGTATTATATGCAAATGTCTATAAGACTGGTGAGATCAGGATAATTGAACTGCTCTCATTTCAAAAGTGAAAGCCATTCTGGGACTTCTAGGGCAGAATGGCAGAGTGAGCACATTCTGAATCTTATCCCTCACATTCCAAAACAGAACTGATGGATAAATATTTTTTAAAGTTTTTTTTTTTAATTAGTCATACTTAAAAAAAAAAGAAGGTCAGTGTTGGCTGGTAATGGGGAGAAAAGAGACTGTGTTAGGTGAGCTGTGAATGGATACAGGCAATTGGACGGGATTTTTTTTCAAGGAGAACTTGAATTCAGGAGCCAGGGACACACTATACTGTCTGCAAATAGGTGCTGTGTTCATTTAGGTCATCCCAGTAGTGTTAATGCCAGAAATAAGCTGCTTGTTCCTGAGCAGAAGTAGAGGAAGACTAGCAGAAGCAAGAAAGCACAGGCACCCAGTGACCCATTCAAGGTAGAATTGGACTCAAACTTTTATTTTTCTTTTAAAGTACTGAGGACTGAACTCAAAGGGGCTTTACCACTGAGCCATATCCCAGCCCTTTTTTTTTAATTTTTTAGTTATTGATGGACCTTCATTTATTTATTTATTTGTTTATACGTGGTGCTGAGAATGGAACCCAGTGCCTCACACATGCTATCATTGAGCCACAACCCCAACCCCTATTTTTTTTTTTTTTTTTTATTTTGAGACAAGGTCTCAGTAAGTTGCTTTAGGGCTTCACTAATTTGCTGAGACTATCCTCAAACTTGTAGTTCTCCTGCCTCAGCCTCCTGAGTCACTGGGATTATAAGCATGCACCACTGCCCCAGCTCAAACCATTTTTAACTGAACAATCTAGAAGTGGAATACCTAGAAGAAAGAAGACCCCAGAGCAAGCAGCTTACAGTCTGGTTCACTGTAGGCATCTTACCAGATCTAAGCTAAGGCGATTTGAAACTTCCTGTAGACACAGGTACACCAAACTATCATAAAAACTGAGGGCTCAAAACATTACAAAGAACCTGATAAAACTTTAGACCATGAAAAGCAGTTACGAGACCCAACAAATAAGAGAATTTGTACCTGAGAAAAAAAGAGTAATATGAGAATTCAAAATGAGTTAAAATTCTCCCTATATAGAAATGTTAGGTTTCATAAAACCAGAATAACAGGTAACAAAACAAGAAGAGAAAGGTTTTTTAAAAATCATTTAGACATCTTGAAAGTGAAATATAATATTGAAATAAAAGAGCAGTTAGGTTGTACAGCATACTTTTTATAGATTAAGAGAAAACTAGTAAATTAGAAAATAGAACTGAGAAAAGCTTTCAGAATGCATTTTAGAAGGAGAAATAATGAAAGAGAGAACTCCAAAGTAGTGGGCCAAGGCGGACCGCAGGGGTCTAATATACAATTGAATACACAGCTTAACATAACCATCATCATCTCTGTGGCTCGCTGGTCAACCAGTCAACCACTCGTTCTGGCAAAAATGCCATGCATCATTCCAACTCGGCTGTGGCTCTCAGCAACTGGAATTACAAGCATGCAACACTGTGTCCAGCTTATATTCTGTTTTTAAAATGACACTGAAAGGTAAAACATAAAAGTATGAGAAAAAGATATTGCAAATACTCAAAGAGAAAATTGGCAATATTAACATCAAAAGATAATTTTATACAGAAAGCATCAAATGATGGAAAGATAGGTCTTGTTTATTAAAAAAAAAGGAATAATCCCCCCCAAAAGGAAACAATCCTCCAAAAAGATATAAAATAGTGAATTTGGGAAATTAATAATATTGTCTCAAATACTGACAGAATTACAAACAATGCATCTGTAGTCAATGTTGCCAATTTTAATTTGCCTCTCTCAGAAATCAGCATGTCTGACAGAAATACTTAAGGATTTAAAGGATTTGAACAACATAATTAACCAGATTAATCCAATAGATAAGAAGCATACATGGAACATTATATCATAAGGACCACATGAAATTAAAAGTGAACATTTACTAATTTATTCAATAAATATTTATTGATCGACTGCCTGATATTTGCCAGATAATGTTCTAGATACTTGGAATCCATTAGTCAACAAAATTTACAAAGATCCTGTTAAAGCATATGTTCTAGCAGGGAATAGTGGGAGGAAAGAGACAGTAAACAATAAATATACTAAAAAATATAAGATGTTAGACACTGATACAGTTTAAAAAGAGTTGGTTAAGGTGGATTCAGTGGAGATGTTTTGGTATCAAATTAGGGGGTCAGAGTAAATTTTTTCAGTATTTTGAGATTTGAACAAAGATATGAAGCTGTTCAAACTACTCACCAAGACATCTGGAGGAAGATTATTCCAGGAAAACAGAACAACTGGAGCAAAGGCTATATGGTGGGAAAGTAAGAAATGGCACATGTAAGAAATTATAGGAGAAATTAGTAGGAAAGAGAATCAGATTATGTAAGTATAGTGTGTTATAGGCCTTGGTTATATACTCTGAGTAAAACAAGAGTCCATTCATTGCAAGAATTTGAGTAGAAAAGTGACATGATCTGACTTAAAGTTTCAAATCACTCTAGCTGCTGTGTTGAGATTAGATTTGAGATAAGAGCAGAAACCAGGACAGTTAGCATAATCCAGGCAAAAGATGATGGGTGCTTGGATCATATGGTAGCAGTAGAGATGTAGAGAGTTGGTAAAATTCTGGATACATTTGAAAGAAGATCCAGTATTTCCTGAAGGGTCTTGTGTGGGATATGAGATTCTATGGCTTTGGCCTAAGCAACTGACTGAACTGAAATGGAGAAGCTTGCAGAGGAAGCAGGTTGGGCAAGAAAACTGAGAATATAGCCTAGGGTAGTTGAGTTTGAGATCTCTGGATATCCAACTGGAAAACTTGGTAGTTGGGTGTACAAATCTGTGGAGCATTTAGATGATATTTAAATCTAGGAGACCATGAGACAATGGAGACACGACATGGAAAAGGAAGTATGCAGTGTCCAATGAGAGTGAGAAAATTAATCATTTAGGAGGTAGTTATCAACTGTGTTATATGTTCTGAAAGGTCAAGTAAGATGAAGACTAAGAACTGATCATTGATTCTGGTAACATAGTAACCTTAAGGAAGAGTGGTTTGAGGGAAACAGTGGTGGGAGACACATTGAGAGAAGAGGAATTGGAAACATTGGGGAAAAGTCAGTTTTTTAAAAATCTTTTTCAATAAAGGGGGACAAAGAAATGCATTGGCATCATGCAGGGGAAATATAGTCAAGAGAAGGGTTTTCTTTTAAGATGGGAGAAATAAGCCAGCTGCAGTGGTACAAACCTACAGTCCAAGTAACTCGGGAGGCTGAGGAAAGAGGATCACGAGTGTGAGGCCAACCTCAACAACTTAGTGAGACTCAGTCTCAAAATAAAAAGGGCTGAGAATATAGCTCAGTGGTAAAGCACCACCACCACCACTACCCCCCAAGAAAAAAATGATGGGAGATATAGGTGCATGTTTGCTAATGGGAATGATCCAGGACAGAAATAGGAAATAGATATGACAGTGTAGGAGGAAGAGTGAACTGTTGTCATAAGGTCCATGAGTAAAATCTTGTGAGGGACACAAGTTGAAGGACTGGCTCTAAATAGAGCTATGTTAAATTCACCAGTGATAACAGGTGAGAGAATGGGAGGTGGTAATGAGAGTCTGTGGAAGTTCTCTTCTGGTTGCTTCAGTTTTCTAATGAGTTAGAAAACAAGACGAAAGAGCCAAGGAATGAGCATGAGGAAGGAAGTGTTAGATGTTTGGTTGAAAGGAAAAGGGATCCTTAAGAATACACTGAAGGTTAAAATAAAGAATTTAAATTGAGATCACTGAGCATGATTGTATGTTTTTATCTAGCCACATTTAAGTTACACAGGAGCTGGTGTGGAACAGGGAGGAAATTGGATTTGAACAAGGTCATTTCGCAGAATATTCTAAAGGGAGAAAGGGGAAAGAGAGTGCCGATAATAATGGACCATGGAATTTAAGCTAGGAAAGCAAGGGAATTAAGGGCATCAAGGGCATGAGACAGTACAGTTCCACAAGAAGATGATGAGATAAGCCTTCAACTCAACACAGCAAGTTAGCATGCGTGAGGCCCGGATGGATCCCCAGCACCTGGGACAGAGGAGGGAGAATAGCAGCAGCCATGGTTAGCAAGAAAATAGAGTGAGCCCAAATAAAATAGAAGGAATGAAATAAAATTAATATCAAAACAAACTACTGAACAAAAAAATAAAATATCCATGGAATGGTTGGTAACCCCAGAAGTTGATTATATAAAAAGGTTGAATACAATAAACCTTTGGTAGTCTGATTTAAAAAAGAGTAGATGTAAACAAACAGTATTAGGAAGGAAAAGGGGGACAAATTATAGATAAAACAGAAATATAAGACATTATGTTGAATAACTGTATGCTATAATAAGCCTGAAAGTTTAAGTGGACATTGGGGAAAATAGAAGATATCAAGATGAATCAAGTAATAGGAAAATGGAAAAGTCTGATAACCATTAAAGAAAATTAATCATATTTTAACCACCACCACTATAACAATGACCTCCTGCCAAAGACCTCAGTTCTACACCAATTTGGGGAACAAATTTTACCTTCGGGTTTCATCTTCAAGCCTTCAAGAAATATATTTGTTTTATAGAAACTGTTAGGTTGGTGGCAAACAGGAACTGTTTCAAAGAATAAAAAGAAAGAAACCAGCATTCACACTAGCTTGTCTTGCTTCCAATAAGACTGAATACTTTCCACAAACAGCACTAAAAAAAAAAAAAGACATTTGACCTTGTACCTAGGCTGTACAAGTTTCATGGGTTAGAACATCGGATTTTCTTTTTTAACTGGAGATTGAACCCAGGGCTAATATAAGCACTCCGCCCCTAAGGCACATCCCCCAACTTTTAAATTTTATTTAGAGACAGGATCTAGCTAAATTGCCCAGGTTGGCCTCCAATTTGCAATTCTCTGCCTCAGCCTCCTGAGCTCTGGGATTACAAGCGTGTGCTCCAAGCCCTGGCTCTCAAAAGTAAAATTTGATGGTCACCATTCTGGGTGGTGAACAGTAGTATATCTGCTTTGCTGTTTGAATTTTGATTCCAGTTGTAATGATGGGTTTTGGATATTCAGTCAGTCTGTATTATGACCAGTAGTGGGTTTTGTTTTATTTTGTTTTGTTTTTTTTTTTTTTGCAGCACTGGGGATAGAATCCAGGGCCTTGTACATGGCTAGGCAAGCCCTCTACCACTGAGCTACATCCTCAGCCCAGTAGAAGATAGCTAAGTCACCAACAGTCTAAGACATGGAAAAGTAATTTTTTGTTTGTTTGTTTGTTTGAGTGTGGTGCTGAGCATATGGAGGTCAACTATGTGACCTTAACTTGAATCACAATTGTTATCATCCCAAATCAGCCAACCCAGGTAGTAACATGACACCCAGCACTGTGTAGAGACCACTTTGAGCAGTACTGAAGACTCTTGGCTATTAGCATCTCCATGCTCTCTGTGCTCAGAGAACAACTCTTCATGTATGTGTACAGTCAGCTAGGTCACTGTGAAGCTTAATTCTTCCCTATACTGCATTCGAAGCAACAGTCTAGGAATCTAATTAATTTGATTCCCACATTGCTCCTGTTTACCACAAACATCGCCATGCCTCATGAACCTCACAAGTAGTATTTCCTAGAGACGTGCATCTGTAGCCCTCGTACTCTTCCACAGTGTTTGCCTCCGCATAATTGTATTTATGCGAAATTAAACTGTCATTGCAATGTGGGGATGACAGAGTTGACAGGACCATTAACTTGTGTACCCTCAGAATTGTTACCTGTTTCCCCCATAGATAACTAAAGGAACTTTTTTTCTGAATTATGATGTGGGTTTGAAATGCATTGTTTAAAAAATGTAAAGAGACTGTTCTTTACTTACCAATGGGTCTAAGTAATCTGGACAAAAATAATATTCTTCCTATGAAATATTTTTCTTTGAACTTTTTCTCTCTTATGTTGGTTAAAGGTTTATTTGTTTTGATTTTTTGGCATCTCGTATTATCTTAGGCTCAGGGAAAAGCTTTTGTATCATTTTCAGAGGTATAGTCATATTTTTGGCAAGAATCAAAGCTTAACCCCTGCTCGCCCCCGCCACCCACTGCCCACAGAACCCCAGACGAAGGAGAAAACTGATCTCTAAGCAAAATGTGAAAGGCAGAAAAAAATAAAAGTTGCTTGTTTAGAGAATTCAGTCAACTTAGAAGAAAATCGTTTGAAAATGTGAGATAAAAGAATTGAAAATTAAAACCTACTAGTACAATAGCATCTTTTATCTTTAACTGTTTTAAAGTATTTATAACTGAAAACATAGATATAAAATATGGTACATATACAACAAACAAAACATAGACAAACAATTACACTATATATGTCAACAGTGTCTGCAAAACAGAAAAGGGTAGACGTCAACTCATTGTAGACCAGCAACATTCTAATAAACTCTGTTTCAGGATCTATGCTATCATAAGAACATTAGGCCAGGAGTGGTGACACACACCTTTAATCCCAGCTATGTGGGAGGCAGAGGCAGGAGAATCACAAGTTCAAGGCCAACCTGGGCAAGTTAGCAAGACCTTGTCTCCAAAAAGGGCTAGGGATGTAGCTCAGTGATGAAGCGCCACTGGGTCAATCCCTTGTACCATAGATAGATAGCAGGTTGAGGCAGGAGGATGACAAGTTGGAGGGCAGTGTTGACAACTTAGTAAGACCCTATCTCAAAATAAAAAATAAAAAAGCCTGGGGGTGTCGCTAAGGAGCAGAGCATTCCTGGATTCCATCCCCAGTACCATAAAAAAATAAAAATAAAATAACTTCATTGAGATATAATTTATATACAATAAACTGAATGTATTTAAAATGTATCGTCTGATGAATTGGGGGATAATGCATGCATGAAGCTTATCTTTCCAACTCTACCTTTGTGTGTTTGTGGTGCTGTGTTTGAACCCAGAGCCTCATACATGCTACACAACTGCTTTAGCCTGGAGCTATATTCTCAGCCCAACTCTACTTAACTCTTTTGTAATCAAGTTTTAACAAAAGTGTTAAACAATTAAATTTTTAGTTGTAGATGAACACACTGCCTTTATTTTATTCATTTATTTTTATGTGATGCTGAGGATCGAACCCAGTGCCTCATACATGTGAAGGCAAGCACTCTACCACTGAGCTGTACAACCACAGCCCAAACAAGTCATATACCTTTAAATTACATATACATTACAGTATTTAGACAACTATGTACCTTGTTAAATAAACAAACCTTTTGCCACTTTTCAACTAAACAAAAAGACCTGATTTGCCCTGTTAATGCTTCTGATCAATCCATCATGTGTTTTTTTCTCATCAAGGTGTTGTGAGCATTTTGGCAGGGTGATTCTTCACACTGTGGGTCTGTCTCTGGCATAGCAGGACATTCAGCATCCCTGTCCCTGACCTATTAAATTACAGTAGCACTTTCCATCATTGTGACAATTAGTATCCCCACATATTTCCAGATGCCCTGTGGTAAGTATTGCCCCTGTCCCTGCCCTTGAAAAACCTCAGATTCTGAATTGCCCCTTCTAACTTTACTACTGTTTCCATCCTGTGGGGCCTACAAAGACATGTGTGAAGGTTTTGGGAAAAGCTGCATGAGTTGTTCACATAAAAACGAGGTAGCTTTTCACTGTTTGCCTTTTTAAGCTGTTGCTAAATTTAAGTTTAACTGCAAAACAGTAAACTCATGAACCAATTCTAGGATGGGTTTTAGAACGATTTTCTTAAAGGGCCTTTATAATCCCTTGTCCTTAAGTGAAATTCTGTTCTTTAAACTTTCATAACACTAAGGCATGATTATTTAACTATATGAAAGCAAAATTGGGAACATTTTTGTAATTTTCAAAATAACTAACAAAAATTATCGTGTGCCCCGTTCTGGTCAACTTGTTGATCCTGTTTCGCCTTGACTTTGTTGCTGCCTTAGGCCTCAGATGACACTGTCCCCACCCTACCCCCCCAAATCACAATAGCCCACCAGAGTGTACACAGGCCTTTCAGGGATATGTATGTTGGTTTGATTTTTAGCTTTTATTGCTTTTTCATGAAGAACACATGTCAAAAACCTTTATTAGACTGAAAAAATGGTGTGGCTTCTCCCTATTTACATTTCCTTATGTGTGGAATGAAGACCAAATCTTCATTCTGGAATGATTCATTTCAAAGGAGAAGTGAGGATAAGATATTCATTTCATGATAGAATCCCTCATGTGCCTATCAGTAAGGAGCAGTCTATGCTAGAGTCATCAATGAATGAGAGTTACCATCACTGATCTGGCCCATCACCAAAGAAAGGGGAGGATTTTCACAGCACATAAACTAAAACAAAGAATTAACATGGGAAAATGAAGAAGGGGGCATGTGACCAGGAATCTGTTTCCTCCAGAATTTATTCACCCCCAAATAATGATTATAGCCCTTCTAGGTACCCCAAAGCAGAGCAACAGATCAATACACAGGCTAGTGAGTGAAGCTCTTATTGGTTTTATCTTCCGACTTGGCTGTGTGTCATCGATGGTCTCCTTAAAAACAGCTTATTTGTTTACTATGAGATCAGAAATTATTTATATAAAAACATATAGAAAAGTAGGGCTTGATTATTAATGTTGGTAGTGTAGAGACTTTATATAAACCTTGAGATTTCCTGTAGTCTTTTTGAAAATAGCAATCATGTCTTAAAGAACTTTATATATCCCTCTGGACCTGTAGAGTAGAGGAGGGGGGTCTGGGGGGAAAGGGGAGGTTCTAGAGAGTGAAATTGATCAAATTGTGTTATGTACATATACATAAGTAATTTTTTGTGTTACTAGGTATTGAACTCATGAGTGCTCTATCACTGAGCTATATCCCCAGCCCTTTTTATTTTAATTTTGAGATAAGGTATTGCTAAGTCACTGAGGCTGGTCTTGACCTTGGGATCCTCCTGCCTCAGCACCTTGCGTTCAGTGAGCACTTAATAGTTGTTAGGTAGATTAATGCCAGAAAAGTATCTGCTGATAATGAAAAATAAAAATTTATTCTTTGGCTCCTATACTCATATACTCATAAATAGGCCTGAAAATCACCATTCTGTTCTCTTAGCTCCAAAAGGAGAAAAAGACAACTTAAACTGTTTCTAACTGATAATACTTGACTTAACCTTCTTTCCTCAGTGTGAACTACAATACAATATATGTTGTGGCTATTAAAAGTTTATAAACTAAGCTACTAAAAATTAGCATGCAGGAAAAGGCAGATAAATTTTTGAAAGACTAAGTAATGTCTATCAAACTATCGATGATCCTCTTTGGATCTTAAAGTCCTGAGGCTTGCAAACCATGTTCACTTTCCCAAGGAACTTTCCCATACCTTTGCTATATCTGTGATAGCAAGGAATTCTTTTGTCACTGTGCTAAAAATAGATTATTAAATATTATAGTTCTAGATTATTGTTTAAAGTTTGAGGATACTTCAGAAAAGCCCAGAGCTAAAGTTCTTTGGCTGAAGTCATTCAACATTTATTTATTGCCTTAAACATCTCATAGTTGAAGTTGAGGTTCATTTCTGACATTTATGAGGGTCAATGGGAAGGTCTTTTGTGATCCTCTTAGCCAGGAGCACTCCAGAATTTTATTCTGCTCCCCCTTTTTTTCTTTTTTGAGATAAAGGAATTTGAAAGTTCATAGATAGGGACTGAAATTATGAAACTACTCTCAGATATATTTTTAAAATAATTCTAAGAGATTTTTTACAATTGTAGATTGATTTAAAAAAAAAAAAAAGCTTCTCTAGGTTTTGCAAGCCCGTAGATTTTTTTATTGTTTATTTTTTATTTTTTTGATATTGGGGATTGAACTCAGAGGCACTCAACCACTGAGCCACATCCCCAGGCCTATTTTGTATTTTATTTAGAGACAGAATCTCACTGAGTTGCTTAGCACCTCGCTTTTGCTGAGACTGGCTTTGAATTCTCAATCCTCCTGCCTCAGCCTCTGGAGCTGCTAAGAACAGGTGCACGCCACTATGCCCAGCCGAGCCCATAGAATTTTTATAAGAATTATTTTTAGTAATTGTAGTTGATATACAGTTTTGCCAATATAGTTTACCCCCTCTTTTGCATACATATTTATACTTGTATAAGAGTAAGATATATATATATATATATATATATATATATATATATATATATATATATATATATATATATATATATATTGGCCTGTTGGTGGAACCCAGGGCCTCATGCATGCTAGGCAAGAGTTGTACTACTGGGTGACATACCTCAGCCCTTAGTATTTTATTTTGAGACAGTCTTACTAAGTTTCTCTGGGTGGCCTCAAACTTGTGATCCTCCTGCCTCAGCCTCCCAAGATAGCTGGGATTACAGGCATTTGCCATGGCACCCAGCCATCAAAAATCTTAAAAATCAGTTTGGCTGTGACCCAAAGTGCAAATGCCATTCTTTCTACCCTCTCTATTGCTTCTGTACCTTCTTTCCTTACATGCTCTTCAATTCTCACCCCTCTCAAAACCTCTTATTACACTAACTTTTTTAAAAAAATATATAATTTTGTTCTGTTCTTGATAAATATTATAATCCCTTTTGCAGGCTAATAGTCTCCACTGAATGGCAAATGCAGCAAGCAGAATGAGATGAGGGTTTCCCCCCACCCTTGGAGCTTAATAATTATATCATGTTTGATGTCCAAACTGCAATGGGCTTGAAAATTCAAAAAACAGAGACAACTACTACCATGCCCCCTGCCTTCATATAGCAGTGAACAGTGCTGATCTTGAATTGTCAGGTTTTTAGAGGAAAAGGAGAACCTTGTTCTTCATTTAGGAAAAAGCAAGTGGGAATTCCAACTACTCTGTCCTTGAGATGATAGTAAGTACGGGTTCCTCTAGTTGAAGCCCTTCAGTGATGTTCAAGGAATCTCCATTCATGTCATAGACTACAGAAGCGTTTGCCGAGTGCATTTGACTAGTATGGATGTTGCATGGTGAAACTAACTGTCTGGGGCTGGGGATGTCGCTCAAGTGGTAGCGTGCTCACCTGGCGTGCGTGCGGCCCGGTTCCATCCTCAGCACCACATACAAACAAAGATGTTGTGTCTGCCAAAAACTGAAAAATAAATATTAAAAAATTCTCTCTCTCTCTCTCAAAAAAAAAAAAAGAAAAGAAACTAACTGTCTGGAAGTGGAGATGATTCTCAGTATTATGTCAACTATAATAATAAATCATTCTCTGCTGGCTTTTAGCAGTGGTTGTCTACTGGATCCCAAATTTGGATTTTTAAATAGTGACTATTTTAGTGTTTATCAGGTTTTACTGATCAAACAGTATAATACAGGTTAAATTTAGTTCAAAGCACATGTCCTTTGTCAGTTAGTTGCACAGATGGGAGACTATGACTATCCTTCTACCCCCAGTAAAAACTCTTCTTGCTCTTCTCACCATCAAGGGACTTGTACTGAGCATCTTCACACCACTGATTTTCAAACTTTTGACCATGACCCATGGTAGTAAGCACTATACTTTATAAGCTGGTGCAGTGGCACATGCCTGTAATCCCAGTGGCTTGGGATGCTGAGGCAGGGGGATCATGAGTTCAAAACCAGCCTCAGCAACTTATAAGAAAACCTGTCTAAATAAAATAGAAAAAAAGGCTTGGGGATGTGGCTCAATGGTTATGTGTCCCTGGGTTCAATCCCTGGTACCAAAAAGAAAGAAAGAAATACACTTTATATTGTGACCCAATATATATTTAAATGTATTATATATAACCAAAACAACAGTTTCATGAAAACATACTCTACTATGTATGATGTATCCTAATATTTAGTATTCTGTTTGACTTTTTATTGATTGGTTGTGAGCCACGAAGTTGATTCATGACCTACTAATGAATCTCAACTTATAGTTATTATGCCTCCAGCACAAGTGATTGTCTGCCATTTGCAAATCCAGGTCTGTGGTGAACATATATAATCTCCTCTGTAATGTGGGCTGTTTTTCCCAAGTTCTCTGGAGTTAAGCCATCTTTTTGTCCTCCTCTCCCATCCTCCCAGTAAGTTGAAAGAACAGGGCTTTTTTCTTTTTACTCTTGAACAAGTTCTAACTAAAGAAATATTTCAAGGATAAGACAAAGAACTCATGTATACCCTTTCCCCAGAAACCAAATTTCAGTTTCACCAATTGTCTCAATAATAGCCTTTGTAGTAGAAAGATGCAATCCAAGATCATGAATTAAACCCAATTTTTTAGTCTTTTTAGTCCTTTAATCCTTCCTTGCTTTTTGTGACCGTGATATTTTTTTTTTAAGATAACAGTGCAGTCATGTATGTCTCTCAGTTTGGATTTGTCCAGTGTTTCCTTATAATATGACTCAGCTTATATACTTTAGGCCACAGTGTCGCAGTGATAATGCTGTGCTCTTCTCATTTCATGCTGCCAATTTGTCCTGCTGATGGTGTTGATTTTGATCACTAGATTATGATAGCATCTTCCAGAGTTCTTTATAGCAAAGTTCCTTTTCTTCCTTTCTGACTAATAAATATTTTATGAGGCAACATTTGAAATTATGTAAATTACTACCTCATCTATTCATAACCACTAGTTTTGTTATGCATTAATATTCCTTTCCTGGATTGATTTTATAATGAATATTGCTAAGTGGTGATTATTCTAACTTCCTTACCCTTTCTACATTTATTAATAGACATTTTACTGTAAGGAAGAACTTTAGTTCCTCCCAATTATTTTTTCTTTTTTACTTATATCAGTGTGGACTCATAGATTCCTGTTTTATTTGGTGGGTTGTAACCCATTGCTATCATTATTTATTTTGATACTTGTGCTCCCAGGTTTTGCTTTTTTTTTTTTTTTAAGTGAGATCCTGCCTCAAAATTTATTTATTTATTTATTTGTTTGTTTGTTTATTTATGTTTATTTTTATTATTAGTTGTTCAAAACATTACATAGTTCTTGACATATCATATTTCATACATTTGATTCAAGTGGGTTATGAACTCCCATTTTTACCCCGTATACAGATTGCAGAATCACATCAGTTACATATCCACTTTTTTACATGCTGCCATACTAGTGTCCAGGTTTTGCTTTTCAAGCAGACATCTGTGTCCTTTTATCATGGCCCTATCATTATTTTTAATACAAAAAAAAAAGTCTCATTTTCTTTGCCTGCACCAGCTCTAGAATTAGCCATTTCTCCAGGGAGTTCTATTCCTTTTAGTGGAGAGTGGTATTCAGAAACAATGATCTGGATACCGAGTGTGCTAAATGCTATTGGAATGTTGCTCTTCCCAGGCCCTCCCAGACAGAGCTAGGAAGTACAATATAATTTGAACCTATTGATACATATGCATTCACTTACACATATAAGCACTCACATACACACAAGCACACATACATTTACATTCAATTTAGTTATTTCTTTATCAATAAAAATCCTGGGTCCATACCAGTAGGTTCACTTCCTTCATACCACCACTAGGTTCATTCTAAACTTTTTCTTTTTTCATATTTAAAGCTTTCTGTGTTGCTGAGGGCAGGAAGCAGTACTGTGGATTGAACTTCGAGCACTCTTACCACTAACCCACATCCCCAGCCCTCTTTTTAAATTTTATTTTGAAACAGTGTCTTGCTAAGTTGCACGGGCTAGCCTTGAACTTGGAATCCTCCTGCCTTAGCCTCCCAAGTAGCCGGGATTACAGGTGTATGCCACTATGCTCAGCTTATCTGTTTTTGTTTTTGTTTTAACAATGAAAAACCTAGTTCTCGTTATACTCAATATGTTTGCTTATTTTCTCCATCTCCCCATGTAAAGCCATCCCCCAACTAACCAAACTATGGACTCACCACTGTACCCTCCCCTTACGCCAGGGCTCCCTTTCAAGAAATAAAAATGGTTAGAAAGAGGGAGGGAATAATGCACGTAGAGAGATAAGCCTTTGGAACGAGATTCTACCAATTCTTTCTCAGTAGCCTTTAATGTAAGCATAAGAAAACAAATATATAGATTGTAAGAACTTATTATATATGCTTTTTGCTTCAGATCAGATTTTCATATAGATTCATTTTGCTTTGATTGTTTTCATAGAGCTCAAGTGCTGGAATTGAACCCAGAGCCTCAAACATGCTAGGCAAGCACTCTACTCTGAGCTACATTTCAGCCCTAGATTTTTATATATGTTTTCTAAATTCATGTGCCCATTGACCATGCATTTTCTGTGATAACTACCATGTATTGAGCATGACTAAACTAAGCACTGTGCTGTATACCAGGCCTAAATATATTAACTCTGCAAATACCCCTATCACCACTTGCAGATGATAAATAAGATTCAGTGAGACTGAAGAACTTGATCATGTCAGATGGGAAAGCAGGATATCTGACTGTGCAGCCCGCACTCTGGCCACATCCACAACAGGATGGTAGTATGTCAGTAACTTTCGGAATCATCACTGGAGAGGCCTTTTACCAAACATCATCACTCTGTACCATGTCACTTTGTTTTCTTGATTTAAGAAATAAAAAGAGGAAAAACTAGAAATTACTTAACTGATTCATTAATTTCTTCATCTAAGTTTTGGGAAAGTTGAGTCATTGAGGGTCAGTGATCAGAATTCACAAAAGGGCATTTAAAGGCTCATTCTCACTTGTGATGTGTGTCATCTTAAAACACACACACACACACACACACACACACACACACACGAATTCCCTTATTTGATAGTCCTATATTTGTTGGAGTCTATTGAACTGATGCCTGGGACTCTTAGTTCAGTTATAACAACCCCCTAAAGCTCATGGACTTTTTTCCTCCCTTTATCTCACTTAGGAGAAACAAAACAAATAAGCCCAATATTTTGTCCTAACAATCTGGAATAAATTATTTTCTAAGCAAGTGGCTGTTATAAAGCTTACCCGATGGAAGTCTATTTCTGAGGTTCTCCTTTATCAAGCTCTTTGTTTGCTAAGACTTAACTTGAAAAAGAATAGGTTGAATCATCAGTAAGAGCACTCCCACCTGGGGAAATAAAAGTTATTCTTATTCTCGATATTCCTTCATGCTAATTGTCTTTAAACAGAAAACTTATGTGATTAGGGAATTTTCTGAATAATAACATGTTTGCCCTACACCAGAATGTTATAATTTGATAAGCCAGTGTGGAGAAAAATGTATTGTTTTTAATCTATGGATTCCAAATTTGGGATGATACTGGAA
Organism: Urocitellus parryii; assembly: GCF_045843805.1. Taxonomy (NCBI): domain Eukaryota; kingdom Metazoa; phylum Chordata; class Mammalia; order Rodentia; family Sciuridae; genus Urocitellus; species Urocitellus parryii. The sequence goes on along the minus strand of NC_135539.1, from coordinate 115,505,055 downwards.
ATGTGTACTACTCAAAAACAAAAAATAGATTATAACTGAAAGGAACAAGACTATGACCAAGAATATTTTCTTTCAGTTCTTATTTTCACTGAGATGTGAAGGACACTTTCATTTTCAAAGAGGAGTTTATGTCTTTTGAGTCAAAAAGGAACAATAAATACTTGATGTCTGGGCTGGAAAAAAATTAAATACAAAGAAGAACAAGTAAATGAAGAAAAAATTTAGATTCAAATTTTTGGGAAATTTATCTCTGTTCCTAAATTTCCAGTGTATTTCTGTGAATGCCTCAAATACTCAAAATCTTTTGTGGGGTTGGGGGTGGGGGGGTTAGAGAGTTACTACAGAGTGAACCCAGGAATGCTTTACCATTAAGCAACATCCCCAGCCCCTTTTATATTTAAGAAAGGGTCTCGCTAAGTTGCTGAGGATGGTGTTGAACTTTCAATCCTCTTGCCTCAGCCTCCCAAGTCACTGGAATTATAGCCATTCATCACCATGCCCAGTTTCAGAATCTTCTTGAATGTTTTGAATTGATAGATCTTTTTAGATCTGCTTTTACATTACCTTAGTCAAACAAAACTTAGTCCTCAGACAGTTGTTCTGCTCCTTTCTTAATGACGGTATGGCTTTTGCCAAGTCAGTGAACCTTTCTAAAACTTTATATATAGTTTCCTCATCTATAAGGTAACAATATAATGATGTTCTTTTCAACATGTTGAGAGGATCATATTATCTAATGTATGTAAAAACAGATTGTAAAATATAAAAGAGTTTGCCTATTCCTAGCAGTAGATATAAAAGTAAAAGTGAGAGATGAGACAAAGGTGCCATCTAGAAATTAAGAGGATTTACAGTCCCTTACCATTTGTCAATAGGTGTGAAATCAGTGTACAAACTTTACAGAAATAGGTGAGAAAACAATTGTCTGTTCAGAATAGTTTTTGCTGTCTCCTTAAGGAATAACATAATCTGTTAACTTTCTTTCAACATATTGACAAGGTATCACTAATCCTTCCCTAAGCAAGCATGCTTGTTCCTGGTATATTACTATTTAGGTTCACACTAATATTTCTTTTCTAAGTGCAGAGGTTTAGTAGAGAAAGACCCACTCTTATCAAATAAGATTAACTATATAGGCTGTACCCATAATATAAAATGTGTGGATCTAAATTCCCCAAAATTTAGGTACTGTATGTGTAATTCAGGCTTACAGATATGATCTATAAACTCTTCAGAAATTTTTTTAGATTAGAAATAATCAAGAGCCCTTCAAAAATCCTCTTCATCTGTATTCCTCAGACTAACCTCCAAGTAGCTGATCTCCCCTCTTGCTTTAATTTCACAAAATTGGTCATTGAATTAAAGAAGATATCAAGACAGAGGGAAAATATAAATTTTGGGCTGGGGTTGTGGCCCAGAGGTAGAGCACTCACCTATCACGTGCAAGGCACTAGGTTCAATCCTCAACACCACATAAAAATAAATAAAGTAAAGGATAGATTATTTATATATATATATATATATATATATATATATATATATATATACACACACACACACACACACACACACACACACACACATACATACACACACACACACACACTCATATGGAAAGGGGAGAGCAAGATGGAGTTTTCAAGAGCCCAGAGAGTTGTTACTTTGGGAATGAACCCATTGGCTTATAAAGCATTTGGCAAAGAAATGTTGGATAGTGTAGTGATGACAACAGAGTGCAAAAGATTAAATTTGAGATGTTCCTTCAAGGCCAAATCCAAAACCCTTCAACACCCAGCAAAGAAATTCCTGTTTTTAACTCTTAACTGCCCCTGTGCTGCTGAGTCCTGTAGTCTTGCAGTTTCACAGCTCTGTTCTTTTATTTCTGATTTTTTTTCCCTTTTCCCTCATCTTTATACTCCTTTCTAATCTTGTCCATTCCTGCTCGTGGCCTTTTAGGAAACTCCAGTAAGCTTTCAATTTCTAGATTCAGCCAGATTCAGTTCAAGTTCTCTGAGACGGAGAACTTGCTTCGCAGTGAGCCAAAGTTTCAAATTCGGGGGCTCCTCCACAGAGCAGCAGGAATGACATCACATTAAAACTGAACATAAAAGGCCTGAAGGTACTTTGACATATGCTTCTCTCTGGGCTTTGTTACTTAAGAGATTCAGAAGCTGAAAAAACACCATTATCATATTTAGAAAACTGTTTAGAGAAATCCGTCTTGGAGACTGCTGCCTCCTCAGAGTGGTGAATATTGAAGGTTGGGGGCTACCCCTGAGTTTGCCCCCAAGAGCCTCCCTCTATGCCGAACAGCTGGCAGGGTTTCTTTTCCTTCTACAAGTGGCAACCCGAATTCTAAGTTGAAAGTGAATCTTTGCCCTTGGCTCCTCTCCAGCATTCCTCGCTGAGCGAATAGGGATTTGGAATGTCAGAAAATAGAAGAGGGGAGGGGAAAAGATGTGTGTATGACTGTGAGTGTTTATATGTAAAAGCAGCTTCGTCTGGGAGGACCTAGGAAAACTTGACTTCCTCAGACAGCTTCCTTCTTCTAAACTCTTGGTTCCTTTTATTTTTTTATTTTTTATTATTTTTTTTTGTTTTGTTTTGTTTTGTTTTTCAAGTTGTTTGACCTGAATTTATCACAGCAGTTCTCAACCTTTGCCCTGGTGGAATCAAGCTAAGGGAAGACAGCATGATTTCCTGGGGGCTTGTATTTCATCCCTCTGGATAAAGTGACCGTAGTCCTTCCTAGACTCATCTGCAGCAGGATCCAGAGTCATTTTTCCTCTGGGATTTAAGCTGATATCATCAGGAACCTAGACTTGGGTTTTATTGAAGAGCAAGCCTCATAAGAAGTGTTCTTCCAGGAGAATCAAGGACTCCATCTAGGTGTCAAGGTGTTGCTCAGCACAGTACCTTCTACCACAAGCCACCAGTGCTGAGCTCTTGTGGTTGGAGCTGAATTGAAAATATTGATGGAACACGCCTCTCAGACACTGTTTAACTGTGGACTGGTTCAGAGCTCAAGACTATAAATTACAGGGCAGCTTTTATCCTTTATTTAGTTCTTTCCAAAGTCATCTTGCATCAGTTCAAAAGGAGAAATTCTTTGAGGGTAACCTACAAGGCAGTTTCCCAGCTTTGTGTGAAGAATTCAGAGTTTGGGTGTCTGTCTACATCCTAAGGAACTATGTCCTCTTTATATACTCGAAGTAAAGAATTCACGCGGAATAGGAAATCTCAGTCTGATTCTCCCCCAGCATCTCCCTCCCCGACTGCCAAGACACTCCGAGTAAGCAGCCTTTTTTATTTACATATGTTCCTAGCTGTGACAAAGGTAGGAAATGTGTTTATATATAACTTACGGGTTAGGTTGAGAGCAAAAGCATATGGAACTTACAGGAATCAGTAAAGGGGAAAAAATTGCAAGTAAAGACCCATTTAGCTTCTCTGAAAGAGGTTATGGTTCATAATACTTGATATAGTCTTAAGTAAAAGCAGACTTAAATATGCCAGCCTACAGTTTCTGTCTTCTGGCTTTTTAATAAGCTGTAAACTGCTTGACGGTAAGATTTTAGAGTTTTTATCATTATGTCTCATGGGGCTTTTCTTAGTTTCTGTGGCTATATGTAGTTGCTGCTTTTCTTGTGGTTTATGGATCAGTACTATCATTCAAAAGAAAAGCTCCCATATGGTTGTGAAACTATACACAAAAACTTCAGTTATGTGCCAGTTCTGCTCGTGTGCACACATGTATGTGAAATAGAGTATACCTTTGCCTATTTTGCATGATAAGCAAAGTGATTTGAGTGAAAGAAAAACCAAACGAACAAGAACTTATGGACAGTTGGAACCTTACTTCTCAGTCATTCAGGCACCATCAGGAAGTTTTGTGATTAAAACCCAAAGAAATAACTCGTGGCTATTAGCTGTATGGAGGTGCTTGTGATGCTTGTGATAACAAAGCCATTTGAGGCTTTTCTCCGTTTACTCCAGTGAATGACTCTGCTGAAGTAATTAACATATGGGTGTTTGCATCTAATTTAATGTCCTCCTCTGTAGGAAGCTAACTAAAGGAAAAAATGCTACCAACAGCAAATGATGAGGAATGCTGATGGGCATATTAGGCAGTAGGTAAGGTAGCAGTTCCTTCTTAGGGAACTAGACTGTGTTCTATCGTACATACAACGTAAGAAGAGGGACAGTCATAGATTCCTTATTTGGGGAGCTGTAGGGAGAAAATCTAAAAGAAATCTGAACAGACTACTTGTTTATTTTGGGTTGCTTTACATTCATTTTCAACGTCTTTCTCATGGTGTAAATTATCATGTAGTGGAATTTGGCATATAGGTATTAGTCTTGGACTTCAGCCAGGGGTGTTTAGTTACCAGAATACCAAAAGAATGCTATTAGGAAGCTGTTTCATTCATAGGTGCTCTTTGTGAGAGAACCAAGAGAGGCTCCGGTGTACATATCACTGTTATTGAGTTCCAGGATGTTTCTTGAACACATGGGCTAGTACCTTCCTTTTTTACAGAACTGCAGAACGCTTTCCCCCCAGCAGCGTTGGGGTTTTCTGGTGACTGCTGATTGAGGTCACAGAGCTGAGCTCCATTACTTGAGTTGGTGTTCCCTTTTTATATTCCATCCTTTACAGACTGTGGATGAAAAAAGCCTCTTGTTAATGTTTGTCCACTGTCGCCACCACTCCCAGAGCAATGATACCTGATGATCGTTCAATTTATTGAGTGACCATCCTCCTCTTCTTCCTTTCTGTTTCCCCTTTCTTATTTAAAGTTAGTACTCCACTGAAGAAGTACTTTCTTTTGGTCTCACTCCTAACAGCTGCTGTCCAGCCTTCCCACCCTCATTCCACACACCCCCATCCCCGCCTTTTAGACAGAGGTCACAGTGAGAGAAAATTTGAAAATTGAGATTACAGGAAACCAAAACATGGACAGCTTTAATAAGAGACTGCTTCCCAATTTTAGTGGTCTGTGGCTATGGATTCCCACAATAGCATCAATTTGTTGTAACCAACTTTAATGTCCCTATGACTAGAGACTATATTGTAGAGAACATTGGTATTTATGTACCACTCATGTGCCCTTATCCTATTTTGTCTTTAATCTCTGAGCTAGTGGAAAAATATGCATAATTAATTTAGAGGTTGTTGACTCTCAGAACTGGTTCATCTCATAAGATTTCCCTAGCTCAGTTCCTTTTCTCACGACTGACTAATTAGGTGCTCTTTCACAACTAGTTTTATGGTGGTCTTGGGCTCATGTGTCTTTGGATGCTTGGCTGATCCTCTGCCTCCCTGAGGTGGTTCTCACTGTCTTCGCGTTACATGTGAGGAAATGGAAATGCACAGAAGTAGCTCACCCAGCATCACTCAGCTAGTAAGCAGTTGCCTTGATTTAAGCTAAGGTTTCCTGGCTCCAAAATCATATTATCAGCAACACTGGAGTACATATCAAATAGATTTGAAAGTCAAGGTTAAAGACATGCTAAGGAGTAAAGAGGGGACAGTCAGAAGCTTAAGTAGCTGTGGGAGTCCAAAATTTATCCATGGTAGGAACACAGGAAACTGAAATTGCAGGAGGAGGAACACCAGGTCTATAGAACAAGGGAGGCAATTGACGGGTCATAACTTAATCTCCGTGCCTGGCTCTCAAATTCCAGTCGTATTGTCTGGGATTATGAGCCCCACCGAGCTTGAGACTTATGGGCTATGGGGTCTTCAGATTTCTCTTAAAAAGGAAAATGCTGGGACCTTTCCAGTAAAGATATATGACGTTGCTGTGTGTGTTCTAAAGTGAAAGGCACACAGCTCTCGTCTCAATCTGTGTGTGTGTGTGTGTGTGTGTGTGTGTGTCTCTCTCTCTCTCTCTCTCTCTCTCTCTCTCTCTCTCTCTCTCTCACACACACACACACACACACACACACACAGTTTTCTGATGGAGATCAGACAAAGTTAAAGACCCGTAACCCCTGGTCCAGCGCTCTACAAAATAGGATTGGAACTTTGAATAAGCATTTAAAAGTTTGTGGGGGTTCTTTGTTGTTGTTTTTAGTGCTGCTAAAGGGGCTGAATATAAAATGTTTCCATATAAGGACAGTGTCCTCAGAGAATTTTTAAATAATGGCTATTCACAAGGAGAAAATACTTTGGACACTTTGCTCTTTGAGAAGCAGAACAAGCAAACTAAAACTGCAATTCAGTGGGAATTATTTTTAACTTGAGAAAACAAAAGGCAGAAAGACTTTTTAGTGACTTCAAAACAAACTACTTTATCATACACCTTAACTTTTAAACTTTTAGCAGCATCTGATATTTTTTCATATTATATAATGCAGTATTTCAGTAAGCCTCTGACCCGTTTTAATCATAAAAAAATCTAATGCCTGCCCAGAAATTGCACAACTAATATATTCCCTAATGAGAAATCACTCATGAGAAGATAGTGTGGATCCTCCCCAGCCAAGATTTGTGTTTACTTCCTCTAGTGATATTTCAAAAATAATATCCTTAATTTTCTGAATACAAATTATACCATGAAACATTGTTTTTAAAAATACCCCTTTTATTACAGTGCTTTATTTTATGAACATACCACCATTATCCTGCTGAAAGAAAAGCTATATTCATCATTTTTTTATTTTGCCTTTCTGAGGGTAAACTCATGATAGGTTGACATGGACAATTCAGGAAAAAAAATGAAATACCTTTTTCCTCATAGGCAAAAATGTCCATCCATCCTTTTTGTATCCCAGGCACCCCTTCCCACCCTCAATAAGAACAGCTATTATAAGTGGTTATGTTCCTGATACCGCTGTTTGGGGCTCCTGGGGAATAATGACATAACGGATTCAACAGCTTCTTGGGGCGTTCATACTAGTTTCACATTAGTTCAATATCTCTTTTATCTCTAAAGGCTGGGAGTTCCCTGAGCAACAGATCTGTTCATCTCTGGTTTGTTACTCAGGAAAAACAGAACAACTGCCAGATTCACTCTCAATTCTAATGGGAACCACACCAGTACTTCTTCATGACACTCCGAAGGGTCAGCCTTCAGCCACCATTAAACAACAGCAACATAAAATTCTTGGTTCACACATTCAGTAGAAAAGTTTTCTTCAGAAAGTAATTTTCCAACATTAGGAAAAAAGTGAACTACAAATACTTTAGACACCTCAGTTCTTGTTTTTAATCACTGGGTGTAATATAAAATTCTATAGCTTAGGAACTAGTCCATTTAGAATGGGTTGACATTTTAAATTATCCTAAGGTATGAACCAAGTAATCCTTAGTCCATAATCTCAAATTATTATTTGCTAATTGAAAAAAATTGCAAGACAGATTATTTACAAAGAAAACATAGTAGCAGATGTCCAAACTGTGGTGTATTTGATATTTATAATGTTGACTACATCTTGAAGTAAGTGGGTTATCAGCTTACTTACCCTGGGAATCTTTAATTAGGCAGATTTTCATTGAATTGGTATTTGTGATAATAGGATTTGACCTGCATTTATAAACCAGGATCAGTAGCGTTTTCTCATTTAGATGGGATTGCTTCCAGTCTAACATCTCAACAGAAAAGATTTTACATAATAATAATAATAATTTTCATCCCAGCCATTTTCACATATAAAGGGAGAAGTAAATCAGTTTACTTTGTTTTATAATCAGCCATACAAACTAATCACAGTACTATTGATAGATCAAGAGCTCGTTCTGTGAGGCACCTAGTAGGCAGGCCAAAGGCATCCTGCCTTCTCACCTCCCAGACCAGGTTGATAATCACTCTTTCCATGTGCTGTGTTCATCTCTGGCAAACACCAAGCAGTTCTGTAGCATATTACCTTATCCTCTATACCTACAATTCTTTAATTGGGAGACTACCAATATGGAATTCATTTTATCATCATTATTATTACTGTTGTTGTTGTTGTTGTTAATTTTTAATTTTGAGACAGTGTCTCACTAAGTGGCTCAGGCTGGCCTCAAACTTGCTGTCCTCTTGCCTTAGCCTCCCCAGTCTCTAGGATTACAGGCATTTATTAATTCCACTTTATAATTTGTTGTCCTGGAATGAGAAACATTTGAGTGAACATGATAATTAGGATGCAAACTATTTATCATTTTTTTCTTCCTAATTAAAGCCACCGGTATATTTTTTGTTTGTTTATTCCACTCAAGAAAAGTCAATAAGCAGTAATTCTTCAGTCCAAGAAGTCTTTTTAGGCAAGAGAAGTAGGACCTGTAGGAATAAAAGTGGTTTCCCTATTAGGAGCCATTATATGAATTCTGGATAGATACTGGCCTAATTAATTCCTATCTTGCATGGAACCAGGTGAAGTGGCATCTGAAACTTTGGTTTGTTGACTAAAGAGACTGGGAGTTTTAAAGACATCAGCTCCTTTACTGCAAGCTGTGTCCTGCACTTGCCACCCTAATTTTCTAATCCCATGATTAATGAGTATTAAAGCTGCCTACCCTATTTGTTTTGGTTTTTCAAGACAGGGTCTTGCTATGTTGCCCAGTTTGGTTGATGGGTTCAAGTTATCTTCCTACCTCACCCTGCTGGGTAACTGGTATTTTAGGAGCTCACCAATATACCCAGCCCATCTTGCCCTACCTTGAATCTTCCCATAATTAGCATTCTATGAGCATCTGCTATGTGTAGTAGGCCCCATATTGGGCACTGGAATTCCTAATAAATGAAAGACACAATTTCTACCCTCAAGGACTTTTAAATCTAATTGTAGAGATAGAAGCCAAGAATTATGATACAGGGAGGTGAATTTTCTAATAAAGGTACCTATATTTTCTAATATAGGTACAGAGTGTTTTAGGAGATCAATCAGGCCAGGTGTGGTGATGCACACCTGTAATCCTAACTACTCAGGAAGCTTAGGCCAGAGACTCACAAGTACAAGGCAAGATTCAGAATTTTTTTTTTCGGGGGTGGGGGGAGGTGGGTACAAGTTGCTTAGGACCTCACTAAATTGCTGAGGCTGGCCTCAAATTTGTGATCCTCCTGCCTCAGCCTCCCTAGTCACTGGATTACAGAGGGCACCACCACGCCTGGCCAGCTTTAGAAGTTTAATAAGACCCTCAGCAACTTAGTCTCTGTCTCAAAACAAAAAGGGCTGAGAATATAGCTCAGTGATAAAGTGCCCCTGAGTTCAATCCCCAGCACCCCCCCACACACATTAAAAAAAAAAAAAGATCAGTCATGTGATAAATGCAGTAGCCTGATGTTTGCAGGACAATAGAAGCTCTTTGGGCAAAGAAGAAGGAAGTAGCATATTACAAAGGTAGAAAAATATGAGAAAGTGTAGCATTATTTTGAAAGCTGCATATCAGTGTAGCTAGAACAAAGGATATATTTAAGAAGTATAATAGGAATTAAAACTAGAGTCTTAGCAGAGGCCATACTATGTAGGGTTTAAGTATGGCTTTCTTAGATTTGGAAAGTTTTCCTATGGGTAAAAGACTGAAGATTTGGAGTAAAGTTGCTGTGATCAGAATTGCATGTCAGAGGAATAACTCTGGCAGCTGTAGACGCTGGATGGTGGAAGGGACATCAGGAGGTGATCTGATCTCGGTATTCCAGGTGAGACATGATAAAGGCCTGTGGCAAGGTATTCTTCAGGTAGAATAGAGAAGCATTCAATTGTTCGGAAGCTAGAACTGACAAGACTTGGGGATGCATACAGGGGGGACAGGGTTGAACTTGGGAGAAGGCAGAGTTAAGAATAATGCCCAGGTCTTTGGTTTAGGTGACTTGGCCAAAAATGGTCAAATATGACATATGGCCAAAAATGACTTGGTCAGAAATGACAACTTGCATTGCCAAACAGGAAGTGAAAGTGTATTGAATGGGAACGACATTTCACTTTTGGATATATTGAATTAGAGGAACTTTGGGACTTTCAGTTAATGATATCCAAAAAGTATAGGTTGTTAACATTCCTTATTCAAAATCCAAAATGCTCCAAAATTCAAAACCTTACAGCACAAACATGATGCCACAAGTGGAAATTCCAAACCTGACTTCATGTGACAGGTTACAGTGAAAATAGACATGCTTTAAAAATTCTGTGCAAAATTACCTTTAGGCTACAGATGGATTTTCTGTTTTGACTTGGGGCATGTCTGCAAGAGATCTCATTACGTATATGCAAATATTCCAAAATCTGAAAGCCTTCGAGCCCCAAGCATTTCAGATAAGGAATATTCAACCTTCAGTTTGGTCTGAAGATGGGGAGAAAATTATGGGCTGAAAATATTGAAGTTTAGGATAAGAGTTATGGGAGTATTGAGCTTGCCTAAGGACTGGATGCAGTGTCAGGAAAGGGCTGAGAATAAGCTGAGAGTGCCAACCAGCAGTGCAGCTGCCTCTGACTGTTTCCTATCCAGCTACCACCGGAATCTCAAGGAGGACAGAAGGTTCTGTATCTTGTTTCTTTGTTAAGGGCCATTGTAGTCAACTTCTTGTTAAGGGTAATAAGCTTCAGTTCTCAAAGGATCCAAAAATTTAGGAAGTCAGGGTCAATTGGTTATGAGTTTTGGATTGAGTTCAGTTTTGTTTTCAGTACATAACCAGCTGTGTGATCAGGGATTGCTTTTTTTTCAAATTTTGAAAAGTTCCGAGATTATTCAGCATTAGTTTGGTTTTTCCCAGCCCAACTAACCCTCGTAATGTTTGGGTGAACTAACAATTAATTATAATCAGAATGGGCCAAAGGGAAACAGTGAGAGTTGGCTCTCATCAGCCTTTTGTTCTTTTCCAGCTCCTTTTTGGTTCTTTTCTTGACCTTCTTATTATAAAGGGTGGTGGTTATCCATAATTGGGGTGTTAGTTGTCACCACAGCCCCAAAACCCAGCAGCCTTCTTTGGTTATGTGATGCAGGGAAGTTCTACTAGTGAGTTAGTTAAAGATACTAAAAGTGTGCCTCAACTTTAATTTCTTCATGTTTCATTGCAAAAGTAACATTTTTTATACATAGATTACATGTAAAATAGCAAGTAGCTATTTTTTAAATTGCTTGTTTGAAAATTTACGTATTCAGATTTAAATTGACCTCAGCACCATACAAAGATGTTGTATCCACCAAAAACTAAAAAAAATAATAATAATAAATATTAAAAAAATAATCTGCCCATGATATGACATAAAAAAACAGCAGATTTAAATTGAATTATAAAATAAATGAAAGTATATCAAATCATTAAAAACATGAAAAATCTTGGTATTGCTTTCCAAAATCAACTTCACATAGTTGGTTATTTTAAAAGGGTGTACAACCATCCAGACAGTAAAATAATGACCTTAAATGTCTGTAAGTTAGAAAGGGTAAGTAGGAATTAGCCTGGATAATCAAAATCTACAATTAAAACCCTTTACTTGAGTGCTAAGGAATTTACTTGAGCTTAATTCCTCTTTCAGTGAACAAGTATTGGGAGAGCCAAAGAACCAAAGAGGCATGAGATTAGAAAAGCAGGGAAATTGTAGAAATGGTATCAGTAGCCAACAATTTATAAAACATTTACTATGTCATGCTCTACCAGACACACTTATTATCTTTTTTAATACTTTTGGTAACCTTATATATCAAGTACCATTAACCCCCCGTTTTACTTCTGAGAACACTGAGACAGAAAAAAGTCGGGAAATTATCTAAGATCACGTAACTAGTGATGCTGCAGCCAGCAGCTTGGCTCTGGAGCCTGTGTTAACCAGTGAGATGGGTAACAACTGCTCCAGAGAAACTGCTGTCTCTCCATGAAATGGCACCTAGATTGTCACCAGTATCCTTGAGTATTGAATCTGATTTGGAAAGGGAGACAATGACAAAAAAAACTTAGTTTAAAGGAGGAAAAACCTTACAGAATGATTCAGGAAGAGACAAACCTAAATGAGTAAAAAAAAAAAAAAAAAAAAAGAAAAAAAGAAAAAGTCAGAATTTGGGGTATATTTTATTATTTTTAACTGTCAATAATGTAACTGTTGACTACTTACTACCTTTGCAAAGGAGAAAAGATCTCCTATGCCCTTAAATGTTGTGATTGAAAAGTATTTTTAATGCATCTGTCAATTGTATGTAAACAATCACTCTAAAGCCATTTGTAAGTATTCAGGTAATTCATTTTATTTATGCTGTTAATTTGCTATAGAAATAAATTTTGATACAAAGGTATGCTTCCGCTCAGAACCTATTATGTTATAACAATTTCTGAATTACTCTGAGGCTTTTCTTGTCTGAAGGACCCTGCCCCTGCTCCCCCCTCCCAAAAAATAAATAAATAAATAAATAAATAACTGCTCCTCTCACAAAGGTCTACATTTTAAATACTTGTTTTGCTCTGGGAGGCTATTTTAGCCCCCTAAATTCAAAGAACTTTGTGTATCTGAAGACGCAGTTTTTCTGTGGCGATATAAAAGTGGAAGAATCGGGCCAGACATGGTGGCGCATGCCTGTAATCCCAGCTGCTCGGGAGGCAGAGGCAGGAGAATCTTAAGTTCAAAGCCAGCCTTAGCAATTTAGCGAGGCACTAAGCAACTCAGTGAGACCCTGTCTCTAAATAAAAAACAAAAATGAGCTGGGGATGCGGCTCAGTGGTCAAGTGCCCCCTGAGTTTAATTCCTAGTACCACACACACACAAAAAAAAAGAAAAAAGTGGAAGAATCAAAGAAAGCTTTCATTTATCACCTTTCAGAGCAGTGTGGCACTTTAGGACAGCGGTGGCCCTAGCAATGCCCCAATTTGTGCCATAGTCTTAACAATTACATATGACAAGGTCATTTTTTGTGACCACTGGTTTCAAACTTCAAGACAATATGTCCAGTAGGCCTGTATCTTCCATAAAGCCTTGCCCAAAATCTCTAGTCAATAGTGCATTCTCCCTTTCCTGGCTACCCTTTTCACTTATTGTAGCTACCATGTAGTCTAGTGTTTGATTGCATTCAATCAGTTGTTTCTTGCATTGCCCTCCAAGTGTTTCATGGCTGTGCTTATCTTTCCTTCCCAGGAAGAGCTCTTTGAGATCAAAGAGGCTTGTCTTAGATTTTGTAATCACACATTTTATTACTCTAAGTATACCATGGGCAAGGCTGAGCACACACAGGTGTGAAATACAGGGACTGAATGCTGCTCCTATCCCATTTGGTCATTTGGAAAGCAGAAACCACACACTAGAGAATCATTTCTGAAGATTCTTCCAAGTTAATTAAGATTCCTGTTTATTATAATTTTCTATGTATTTATAGTTCTAAAATAGATGAATTGATATATTGGTTCAGTTGGACAGTGGCACGTGCCTATAATTCCAGCTACTTGAGAGGCCAAGGCAGGAAGATCATGAGTTCAAGGTCTGCCTGGGCAATATAGCAAGATCCCATCTCAAAGAAAAAAAGAGAGAAGACAAATTTTATTTTATTTTATTTATTTATTTATTTATTTTTGGTTCGTTTGGTTTCTGTGGAGGCAGGGGAAAAAATTAAAAACAAAGGAAGTCTCTAACCTTCTGTGGAATCTACTGAGGAGTAAAAAGGTTTACCTTATGTTATTTAGGTCCCAAGTATTTATTTCATCTTGAAATGTAAAGTCTAGTGAGCCACACTATCCTCTTAGCAAAAAAAAAAAAAGATTGAACCCAGTGGCACTTAACTACTGAGCTACATCTCCAGCCCTATTTATTTATTTATTTATTTATTTATTTATTTATTTGAGATAGGGTCTTACTAAATTGCTAAGGCTGGCTTTGGACTTACAATTCTCCTGTAAAAGTTTTTGATTCATAGTTTGGTTCAAATAAAATCTAAATTACTGCTATCCAAACAGGCTACTAGATTGTGATGTTTATCATATTAAAAAGTCCATCCATCCCTTGGTTCTATACCCAGTACTGCATTTTTTAAAAAGGTTATCTATGAGCTGAGGATGTAGCTCGGTGGTAGAGCATATCAGGATGTAGCTCTGTGGTAGAGCATATCTCAAATGCACAAAGCCCTGGGTTTGATCCCCACCACAAAAATAATAATAGCAACCCATCTTTTCCCAGTCTTTGGGCAAGGAAAGATTGCTGTCTAGGAGATATAATGGTGATCAATAACACATCTATTGAGGAGTCTCAGCTAAGTAGCGGAGTAAGACCTGGAAACTCAATTAGAGAAATTGTTAAAGTCAAAGAGTGAGATTTAAGACCTAAATAAGGATTTCCAAAACTTAGGACTTATATGCAGTCTTCCTTAAAAATATTTTTGAGGGAGTGATCAGGCTTCTTTTCTCAGATGTTCACTGAGCCTGATTTTTGAATCATTGGAATGTATTTTCATGGGCTACTGCAGTTTAAGGTGACTGTGCACACCAGTGTGAACCTAAAACTTCAAGCCATGGGGAAAATGAAAATAGATGACCATCTGAAAAATGTGACCCATGTACTGCAACCACAAGTTTTAGAGCTCCTCATTCTTCTGTTGGTCATTTTCATCACATATGGTACACAGCGTGTGAGTCCCTAAATAGAGAACATGCCTGAGCCAGCACATGTGTTTGTGGATCATCAGAGTTTATGAAAACAAAGTCATGGAGGACTTTGTATATTTATATATATTTTCTTCTATAATAAGTACATTTTATGAGTTCCCCAAAAATCCAGAAATTCTTCAGAAATAGGGAATATCTACAAAAAAAGGTACAGGCCTACAAGAAACTAAGAGCTATAAAATGCCAATAGTATTTAGGTAGCATGATGAATACAACAGAGAGTCTACTTCTATCATGTAGAGAACTTAATGATTTTTCTTTTAAAATATAGTAAGATATACTAGAATATGTGAGGTGACATTACCTGATCTCTATCAGCATGCTATATTAAATCAATAGGGTAGATGTGTGAGGCCCTGGGTATAATTTCCAGCACCATAACAAGCAAAGAATTGATGGGGTATTCATAATCTGAGGTATGAAAAATTTCAACAGTATTTGTAATATAACTGAATGTAGGTACTATATTTGACTTTCCTTTTTAACTATTTTTCCATGTGTAGTAAGTAGTCAGTAAAGAAAAATCAAGGAGTATAATACAGTGAAGCTATATGTGATTTAATGGTTGGTCATTTTTGCTTGGAAAAGGTATACTTTCTCACACATGTATGCCTGTTCACATGGATGCACACTTCTTCCCCACCTAAGACAGTGCTTTCAGCATGGTTCTGATTCTGAGTGTATACAGTCACCCAATGCAGCTAAGAAGCCAACTGTGTTTCTTAATTTCATGAAGCAATAGATAAAACTAGACCATGTTGTGATAGTCGAAAATAGCTCCCTAAAGATGTCTCCAGAACCTGTATTTATGACCAGATAGTTCTCCCATTGATTAGGTTATATTTAAGCACAAAAGTGACCTTAGGTTAGGAGAGCTTTTCCTGGTAAGCCTTATCTAATCATGTGAGTCTCTTAAGGCAAAGAGCTTTCTCAGCCGATGACAAAAGGAGAAGCAAGAAATTTGAAGTGTGGAAAGGACTCAGTGCACCATTGCTGGTTTGAAGAGGGAAGGGGCCCAGTGAGAAGGAATGTGGGAGTCCCTGCAAGCAGTGAGCAGCCACCAGCTGACAGCAGCAGAGCCACAGGGACCTGAGACTTACAACTGCAGGAAATTGGATTCTGCTGATAACATGAACTAGTTTGAAAGCAGATCCTTCCCCAGATCTTCCAGATAGAGGCCCATCCTGCAGATGCCTTAATTTCAGCCAACTGAAAACCTGAGTGGGGAAGCCTGCAGAACTGTGCCAGACTTGTGACCTACAAAACTGTGAGATAACAAATGGCTGTTTTAAGACTTGAAGTTTTGCTGGGGATGGTGGCATACACCTGTAATCCCAGAGGCTTGGGAAGCTGAGGCAGGAGAATCACAAGTTCAAAGCCAGCCTCAGCACTTAGTGAGGCCCTAAGCAACTTAGCTAGAACCTGTCTCAAAATTAAAAAGATAAAAATTTAGTAGTTGTATCCCTGAATCCAATGTGGTAATTTATTTTGGCAGCAGTAGAAAAATAGTACAATTGAAACCTTGATGATATTTAAGAAAATACCATTAGTTGTTTTTTGTTTTTTTTTTAGATGGGGGAGTGGGGACAATGTAGACTTCATTTCATTGTCCTCTACTGTCACAACTTGCTTAAATCTTGAAATTCTTATTCTACCCATTCATGTATTTCTAAATTATGCAAGATCCCCACATAGATTACTGGAATACAGGCTCAATAAGATGGGCTTCAGAGCTAGAATCTCTGCTTGTTTCAACTTCCTGAGAGTCCTGTTGGTGTGAGTTACAAAGGGTATTCTTCCTTAAGGGAGAAGGCTGGGAAACTTTTGTCTCTCATAGATGGATAGGTAGGTAGGTAGGTAGGTAGATAGGTGAAACCAGAATGATTCTTTTTTGGGGGGTGTCCATATATATATATATATTTTTTTTTACTGATCCATTATAGTTGTACATACTGATGGGATTTGTTGTTCAGAATGACTCTTTAAAAGTTAAAAAATTGCTGGGCATGGTGGCACTAACCTGTAATCCCAGTGGCCCTGGAGGCTGATGCAGGAGGATCCCAAGTTCAAAAATCAGTCTCAGCAATTTAGAAAGGCCATCAGCAATGTAGTGAGACCCTGTCTCAAAATAAAAAAGGGCTGGAGATGTGGCATGATGGTTAAACGCCCCTGGGTTCAATCCCTGGTACCAAATAAACAATGATGAGAGAAGTTAAAAAATTAGATGATTTTACAGTTAGCTCAGATGGTGATAAGATCTGCAGGGGCACTGGCTGTCAGGACCGTCTCTGCTGCAGTCCCATTCCCGTCATTTACTTGTTCCTCTAGGTCATTAATCTGAGAACCCTGAAGGGAAGGACTGGTTCTCTGTAGGCCATCCCAGAATAGCTCAACTTGTTTCCCCTGGCTCAGCTAGTACACAAAAACATGATAGAAAATGTTCTTTCTGCTTCGTCCCTCTTAGGGAAAATGTAAATAGGAGATTTTTTTCCCATCACCGTGGGGTCAGGCCCTGACTCCAAAGGAACATGAGTTAAACCAGTTTCAGCCTTGGCAGTAGACATGTGACTTGGTCTCATTCCTTTCCCTTGGGCCCAGCTTTCCAGAGCCACAATTTTATTTTAAACTCGGTAAAAGGAGTTTGGTTTTAATTATGTGCCTTCCTGTACTCCTGATAACTTTCAAGCTAAAAGCTTTTGTGGGGATTTTTCTAAGCCAGCCAGCCTCTGGGGTTTTGAGGACCCTACACATTTCACAAATCAAAACCAGCCTGGTTCTTGTCCCTTTCTAGGATTGCCCATCTGAATTAATGGTGATCTTCACTCTGTTCTTTTATTAGAAACAGGCCCAAGCAATGGAATTATTATAGGAGTATTTCAAGAGGTATGAAAGGAAGGACCCTGCTTCTTAATTTGGGGGCATTTTGAAAATCATATTCTATGTAGCTAATCATTTTATTTTATTTTTTTTATATTAACTCTGTGTTCATGTATTAGTCTCTGAACAGCTTTTAGTGACTTCTACTCCAGGGTCCCATTCATAATACCTATTGCCCCCACTTGAGCCATTAAAGCTAAAAAAGTAATTCCTTCTCTGAACAATTTTTATCTAGTTTAGACACACCAGAGAGTTCATCTTAATGGCCCTCATTCATTTGACTTCAGTGGAAAGTAGAGCAAAATGATCTTTAACAAAAGCACTTCTAGAAGTTCTTCCTAACACTTCCTGATTAGATCACATGCATAATACATTTGTGTGTTGTCTGTAAATTGGATAGAAGACCTATGCCTTTTCTAAAATATCTGATGTCATTAAATAGAGATAAGTTATCCAGACCCTAAAGAGTAGACTGAGACTAACTGTTCTGTTTTTAAAAGGGAGCAAACGTGCAGAGAAGGGAGGATGGGGAAATAGGACCATTTCCAGAACGTAGATAAGAGAAGCCCACATTCCAGTCTCCACAGGGTCAGAGATTTGGCTAGAATGCCTAATCTCTGTGTTCTAGATCTTCTCCATATTTCCTTTCCACTAGGCTGAGCTCAATTAGAACCCTCTTCTCTGGCCAAGCACATTGGCACATGCCTGTAATCCCAGTGACTCAAGAAGCTAAAGCAGGAGAATTGCAAGTTTGAGACCAACCTCAGCAACTTAGTGAGACCTTATCTCAAAAAATAAAAAGGGCTAGAGATGTGGCTCAGTGGTAGAGTTCCCTGGGTTTAATCCCCAGTCCTGCAAAAACAAAAGTAAAAACAGCCTTCTCTGGGAAGAACACTATTCTGTGTTCTGCTTGCCTCTTGTGATGTCACTTCTTGGCTCACTGTTCCCCTGAGACCACTTAGGCAAACTCCCAATCCATCTTATCTCTAGATTTACTCAATAGTCTCCCTGCAGGGTTGGCAGTCAACTTCCTATAATGAGAAGCTGTGTCAGTTTTAACGTTTGATCTGTGCTTACTTTGAGTGACAGCTGGATGAAGAGGAAAAATTGAGGTTAAATCTCCTGCGTACCAATTCAGCCACTCTCCTCTTTACCCAGCAAACCCAAATTTCTCTCCTGAATGTTTTTTTTTTTTTTAATCAAACCCTCAGTTATCTTGGGTATCAAGAAACCAAGCAAAACAATAGTTTTTGGAGTATTCTATCAGTAAAAATCAGGAAATATGAGATAAAAACCTAAGCCATTTTATCAGAAGCTGAGGAATTAAACACTAAATCCTGTATCCTTTCAAGCTATCTTGCCTTCCAGCCTATACAAATATTTTTTTTAGGCTAAAAACTCAAAGGAAACCGTTTCTTTTACTGTGTGAATACCATCTCCTTTGGAAATTTCAGGGATTTTTCCTTGTTTGAAATAATATTGTTTGTGTTGAGGTAACTGTGTTACCTCTACTGCATCCTCAATAATCTCTGAGGTTTAGGTTTATATACTCTCCTTTAATTGGATGAACCTTCCCAGGTCATTGTTAAGACTAGCCCTAGAAGACAATAAAAAGGGGGAAAAAAAGGAAAAGAAAAGAAAAACAATCCCAAGGTTTCCACATTGCTCCAAAAGTCAGGTAGAAGCTGGAGGTTACTGTTAGAGATGGTGAGGAAAGGTGGAGGATTAGCTTGGAAGCTCTTTTTTCTCTGATATCTGGATTTAGGTGAATTGTCTACTGCTTTTGTCTATTGGATTACTCATCACCTGCACATTTTTATAAAAGGTCACCCAAAGAGTAATTGATGACAAGGAATCTTAACATGTCCAAAAAGATGGTAACAGACTGTGATATTTGCTTTTAGTTTCTCCTGGCAGGTAGAAGTGCGAGTGTCATTCATCAGGCTCCTGATGGCTATCTGTAGGGAACATGTGCAGGAAGCCTGGAGGGGCAGGAATTGGTGTGGCAGTCACAAGTGTGAACACCACAGTGTTACCTTTCTCCACATGTTCTCATCTGTGGAAAAATTAACTTCAGCTGCTTGAAAACCCTGTGGAATCTGCCTCTTAATATCCAGGGGACTGTGAGCTTTCTCTGGTTGTCTCTTGATAGTGATTACCTGTCTTTTGTGTTTTTCAGTTTTTAAGTGTTTGCGTTTTCTGTCACCCTCCTCAGTAGAGGCTATACAGTACACACAGCCACACTATATATTCACATATCTGTCTGAGAACTTTCTTGGGTGTGATGCCAGGGCATAAAGAACCTCATTGTACTTCTAGAACATTCTAAATGAAAAAGGTGAATTACATGTTATTCTTGAGTTAATCAATGGAAATGATTCACATGCTTTGATACATGTAGTTGCCAAGATCCATACCTGGTTTTAAAACATCCTAATTTCCTCCATTTTAGTGAGGAAAAAAAACTCATTTCTTTATTATAGAGGCAGTTGCCAGAGTCTACACAGCAAAATTTAAATCTAAAAATATTGTTAAATCTTATCCAACAAATAAGGTATTTACAAAGAAGAAACTGAATGGAGACAAGAAAGAAAGAAAGATATTTTCATGTGAGGGCCCACATTTCAGGAAAAACAAAGCCAGAAAACAGGCCTGATTTAATTGTAAGAAAGTTAAGCAGACCTCAGTCTGTGCACATCGTATGGAAATAGGCTTATATTTCAGTAGGATGAGGAAACAGAAAACACAAAGCAGACGAGTTTGATTTTTAAATGAGTCGCTTTTTCCATACCCAAGAGAATATGTGGGAAGTTCATCTTTGGAGAGACTATCCAGAATGGGTCTCCTGAATGCATGATATCATTTGAAGGCTCTTATGCCCAGAAGCAGCAAGAGAAATTAAATGTTTTCCTAAATTACTGTTTCATTTGGTTGTATGTGAGCTCAATTTCCTAGATTAAAGGGCCATAAAATAACAGGTAACCACTGGGCTCCCACTAAGAAGACTTACAGAAATAAATGAGTTCCGAAATGATGTTAGAGAAATACATACACTATCTTATTCACAGTTAGTACCCATGGGGCCAGAGCATGATGGGTGCTTGATAAACTGAGTGGAACTTAGTTCTTCATATTTCTGAATGGCCTTGGCCTGTCCTGAGTTCTAATTTCTACTCTGACATCATCTAGCCAAGAGACCTTGGGCAAGTTATCACTCTGATAGTAAAATTAGATGTGATAATTATGAGGAAATATACTCTTAAAATATCAGCTCCTCCCACTTTCCTTCTCTTCATTTTTAAGTTGTCAGGATGCTATATTGACTATTAATGCTGGTTAGAGTAGTAAGTTAACTTCTTTCTCCATATCCTCTCCAGGGCCCTGTATGCAGTTGGCTCTTAAATACATCAGCTTCTTGGCATTTGCTAATGTGAAGTTCAGTCTCAGTTACACATAGGTATTTGACATATCACCATTTACAGGTTTCCTAGGCTGTGAGTTTTAATCCACACAGATCCTGTAAGGCTGATCTTACAAGGTTAGTGAGTGTACATGCCAACACCCCAGCTTCTCAGGATCACTCCAATACTCTTGAAGCCTTTTTATATATTAAGTAATTCTTTTTTTTTTTTTTGGTACCAGAAATTGAACCCAGAGCCACTTACCTTAGAGCTACATCTTCAGCCCTTTTTATTTTTTGAGACAGAATCTTGCTAAAGTTGCCCAGTCCAGCCTGGAACTTGTAATCTTCCTTTCTGCCTAAGCCTTCTGAGTAGCTGGGATTACAGGCATGCACCACCATGCTCAGCTTATATATAAAGTAATTCTTGAGAAATAATTAAAATTTAGTTTCTTTTAGGACTGGGGATGTAACTCGGTAATATAGCACTTGCGTAATGTGGATGAGGCCTTGGGTTTGATCCCTAGCGCCACCAAAAAAAAAAAAAAAAGGAAAAAAATAGCTGCCTCTTTGGGGAGGGGAGCCTTCAAGTAAGAGGAAAAAAACTTTGGATAATGTTGACAAAAAAAATAGTCATTGGTAGTGTGGGATATGCATTGAGTGTATGGGATATGACTCTCCCTGAAGATCAGGTACAAATGTATAATTACAGGAGAGGAAAAGTGTCAGGAATTCCAGATTTCTAAATTTCAGGATTCTCCAAGAACTCCAAGTGTATGAGGACATTAAATATATACT
Organism: Urocitellus parryii; assembly: GCF_045843805.1. Classification (NCBI taxonomy): domain Eukaryota; kingdom Metazoa; phylum Chordata; class Mammalia; order Rodentia; family Sciuridae; genus Urocitellus; species Urocitellus parryii. The sequence goes on along the minus strand of NC_135539.1, from coordinate 115,483,416 downwards.
ATATACTTTTTTTTTTAAATGATTTCCTCATCTCAAATGGGACATGTCTCCACCTTAAAAAAATAAACAAACAAACATATGTTCAGACCAGGGCATCAGGCATGATTGTACATGCCTATAATTCCAGCTACTCAGAAGGATTGCAGGTTTGAGGCCATCTTGGAAACTTAGACCCTATCTCAAAATAAAATTTTAAGGAGGTCTTTTCAGTGGTAGAGTGCTTGCCCAGCACACATGAGGCACTGGATTCAATTCCCAATATGGTGTTGGGGGGATAGGAAGATTCCACTCCAAACCTACTAAAAGAGAATCTCCAAGATTTATATTAGGATGAAAACGTGTACAAGGGGCTGGGGTTATGGCTCAGTGCTGGAGTGCTTGCCTCACACATGTGAGGCACTAGGTTCAATCCTCAGCACCACATAAAATAAATAAATAAAATAAAGGTATTGTGTCCATCTCCAAATCAGTGCCACTGAGTAACTCTTCAGTAGTTCAAGGATTTATTATTAGTTTTGTGACATTTTTGTCACATTTCTGCATCTCTTCTTTCTTCTTTTATCTGTCCTGGGAGTTTTTGTTATTCCTTAACACCTCAAAAGAGGAAATAAATAAATACATTCAAATCAAGTAAGTATTTATTTGCGTGAGTTCTTTAAAAAAAAAAAGTGAAGGGATAGGAGGGGAAAGGCCATCTATGATAAAAATAAATAAATAAATGGGAAACATAGACATAGTCACTTTTTGTTGGTTTATTTACAGTGACCAAGATCATAGTTTACATATTAAATTCCTTCCTTCTGAGACCTCAAAGTACTTACTTTCTTTTTTTTTTTTTTTAATCAGCATTCTAGAGACTAAGGATGGAACTCTTCTTCCCTTTCTGATTTTCTCACTTATCTACCTTCACTATAGATCTAGGTGAAAACCAGAAAACTGTCCCAAGTTTAACATTTATAAATTTATTCTGGGAAGGTTTGGGGGTCTGTGAACTGAAAGAAATTAACAGTCTGAATATTGAGATTAGAAATGATCAAAAATGTCACACAGAAAATCAGTGATATCCACTCCTAAAACACTGGTTGGCTGGCTTATTGGAGGGGAGGGGGTGTCAATTTTTGATCATTTTACATTTTGCTGACTTCTAGTTTTAAAAGATACTATGTCCCTGCTGAGAGCAGTGGCCCATGCCCATAATCTCAGCAACTTGAGAAGACTGAGGTGGGAAAATCACAGGTTTGAGGCCAAACTGGGCAATTTAGTGAGATGCTGTCTCAGAATGAAATAAAAACAAATAGCTCAGTGATAGAGTACCCCTGGGATCAACCCTAGCCCTGAAAAGAAAAAAAAGATGCTATATCCCTAAGCCTCAGGTCTGCTGAGTCATGGAATACCAAATGTGAGCTTGAGCTAAGTAGCCTTTTGTGCAGTTGGTTGAATTGCTTTTCTTAAATTGCAACCCTATCTCCAGCTGTGAAGTTTGAGACATCTGATTTGAAAAAATGCATTTATAAATGGAAATAAAAATAACTCCCCTTGCTAATGCTGTTTTCTTTTTTCCTTTTTTTTTAATTGTTTTTGTTTTTGTTTCCTTTCTCTAGCATGAAAGACTTTCTAGGTAAGAACCCTCTCTGTTTTATATGCATGTTTAATAATTATGAGTAAATATATGTCTAATTAAATTTAGATTTATATAGTGGTTTAGTAATTTCCCCACATCATTTTCTTCCTTTTCATTTCCACATCCACCACAATAATTTCTAACGTTTATTATTTCCTGCCAAAGTAATAGAACAGCTTTCAGTTCGCCTTCCTGCCACCAGTCTCCTTTTTCTAGTTCACCTTGTGTACTACCACTAGATTAATTTCCTAAAGCGCCTGTACCAGGCACTGTGCTAGGCAGTAGGGAAACAATACAAATAAGACAATATCCTTACCCACAATTAGCTTACAAACCACTGGAGAGACAGATGATTTCAATAGAATGTAGAAAATGCCATTTAGAAGTATGGTCAGGAAATGTGAGAGTAAAAAAAAAAAAAAAAAGAGGCAGTTAACTTAATCTGGTGGTGTAGGGAAGGCTTCATTGCATAGTGGAAACCTGAACGGAGATTGAGGCTAGATGCCGTCACTAACAGTGAGTCCAGCTTTATCCCTTGTATCTAAATGGTGCTCAGCAGCAGTTTGTCAAATTAACTAAAGACCTGTTTTGCAGTTGCAGAAACATTAAGGGAAGGTATCCATTTAGAGGATGATCCTCTGAAATTTTTCAATTAATAAGAAGGTTATAAAAACTGATCTTGCTAGCCAGGTGCAAAGTTGTATGCCTGTAAAGGACTAAAAATGTAGATCAGTGGTAAAGTGCTCCTGGGTTTAATCCCCAGCACCAAAAAAATTATAATAAACCAAAAACTGATCTTTTGGAAGAAGAAAATAATAGCAATTATGGAGATACACATTTGAATCTCTCCTTTCCACTATTCCTCTGATGGAGAAATTAAGAAGAGACTGGGGGAAGATGTAGATATGAGACAACACAGGGCAAATGAGTCTTCTCATAATTTGCTTGGTGATGGAGCTGGTTCTCCCTTAATGTGTGCTAAGTTTTACGTGTATTCTTTTTTTTGCTCGCCCTCTCACCAGCACCAGCCAAGGATAAGTAATTTACTTCTAACCTAGCAGAAGCTTACTCAGCTTTACAGAATTGGTAGAGTGGCATTTTGTCGTGGTATTTTGTTATAGTTAATCTTTTATGAACTCTGTTGTGTTATTAATAGCCATTCATGAAAGGAGACTTTGCTTATAGATTTAAAGTATGCTATGAAATTGCAATGATTGAAACAGTGAGGTACCGGTCTAAAAATAAACAAAGATATGATGGAACACAATCTATAATCCCCACAAAGTCATGTGTATGAGGTGGCTTTTCATCTCATTGGGGAAACAATTATTCATTAAGTGATCATTGAGATAATTGACTATTTGGGAACTGTATCTTTCATGCCACCCCAAAAAGGCAATTTCAGATGGGTTATAATTTTTTTAGAGAAAAAAGCTTTCCAACAAAAAAAGTAAAATATTTTATAATTTTATATAGGAAAGACCTTCCTAAACATTATATGATAAAAGTAAAAATCGGCAAATCTAATCACGTAAAATTTTAAATCTCTGCAGTAAAAGATACTATAGAAACAAAAAGCAAAATAGGAAAAAAAAAATTTAAGCTATGTTAGTTGTAAAAACCCTACCATGTTGGAGGCTCCACCAATAACAAGAAGATGATGAAGATTCTGCTAAATAAAGGCCACAAAGTGGGTAATGCCAAAACGAAGAAGATGAATAACCAAAAATATTGAACCCCCCGAATATTAAAATCAATTCCTCAAGAGACTGAGGCCAGAGGATCACAACTTTGAGGCCAGTCTGGGCCAGAACAAATAATATGTGGCTATCAATTAAAGATTAATTAAATTATCCAAAAACCATGGAAAGGACTGTGCAGTCATTTTTATGAGAAACAAATTTATTTTTACTTAGCTGATGCCCACAATCATAATAATAAGTGTAGGAAGGAAGAGGAATTAGACAATAGGCAGTATCTAATTTTATTTACAGAAATATATATTTTAACATATTTTTGTGTTGACATCCTGCAAGGAGATGAACTAGACTGTTAATAGTGGTTATATTCCTTGGGCAAAATTATGGGGTAGATACTTTGGTATTATTTTTTTTTAATTTTTAAATTTTTTTTTAAAGAATTTAACCTTTATCTCAGATGTTGTTTTCTATGTGGTGCTGAGGATCGAACCCAGGGCCTTACTCACCAGTGCTAGAAAAGTGCTCTGCTGCTGAGCCACAACCCCAGCCCCCTTTGGTATTACTTTTTTTTTTATTTTTTTGGTATTACTTTTAATGTATTGCTTTTATAGTAAAAAGAAGTCAATACAAAGATTTCTATTAACAAAAGAAATAAAAAGAATGTTATAAAGAAAAGTGACCATTATTGTCCTTAGGAGCTAATTACTTCGCCTCTCCCCTCTCTGTCCTCAACCTTATTGCTTTTCTGCCTTTTCTAATACTTAATGCTTATTTCAGCTACCCCCTCCCTAGATTTGACAGTAGGTACCACAGAAACATCAGATGCAAGTCCCACAGCTGTGAAGCTTCAAACCGTCCCAATTCAGGGCCGTAGAGCTCTGCAGGGCTGCTTTGTCCAGAGCACTTTCGTGTGTGACACATTCTAGTTTGCAAAAAGCAAAGTTCAGGAAAATATAAACCAGTATTTAGGATCAGTTCAATAATTATACACTTTAACCATAATTAGCTGACTTCCTCTAATGAACTTACCAATACTGGAAATAAAACCACTCTTGGAAGTTCAGTTTCTGGAAGGTATAAGAATCTTGGTTATAGATATAAGTATTGATATAGAATACAGAAAAGAGGGTCGGAAAGTAGCTGTTTGGGCGTTTTGTAGCACCCTGGAATGTTTGGGATTCCAGCCAATCTCAGTGCACTGATGAAGTAGAGGTATCATGCCCTGCAGGCCATCCTCCTCCATTCAGCCTCCAGCTCAGTCTCCACATGTTTCTGATTCAACGACAGTTAATTGTAATCATTTTCCAAGAGCCATTGAGATCCAAGAAACTTTTGCTTTTTAAAAGCACACTTTTCAGGGAAGCTGTTCAACCCCAAACTAATTGAAAAGCTCCAAGATTTAAGTCAGCACATGTGTCCAAACCACCAGTTTTTCAAGTAAGCTCCATTCTTGGCAAATGACAGCTTCCCTCCTTAAGCTCCACACGGATACAGTGTAGCCATGAGATCCAGGAATGCTCTCTGAGAGATTCAAGGAAGGAATGTCATGCATCGTTTTTGGCCTCCCCTCACAAATATCTTAGAAAAAGTACAGACTACTCCTGAACTCTATCTTCCCCTCACTACTTTGTTCTCAAAAGTACTTTTTACCATTCACATTACATCTCACAGGTTGGAATCAGGAGGTGGTAACCCTACAACCAGTGATTCTTATGGAGCCTCAGCAAGAGCCCGTCGGGAAGCCCGGGAGGCTCGTCTAGCCAGCCTGACCAGCCGTGTGGAAGAGGACAGCAACAGGGATTATAAAAAAGTAAGGTCGTTTTTCAATTTTCCTGTTCTTGGGTTACAACATATAAATAGCCTTTTCCCCCAGGATAGAAAAAGGAGCGTGAGTAAGCAGGGAAAAGGACACTTAAGTAACAACTCCTTGCTTACAGTCTTCTTTGTTTGCTTTACCTCTCCACCAGCTAAATAAAGACCCTTAAATTCTTTTTATTGCAGTAAGTTTTTGCCTAGAGTCAGATATTTACATATATGGGGAAAAGTAAGAAAATAAGAATTGTAAGAATAAAAAATTATAGTTCTGTCTAAACCTGAGACTCATGTGGTGGACTTATTTTTAATAAACATGTGCTTTTAATAAGATCCTATGAATATCAGCTAAATACTTCTTGATGTTAGTTTTTTTTAAAAAACCCTCATCATTATCATCATTGTCTGGGCTTGGAAAGGATTCGAATCACTTTATAGTCCATTTCCTTTTGTCTTGCTATCTAGCTCCAGAAGTAGGCTTTGAAAACTTTCCCTTTCAAGCACTTGAGGTACCAGGAAAAAACATTTTGGTTAAAGAAATTCTTCTTTGTTGATGTTTTTTATTAAGTAGAACTTGACAAAAATCACCCTAGGCCAGTTACAAAACTAATCTCTTTGGTATGAGAAGCCACACTTTTAAGCAATGTCAGTACTACATAGGAGAAAGTGGATGACTGGGGTTTTTCCCCCCAAGATTAACATTATTGAAATTAGAGCATCATTCTCTGTGTTCTGCATGTGAGATCATCACCTTCAAGAAGCCAGAGAGCAGTGGCTGTGAATGTGCCCTGATCCCCACACTTAGTTGTCTTCTGCCCCTAGGGTACTGTCTTGGCTTGGAGCAGAGAGCCCCAGACATTCTCATGTGATCAAACTGTGTGGGTTTTGATTCTGGGAAGCCCCACCCTAGTGACCTGACTCTGCTTCCCCCTCCCCAGCTCTACGAGAGTGCCCTGACTGAAAACCAAAAACTGAAAACCAAACTTCAGGAGGCCCAGCTAGAGCTAGCAGATATAAAATCCAAGCTTGAGAAGATGGCCCAGGTAAGGAGAGGAAAGAATAAAGAAGATGGGGAGACAGGGGTTGATATCAGCAGACAACCTGGACTAGGGATCTAAGGGGCAGGACATGAGATGGAGTCAAAATCAGGCCTCATCAGAGGCAGTGAAATGGAGTTCCCTTGGATTCTAATTTGAATTTAGGATTCAGTCAGTGTTTAACCTAAAATTGAAAACTGATAGTTTAGTGAACAACTTCTGATGGTCTAAATGCTAATAATTAATTAATATTATCTAATTAGTTCTCAGTAGAAAAGCATAAACTAGCACAGCACAATCAGTCCTAGACAGCTTCTTCTGACTTGTTCCTCGTGTTTCAGTGCAGCTCATATGCACATCACCATTTGAAGAGGGATCTGCAAGACACTATACCCGAGTACAGAAAGGTAGCAAATTGGGCCTAGAAACAAGAGTGGCTTGCTTAGGTTATGTAGCACATCAGGGGAAGAAGAGCTGCTGGAACCCGGGATTAGGTCTTGATGTAAAGATTCCATACTGCAACTAACGATTCCTTCCTGTCTCCCCAGCTACTCCCTTCTTCAGCTAGAAATAAAGAGCTGGTAGGCGGGAAGGCAAGGATATCCATTTCCTCTCACTGCTGGGCCTGATTTTATTAGATGATGCATTAGAGGGTGGTAGAGGTAATGACCTCATCACTAGTGAAATAAACCCTGCAGCTGAGAGCTAGAGCAAGTATTGTCTTAGGTTACTGCAGAGTTAACTGGAAACCTATTGAGTTTTAGACCCCAGATGCCTAGGGACTAAGAATTTGAAAAGCCGATCTGAGGTAAAAATGACTCTTTACAAGGAGAGCGTGAAATGAAAACCAGAGGTGGCTAGTCAATCTGGTAATTTGATACGATCCAAAAGTAAGACTAAAATATAGAGTTGAATAGTACTAAACTGTGGGGATGGGTGGGGACCGGGGTAGTCAAATACCCTCTGAACAGCATCCCTCTGACATGGGATGAGCAAGGGGCACCAGCATGTAGAAGATAGTGCCACAAAACTGTGTGGGATCCCAGCAAGACAGCTAGGACAGCCACACTGACCAGAAAAGGGCTTAGCCAGGCTCAAAATAGTTGGCCTGTCCTGAGAGGGGCCTCTGTCAATTTAAGAGGAAAAAAAAATACAAATATACACAGTTACAACCCTCCCCAAGGCAGGGTAAGCCTTAAGATATCTCTTCATCTCAGTACTACTGAGCCAGTCAAACATCTAATTTATAATAGATCCTTAGGAGATGTCTGGTCCAATTTTTATTCTGAATTGTGCCAAGTATTGGCATCTGTCGATAAATACAGATCTGGTTTTTGTCAGTTATTACTGGGCTATATTTTATAGAAAAATAAGGAGCAGTCAGGACTGTGAAGAACCACAGGAAAAACCTAGCTTCTGGCAGTTAGTTATTGGGTGGGGTTCACAGCCTATCCCCCAGCCTTCGCTTCATAGCAATGAGCAGCCTAGCAAGCTGTGGACACTGACATGCATGGACATTAAAAATAAAATCAGCCTTTCCTAGTCACTGGGGAATAGCATTTACCCTCCAGCCAACTGCTTTGCTGGGTGTGTCAAAATATACTTAGTTTTGCCAAATATAAGTTATTGAAATTCAGAAGAAATGGTGGCACTACAAACTCTTTCTCTGTTTACCAAAAATGGAGTTGTTTGGTAGGACAGTGGACGGGAGCCTGTCAGTCTCATACATTTACATGGAGACAGTTACCACATGGACACGCACAGTGTTTTTACATGGAAGGTTCACCTAAACTCTATCAGGCTTAACATTTAAAACAAAACAAGCAAATAAAAAAACTAGTTCTTTGTATACATGAATTTAAACATAGTTTCTCAGGCTTAGGAAAGGGAGACTTAAAGAGGATCTGCACAAATCCCAGTTTCAACTTCTCTTTTCCTTCTGCACCCTTCCTACTATAGATGGAATATTAAGGCACATAGCCATGACCTTCAGAGCAGAAGGTGAAAGCCCAGGTCAGGAGCCGGATTCCGAGGATTAATGTTAGTTCTGGCTATTCCTTAATTTTGGGAGGAAAGGGTAACCTCTGCCAGAAAACCAGCATAATTTCTATACTTATTGACTGTTGTCTGAGCCTGGCACAAGGCAAAATAAAAATAATCACCTTTACTTATTAAATGTCTATAGAATGTAAGAAATTCTTCCCTGTTCTGTAATGCTAAGACCAAAAGGGACTTAAGGGTTCCTTTTTACTCCCTTATATAAGGCAGGATTATTATCTGAGTTTATTCTACATTTTGGGTATGTAGCCACATCTTTTTAACCCTTCTAAAAACTGTAACTTAAAAGTCAATGGTGATCTAAAATATACATTCTTTTGTGTGTGTGTGTGTGTGTGTGTTTTCAGTGCCTTCTTTTTTTTTTTTTTTTTTTTTATTGTTGGTCGTTCAAAACATTACATAGTTCTTAATACATCATATTTCACAATTTGATTCAAGTGGGTTATGAACTCCCAATTATACCCCATATACAGATTGCTGAATCACATCAGTTACCCTTCCATTGATTGACAAATTGCCTTTCTAGTGTCTGATGTATACATTCTAAATCCTTTATGCAGATAAAATATTAACTGAAAGTCCAGGGTATGCAACAGATAAAAATGGAAGTGCTGTGTTCAAAGCAGGGCTCCCAAGAAGTGTAAGCACACACAGAGACCAGTGCTCTGTAAGGAAAATGGCCTTAGTGCCTGTGAGACAGAAGGAATGGGAGAAGGGATTGTTTAGAGGAGAGCCATGGGGCCTTCAAGTTCAAGGATCTCCAGCCTTTGAAAGTAGAAAACCCATTTCTCATTTCCTCTGGATTATGATATTACTCATAGAAAAGAAGGGAGAGGGATAGTACAACATAAGAAGATAGTTGGCCCTGGAGACAGAGAGAAAGAGAACTGGGAGAGGGAGTTGGGTAAGTGTTGATTAATGTCTTTGTACGATTGATTGATTGATTGATTGATTTTTGATACTAGGGATTTAACCCAGAGGTATTTTACCACTGAGCTACATCCCCAGCCCTTTTTATGTTTTATTTTAAGGCAGAGTCTTAGTAAGTTGCTTAGGACCTTGATAGATTACTAAGGCTGGCCTCAAACTTGCAATCCTCCTGCCTCAGCCTCCCAAGCTGCTGGGATTATAGGAATGTGCCTCCACACCCAGCACATGTGACTTCTGGAGTGTCATAATGCCTTATCCACCTCCCCAATCAGTGGGAATCCTGCAAACTTCAGAGACAAAATAATGTTAGGCTTAGTGATCTATCAGAATTTATTTGTTGGGACACTTGCTAAAGTGAAAGCCCAAAGCCTGGCCATCTACTTCTGAGTGTCCAGTGGTGAAGATGAACGAGACTGGGTTTCCCCTGGCAAAAGAACTGAAGTAACAAGTGTTTTCTTTCCATCTGCTCAGCAGAAACAAGAAAAGACCTCTGACAGATCATCAATGCTAGAAATGGAGAAACGGGTACGTGCATGTCTCTTTTTCCCGTTTCATCTCTCTCTCTGACTTTCCCTAACTTTGTTGTTTATGCCAGTGGAAAAAGTTCATCTTAAGAAGGTAGGAACTCTGCCACATTCCATTCCCAGCCTGATGAGAAATTCTTTTTGTCTGATTCTGGACAGTAATTTGATTGCTAGTCCTTTTGGCTTCCTCAGTACTTTGTACACATTCCAGTCTTAGGGTGGGAAGGGTTCTTGGAAGGTCATCTTGTTGTAGTTCTGCCAATAGGCACAACTACACACATACACATAGCCATAATATATTTTGGTTTACTGTAAATCATCGTAAGCGTGCGTGCGCACGTACACATACACACATACGTATACAAGGGCTCTTTGCCCTTCTCATCACTTTAAAAAGAAAAGTTTTTAACAGGACCCTCTGCCATTGATTTAATTCATTTGACTTGAGACATGAACTATCAGAATCCCACTCTCTGGTTCAATTGCTGACCTCCTTCCAACTGCACTCAGCTATTTTTCTGGGATTTGACATTCTTGGATTGGGAAAACTCAATTAGAGTTATTGATGAGCTCTAGTTTAGATTTGACCCTAGGGATATAATATGTTCCCATCTCTCCTTTTATTGTATGTTTAATTTGGAAAGCAGCTAAGTTTTATATTTCATTTCCTTGGCCTATAGCCAAACCTCCTTGGTATCTCATCTGATCAAGGACTCTCTGTTGCATTCAGGCTAAAATAAGAGTTAGTTGCTGGGAGAAAGAAATGGAGGGAGACAGGAACTTGGAGTAGGGATGCTGTTTCTTAGTAGACAGTGATGTCTACTTCCTTGCAAACCATCTCCCTGTCATGAGAGAAGCAGTTCCCTAAGATTTTGTTTGGGGGGCTTGGGATATTACTGAGGATAATGGTGGATTTTTGTTAATAGAAAGCAAGGATTCTGGCTACTTGCAGTCATTTGAAAGTCCATGAAACCTTCCAACTTGCAGAGAATAACTCAGAGTGCCCTGGTCTGATCATCTGTAAGCAAGTTGCTTCCCTCTATGTCTTCTGATGTTTTGCAAGAAGAATTAGATCCTGGGATTTTGAGGTGGGGGGGTAACCGGGGATTGAACCCAGGAGCACTCAACCACTGAGCCACATCCCCAACCCTATTTTGCATTTTATTCAGAGATAGGGTCTCACTTAGTTGCTTAGAGATCCTGGGATTCTTATCAGTGAAGTAACTCATTCCACAGGTACAGGATGAAGGAGCGCTCACATCTGGGTAAGGTTTGTCTGAGTCAGTAGACAGACCCTTTACCATGAAGCTGCTGATCCCATAGCAGCTGGGAGGTGTGTCGTGGCTGCCTGTAGGTCCATTACATGTTCAACAGGCTCCTTGTTTCTAAACAGGAGAGACGAGCCTTGGAGCGGAAAATGTCAGAAATGGAAGAAGAGATGAAGGTATGAAGAGATTTTTTTCTCTCTTTGTATGCCTGTTCTCTAAATGCCTGCCAAGACTGGATACTTAAGCATAGGCCTGCCCTCTCTGAAATTCACCACAAACTCCACACTCCCAGGAAGAGATGATATGTGAAGAGGAGGTTTCCCAGGCACTCTCAGCTCACATAGAATCTACTGTGGTCACCTCGATGTCCACATATTGCCCCCAGTTTAAAGGGAGGTCTCTAGAAGACTGGAGGTAAACCCAAGTTGAACATGTAAGGTTTTCTGAGTAATGGCTTCACCCTTGAAAGGCTAAATAAAAAGACTAGTACACACGTTTCCAACTCTGCAGAGCTTCCCATTAGGTGTTCAGTGAAGCCTGCGCATGTCCACAGGCTTTCCTCCCTGCTGCGCCTCCCTAACCCAGCCCTTTGCAGGAAAGAACACAGATTGAGTCATTCTGTAGCAGAGTAAAAATTTATTCACATATTGATTTCCTTCCCCAGTCCATTTCCTCTGCAGTGTTCCAGTGTGCTTGGCACTGTCCCACTAGAATAAGCTCATGCGACCAGATATACTTCAGGCTTGCTGTTTTCCTCTCAACCTTCACCATGACCTGAAGTGATATAGCCTCCACTGGGCACTTTACTGAACAGTTGCCATTCTTTGCAGCTTTGAATGCTAAGATTTGGTAATATTTTGAAAGGAATCAACTCACTACTATGGAAGGGGAAGATACAAAGCTGCTCAGGGTAGCCACCTGGATATGATTGTGTTGCATCCCATCCCCACAGTGGCCTTGATGCCACATGGCCACAATCACCTAGTGCTTGCTAAGCTTCTTTTCTTTCTTCAAGGATCTTATTGTGCTGCTGCCAAGTGTTCATTGGGTGAGACCCAGGTTTCATCAGCTAGGAAACAAGAATACTAATTCAGTTTCAGGCATATCCCTAAATTTCTTTCTGTGAATAGTAGGTATCCCTAATATACAGTTACAGCACCTTGAGAGACACATTTATTATTCCAAAGGCTTATGTTTAATTTGGGGGGTGTGGGGGGCTTTCAGGACATGACAAGGTCATAGTTTTCATAAGATCCTATTGCTTTTTTTTTTTTTTTTTTTTTTTTTTTGGCACTACTGGGATTGAACCCAGGGGTGCTACATCCCCAACTCTCTTTTATTTTTTTACATTTTGAGATGGGATATTTCTAAGTTGTAGTTGCCCAGGTTTGCCTTGAATTTGTGATCCTCCTTTCTCAGCCTCCCAAGTTGCTGGGATTATAGGCATGTGCTTTTTTATATTGCATCCAGCTGTTATTCTTTATAATATATGGTTGATTTTCCTGAGATGATAGGACGATACCCTACCACTGTTAAACCTCTTCATCTTCTGGTTTTTCTAAACCCATCTCACTTACATTCAGAACTATTCTCGCCCTCTTAGCGTGGCATGTGAGCATTGTAAATAGTCCCAGATGGATGGATCAGCATCTCTTGGTTGCATGGCGACTATTCCATCTTCGAAACCCTTGAGTTATACCATTTGTACTTTGCTATTCGGTAGCTGTCCTGTCAGTGATGCTCATTAAGAAATGGCTAAAAGAAAAAGGAAGGAAGGAAGGACCAAAATGTGGATCCTCATGTAAATGAAGCCAAAACTGGTGCCTCCCAGCAAGTACTGAGGAGTCCAGAACCAACCTATACCCACCAGTCCTGAAACTCTTGAGTTGTCTCCACACAGGACCCCACACAAAGACCCAGAAAGTGGCCAAAAGTGGAGAACTTGAGATCATTTCCTATTTCTGTTCCCATTCTAAAATGCAGAATACAGAAGTCCTCCTGTGTTCTAGTTGCTCTCGATCCTGTGGTTGAGACAAGTTTACATGTTTCTCTCTCTCTTTATCCTGTCAGACCATGATTTCCTAAAGTAAGTCATGAGTTCTTTTCTTTTCTCAATAGAGTTTATTGTACATGAACGTGTTTGCTCTCTCTAGTTAGAAGCCATTTGCCAACAACTTTAAAATCAATTTGTTTACATTATCAACTGGAGCCAGATCATGATGGTTTTGGCCCCCAAACCAGTAGATAAGCTGTTTTAAGACTGGTTTTTATTTTTTTTTTTATTTTTTATTTTTTTAGTTAAAAATATACCCCCACAGTCATTGCCTTTTTTTCTCCATTCCTAATTACAAAGTTGTGGGAGAATAAATGCCTATAGGCTCTAAAGCCCTTAAACAGATTGCTCAAATCATATAGTACTACCAGATCTACAAACTGTCCAGCTCCCCCTAGAGGACTAAGGGGGAGGAACATCAGAGCCTCCAGTCACACCAACATTGCATTGGTGTCTATACTTTCTTTGAAAACAAAAACTTCAAATATACAAGTTATCCAATTAATATCACTGCTCTGTAGGAATCAAAGAAAATCCTTGTTCAGCTCCAAGTTCTCTATTCAGGCTATTTTTCATTGTGACCAACTTTTCTAGAGTAGTTAGTGGACAAAATTTGTGTGTATTAGGTAGCCAGCCAACAGTGCATGCAACCATCTTGTGGGACCCAGTAGAGGCTGGACCTGTTGGTCTCCATATTTTTGCATATTTGTACAGATGCTCAAATCTCCCTGGTGCAATCAGTAGGGAGCAGTTTATGCTCCCATGACCTCCAGTGAACCTTTAAAGAGGAAGTGTTCAAGGACACAGAGTAATTTTGGTGCCTATTTTTCTGACTCTAGCAAGTAAAATACAAAGGCCAGGTGAAATGGGGAACCATGAGATTGGCTCACCCAGATGTATGTGGGCTCTGTAGTTGTGAGTTGGGTTGTGCCCCTCTGGCCTTTACCTAGAAAGGTAAGTATTCATAAATTCTCCCCAGGAGAAACCCCACCCAGATCCTGGGCTGGAGCAGGATTACAGGCCAGCTTCTGACAGACGTGTATGTCAGTGTAAGCTGTGCTAGACTTGCACTTGGTCCTGGGATGTTCCCTCATCTGATCTCATTACTTTTCTACTGCATCCTCCATTCAGCATCAGCCTCCTTGCTAGACCTTCTGCCCTTCTTTTCCCAGATCCTTGCATGACAGAGGCCCATCAACCAATCTCCTTTTAGATTGGTCCTGGGATTTTTACTTTGCTTATTTTGGAAACATCACTCGCCGACCCACCCTTCAGCTGTGCCCTTGTCCACTCTGCTCTATGCCCTGCACTCTTCCCAGTCTTCTTGCCATGTTCTATAGAACATGCTTTCTATAGCCCGCTTTCTGTAGAACATTCCACCAGTGTTTCCTGCCTCTCTCACGCTGCTAACTTGCAAATTCTTCTACTTCAGTCTGCTTGTTTTCACATGTTAGATTGAGTCACCTTCATAGTTCATGTCTTTAATATTCTCTGGGAGGCAAGGACCACTTCATATAATGCTAATGATTGTGTTGAAAGCTTGGTCCAGTGTCAACACCAGTGAAGGGTGAGAGCCAGGGACTTTCCATTGGTTCTTAAATTTGGTCCCTGCCCATCTCTTTAAACTTTTCCATGTGCTGCACCATGATCTCCCTCCTCTGTCCCCTTCATGACTGAGATGCTTACAGTGGGCAAAGAGGGTTGCCCAGTCCCTCCTGTCCAGTGGCTCCATGGAATTGCTTGGCTACCCTACCTCTTTGCAAGATGGTTATTCTCCCTTTGGAGGGAAAGGGATATTCAGTGATTTGTCTCTGCTTGTTTTTCCTTTTCACTGTTTTTCCCCTCATACTACCTTTCATTTTCTGCTTTACTCCCAAACTTTTACTCCACTAATCTTTCATTTCTGTCCTTCTCATTGTGTGGGTGTGGGAAACATTTCTCTAATACCTGGTGATCTTTTTGTCATCTTTGTAACCCAGAATTGTCTGTCCTCATCCATGAAACTCCATTTGCATAACAAAGTCATTCCCCTCCTCCCCAAAAGCTGATGGCCTCAGTTTCAGGGTCAGTGCAAATGATCACTTAGGAAGGACATGGAGCAGAGTAGGCAGGCCCGTAATATAGTCTCATTTATTGAAGTCTTTAAGTCCTTACAGGGTTTTAAGAAAAATACCCATGGGCTGGTTGTTCTATTCCATTTACAACACTGACAGACAGTAAGGGCTGGAATTGGCCCAGCCACTTCCATTATCATTTGGACATTTATGATTTCTCCACTTTTATGTGCAGAAACTTCCAGTGTATGACTCTTTTTGTGAACACCTTTAAGCAGCTCCCAGCCTCAGCATTAACTCTGACAGAGGGAACACAGTTAGCTATGAACTTAGTGATGCATATAATCATATATCAGGTCAGAGGAAGGTCAGCAGCTCTGGGATCCTAGAATGCAGAGGCCAAGGAAGGCCAAGGAAGCTTCCTCCAAAGCAGGTTAGAGCGCTGACAGTTGTTTATTATTTCACTATGTGTCATTTCATCCTGCTAAACAGTACATGCCATATACAGAAAGCGGTTCAATAACAGACCCCTCTCTTGTTTTCCTTGTTTTGTTTTTTAAAATTAAAAAGAAAAATGAAGTAAGGAAAGAATCCAGAAAGAAAACAAATGGGAAGTATGGAGAGAAGATGAAATGAGAGAGAAAGAAAAGGGCAGCAGCTGGATTTAGGAACACACCAAGTCCTTAGTTTGACAGTGACATGGAGGGTCCCTGAGGCTGTGGCTCAGCCTATGATTTTGGTTCAGAAGGCCCCAAGCTACTTGGTGGACTGTCATTCTCAAAAGTGATCCAGATATGCATTTCAAGTGTCCAGTTGTATCCATATGGCCAACCATCAGCGCACTTAGGCCTCAGCCATGAATCGCAGACATAGCTCTCCCCTCTCTGGTGCTTTTCTCCACCCTCCCTCAACCAACATACATGACTTGCTCTCATTGCTCCTGCCTCTCTCATTTCCTTTCTAGCATGAAAACTAAAAACAAAAACAAAAAGTCACATGGTTTCTTTGTCCTACTTTTTTCTCCTCTGGTCTGTCTTGTCTCTTTCTGTCTTGTCTGTCTTTCCCCTCCGTGTCTCACTCTCTGCAGAATCTCCACCAGCTAAAACAGATTCAAACCTTGAAGCAGATGAACGAGCAACTGCAGGCTGAGAACAGGGCCCTGACCCGAGTGGTGGCCAGACTCTCGGAGTCCATCGAGTCCTCGGACACCCAGGAGCTCTAGTTCTTGCCCTTCCTCTCCACCTCACTTCCCTCCTCCACTACTCCAGGCAGGTTTACTCTTCTTGTTGGTTCCAGAAGCCCTGTGCTTATTCCCTCCATAAGAGCCTCTGTGCAGGTTCCTGTAAAGCTTGGTCATCTGGAGGTGGAGGGAGCCAGGACTGAGACCTTAGAATGGGAAATAACAGCATAGGTCGAGGGAGGCGGTGGGTAGACTCACATGGGCCAGCGTACACTTAGTAAGATAACTACATTACTTGTCCTTCTCCTAGATACTGAATATGTATTTTCTAACTCAGTTACACATAAATGTGCACACGTGTGGTATGCCTATACCTGTGTACATTCGTGCACATATATTTCTTTGGTGGGGTCATTCCCAAACTGAGATAGATCTTTCCCAGTCAACTGCAACTTGGTCCCCTACATCAATTGGGGATAGTTGTAGACTCCATATAATGGTTGGGTCTGGGGTAATAAAGGACAAGAGCTCTCAATCCTGCCTGCACGTTAGACCCACCTGGAAGCTGTTGCCATATGCCAGTGCCTGGGCCCTCTCCAAAGAATCAATGGTTTGGGTTGAGACCCAGACTTCAGTATTTTTTTTTTTCAAAGCTCTACTGTTGATTCTTTTGTTCAACTAGGGTTGAGAACCACAGCCATTTAAATTCCAGGCAGAATTAAATCCTTGCATATGACAGCATAGGCAGAGAGGACTAGAACCAATGGCTAGAGCCATTCTGGCCCAGCTCTGCTACCAGCAAAAACATCATGCATCCCACCACCAGAGCAGAACTGAATAGCATCCTTTGCCTCCTTCTGCAATAGTCTTTGCTTTCTTCTCCCTCCTTGGGAGGCATTTTTCATCCCTATCACAAATCTGAGCCCTAGAGATGTGTCCCTCCCCACCCTGAGTGTGGGCTGAGGCAGAACGCAGTCTATATAAATGAGACCCTCAAATAGCAAGACCCTCCCTAATAGGGCTGGCTTTGCAAGGAGATGACAGGCAGTGGAGCAGAGAGCAGGGATTTATTTTCAACTGAGAACAAAAAAATGTGTTTGGCAAGCTGGAGCCTTCCCCTGGCTGTGGATCTGAAAGACAAGCTCATAGACAGCTTGTTTTCTCATCCCAAGATAGTGTGATGGGGTCACCACTACCCTGAAATGAGTTTTTAATTTTCAGCAACAATCTAATTAGTCCTGACCAGGGCCTTTTTTTTTTTTTTTTTTCCTGCCTATTTGCTTTTGCCTTCAGGGTCAGTAGCTGGCAACTAATATCCACTAGAACTGAAGCACCCAAATTACCATAAGGGCTGAGCTAATATCCTGCTGCAGATGCTATCACAGGCTGAAAGAAAATTGAAAGGGAAGTGCTACCATGGGCTGGCAGTGAGCAGCCACTGTTAGGCCTGCCTACCTCCATGCTTTAAAATTAGCCTCCAGATTCCTGGAAAAGGGACTAGGGATTTAGCTCAGTTGTAAAGCACATACTTAGTATGTATAAGGCCCTAGGTTCAATTAATCCCCAGTGTGCATGCACACATACTTGTGCGCACACAGATTCCTGGAAAATTCAACTTGGGACAAAGTAGAGACCCCCAAAAGATGTCCCAGTTATTTTCCCCCTCTTTGTTGCAAGACAGTATAGGATATGGGAAAAATTAGATCTCATCCTTTCAGTGGTTAATAACCATGATAAAGTCAGTTAGGGCTTATGCTGAGTGCTTTATATGCTTTTTCTCATTGAATCCTCAGAATTATTATACATATTTTTTAAAAAATACAGTCACAGATTATGAGTCCAAGGTCGCTCAGAGAGTTAGTGGTAGAACCAAAATTCACATTACCTATGGTAGGTTTCAGAGTCCATGTTCTTCGCTCTGTGATTGGAACTGTCTGCTTATTTGGCACAAAGTTTTGGCTGTTTGTTAAGCATATGGCCAAAACATGTAAGAAGGATCTATTAAGCAACTACAGTACCCAGTACTGCAGCTGAGGGATGAGGGACAGACTTCTGCCTTCTCAGCACTCCAACTTCCCTGTGAAAGGTTAACTTTCAAAGAACATTTCCCTGCCAAGATTCTGCCTACTGTAAGGAATGCCATGCCTGGTACATGACCTTCTATAGAACGGATTGCAAACTGTGACCCACTCCTATGGCCCATGAGCCTACCAATAGCCAAAAAAGAAATCAAAAGGAGAGTATTTCATAACACATGCAATTACATGGAATTCAAATTTTAATGTCCAAAAATAAAGTTTTACTGGAACCAAGCCATGCTCTTTTGTTTATGTAATATTATTATGTCTGGGGCTGCTTTTGTGCTACAGCAACAGAGACTGTGTGGCCTGCAGACCCTGAGATGTTTACAGAAAAACCTTGCTGACCCCCACTAGAAGGAAAAATGAGATAACTAAGCCAAACTGGCAGTGTGATCGAGAGATTTTTCACCCTGCCCTTTTCTTTGTTTGTTTGGCTGGTTGGTTGGTTGGTTGGGTTTTTTTTAATAGTAGTCCCTGGAGAAAACTTACCTCAGCATGTAGTGCAAGCCACTTACTAACAAAATAAAAGTATTTAACTCATAGTTGAGTTAAATACTAACAAAATAAAAGGGAGGATTCCCTTCCCACCTCCCATGTAATTGGAAACAAAGAAATTGAGGCAAGACTGATCTGAAACCCTCTTGGCTTCAGCCAGCCTTGCCCTGGAGCTATCTGAAATTGCAGGCCCCCTGTCCCCTTTCTCTTTAACACTTTTCTCAGTAGGCTATAAGAAGTAATATTTGAGGAAATCCGTACTTATTTGTCCAACTTTCTGTACCTCAAACTGTGGTAAGCTAGAAATCAAGAAATTATGAAGCTGAGGTTCAGAGAGTTAAAATGAGAAAGCTTTGTTAACATTCTCATATAGTGCTTTCACATATGTTCTTATTTAATCATTCTTTAACTTCAAGAAAATATCAGATAACACGTTCATTTCCCCTTCTCTCTTTTGAGAGTGAGGTTTATGAGGCTTCCCCCCCCCCTCAATTTCTACATTCCTCTTGTACTTTTTGACAATCCCTTAAGATATCAATTGTAGCATGTTGCAGCTGTGAAATTGCCTTGTTCAATTTTTTTTCCCAAGGAATTGAGTTCTTAATGTAGAAATAAATCACCAAAGCTCAATGAATTGTTTGTACATTAAAAAAAAAAAAAAGGCAACTCAGTTCTGATTGGACGAGACACTAGGCACTGAACTGTAATCCACTGCCATGTATAGCTTCTTCCCGCCTGTGGAGTCCTGTCATGGAAATATGGTTTTCATAGTCTCATCCAGCCTGCAGTCCACAGGATGGGACATAGGAAAGAGATGGGAAGGTGAAACACTGTGAGGCCACCCTGGGCTGTTTTCTGAAACTCTGATTAAGATGAGTTTCTGAGCACTGGATTCTGATGGGTACACCTGCAGGGATGGAGGCATGAGGAGGCAGCCAGAGCCTTCCTGGTTAAGTTAGAGGGAAGAAAGGCAGGGTCAAAGGTCTGGAACTTTCCTTTGACA
The DNA here is from genome assembly GCF_045843805.1 of Urocitellus parryii. Classification (NCBI taxonomy): domain Eukaryota; kingdom Metazoa; phylum Chordata; class Mammalia; order Rodentia; family Sciuridae; genus Urocitellus; species Urocitellus parryii. The sequence continues at coordinate 115,463,600 of NC_135539.1, read as the reverse complement.
TTTTCTGAATGAAAGTCATCTATGTAAGGCCTATAGACTGTTTGCCCACCCTCCCATATTCATGGGCAAACTCCTAGTGGCCCAGGAATACTCAGTATCCAAAAGCACATTCTAGATGTCCACACACCCCCATACTCTCACCTCCTGTGGGCCTCACCACGTCCCTACCTTCTGAGGGAGTAGAATGGTTTATACACACAAAAATGGAAATGCAGAGACGTGGTTTGCCTAAAGTAATACAGATCATTAATGGCGAAGGCTATGCTGGGCTCTGTTTCCAGACTGAGGCGGTTCCTGGGGTTTGGGGTTTTCCCACCCCTGCCTCCACCTGTAATGAAAGAATGGTCTTTGAAGCTGGGCACACCTGAGACCAATATCAGCTATGCCACTTAAGTAGCCTGACGCCTTGGTCTAGTTATGAACTCTTCGTTCCCTCATTTGTAGAAATAAGAATAGAAGTGTATCTCAGATTCACGAGGCCCTAGTGAGGCCCAACAGCACACTGCCTCCCACCTCGGAGATCCTTGGGGTTTTCTTTTTGTTCCCGTTACAAGGTCTTTTTTTTTTTTTTTAGTTGTTTATGCGTGTATGCTACAGGTCTGTTCTTGCACAGGTGGACTTTGTGTAAGTAGCCTGCCTCCCTGCAAAGCTGAGGGAAAGTTAGATCCCTAAGTGGTCATAGCAGAGGCAAGCGCTAGAACTAATAGGTCTCATAACACCTGGGCCCAGGCCACCTGTTTCTGAGGGTGTTGCCTGCCACAGGGGTCCTTTAGGTTTAAATGACTGATAATCCTGCAACATCTGCACTGACAGCAAAGATGTCAATTTCTGTAGCCTCCCTGGCAAAGAGGTACTTACCCTCCAACCTAAATCTTGCTATTAGTGAGGCCCACACATAAAACTACCTTTATCAACAGTCCATTAGGCTGTTTCTAATGCATAACGTATTTATCAAAGTGCTTTGATGACATAATAAAGACTTGGATATCTAAGCTGGAGCTTACTTTTTCCTTTGTTCCACAAGATGGGCAAACTTCCAAGATAGTAGAATTAATAGAATTGAATCGCCACCGCCTCTATCTCTCTATAAGCATCTGTTTCCTGGAATTATAACACTATCTCCTAAAACTGCTCTAAGGCCTCTAGGTTTTTCTTGATAACTATCGGTGGAGAGTATGCCTAGTGTCCACTGTGTGCCTAGTGTCCACTGTGTCTTGCAGCTGTGTGACCACATCTGTGAGTTCCCTGGGTTTTAGTGATTGAAAGTGGGTAAGTGTATTATGACCATTGAGATTTGGTGGAAGGAGGGCCGTTAAATCATCTTGTGCACATGGCAGAAAAGGCAAGTTCTGTCCCTCAGCCTGCATTCTTGTTTTTCACTGGCTGTGAAGCAGTGTCCTCATTTAACTCTTTTGGATCACCAACAACTCCTTTCTGAATTCCTTCCCTATGTCCTCATTAGCCTACTTTGGCACTCTCCAGTTTATCTAGACTAGAGGTGAGTTCAAGGAATAATTGAAAATAGCCATTGACTCACTAGAGTAAAAGGATATCTAGTGTGGAACGTGAGCCTGTGTTACTAATCTGCCAGCTCAAAAGGTGAGGGGCTTCGATCTCTAAATAGGAACACCACCAACTGAGTAAGTAGGAAGAGTCAATGGAACTTTGTTTCTGGGAGAAGGGGGGATGACAGCTCATTACATGCACATTCTCAGAAGGCCCTGCTCCCCTGCCAGCCGTGCCTGGTCAGGAGGGTAGGGGAAGCAGTTGCGCCAGGTTCTAACACACTTTTCGCTCTGTCACCTACAGGTGTTAACAGAACTGAAATCTGACAACCAGAGGCTGAAAGATGAAAATGGCGCCCTCATCAGAGTGATCAGCAAACTGTCCAAATAGACAAGGCTCCAGGTGTGGGAAGGCATCTGCTGCCCTGCCCCTCATTTCCAGCCATTGCCTTCCAGCCAAAAGAAGTGAATGTTTTGGTGGAAGGAAGGACACTTCTCTCTGACCCTCTTCAGTCACATCCTCTGCACTGTACATTTTCTCTGCACTCTCAATGCCCTGTTCCTCCCACACCCACACCCTCACCCCAAGTTTTATGACAGTTTTAATTGAAGCATGATTGTGATCATTGGAGCCATCTGGAAAAGGCCCCACGGAGCACACCAAGCTCAGCTATGGACCCAAGCTTCCTGCTGCTCTCCTACTTTGTCCACATTGGATTTGGTCCAAACACATAAGACATGCCTAGCCTTTATGCTGACCCAGTATCCTTTAATATAAGTGAGTCTTGTGGTACCACTCCAGGTTCCTGTCTGGGGTGCCAAGAGAAATGGCAGGATGTGGAATTAATCATCAGCCTCTGGAGCTATGTTTCTTTGGAGTCCAGGGGACAGTGACCGTACTGAAGCTCTCTGTTCTTCACCTCTCAGGAACTGACTTATATTTTTTCCTCAGCAACCCAGAGCCATTCCTGACTAGTCTTAACCCCTCTTCCTCCCTCATGCCTAACCTTTATCCAAGGCACTGATGGCCCTGGCCTCACTTATTCCTCTACCTTCTATCCTTTCGTTCTTTCTCTCCTACACCCTTGCCTCCAGAGCACTCGACCTTGGTTTTTTGTTTGTTTTGTTTTGTTTTGTTTTGACCATTGTGGAAGATCATTACTCTGGAGACTAGAAAATCATGACTCTGGTGCTTTGGGGTGGCTTCATGAGCCCTGTCTATAAAAGTGAGACCATGGCAGAAGTGTCAGCCTGCTATTCACATCTCCCACTTATCTTTCCCCTGAAAAATGGTTTTTCTTATTAGAAAATTGGGGCTCCTTATTAGAAAATAGCTCTTATTAGAAAATCTTATTCCTTATCAGAAAAGTAGATACCCCATTCTGCCTGATCTCTCTTTGATGAGGGAGTTTTCCTCTCTTCACCTGGTGCCTCTTGCAAATGAGATATGAAGTCATTGCAAGAAGACCTGTAAGGTGGGGAGGGCAGACTGTTGGGAGCTGGGCAGAGGATGGAAGTTGAAATACGTATTTGGTGAAAGGAAAGTATCTGAGGACACTGAAACATGACGACAGAGAAGACAGTGTTCCACTGTGCTGTGAGAATAGTGGTGGTTTGGATTGTTTCTGGTGGTTAGATTGAGGGAAGAGATATTTGCTTTCTTAGAAGTTATCAGGAGACATGGTTGCTTGATGAGGTTTAAAGGGAAGAAGTCCTTTCAACGCATGATGAGGGTCATGGAATTTTAGAGTGGCAAGGCCCAGAGGTCATTTGGTCTAGCTTTCCATTTTTGTGTCACAGGGACCCCTGCTACCACAGCGTTGACCCATAGTTAGATAGCCTCTGGTGGCTGTGCATTTACTACTTGAGGTTTGAGCAACTCTAATAACCAGAGTTTCTCCTAAGACCAGCTGAAGTCTGCCTGTAGGCCTTGTCTACCCTTCATAGCTCCTTGAAGTGACAGCACTTCAGATCCGTGTGGATGGTGGTCTCTTCTTCACCTGACGTCAAACCCACACTGCCCTAGTCTTTTCAGTCACTCCTTATGTGACATGCTTTTCATACCTGTCATCTTGTCCATCCTGCTTTAGACAAAACAGCCTTTTAAGATATCTTGCCCAGACCTTCACAGAGTACTCCATAACCCCAGCGCACAGTTCAATCATTAGTTCTCCATGAGACAATTAAGGCATATAGTATTTGCTTTTTGGAGGAGTTGCATCCCTTGGTTCACCTTGAGTGTGCAGGTCACTTAGAGCCTCATTGTAGGGTTGCCAGTGATACTCAGTGCTGAGAGCAGTCTGTGCTACCTCTGTCTGTCATTGTCTTCTGAAAGTGTTAATGGTGTTCTCGATAGTCCTCTGAAATGCCCATGCTCTTTACTCAAAATCTATAATTCAGGAACAGTTCCAGAATAGTAGCCATGCCTCCTCTGGCAGAACCTCACTTTTAGAGTATATAAGATTCTCTCTTCTGTTCCTGCCTCTTTTTTTTTCTTTCTTTTTTTTCCAGGAGAAGCTGCTCCTATCTTGGGACTTTATGTTATAATGGGGGCATTGTAAGCTCAATTCTCAGGGAATGCTGGATTAGAGTGAGACGGGCCATATCTTCCACTGTAAGCATATTCTTCATTCAGGGGGTGGGGGAGAAATCAACAAGGATTGGCTAATTGATTCTCCTGGTGCCTCTTGGATATGGAGGAAGTGGAGCTGATTGCCTCTTAAGAAAACCAGATTATTAGGAAACATTTGTTATTCTTCTCAGTTCCTTAGACCGAGTAAAGGAATTGCAGAATTCCCTCAGATCCCTTTGTGCCTTTTAAAGTGTTGGAGGCAGGTTCTCAAAACTCTTGAATTGGTGTCTCTCCCCCGCTGCTCTACAGCAGCCTTTCATGTCAAAGGTCTCTTCTTGCCAGGAGGTTTTCCTTGTGTCAAAAAGTTTACAAGCTTTTTAATCTCAGGAATACTGGATTCTATGGCCAAGAACTCAGAAAGTGTGAACCATAGTTCACACTAAGGTACAATTTCCTGAATTCACTATTTCAGGCAATTGTTCTTATGCCATTGATTTTATTAGATAACATTCTGAATCCTGGTCTCCTATAGAGAATAAAACGTCCTTTCATCACAGCTGTATTGACTGGAAGCCATACGAGGTGCTGGGTGTAGGCCTTTTAGTAGCAAGTTACCTACTATTGGTCTCCTCAGTCTCCACTGCCCTCGCATCCCTGCCTGCTGGATTGGGAACTCATGAGCACCCCAGCAGCTCAAGCTAAGTGAGTAGCAGCAGGCTGGCCAGCAGCGAGAGGCTCAGCTCTGTCACTTCAGTCTTGACAGGAAGACTGTCAAGACTGTCTGGAAAAGAGAATTTCTCAGTTCAACTTCACACCCTCTGTTCCCACTGACTTGATATTTTTCAATAGCCAAGCCACACCTTTGGGAGTAATGATTGAGGATTCCAGAGATTCTCTGGCTAAAGTTTGCCTATTTGTCTTTCAGAGGCTGCTGATCCTTTTCAGATAGCCCAGTCCTTTTCAGAAGCCCCAGGTGTGATGACTCCAGCCCCATCCTAATCTCTAGCATAAGGCTGTGCATATCTCAGGGTACAGCTACTAACGATTCTGAACAACAGACATGTCCCAGGTGTCCTTGGAACACTCAATTCTCCACTAGGCCAATCTCATTGGCTATCTCCTAGAGACTCCCTTGCTCTCTATCCAGCTGCAGGATATTTGCATTTCTCTTCTGTGCTTTTCCATGTTTAAGGAGATCTAGATGCATTTATTTGATGCTCTCGAGGCCGCTGGTGGGTTTCATATCTCTGTTTGGAACATTTCACCTCTTCTCCCTATCCCAAACAAAGCATGTGCTTATTTGACAGTTCTACCAGGAAGCAAGGAGGCTACAATCCTACTTAATAGCTGTGGATCCCACACAAGACTGGGTGAACTACCAGCTGCTTCTCCGCCAAGAGCATTTAACTGATTTCAGAGATGAGGAAGGAGAAATCCTCAGCCATGCACTTTGCTGTGCCTCTGGATGTCTGGCAACTTTGCAGCATCTCTTAGCCAAAGAAAGACACCATCTCCTCTCAGAGAAAAGCCAGTTGTTTCTGGCCAGGCCACTGTACAGAAGGTTCCCACAGTGTTGGCACTCTTTAGGAGATGGGCCTGGGTGAGCAGACACCTGGGGAAGAGAAGACTGTTCCACGTGTTGTGTTATTCTGCTTCCAGCCACTTCACACCTTAAAGGGAGGCCTACAGGTTCAGCAACAAGGCCCATGGAAAGGGGGAGTTCCTGTCTGCCCCAGCAAGCGAGCCACTACTGCAGCTGAACAGTGAGGGATCACCAGGAGTCCAGTGTCCTTCTCTTCTGGATACCACCAGGGCCACTGAACCCCATCATTTATGCCCACACTGCACTTACCTTGGCACACAATCTCATCAGTCAGAGGTAGTCCCTGCCCAAATCTAAGCCCAGATCTCTCACCATTCTGATTTTTAAGGCAGGTTCAGACCCCCTCAAAGATTTGGATTCCTGTGACCCCGTAAATGAGGCAGATGTGAGGGGAGAATAGGCGACATGAAAGGGTAAACCCCCAGGAACCTGAACATCAGTCCTGGGGCCAGCTCTTCTATTAGCCGTGTGACCTTGGGCAAGATTACCTTTAAATTCTCTTGGCTTAAAATTCTGTGATTTATTCATTCTTAGGAAGAACAGAACATTTCTTATACTTGGAATTTCTGCTTCAAAAATTCTTTCTTTTAACTTCAAAAATTCAAGAGCAAAAATTCTTGTTTTGTTCCAATTCAGACTGTTTAACATCAGCACGTCAAGACTGACTTCTCATCCTTGCTGGAAAACGAGTTTGGTATTAAGGATAATTGAGTGGTACTGCAATTGCTTTCCCTCCTAATGTTTTGGTAAGAATATTAAAACCTGCAGAGGTGGAAATTGGAGCTCATAGGGAAATGGATAGAAAGTAATTTGTTGTAGGCAGCCTTCAGACAAATTGTTTTAATAGGAAAGAGAGCTGCCGCTTCACAGGTCCTCAACCACCTTTCCTCAGCTTCCTCAGACATGGCCTACTCTGCCTCTTCGCCCCAGAGAGACAAATTGATTGCATTGCTGCTTAGCACCAGCTGGTCCCTGGTCTTGAACTCTGTCTTGCAACAGCAAAGGAATTTTCCTCAGTAAAAAAAAAAAAAAAATATATATATATATATATATATATATATATATATATATATATATATATTAGTTCCTTTGAGCTCCTCTGGATTCTGGTCTCTCAGAAGTAGGAAGTTCTGGTTCTGTTCAAGGCAGGCTTTCCTTTATAGCAGGTCTGCAGACGAGACCAGCAAAGTCAGAAGCGTTTACAAACCACACTGCCATGTTTCACAGAGCAGCACTCAGCTCTTGCAAGACTCCTGTGGGTCTAGTGTGAGCCCAGTGAAAGGGCAAGGACCCTGGGTGGGGAGGTGGCCCCCAGGCAGCATTGGAAAAGAGACGGGCAGGGCTTTGAACGTGGAGCAGGGTAGAGGTTGCAAGCACTGGGAGGGAAGGAAGGAGGGAGCAAAGCTTCAGAGTGGAAATGAGCCGTGAGCCGTGAGCTGGTGACTTTATCCTCAGCCTCCAGCTGAGCTGAGATTCTAATCAGCTTCCCTAATGGGTATTGACACTGCTCAGGAGGAGACCCTATCAGGGACAGGTATTGATCGCTATGTTCTGATTAGATTGGAAAAATAGATCAACTTCACTACATCCCAGGAAGTCATTGCCACAGCTACTAAGGAATGAGGTGTTTTTTGAAATCTGAGAAAAAACAGCAGAGACTCTTGACCTGGCAGCCAGCTGCAGCATAGTGAAAGAAGATGCGCTCACTTCTTAAGAGCGGACGTCGAGGGTCAGAGTTGAACTGAGGAATGGCTTGCAACCCAATCTCTGGAAGCCTGCAGAATTCCTGGGGAAGAACAGTTGATAAGAAGCAGGGGTGTCTAAAGACCACAGCACTGATGCGTGTTCTGTCTGGCCTTCCTTACAAAGGTTTGACAATTTGAGGGTCCTCTTCTAGTCTGAGTGCATAGACACGTACATGCTAGCTCAGAGCTTCCAAAATGAGGTCTCGCATGTTCTTGATTAGAAATGAGAACTCAGAAACCAATTTTATTCAAGTACATTATTCTATCAGTTCATATTTTTGGCCTTTCCCCCTCCCTTCCAGTTCCCCAAAGGACTTTTCTCTCATCTGCTTATCATTTTGGACTGTGAATCTGCCAGAGTGATATTTTGTTATTTCTCCTCCAAAATTTCCCCTAATGCTGCCAATAAGATTTTATGTGGGTGGCCTTTAAGTTGGCATCAGGATGCTCTTATGTCCTTCCAGTAAACATACTTCACCCTTCCTCTCCCTTTCATCTTCCTCCATGTTCTTTTTCTTTGCTTTTCTCACATGGACCTGATGGTGCTTAAGAAAAAGAGGTGTTCCCTAATCAGCCAGGATTCCTGGAGTTTCACATCCAACAGCCACCTCTGCCACCCCCGTTCCCATTTCAAAGATTGCTGACTGTGCTAATGGCCCCTTGTCACCCTTAGGGTTCCTCCCTAGCCTGGCCAAGGAGACCAGGTAGCATGTCTGGTTTATCCCATCTTTGTCCTGAGAGAGCTGACTGGTTCCAGCTTAAGGCAAAAGTGTCTTCTCTGCACACCTGGACGGGCCTGGCAGTGCATCTGGCGGCCGCAGCTCAGCCCACTTCTGCCTGCAGGATAGGGGATTCGGGGAAGGCATGTAACTGGGGAACCTGGTGAGAGCCTCTGGTGTGGTCCTGGGACAGAGCACAAATCCTGAACAAGGGACTTGTGAGGGTCAGCACGAGCTCGACTCCCCCAAAGTACACCTGCTCTTGCTGTCCCTCCCCCAAGACCAGCCGACTTCAGCTTGTCCTCTGGTGCAGAGGGCCAGGTGAAGAGAAATTGGGGGGAAAAGGACACTGGGCGGCAAGCTGCAGGGGCACGGGAGGGTTCAGGGAGACACAGCCATCCAAAGCACACCCTTTTCTAGCCAGCATCCCTTGAACTCCCGAAAGGTTGGACACCACCCAGCTGGTTCCTGAAAGAGGCCGGACTTCCCCAAGGAGGGAAGGAGTGTGCTTCACCTTGCCTCCCTCTTCTAGGAGAGATGTGGCCTCTTCTCAATTGAGTGGTGCAGATTCAGGCTTTGACTTTATGGTTTTCTCCCTCTTTTCTTGCCTCTGCCCCGACCTTGATCAGACAGGGGTGAAAAGAGCTCATAAGAACCACCCTGGTGTCTCCACACTGATCCCACCTCAGTGACAGCACCGTGTGTCTTTACTCTTTCCACCCTTCCTTCCGCACCTTACTTCCACACCAGATGTAAACTGTTCTTCAGCTGAGGTGTGTGGATTAACTTCAGTCTGTTGTAAATACACCTGGGGAGGGGGCCATTTCAGGAGGGGAAGCCGGATTTGCTTTGTGAACTGAATGTATTTTTATGCAATTTTGAGTGGCCTTTCAACCCTGAGATATGGATGATTTTGTTTTACTGGTTGTTATTATATAGCATTAAGTATTCTGTGTTTGAAAGTTTGGTAATAATAATATTCACATCTATATGATGCCTGTAAACACAACAGTATTTATAAATGAGTAAATAAAACTGTGTTTTAACTTTGTGCAGTGAGACTGATAGAATGTCACATCTGTCAATGCCCCTCCCCATGGGGGCCTCACCCACCAGCTTCCTACACCTCCCTCCACTTGAAGGTCTTTTCTCAGGACAGCCACAAGTGAGTGGCCAGCCCTAAGGACAGATCTCTGAGAGCACCAATGTATTTCCTTAGTGTGTCAGACCCAGGAAAAGCCGAGATCGAAGGTTCAGCAGAACCGTAAGAAGACATCAGGGTTTCAGGTGACCAAGAGCAGGGCTATTTCCTCAAAGGCAGAAAGCACCCATGACGAGGGTCTGATCCCATCTCATGCACACTGACCTGTCATACTTGGGCAGGCTGTGTCCACAGAAGAGGGGCTTTGTTTGGGCTCATGCAAGTCTCTGGGCACCACCTAGTCCTCTGCTGTGCACATACGGGTTTTCACTGGGTCGTTTGATTCAGGAGACCTCAAACCTCTCCCTAGATCTAAACTACAAATGCAGTTAACTTGGGGGTTACTGGAGGTTAAGCTCAAACTCCAAATGAAAGAGCCCAGCCCAGGGAGGAGCCGCACAGGCGCTGGCAGGGTTTGTGGGTGGGTGGCCGGCCAGGTCGGCCCTTGGGCAGCCAAGGTTCGGGTCTGGTTTCTCCATCCAGTAAATTCTGTTCTGGCTCTGCTAAGCCCAGTGTTTTCTGCCAAGCGGAAATCCCTGCTCACTGACTAAAAGGGAGGTCAAGGAGGGAAGATTCTTTTCCCCTTCTGTCACCCAACTGTTTGTAGCCCAAGCAGCAGCAGAAAACACACACATGATGTCATGGTTGAAGAGTTCAGATCTGTCCTGAGGCCCAAAACAGGCAAAGCAGCATGTCTGATGCTCCCAGACCACAAATGTCATCTTCCTCTCTGTGTCCCCCAGTGGCCATTGAGGTCTGCACGGACGGTCTCCTCGCAGTCATGAGGCCAGTGCTGCACGGGGAGGGCTGCAGTATGTGGCCTCCCTGCAGGAGAGCAAGGAGTCACACTCCCGGCCAGGAAATGGTCCAGCGTGGAGCCCCAGTCCTGGGCTGAGAGTGCCCTTCACACACCCTAGCCACCCAGCCCATCCCACCTCGGGGACTGAGGCAGCAAGATGGGGTAGACATGCCAGGGTCCTGGCCCTTGCTCGTCACTGAGTTGGCCCCATCCCGGCCTTGACTTTGCTGTCCCTCATGAATTTGGACCTGACTTTTGAGCAGGTGGCAACCCTAGAGGACAAGTGCCATATGGCGTAAACTAACAAAATAGTCTGGCCTGTCTTCAAAGTGAAGAGACTGGTAGGGTAGGGCTTGAAATAGGAGTCCAGCCCCTTCCTGGTCCTAGGGGCAATACTGCCCCCACACTTTCCTAAAAACTTTTTTTTTTTTTTTTGCTACCACATCCCTGGCCCTTTTTTATATTTTATCTATTATCTAGAGAGAGGGTCTCACTAGTTGCTTGGGACCTAACTAAGTTGCTGTGGCTGGCTTTGAACTAATGATCCTCCTGCCTCAGCCTTCTGAGCCACTGGGATGACAGGAGTGCGCCACTGCACCGGGTTCTTTTCTAAGAACTCTGAAGCCCCAATGAAGTTCCTAACATTTTTGCCTCATTAGAGTCAAAGACTTCTGGAGTTCTTTCTTTGTAGTGGAGTAATTCAAGAATCTGTAGACATTCTCTTTTCACCCTCCCACTTCAGGGCCAGCCTCCTTGTCAGACGTCCGTCGGCTGGCTGTTCCTAAGCACGGCTCTACTGGAGGGGAATTCCAGGATGTGGGCACTCTGCAGTCTCCCAGGGGAGGATCCCAGCACCACAGCCTTTCCCGGGAGGGCCTCAGGCTCCACCAACCAACAGTGCCCATCTGGTCTTCCCCCACTCGAAAGACGGGAATGGGACTTGGCCCCTTGGGTGGCTTCCGGAAAGGAGTCACTAGACTAGAGGCCAGAGCCTCAGACGCAGCTGGTCACCCTCATGCACAGTGCTGACCTTCAGGGGCAGCTCCTGCCTCCCCCACCCTCACCATGGCCGGTAGAAACAACTACAGACACCCCCCACCCCCGGGTTTCTTTCAACTCATTTCTTTAATAAGGAGACGCAGCTCATTACAAAATAACAATTTGACAAGAGATCAGACAAGAACAACAGAGTCCACATGAGGGGGTGGAGGGCATTGCCAAGCGGGGGCAGGCGGCGAGGGCTGCACGTGTGTGGGCAGGAGGGCTCCTGGTGGGGCAAGATGGTCCAGGGTGAACTGGGTCAGGCAACCCTCTGCCCCAGGCCTAGTTTTCAACTTTTCTGGCCCCAAGGTTTTTAGAAAGCAACCAATCAAGTCCTTAGATGAGCAGGGTCAGGGCATACTGGTCATGCTTCTCTAAAGAGGACCCCCTAAAGTCTGGGTTGCTAAGGTAGGCACAGCAGAAGCTCCCTTGCCCCCCTCACGGATGCTGCCCCCTCACCACAGACCCTCCCTCCAATCTTGCCTCAATTTCCCTGTCTGTGGAAAGTGGGAGGGACCAAGAGAGCTGGCCCTGGGATTTTTGTGTGCCCGGGTACTGTGGTTTGTAACTGGCAGGGCTCACTCTGCCACCTCTAGCCTTGTCTAACACAACCCGCCTGATTCTCCTCAAGCAATTCTCCCGAGGCTTCCTGGGTTACTCACATGCATCACCGCCCTCCTGTGCTCTGGGGGCCCGGGGCTGCAGGCTGGGGACTGCACTTCAACCAGGGACCTTGGAAGGCTTTGGGCCCCTACTGCTTGCTGTGCCTGGCGGGGGCTGGGGGAGCCAGCATGAGGGCCAGAGCCCAGGACACACCTGTTCTGCCGAGGGTCCTCTAAGCCATCCATAACCACGGCACCCACCCACCACTTCTGGAGGAGCCTGGCAGCCCTAGGGCCACCACACTATTGGGGTGCTCTCTCTCAGGCTGCAGAAGGAAGATGGGGATAAAGCCTAACCCACTACTAGCCCTAGGTTTCCCCCCAGAGTTCCTCCTCCATTACCCTCTAAGGACCCTGACACCTCAGTGGCAGTAGGCCAGGCTGGTTGAGGATCCAGGTCGTAAATGGAAACCCGACCACAGACTGAGCTGCTGACTGGCTGCTCCTGAAACTCTGGGTTGACTCTGCAGGGCCCCCAGGAAAGTAGCAGAACTGTGGCGTCCCACCGTGCACCGTCAGGGTGGAGATGGAGTGGAGCCATCAGACCACAGCCAGCCAGGGACACCTCCCAAGGCCCCACCAGAAGCCCTGGCCACCGTCCATCCTCATGACACGGGGCTGAGGAAGCAGGAGGGGAGGACAACAAGTGAGCCCTTCACAAGTGTTCTGTGGGGAGCCTGTCGGAGGGACATGGGGGCTCCTGGGAGGGCGGAGGGCGGTCTCCAGCAGAAGGCCCCGTTTATGGCTTTTCAGTTATTCAGACAGCGGGAGGAAGGGAGCCACGCCACACACGGACACGGAACACAGAAACAGTGGACACCAGACAGCAGGCGGGACACGGCGTGCCTTGGCCCTGCCCATAGATGCACCGCAGACGGGGGCCTTCGGGGCCATGGTGTCCTCCAGCATCTTCTCCAACAGGGCCGGCACCAGGGCTGGAAACCCGTTCCCATCCCCTGACAGCTCCCATTATGGGATTCCCAATGGGGAAGGGCAGGTGTGGAGCTGGGGACAAAGACGTCACACAACAGAAAAGAGAAGGAGCAGCCTTGACCAGTTCTGTAAAATAGGCCTGAGGTTGGGGGACCGAGGGGACTCTCAGCATTGCCATGCGGCTATTTACAGAAGTTTATAGACATGCATCTTGACTCAACAAGATTCTGTTCGTATGTTTATAGATAACTATCTTCTTTTAATATATAACTAAATGCACATGGCAGGGGTCGGATGAGGCTCAAATGGCTTCAAAAGGTGGTTTTGTTGTCGCTTAAAAAATAAAGTATATCATGTATCTTCAAGTCACAGTGTCCCCTTCTCAATATTGCATTTCAAAAAACAGGTTAGGTCAAATCTGTGGTGACCAACCTCTGGCCCCCTGGGACTGAGCAGGAGAGGAGGGATGTGGTCATAGGGTAGGGTCATCAGACACAGTACAGGATGGCCAGTTAAATTTGAATTTCAGATAAACGATGAACCATTTTTAAGTACAGTGTGTCCCAAATATTGCCTACGACATCCTTAAAAATTGTATTGTTTATGTGAAATTCTGAATTCAACCATCCTATATTTTTACTTGCCAAATCTGGCACTGTATATCACGGGACTCTGTGCCACAAGGATAAGGACTTAGGGCTCCCTGCCTGCCACCCCCCATGGCTCTGATGAAAGGCCCCAACCAGCCTGAGGAGGGAAAGGGCGAAGGCAGAGGGTAAGAGGGCAATCACTGGCTCCATATCTTCCTCTTGAGGTGCACAGGCTCTCTCTACAGGGTTGGGTGAGATCAGAACTGAAGACTCAAAGAATAGCCTAGAACATTAAAGGAACAAGGAATCTCTTGCTCCCGCAGCCAGGGAGAGCCTCTGCTGTCTCCCACCCACCCTGCCCTCACCCCATCACATAGAGGCCAGTTACGAGAGACCCTGCAGCCACCCCTCTTCTCTCCCTGAAGCCTGGGGCCAGCAAAATCACCCAAATCTGATTCTGCAGAGACACACGCTATGTATGGTTTCTTGATAAGAAAGAAGACCAGGACCTGAAACTGTGGCCTGATCCCTGTCATCCAACCTCCAGCCAAGAAGCTCCAGGACCGTGGTTTCTCCTTCACCCCGAGCACCTGCTCAGCCTCTCCCAGGCCTCAGCTTCTGCTTCCAAAATCTAAAAAAGCTGCCCGTAGCTTTGGCAGAGTTGGTTTTCCTTCTACATAGATGATTCAGGGAGAAAGCAGCCTTGGCCCTCGTCCTAGTTTCTGAGTGGCTCTGAGTTTGGATTTTCATAGTTTCAGTCCCTCTGTAAAAATGCTGCTCTCGACTAAGAACTTTGCTCTCTCTGGAACAGACTTTGGAATGAAAACTCATAGCCCCAGAAGCATCCAGAACCCCTCACTAGTCAGACACCTAACTCTGTCCTGATTAGCTCTGCCACTCCAGGACCCTGACATCCCCAGGAATAAATTCACACAGCAATCGAGGTTTGGAAGGATGCTCTGTGGTGAGGCTTCCTCAGCCGTCAGCTATAGAAACTTTCCAGCATTAGCATGTCCCACCTGCTTGTGGACCTCCCCTCCTGTTCTGGGAGCTCATCAGGACCAGCTGGGACCTGAGGGAGGACACGCTCCCAGCACCCACCGTGCTACCAGTAGAAGCCTCAGCAGCCTGTCCCCTCCAGGCTCTGCTCAAGGTGGGCTCTGAGTAGGAACTGTCCAGCCTCTATCTCCAGGCCCAGGCACACACGAAACACCAGAGGTTTCCTTTCCTTCTCTGTTTGGGAAGTGGTAAATCTTAGGCGCTAGGAGGGTTAAATGAAGCTCATGGGCCGAGAAGAATCCCAGGTGGTAGGAAGTGGATTGGGAGAAGGCAGAAGAAGGAAGGTCAAGGGGGTGAGATTGACAGGGGGTTTCCATGAATGAGGTTCGCGGGGACGTAAGTGAGGAAGGACCCTGAGAAAGCACCAAAATGCCTCAGCTCTGGGGAGGGAAGAAGAGTCCAGTGACTTCTAATGTCCACACCAAGACTCTGGTACTCTGTGGCCACTTGATTCTGAAGGCACCCTATTGTCCTACAGTTTTCTACCATGACCACAACTCTGGTCCCAAGGACCACTGCTCATAATCCTCATCAGAGTGCTACCTTCTCATTGTTCACACACACACACACACACACACACACACGAGTATAAAATGCATAACTTCCCATGTACCAAGGGCCACTGGTAGGAAGGGAGGGGACTCAGAGAGGCAAGCCAAGTCCTGCTTCCCGGTCTGCTTCTGCTGTAAGTGTCCCCTCACTCCCTGCTTCAACCAAAAAAAAAAAAAAAAAAAAAAAAAAAAGCCAAGCAAAACCAAATTCCCTCCTCCCCCACTTTTTTGAATAAAAAGACACTCTGCACCTTCTCTGTGCTGGGGCCTCAAAGCCTGATTCAGTCCATCACCATCTACCTGTGTCAGGTTCCTACAGAAGCTGAAGTGGCTCAGATGGGGCAGGAGGAAAATTCTGCCATTTTTTACTGGGAAAGAGAGTGATCCCCAGCCTCCCGGAGAAGCTGTGATTTTTCTCTGGTAAGGAAATACCAAGAGCCTGAGAGCTTTAAGGATGGAAGAGAGAGATCAGAGGAAGGGAGACGAGGAGGGCTGGCCTCTAGCCACATGGGGGCCTGACTCTCTTGCCCATGCTGAAGTTTTGGAAGGGAACTCAGTGCAAACCTGACTAACATATATATGGCTTTTTATCAATGCTAGGGACAAAAGGTGAACAGGTATGGGACACAACTGGGCATGGGGTAGAAAACCTGGCACAAGGCTGGGAATATAGCTTAAGTGCTTGCCTAACATGCAGGAGGCCCTGGGTGTGATCCCCAGCACCACAAAATAAAATAAAATTGATGAAACACTGGTTGGTCTCCACCCATTTCAAATGAATGGCATTCACATCTTGACATTCACCGAGAAAAAATCTCTCTGATGAATGGAAGGCTGAGGCCTCCTCGCACGTCTCGCTGGGCCGCTCTAGCAATCCATAAGCCAAGCACGGAAAGCAGAGGGCCCAGGGAGCAAGGAATAGGAATGGAAGGAATCCCACTGCTCCCCTCTGTACCGTCTCAGAAAATCTCCAGCATCTGTCCATCATCCTTCCCTTCTAACGACCCCCTTCTTACCTGGACCTCAGGGAAACTAAGAACACTTAAGCCTTCCTTTTAACGTTCTCTGGCTCTGTATAGATAACACGTCTTCAGACAGTGTTGATCCACTTAGACGCAAAGAGAAACAGAAGCAAAAGCATCATGGAGAACAAGGGCCCATGAACCGTGCTGCTGAGACTCTGGAAAGGGAGAAAGTGTGTTTCCCACTGGTTGGGGCAAAGATCCAGGAGCTTAAGCTTGGTCTTTCAGGGTAACAGGACTTCTGTTGCTTCATAGTTCAATGTTCATTGTCAGCAAGAGTGAGATCCTGGGACTGATGGTCCCTGTGAAGAGTCTAACCAATCTAGGGATAGTTCATTTCCACGAATGTCCCAGAAACCCCACTTCTGGGGAAACATGATTGACAGGAGGAAGTCTGTGACGGCATCAGGGGTCTGGTCCTAGTTCTGGACACATCCAGTCCCCACATCTTGCTGCCTCCCAAATGTCCACCCAGAAGAGTATGAAGGCTTCCGGCCTCTGACTGGGATTCTGAGCCTTCTCCGCCATCTGGTAGACCATGTTCCACTCAAGACAGTGGACTTTCTTCATCTCCTCATGTCCCTGAAGAGCCTTCTCTTCCCACAGAGGATCACTGTCTATGGCTCATCCCAGGAATGAAGAAAAATACTCAGACACCCACACACTCACTCACACACACACACACACACACACACATACACACACATACACACACACACACCCGTTGGCTACTGTGTTGCTTGGCTGTTGCAAAGCAAGATGTGCTGCCATGTTGTTGGTCCAGAACGCACAAAACCAGGAAGCGCTGCAACTTCCCGCCAGGAGAGGGCCTCACCCAGGGTGAGGCTTGAACAAAGCTTTGAGAGAGTGAGGGGGAACCGGCAGGGCATGCAGCGACCGACCGCAGCTCCTGGGACGACGAACAGAGCCAGGCTTCTCTTCCACCTCTTAGGGGACTCTCCTCACACAGCCATCAAAGGAAAGTTGGTCTTGAAAAAGAGAAAAAGGAAGGAAAAACAAGGACACAACCACAAACGATGAAGAAAACCTCTAAGGTCGCATAACTGAGGTATTGATAGCTCTGGATCTTGTCAGTGTCCATCAAGGGCACGGGGTCCCAGCCGCGGCCATCTACTTATTCTTGCCCAGAAGTGCGTCCACCTCCTCCTCCGGCTTCAGTGAGTGCCACTGGGCGATGGGCCTCCGGGGGTTGGCCAGCATGTCAGACCAGTGTCGCAGCTCTGTGCCCGTGGCGTTGCTGCCCACAAAGATCTTGCCGATGGCTTCATTCTTGCCCAGCTTGTCATAGTCCAGCACAGTGACCACCACCTGGACTTTCTGCAAGGGAAGCCAAAGAGGGAGGACATTGGAAAATGAAGATGTGGAATTCCAAGTCCAAATTTCCCTCCATCAACATTTACTCCAAACAATTGGGAAGAAAGGCCTCCCTGGGCTCCTTACTGCCTTCCATCTCGGGCTCCCAATAAGATTGAATTTACATTGGAGGCAAAGGTCACACCTTTGGGGACAACCTGTGTTGCTACCAACAGCATTTTGTGCACCACAAAAAATGCTCCAGGCACTGTCAGTACTTGCAGAGGGGATGGGAGGAGGAAAAGATGAATTTTACCTCTAATGACATCAACATGCACATAATCAAAAAATTGCCACACAAAGTAATAAACGTTATGCTAGAGAGGGGAACACCAGGTACAACGGAAACTCAGAGGAAATGACAGTCCTGTTTGGGTCAATACAGGAAGGGCTTCACAGACGGCAGAAAAGAGGGAAAAGAGTTCCAGAAAAGAAGATTAGCCTCGGAAAGGGAACAGAGACAGGAGAGTGCACTGGTAACTGAGAAACAGAAGTTCAGATTCACTGAAGTATAGATTGAGACACAGGAAGTGAGGTCGTCTGGGCAGGAAGTGAGGTCAGCTGGGCAGGAAGTGAGGTCAGCTAAGGAGTTTGCACTTTATCTATCAGTCAGATAAACAGTAGGCAGCTCCTGAAGACATAAGAGAAGGGGTGGCATGGATCTGTTAGGAGAACCTGGCCCCGAGGTGGGAGGAATGGACCTGATTGCAGGAGCACCCATTGCTAGGGGTCTGCAGGGGTGTATTAGTGAATGTGAACCAGGACAGTGGGGATGGGAAGTCAAGGCCAGACCAGAGAGGTATTTAGAGGAGAGAATCAAGAGGACTTGGTGATCATTTAGACTTGTTGAGGGGACAGTCAATGCCTTTCTCCCCTCTCTCCCTACTAACTCAGGCTCAACCCTTAGGGCAAAGCTTTCTTTGCAAAGTCTCCCCTACATCTTAGGCACACTGAAACCACCATCCCACCGCATTTGCAGGGCCCCTCCCACTGTAAGGGCCTTGACACCAGGTCTGTGTCTTCTACACACTTATTTCCCCAGCCACTAGCAAGTGCCTGGCACTTAGGAAATGCTCAGGAAATATGTTGAGTAAATGGGAAAAGAAAAAGGACTGGGGTCTCAGATGAAGCTCAGGCCTCTGACATGGGCCACTGGGAAGATGTGGGGTCATTCGTTGAAAACAGAATTTAGACAAAGCAGATTTGGACGGGATCAGGGAGGGAGAAGACCATTATGATAGCTTTGGACTTGAGGATTTGAGATGCTTGAGCCAGGATAGTTCACATCTGAAGCTTTCCATCGTGAAGATTCCTCTTGGGATCACATCTGTTCCCCTGAAGGTTCCGTAAATGACATCATGGACACCTCAAACCCGACAACTTCAACTCTGAAGAGCCCCTTGGCACTCTCGCCCTTCAAAGAGGGAGAAGAGGGGGAAGGACAGCTCCCCTGAAGAGAACCGCCCCCCTGCAAGCCCCTGCATCTGACTTCCAGCCCAGAATGGTCTGTGTCTCCCACCTTACCAAGTCCAGATCCCAGTCCCACCCAGAAGTGGAGGAAAAACAAACCTCATCTCCACCCTGTACAGCACTTTCTGGTGGGACAGAAGGGAAGGAGGGAGGAAGGGAGGGAAAGAAAAGGAAAAGTGGGGGGGGGAAGAGGAGGGAGGAAGGGGTTAGAGGGGAAGATGGGAGCAGACTTAGGAAGCAGGGAACATGGGGGCAGGGATGACCAAGGGAGGATGGAAGGGAAAGAGACTATTTCCTCCTTAGTCACTTCCAGTCTCACTGGTGTCACCCCCTGGCCCATATGTACAACCATGTCCCTCCAAGTTCTAAAGGAGCAATCTGTAGAATGTTTTTAATTACTTCATGTTCATCTCCTCCAAAAGGGAGACCTTGGGGAAGAGTCCCCATGTGGCATTCCCCCACCAGAGTGACACTCCTCCATGGTTTGAGGAAACTCCTGGGTGAGTCCCCTGCCCTCCACCTGCCCATACTCATTTGCCTCCTGGCCCAGCTCCGCGCCTGAGATCCTTCAGTCTCACGCACCTGTATCTGCTCAAAGGGGATCTCAAAGCTGAAGGACTCGTTAAAGTAGGGGTTCAGGGTCTTCTTCTTCACTGTTGTCTTCTTCTTCTTGAGCCTCTTGCCGTTCTGCATCAGGTGGATCTTCACATAGGGGTCTGTGGTGGGGAGAATGCAACCCAAAAGGCTCCCTTAGCCCACATCTTCCCTCCCAGGTACCCAGGGCCTCCGTGGAGGATAAGGGGGTGGGAATCTCCACCCGGCTGAGACCAGGCCCTCAGAAAGCCCTGAGGCACAGGACAGGAAACCCAAAAGACACAGAGGATCCTCAAGGCTGGCAGTA
Source organism: Urocitellus parryii (assembly GCF_045843805.1). Taxonomy (NCBI): domain Eukaryota; kingdom Metazoa; phylum Chordata; class Mammalia; order Rodentia; family Sciuridae; genus Urocitellus; species Urocitellus parryii. The sequence goes on along the minus strand of NC_135539.1, from coordinate 115,443,853 downwards.
GGTTTCACCTCAAGGACCAGTTCTGACTGGTTGCTTGTGGCTTCCTGGAGCATCACATTGAGGAAATTTCTGCCTCTAAGTTAGGCCTCGTGAGAGAGTATGGGGCTCAGCTGGTGATGACTGTGCTAGGCAGGGGCACCTCTGCCTAGTCCTGATCCTGCCCAAGCCCATCTTCCCAAACTTGCAGATGAGAAAGTAAGACTGAAGAAGGGAAATGACCCATCAAAGATCACGTACTGGCTCAGTGACTGAGTCCAGCACAGGCTGATTCTCTGGCACAGCACGGCAGAGACAGGGGGCTGCAACCACCGGTACCTGGTGATTCAGGTGTCGGCCCCATTCCTCACCAGGTAAGTTCCATGTACGCATGGAGTCCCTTGCCAGGGCAGAGCCAGCAGAGCCTACCGCCTCTCCTGGAAGTGTCCCCAGTGGGGTGGCCTGATGGAGAGGCCCACTTTGGGTAGGCCTCATCCACTTCCTACACTTCCCTGGGAGAAGCAAAATCCTGTCACTAACTCATTGAAATCTCTCTGATCCTCTGTAGCCCACAGGGCATGGCCGGGGAGCACTGGGAGGACACCTCAGACAGGGGGTCAGAGCTCCCCTGCTCTGAAGGGAGACACCCAGGTCCCAGGAAAGGAAAGACCCCCTCCTCCTTGCTGGGGTGTGCCATCTCCTGGGGTTCTGGGCTGTGACTGGCTCACTGGTGCCACCCAATGGCAGCCAGAAGCTCTGCATGTACCTGAAAGGCCACCCACGTCCATCTTCTTGAGGTTCTTGGCCTCCAGGATGCAGACAGTGAGCTTCCCGGCTGTGGGTACATAGCGTAGGGAGGTGCAGATGTCGCCCAGCTTCTCTGGCTGTCCAGGGAAAGAAGTGGGACTCAGGTCACCTCAGCCATCCCACTGTCGCTAGCATGGCTAACCCCATCTTGTGAAGACTAGCACATCCATGTTGCCACCTCCCTCTGTCCCCAGTCCCCACAGCTGTGATGGTTGAGAAGGTCCTTCAGTGTCTGATCTCGGGGCCTGGCCTAAGATGCAGTTCACAGCCGCGTCCTGAGGAGGCCGACGGGTGAGTGGAAGCTGGGGCAGTGGGACCATGCAGACCTGGGCAGGTGTGGGAAGTGCTCAGCCCCTTCCCCAGGCCCAAGCCAGGTGGGAAGGGCAGGAGCAGGTGTGAGGTCAAGTGTTCATTCCCAGGGGAACTGGAGACTGCTTATCTCAGAAGTCTCCTCCCTGAGCCATCTCCCCTGGCCAACCGTTCCCCTTGCAGAGCGGTTTATGGGTTTCAAAGCACTTTTCCTCCTCCTCCTCCTCCTCCTCCCCCCTTCATCCCCCCTCCTCCTCCCCCCTTCATCCCCCCTCCTCCTCCCCCCTCCTCCTCCCCTTCCTCCTCCCCCCCTCCTCCTCTTCCTTCTTCTTCTGTTACTGGCACTGCAGTGTGTGTAGACAGGCAAGGATTCTTGTGACTCATGAGAAATGGAGACTCTCAGAGGGAGATGGTTTCCTCAGAGTCACACAGCAATCTGGCATTGAGGACCAGATGAGGACTGGGGTTCCTGATTCCTAAGGTCTCTGCTAAAATGGGGGTTTGGGCACACGGTCAGTGCTTAGTGAATATGTGGTGACTGAAGGAAGTGTCCTTAGCAGTTGCTTGAAGGACAAGCTTCTATGCTGAGAAAACTTTAGAGCAAAAATGAACTTTCTTGGTGGATAAACTGAGGCACTCATGCATCCCTGGCCCTAAGTGACAGCAGAATCTAGGAGAAACAGTAATAACGACTTCCTTATTTGGGTGGACAATACCAGGCGCTTTACACGGATAGTTGATCTTCACCTTGGAGTCTCAGCAACTTGCCCAGAGTCAACAGCCAGGCATGTGGAGCTGGACCCTGACCCTGGAGGCCCGACTCGCCGTCCACCCTGTTCCCGTCATGCTGAGTGAGCCGGGGGAGGGAGCCCAGGCCAGCAGGGGCATTTCCTTCCTCTGGGCCTGGCCTACTCCCGCTCTCACCTCCTCCTTCTCTCCGCCCTGCAGGTCTCTCCACTCCTCGATGGGCTGGCCAAGGTCCACGGTGTTCATGGGCACCTTTACCTCTCCAATGATGTCATGTTTGGAGAAGCGGTCAAAGTCGTAGATGGCCATCACCAGGGTTTTGCCCCCAAGCTCCTGGTATGGCACCTGTCGGGCACAAGTGGGTCAGAAGGCGAGGCTGTGGGCAGGTGCCTGAGTCCCTGCTCCAGCCATCCCTCGGGGCTCCCAGCAGTGCTCAGAGACAGAGAGGAGATGGGGGCCTGAGGGAACAGTAGGAGGGAGCCCCATCCTCCACAGAGGTCTACGGGGACTCCATGTAGCCTACACCTGCCACTGTTGGATTGAGCTGGTCCCAGGGCCCCAGCCATGGCTAAGCACCAGGGAAAGGTCTGCAGAACTCAGAGGCAGGGAGCGGACTGAGCCATTCTCCTGTCCTCCTCACCTTGAAGGTGAAGGTCTCATTGAAGGCAGGGTTCAGGGTCTTCCGATGGACTTTGGTCTCATATTTCTTCTTCTTGTCTGGAAGAAGGAAGACTTTGACGTAAGGGTCTGAGGTGCCGCCCATGTCCAGGGCAGGTAGCTCAGCAGCCTGCAGAACGCCCACCGTGAGCTGTGGAGAGAGAGGGAAGGGCCTGAGTACCTGCTGCCCCAGACCAGGTCCCACCCCAGTCCTGGCCCCACCCGTCCCTCCCAGCGGGGGGCTGCTGGAGCGCAGGCCAGGCCCCTGCTGGAGGGCAGACTGGTCTCCATCTCCACTCCCAGAAATTTGGGATGATGTTTGGAGAACCTGAAGTTGAGAGATGAGTTGCTTTACCTGAACTTGGTGGGCAGGTTAATAGCAGAGTCCCCCTGGAACCTCCCTAGATCACATGGTGGCCATGCCAGGGTTGACACCCAGGGATATACCCCCTGTGGCTTCCAACTTGCCCTCTCCATGGAAAGGGACAACCTCTAGAATCACTGCGTCTATCCCCACTCTGCCCCAAGAACCAAGCCCCGCCTCGCCTGTCCCCGCCAGCCCCACCCACCTGGTTCGCCTGAAAATCATAGTCCAAGGAAAACTGCAGTTTGCCCAGGTTCTCCGGCTCCTTCTCCTCCTCCCCTTCACCTTCCCCCTCGGTCAGGCCCGTCTCATTGTCATCGTCATCCTGGGGACCTGAGGGTGGGGAAATGGGTTAAAAGGAGAGAAGAGAGCAACTTGGCTCAGCAGGAGGTGACGGGAACCTGGCCCCTCTGTGCCAGACCCTGAGCCAGAGCTGAGTGGGGCCATGAGGGAAGGTGGCGTGGACGCCGCTGCCCCCCAGCCCTGCATTGGGAAGCCAGGCTCTGGGCTTGGTGCCTCGCTCCCCTCCAGGAGCACAGTGCCAGGTGGCCAGGAGCTCTGCCACGTGGCAGAGCTTGCTTCTGGAGGCAGGGGACTCACTTCTGTCACAAGAACATTCCCCCACACTTTCCCCAGCTCGGACCCCTCTCCCCATCCTGGGCAAGACATACCAGCAGGGCATCCCAGGCCAGCAGGAGCAGGGTGCGTCCACAGAGGAGGGAAGAGAGGAGAGAAAGTGATGTCAGAGAAAAGCCTGTGGCTCAAGCCAGCCCCTGATGTCACCGCCACAAGGTGAGCTCAGGACGACTAGCCCATGTCACTCTTGGACACACACACACACACACACACACACACACACACACGTGTGCACACACACACACACACACACACTGCAGGCTGCTTCTGGCCCGTGTACACACATGCACATAAGCACTCAAGACCACGATGACTTCTGGTCAAATTCTTGAGGCTGCCTCTTCCTTTCAACCTCCATCCTGGTTCCTTGAGTGAGAAATGCCACCGGTCACCTCCAATGAAAACATGGGGACCGTGATGCACACAGGGGCCTCTGTAAACTTGAGGCTTTGGCCTATAAGGGACCTTTTGAGGCTGACCAACACCAACAGACAGTGGTGAATCAAATTAAATTATTATGATGCACCACGCACCCCTGTAATCCCAGCAACTCGGGAGGCTGAGACAGGAGGATCGTGAGTTCAAAGTCAGCCTCAGCAACTTAGGCACTAAGCAACTCAGGGAGACACAGAAAAAGAGCTGGGGGTGTGGCCCAGTGGTGAAGTGGCCCTGGGTTCAATTCCTAGTACCAAAAAATAAATCACAGTTATTCTGATGAGTCATGATTCCATTCGCCCCTGACCTGGTGCCTGAAGACCTTTCTCCCGGCTCATTCAACTCCTCACCCCGGCCCAGCCCAGCCAGATGCCGCCAAACAGGCACCTGCTGTCCTTCAGTCTGTCCTGGCGGGAAAACACAGGGTCACCCACAGTGTCCTCCTGGTGACGGAGGGGTCTGTCTTGCCCTCCTGTGTTCCAGGGGCTGCCTGGGATGGGGGCCTGGCTCTCTCCCTTCTCAGGGATGAGCTCATGCTGTCACTGGGTAAGCTCCCCTTGCCACTAGCAGACGGTGGATGAGGTTACCCTAGATGCAGCCCACAGAGCCCCGTGGAGTCTGCAGGAGGAGCCAGCTTAGCCATGGCAGCCCGGGAGCCACCCCGTGGCGGCCAGCAGACGCCCGGCCACGCTTGCCTACCTGGCCCCCCTTCATGTCCTTCATGTTCATCGCGTTCTTCATGCCTTTGCCCTTCTCCTTCTTGTTCTTCTTCTTCTTGCAGCAGCATTTCTTGCAGATGCAGAAGCAGCAGGTGAGGATCAGGAGGCCCCCGACCACGGCGATGGCGATCAGAGCCCAGGGAGGCACTGCCCACAGAGAAGAGCCCCGGTCAGCACACTGGGCCTCGCAGCCCGGACCCCACAGCGCTGGCAACACAGGGGCCCGTGACCCCCACCCCAACACCCACGTTGTCCCTTTCTCAAGCCACGTGTCCATGCATGGTTTGCAGAGTTGCGGTGCTCGGGTGACTGTCCAGCAAGGCCCTGCTCTTCCCCAGCCTGTGGCTCTGGTGGAGGAGAGAGCGTTGGGTGCTGCTCAGAAGAAGACCAGCTCGGCTCCATTAACAGGAGTGTGTCTACTTTGATCCTCGGAGAAGCTCACGCTGGAACGGATGGGCTGGTCCTTATCACACCCGTGTGAAGGAAGAGTCCCTTGGCCCCACCACTAGTGTGAAGAGGGCTGACTCAGGGACAGAGGCTCTTTCAGGTTCTGGCCACCAGGAAGCCTGGGCTTTGCAAGGTCAGGTGTTCGCAGCGGGGGTGGGCTGCTCTCCGTGGTCCTGAAGCACCGGGTCTCACCAGTGTGGCTGCTGGGCCTGTGCACACAGCCTTGGCCAGAGTTCAGAAAGCAGCGGGGCTTTTATTTTCCATATTTCAAAATGAAGTGGTTTTACTATACTACCGAAAACTATGATTTCTACAAAATTTTTCCTTTTAAAATAATGTTTTAAGTTGTAAAATATTTTCCCCTTGCTGGGAGTTGAGGCACGTAAACTAATCTCCTTGGTCACCCCATTAGTTCAAGACCACAGCCCCCTTCCTAAAGGGGTTCTGCAGAGAATCCAGGCTGAGACCCACGCTTCAGGAAGCAAACCCATCCCAGCTCTGCCCTGCCCACAGGCCCCACCCAGAGTCCCCTCTCAACCCCCAGGGCCACTCACAGGGGATCTTGTTGATCTCGTTGAAGAACTTGTCCTTCAGCTTGGCGAACATGTCCTCCTGGCTCTCCCCCGCGGCCCCGCCCCCCGTGGAGTTGTCTGCAGGGCCGACTGGCAGCGGGGCAGTAGTGGTGGCAGGAGCCACAATGGGCTCCTGGTTCCTCTTGAAGATGTTCCTCATGGTGGCAGAGGGGACAGCTGGGGTTGAGAGGAGAAGAGGGCAGGGTGAGCATCCAGGGACCCCGATGCAGAAAGCGCTGCCCAAAGGACCAGAGAAAGCTGTCTTAAGAGCTTGTGTGGACGTTAGAGAGGACAAGGAAAGGGAAGTCAGCAGAGTGGAGAGGACCAGGGGAGGGAGGAGGGGAGGGAAGAGGGAATACTGGGAACGATATTGGCCAAGTTACACCGTCATACTGAGTGCACGTATGAATATGTAACCACAAATCCCACCACTACACACAACTATGATGCACCAAGAAAAATGCAGAAAAAAGCCAAAAACTATTAATGGCAATCCCTTTAGAGTTCAAAGATGTTCTGTATAACGTTAACACCTGTGCAAAAACACAATAGCCATCACGTCAGTACACATTCAGGGGCTGCGCAAAGTACTCTCCATGTATGACCTCGTTTAATCTAAACAACCAAAGGTATTATTGTTCTCACTTACCAGATGGGGAAACAGAGGTTCAGAGAGGTTAGGAAATCTTCCCAAAGTAATTCAGCTGAACAAGTCGGCTCTCTGACATCTTTGTCGGACTCCAAAACCTAGAAATCTAATCTCTTTCCCAGATTCACTTAAGTCTAACCCCGCAGCAGGCCTAGGAAGGGGTAAGGTTTTCAGGGAGGTCTCTTTCGGCTTCTGTCCTCTTTGACTTCCATGACAGTCACTTTACCTTTATTCTTTGCCTGTCCAAACAAGGCTCACGCACAATGCTCCTACTCACTGCCCGGCTCTGTCACCTCCCCTGTCCTCTAGGCCTCTCTCCTCAGCCCTCTTCCCTCCCTCCCCGTCTCCCCCAGCACCCACCTCTTCCCCCATGGCTGGACCTCCATCCCTCGCTATGCCCCTCCTCCACCTGCAAGAACTGGATTCACTAATAATAATGTGACCCAAGATGACTGCAGAAAATCTGGGGATGGAGGCAAAATGGGGGATGAAGGAGAGAGAAGAGGGGAGAGGAAGGAAGGGGAGGGAAAGAAGGAGCAAAGGAGGAAGGAGAGGCCACGTTCCTACCATCCAGAGAGCAAAGGTGAGCATTCAGTATATTTCATGCCACTATTTTTTTCTGGCTGTTTGACTTGTTGAGACCACGCTATATATAATTTGGTGTTCTGCCTTTTGTTTTTTACCTAAAATATTATCAGAAACCTTTTACTTTATCCTTAAATTTTTCCTTTTTCATTAAATAGCTAAATTATATTCCACTGTAGAGTAATTGGTTAGTCAATGTCAAAATGTCTGGACGTTTAGATAGTTTCCAACTGTTTGCTAGCAAAAATATTACTATGTGGCTGAGTATGTAGCTTATTGGTTGGGCTCTTGCCTAGCATGTGCAAGGACCCAGGTTCAATATAACACACACACACACACACACACACACACACATGCTATAACACCCACCACCTGGATTTTTTATATTTTGTTTTGAGACAGGGCCTTGTTAGTTTGCAGAGACTGGCCTCAAACTTGCAATCCTCCTGCCTCAGCTTCCTGAGTTGCTGGGATTACAGGTACATGCCACCATGCCTGGTTGAGGTTATATTCTTGAGTTTCTGCCTCACCCCCAATCGTGTGCCCACATAGTATTTTTGCTTCTCATGACTGGGTGGGTATGTGCCTCCTCCCTCCACACCAAGCACACCGTGGGTTCCAAGGAGGAGTCCATTGGCTGCTGCACCCCAGGAAATCCAGCAGTGTAGACACAGAGGCAGACCAGCTCATAAGAATGAACAGCATCCGTTTCACCTAATGACAATTTACCATTTGTTTTTGGCTGAGGATTGAACTCAGGGGCACTTTATCACTGGGCTATATTCCCTGTCCTTTTTATTTTTTGAGACAGGATCTCACTAAGTTGTGGAAGGCCTAAGTTGGCTGTGAACTTGTGATCCTTCTGCCTCAGCCTCTCGAGTCACTGGGATTGATTACGGGTGTGAACCACCACACTGGACTCCAACAATTTACCATATATTTGAAATTAAAACAAGCATGGAAATACACATGGAGTTACAAAAACAAGCATGGAATTGTAGAGCAGGATGCACACAGAGTTTTATTTTATTTCATTTATTCTGTACCTGGGATAGAATCCAGGAGGGCTTAACCACTGAACCACACCCCCAACCCTTTTTTTAATTTTTATTTTGAGACAAGTTCTCACTAAGTTGCTTAGGACCTTGCTAAGTTGCTGAGGCTGACCTTGAATTTGCAATCCTCCTGCCTCAGCCTCCTGAGTCGCTGGGACTACAGGTGACCCCCACGTGCCTGGCAGCAGGAGAATTTTAAAGGAAAAATGTGAGACTGTTCTGGTCGGGTCAATTCTCCACTGCGCTGAGTTCTGAGGGAGAGTTTTAGAGGTTCGAAGTTCTGTCTTTTAGGGCCCCCTGGACCTGCTCTCGGGCTGGCAGGCCCCTCAGGTTCTCTGAGAACTGCAGTCAGCCCATCACCAGAGAGAAATGAGAGCCAGGTATGCCCACAGCCTGCCCAACTGCCCAGGACCTTTCAAAAATAATAAATAACAGCTCTCCCAAGTTTATAATTCATCCACCATATAATTTACTCATTTAAAGTATTCAGTGGTTTCAGGGTGGTCACAGAGTTGTGGAACTACAGCTATGAGATAATTTTAGGACATTTCCCCTCCCCCAAAGGAAACCCCATGCCCACCAACTGCTACTCCCCACGCACACTCTCCCCCCAGCTCTCGCCACCACCCATCTTTCCATCTCCTTAGATTTGCCTCTTCTAAACATTTCATATAAATGGTTTCCTAAGCCAGGCGCAGTGGCGCACACCTGTAATCCCAGAGTTTGGGGAGGCTGAGACAGGAGGATTGAGAGTTCAAAGTCAGCCTCAGCCACTTAGAGAGGCTCTAAGCAGTTTAGGGAGACCCTGTCTCTAAATAAGATGTAAAAGGGGGCCAGGGATTTGGCTCAGTGAGCCCAGGAGCTCAATCCTCGGTATCCAAAAATAAGTAAATAAATAGATGATAGATGGATAAATGGATTCCTTACACACGCAACCTTTGGGACTGGCTTCTTTCATTTAGTATGATGTTTTCGGGGTTCACCATGGTGTAGCGTATATCAGTTCTTTATTTCTATCATTGCCCAATAACACTCTATTGTATAAACAGGACACATTTCTGTTTATCTCTTCATCCATTTAAGGACCTCCGGGTTAGTTCCACTTTGGGGTTATCATGAACAGTCCTGCTATGAACATCCACGTGTGAGTTTTAGTGTGGACATGGATTTCCCTGTCTCTTAGATACACACCGAGGACTGAGACTGCTGGGTCGTGTGGTTACTGTGTTTGACATTTTGAGGAATTAGCCAACTATCTTGCAAGGTGGTTGCAAGGAATTGATGTTCTTTTCAGCAACGGGTGAGGGCTCCACGTCCTCCATATCCAGGACAATACGTGTCATGCCTTTTGTTTACAGCCTTCTTAGTGAGGGATGAAGCTGTATCTCACTGTGGCTTTGATTTGCATTTCCCTGATGACTAATGAGGCTCAACATCTTTTTATGTGCTTATTAGCCATTTGATTGTTTTCTTTGGAGAAATGCCTACTCAAGCCCTCTGCCAATTTTTTAATTGAGTGTTTGTCTTTTTATTATTGAGTTGTAAGAGTTCTTTACATATTCTGGATACCCGTTCCTTGTCAGATGGTAGAGAGTGGGTGGGGGAGGTTCCAGTTTAACAGATTCCCAGCCCCTGCACACACCTCTTCAGGAGCCAGCAGCACGCCCACCCTGTGGGGGGACCCAGAGGGTTATCACATATACGATTTTTGATGATGTCCAGTGTATTTCTTTTGTTGCTTATGGTTTTGGTGTTGTATCTAAGAAACAATCACATAACCCCAGGTCACCGAGATTTTCTCCTATGTTCTCTTACAGGATTTTATAGTTTTACATTAAATCTGTAGTTCAATTTGAGTCATTTCTTGTGCATAGTGTAAAGAAAGAGGTCATCCCAGGATCCCAGGCACAGTGGTGCACACCTGTAATCCCAGAGGCTCGGGAGTCTGAGGCAGGAGGATCGTGAGTTCAAAGCCAGCCTCAGCAAATTTGTGAGGCCCTAAACAACTTAGTGAGACCCTCCTCAAAAAATAAAAAGGGCCGGGGTGATTAAGTGCCCCTGTGTTCAATCCCCAGTGTATTAAAAAAGGAAAGGGTCCAAATTCATTATGTGGATATTCATTTGACACAGTGCTATTTATTGAAAAGACATTCTTTCCCCACTGAATTTTCTTAGTACCCTTGTAAAATACAAGCTAACCATAAATGCGATGGTTCATTTCCTGGACTCTGAACTCGGTTGCATTGATCTGTCTGTCTCTCCTATGCCGTGTCACATGCTATCTTGAAACTGTTTTGAAATCTGGTGGTGTGACTCTTTCAACTTTATTCTTTTTATAAGATTGTTTTAGCTATTCTAGGCCCCTAGCATTTCCATAGGATTTTTAGGGATCAGCTCATTTATTTATATAATATATAAGATAACTAACTGGGATTTGGGTAGGGATTGTGTTGAATCTGTAGACCAATGGAGGGATGATTGCCATCTTTTTTTCTAATTTGTTCTAATTAATTATGCAGGACAGTAGAATGCACTTTGACATATCATACACAAATGGAGTATAACTTCTCATTCTTCTGGTTGTACATGATGTAGAATCACACAGATTGTGGAGTCTTATGTGCACAGAGGGTAATACCGTCTGACTCATTCTACTATCCTTCCTACCCCACTCCCTCTTCCAGTCCCTTCACTCCCCTCTGCCTAATCCAAAGTACCTCTATTCTTCCCTAGCCTCTCCCCTATTGTGAATTAGCATCCACACACCAGAGAAAACATTAGGTCTTTGGTTCCTTGGGATTGGCTTACTTTGTTTAGCATGATAGTCTCCAGCTCTATCCATTTACCGGCAAATGCCATCATTTCATTCTTCTTTAAGAGTGAGTAATGTTCCATTGTGCATATATGAAATTTTACAATGTCTTTCCATTTATTTAGGTCTTTAATTTCTTCAACATTGTTTCCTACTTCTCAACATACAAATCTTGCCTATTTTGTGATATATATTTTAGGTGTTTTATTCTAGTATAAGTAGAATTTTTTTAACTTTTATTTATTTACTTACTGGGGATGCTGGGGATGATACCTAGGACTTCACATATGCCAGGCACAGGCAATTGCTGAGTTACACCCTCAGCCTGGAATTGTTCTTTTGTGAATGTGTGTGTGTTGTTTTACTTTTTTTTTTTTTTGACACTGGGCCTTGAACCAGGGACACTTTTCCACTGAGCTACATCTCCAGCCCTTTTATTTTGAGACACAGTCTGGCTAGGTTATGAGGCTGACCTCAAATTTGCAATCCTCCCCTCATGCTGAACACCCACTGAAGTGACAGGCAGGCACCACTGTGCCTGACCCTGGAATTGTTTTCTGATTTTCACTTTCAGGTTGTTAATTGTTTGTGTATAAAACTACAATAAGTTCTTGACAGGCACAGTGGCACACACCTGTAATCCCAGTGACTTGGGAGGCTGAGGCAGGAAGACTGCAAGTTCAAGGCCAGCCTCAGCAACTTAGAGAGATCCTGTCTCAAAAAATAAAAATGGCTGGATGTAAGTCTGTGGTAGCATGTTCCTAGGCTCAATCCCGTACCACACACAAAAAAAGAGAGAGAGAAATACAATAGTTTTTTGTATCTTGATCTTGAGTCAAGATCAAGCTCATTGATAAGCTCATTTATTTATTCTAATTGTGTGTGGGTGTGTTTGGGGGGTGCATTCCTTAGGATTTTCCAAATACAGAGTCATGCAAATGGACACTGTTTTACGTCATCCTTTATGATCTTAACCGTCCTGGCTAGAACCTATGTTGACTGTAACATGGGAGGGAACATCTGTCTCTGCTCCTGTCTCGAGAGAGAAATGTTCAGTCTTTCTCCATGAAGCAAAACGGTAGCTCTGAGTCTTGTGTAGATGCCACTACTCAGACTGGACCCACATGGCCATCTGTCCTGGATTTCACACTCTCACCGCTGGGCCTGGCAGTCCTACTCCTCATCCTGCACCCAGCTCCGCCACCGCTCACACGCACCCCCCACCCCACCATTGCTTGGCCCCTGCGGTCCCCCAGCCCCACTCCCTACCATACCCAGGCAGAGGCAGCACCAGCTGGGGGAGGCTGAGGAGAGTGCCCTGAACACACTACTGCTCAGGTGACGCCCCACCAATCCCTTTCCACAACTTCATTTCCTCATAGAACAATTGCAGAAAATGATACCTATTTTTTCAGAGCCATTTTGAAAATTTGGAGAACACATTTGACCCTGGCTGGCACACATCCAGTAAATGTAGGTTGGATCTGAATCTGGGAAAGGCTCCTGGGGCCCCGGAGGAGGTGTCTAAAAATGGCTTCAGCACAGTAGAGAAACCCAAGGTCCATATTCGATAGGGACCTTCTCTCCACGAGCTGACCACCAGGAATCAGTCCCCGGGACAAGAAGAGCCAGGAATGAGGAGGTCGGGGGCTCCTGGGGTTGGGATCCCCCTGCAGACCAAGATGCCCAGTGGGGAAGCTGCGTCTGCGGAGGTCTAGAAGTCCAGGAAAGGGAAGGTCCATGAGCAGAGGACCGACCCTGACCTGCTAAACACAGGACTTTGGGAAGTTAGCTGCACAGTGGGGTGGGGAGGAGAGGCTGGTGACAGAGGCCGGGAGGAGGCCAGATCAACAGACCAGAAGTGAAACAGACCCAGACTAGGGAAAGAACAAGGAGCTGGAGCAGAGAGAACATTCGAGAGAGACTCACTCATTCGAGTACGTGTTGAACTTGTCCCGTGCTGACCTTGTGGAACTTATCATAAGGTAGATGTGAAATATTTGCACACCTATGGATGTAAAATTGTAACAGAAGTGCCATGGAGGAGAGGCAGCTGGTGGTGGGAGAGGGGTGTGTCACCTAGTCTGGGGGAGCAAATGTGCTTTCCTGGGGAACCGAGGATTGAGCTGCAACCCAAAGGAAGAGCAGGAAGTGTCCAGGTAAAGAGGCAGAAAAAGAGCAGCCCTGGCGGAGAGGGCAGCACGTGCAAAGGTCCAGGGGTGAGAAGAGTGTGGCGAGCACACAGCCTGGAGAAGGCTACGGAAGCTGGGTTGGAGCGAGCGTGGATCCTGACGAGGCCAGCAGGATGTGCCAGGCCAGACCAGGCATGGACTTTTGGGATGCCTCCAGGAGTTTTGTCCTTCTCCAAGAGTGGCAGGAAGATGTTTGAAAGACTGGAGGATGGGGGTGAGGTTACAAGTACAAACTTCTGTTTTGAAATTTCCACTTTGGCTTAGTGAGTGAGGAAGACTATGGAGCCCGACCCAGAGGGAAGGGATAGGAGAAGAGACAGCCAGCAACGAAGTTCTGTCAGCCCCGAGCTCTCATGAGACATGAGGCCACGTTCCTGGAGATGCTCCCAGAGGGGAGTGACTTACAGCTGCCAAGGGGGGTCCATTAACAGAGCAGCAGAGGGGCACGGGTGGCTTTTCCAGGGCCCAGAGCCTGGACCACCTTTAAGCCCCTCTCTAAAAAACACCATGGGGTTGTAGCTGCCCAGAGAGTGAGAGAGTCATGAGATGCTCGCAAAGGTGACCCTGGATAAAGGGCAGGTAGAGGCAGCACGTCCTAAGAGGTGGAATAGATGCTGCTCTCACCTTAGTCAGACCTCCAGGAAATGGCACCAGGTGCTCAGACCCAGGGCATTGGGGTCACTTTTCCTGTCCAGGTGGGGCCATCCCAACATCCTGCCATGTGCAGACTGGACAGCCCAACTCAGTGTTTTCCAAACCTAGCCACCTCCTACCCCTCCCCCTGGAGTACCACAAGGGCCTCCCATCTGGAAGCCTCTACTTCCCAAGCTCAGTCTCATCTCCACCCTGCAGCAGACGGATTTACCTGAAACCACCCATGGCTTCTCGTCACACTTTGACCAAGAGCCCTGCTTGGCCTGGTTGGCTCTCAAGTGCATTTCTTGTCCCCGTAGCACCCTGTCACTCACCTCCCCCCAACAGACCCTGTCTCAGCCTCTGCACCTGCTCCCTCAGGCTCAGCCTCGTGTGCTCTTCTCTGGAAGTCTCTTTGGGGCTACTATGAGCCCCTCCTATCTTCGTTTCCCACTGTCATTCTGTGACCTTCCTGCACTCCCTTGGCTGCTCTGTTCATGTCACTCAGCTGACAAGATGCCAACCCTGGAGAAATGCCACCGTCAGCTTCTCCAGCTTCAGGGTTTCCCTGGGCGCTGAGCACCACAGGGCAGAGCCCGGGCAGCACGGGGGCCGAACCCCAGCACCACCCTCTGCAGCCACCTCCCCAGCCTGCCCTGCCTCCTTCATAGGGGATCCCCAAGGTCCCCACCTCGGTGGCCTGCAGCTCACACACCCTCCTCTCTCTCTCTCTCTCTCTCTCTCTCTCTCTCTCTCTCTCTCTCTTATCTGCTATTACAAGAAAAAATTGGAAGCCATTGGAGAGAAATCTCCCCAAATACTCTCTCCGCAGTCCAAAGCAAAGACAAATGTCCACATGAGCTGTCATGGGCAGCTTTTTCACTGCTGGGACTAAAAGACCCGACCAGAACCATTATAAAGGAGGAGAAGTTTATGGAGGGCTGACGGTTTCAGAGTCTCAGTCCACAGAAGGCCGGCTCCATTCCTTGGGGCTCAAGGTGAAGCAGGACATCATGGCGGGAGAGTGTGGCAGAGGGAAGCAGCTCACATGGTGGTCAGAAAGCAGAGAGACTCCACTTGCCAGACCCAAGTGTAGACCCCAAAGTCACGCCCCCAATGACCTGCCTGCCTCCAGTTCCCACCTAGCTAATCCCGTCAGGGGATCAAGTCACTGGTTGGGTCAAGGTTCTTGTAAGCCAGTCATTTCTGCTCTGAGCCTTCTTGCATCTTCTCACACGTGAGCTTGGGGGACACCTCACATCCAAACCACACCATGGGCCACCCTCTCCTCCAGACCCTGTGGCCCTGGAGGGCTTCTCCTCCTGCTGGAGGCCAGTTCCTGTGCCTGTGCAGGTGGCCTGACCAGCTCAGGAAGCCTTCCCAGTCCCTCTTCTTCTTATGCTTGACCTGCCCCTTCCCTCTGCTGCGGCTTCCTCCAGTTAAAGCATCACCAACCCACCAACCAATGAAAAGCCTCCTGCCTCCACCCAGCTGCCGGGTTCCCCTCCACTGCATGGCTACACCTGGGAAAGAGAGGGAAAGTCCTGGGTGACCCCAAGGTCACCAAGCCCAGGTGTAACAGTTCATTTGAATCGTCAACTTGATGGGATTAAGAGATGCCAATGATTAAGAGAGGCTTCTACACACCCAGTGAGGGTGTGTCTAGGAATGATTGGCATGTGGGACAGACAGCTGGAGTGGAGACCCTCCCGAAGAGTGGAGAGCACCGTCCAATAGGATGGTGGCTTGGATGGAATAAAAGTTGGAAGAACAAGGGAGCAGCGGCAGACGCAAGCCCGATTGTGGCTGCGATCCTCTGGGGATACTGGAATCTGGCGTCTTCACTCTTCCAAAGCCGACTCTGCCAGTGATTCTCCAGAGGCCTCCCATCTCGGACTAGGGTCGCCCCGTTGATCCCTCTTGCTCTGGGCCTTTGGCCTCCTGGACTGCGCAGCCACTGGTTCTCCCAGCCCTCCAGCCTGCAGACAGCCAATCTGATAAATCCTCTTTTTTACAATTGCATTTCCTGTTGATTCTGTTCCTCTGGAGACCCTAATACACCAGGAGAATTTTGAACTTTGCTGAACTTGACCTCTCGCCTGTTTTTGCCACTTGACCACTGCTGCCTCCTCCCTCATCACCCCCTGGTTTTCATCATTTTCCTGACTGCCCTTCAGGTGCCCGGGGTTGCCCTTGGGACCCTTCTCTCCTGCCCTGGTGGCTCCTGGCGGTGTCTCCCCACGCCCTGGCTTCAGCTCCACCCCATTCTCATGACTGATGGAGCCGGAGTCACTCCCAGCCCCTGGGACCCCACGGGCCCCTGGACGGCCACTGGATCTCTTGCTGCGTATCCTTGCGTACTTCCCATCAGCCCTGCATCTGCCTCTGAAGTATTCCCTGTAAAATGCAAGTCTGATCACGTCACTGTGGTCAGACTCCATCCCAGGGAGACAGGGCAAAATCCTTCGGTGGCCTCAGGGCCTCATGTTCTGCACCCAGCACCACCTCAGCTTTCCCTCCCTAGGGCCCCCCACCCTCATCACACTGACTTCCTTTATTTCCTCTAATGCACCATATTACGCTCCCCCACCTCATGGCCTTTGCTTGTGCCCAGCCCAAGCTCCTGTCTGCATCTGTCTCAGCTCAAACAGCAGCTCCCCAAAGAAGCCCCACCACCCCACGCCCCCATCTAGGCCCATCAGGGCCCTGGCCTTCTGTGTTCCAGCTCTGCCAGATCCTCAGAATGCTCATGCAGTTGGTGACCATTTAAGCAGACTATTTGTTTGGGGGATAAGTTCATCCCAATACTTCAATTTTTTTGTAAATAAGATTTTTTTTTTTTTTTTTTGGTGGTGGTGGTACTAGAGATTGAGCCCAGGAACACTTAACTCTTAAGCCACATCCCAGCCCTTTTGATTTTTTTATTTTGAGATAGGGACCCGCTAAGTTGCTTAGGGCCTCACTAAGTTGCTGAGACTGGCCTCAAACTTGCAATCTTCCTGCCTCAGCCTCCCGAGTTTCTGGGATTACAAGCATGCACCGCCACACCGGGCCGTAAATAATATATTATTGGAACAAAGCAATGCTCGGTGGTTCACGTATTCGCTATGGCTGCTTTAGCCCTTCAAACCCAGAGTAGACATAATATAATAGAAGATGTAGAACCTGCAAGTCTGAAGTCACAGGCTCTGTGGTCCCTCAGAGAGAAGCTGGCCACTGTGCCCCAGCAGATCATGGGCTGTCCAGTGCGGAGCAGACAGCTGGTGGATCTGCAGCACATGAACGAGTAAACAACCGAGCAGGCTCTCCGATCGCTGGGTCACATCATGCCATTCACAGTGGCCTTCTCGGTGTCACCAGTACATCTGAAGCCGACTCTGAATTCAGCATTCTTTCCACAAACCGGGTTAAGACTCCAAAGCTCCAACAGTCACCAGGCTGAGCCCAGGGGCACCCACCCAGGATAGAAGGGGAGGGAACTGAGGCCTGGGGGTTAGTGTGCGTGTTCCCACAGGAGATCCCCAAACTGGCATAGTGGGGGGTGCTGTGCCCAGCTCTGAGACCTACCCACCCCCTCCCTTTGCTGCAGGCGTGGGCTGTGGAGGGTCTGACATGCCCTCACCACCATTTGACCTTGGGTGGTTTCTTTCCCTCTCCAAGCATCAGACTTCTTAACTGTCAAGTGCAGCTCGGTTCCCAAGGCCTGGAGGGGAGGCTGGATCCAGTGAGATGACGCCTGGGGCAGATCACACGCCTGCCTGCAGCCGCCACCTCCGCCCAGAGCAAGAGCCCGGCTGCTTAGCTTTCCACCGCTGCCCTTGGCCGCCGTCCACTGGGAGACACTCCAGTAGCTCTGAATCTAAAACTCCTCGAGCAGATTCTCTCTCTGATGTGACCTGGTAACCCCTGTCCCTTAGCTCTGCCACCCCTAGCTGTCCCTCTCCCCCTCCCAGGCTGTCCTCAGTCCACGATTAAAACAGAAGACCACGGCAGATACTGGGAAATGAGATGGATCAAATTATGTGATGTGCATGTTGGACTCTGGCATAAAGAATCCCACTATCATAAGTTTTTAAAATATTTTTTTTAAAAAGACCCCACAGGGGCTTTTTATTTCCCTCAAACTTTTTATTTCCCTTGTTACAGGCTTCAGGGCCTTCACATGCCTGGTGGGGCCCTTACTCTTCTCCCAGAGAACCCCTCCTCCTCCTTCCAGCCACCCCAGGCTCTCTGCACCGCATTCAGCTGCTGTTCCCTCTGCCTGCAACCCTTCCCCACAGCCTCCCATCCAGATCTCCTCCTCAGCTCCATGAGGTCGTCTGTGATAACCACATTTAAACCTGTCACCCACCATGGACCACTGTTGCCCACTGCCCCCTCTCCTGGTTCACTGCTGTCTACAGGACCCCTGCTGACACACTCTATGTATGGCATCAATTCTATTTGTCCATCTCCCTTCTCTAAAATTTAAGATTCACAAACACAAGGATTTTTGACTAGCACATAGTAGGTGCTCAAAAAATGTAGGATAAGGAATCGGTAGGGTCTTTCATATCTACGATGCCTGTGCTCCATCCTCTTATCCCTCTGCCCGTGTGGATGCTTGTGAACCCACCAGCCATTGCTACAGCAGGTAAGCACTTATTTTAAAAATTAAATAAATAAATAGACTTTCATCTTCTCTCTTGGGATAAGTATAAAAAGAAAGTGTTTTTCATCCTCACAGATCCTTCCAGAAGCCAAGGGGGAAAAGATGCTGAGACTTGGCATGTGTTCTCAAGACTCCTTTGAGGAGGGGAGGTTCAGAGAGGTGTAATAACTTGTCAGAGGTCACAGAGGCATTTTGGAGGCAGAATCCAAGTCGCTGGACTAGGAGTCCAGCACTCTTTCCCCTGCCGCACAGCAGCCTCCTTCCTCCCCAGGACTCACCCCCCCACCCCCCCCACCCCCCCCCACCCCCCGCCATTTAATCTGCCATCCCATGGCTGAGCAGGGAGATGGACAGAACAGCATGGGGCAGAGGCCTAGTCCTCAGGGAGCCCTGGCTTCCTCCGCCTCCTGAGGGCTTGCCGCGGCAGCCCCGAGGAGGCGGCCAGCTGGAAGGGCTGAGGATGATAAATGATCGGGCTCCAGGGACTCCCAGGACAGAGCCGACTCCTCTGTCTGGTCAGAATCACCCGAGCAGGAAAGCATGAAATGGCGCCATTAGGCAGAGAAGGCCGCAGCCACCCCAGAGGGAGGCCGGCTGGGCAGTCCGCGGCCTGCAGGGCCAGGGCCGGAGGAGGAAGGGGCCTGCGAGGCCCCACAGAGAGCAGACATCCAGGGGGAGGGCCTGGGGAGGGTCTCTGGAGCCCGGGGTCTTGTCAGGATGGTGAAAAGATTGGAGCCTCCATTTGCCTGGGTCCAAGTCTCCTGTCTTCCCACTCAGTTTCCCAGGGGTGAGGCTGGGGGAGCTCCAGCACCTGGAGGAGGGGGGTAAGCAGGGAGGAGCCTTCCTCTCCCCCCCCACCCCCGTGACCTGCTGGATGCCGTCCACCTATCAGGAATGGCCACTTGGTTCCTGTGACTGTGTCAGTCCCCAAGGCACTCCAGCCAGGACTGCTGGGTGGGGTGGTGGGCAGGACCAGGCAGGACAGCAGGCATGAGCTGGGTCTCTGCCCAAGTGGGGACTGAGAAGGACACAGGGGAAGAGAGCCTTGGGAAAGGCCCAGGCCTGCCACTCCCATTCTGAACCTTTGTTTGTTTGTTTGTTGTGGTTTTTGGTGTTTTGTTTTGTTTTGTTGGTACTAGGGATTGAACTCAGGGGCCATCCACCACTGAACCACTGAGCCACATCCCCAGCCCTATTTTGGAGATAGCGTCTCACTGAGTTGCTTAGTACCTTGCTATTGCTGAGGCTGGCTTTGAACCCGCAATCCTCCTGCCTCAGCCTCCTGAGATGTTGGATGACAGGCCTGCGCCACCACACCTGCTCATTTTGAATGTTTGTAATGAGCCCCCCGCAGGGGGGACTTCACCTTCCCTAACCCAAACGTGGCTGCTCGGCGCTGAGCGCAAGCCTGGATCTAGACTACAGGGGGACTTGATGGGCAATAATCTGTGGAACAGGAGGAAAGGACAGTTAGGCCAGAGGTGGAAGTGGGTGAAGGGACCTTGAACATGCTCCCACTGCCACTCACGGCAGGTCTAGCAGGCAGAAGCATCACAGAAGGCTCCAGCGCTCCTGAGCATCCCCCTTGGTGTTTAGATCTGGAATGACCTCCCAGGGAGACTGTCAGTCAAAGAGTCAGTGCACCAAGGAGTAAGTAGGATACCTGGGTGCAGGGTGGGGGACAAGGACGTGCACACTTACACATCCATAGAACAGCTCTGGGAAAGACTCGCAGGAGTCGATGACATTTGTTGTCATTGCCTCTGGGGTGGGGACTGGGAAAGGAGAGGCTGCCAAATACTTCACTGTATGCTCTTCTGTATTTCTTCAATTGTGAATCCCACAAATATATCTGCCTGTCCCTTCTCCCCATCCCTGTTACTGCAGGACCTAGGAGTTGGGTCCCCAGCCTTGGAAAAGCCAGCAATGAAGAGGTTTGTGCACCTCACCCAGGAATGGCCCAGCCTGCCCCAAGCTGGGAGGCCCGCAGCAGGAAGGACATCCCCAGGATGTTCCCTCCACCCACAGAGGTTACCCTGGACCCCACCCAGCTCCTCCTCGGCCCGTCCTAAAGAGGTTGGGAGCCCTGAAGCCTCATTCTGTCCTCCAGCGCTGCTGGGCTCCCTCCGTGACCTCCCAGGTGTGAGTTCCTTCAGAATAAGATGCTGGTCACATGACAGATGAGGACGGTGGATTCCCACCCACGTCAACAGCACACGTGGGCTTGCGCACACACTTCCAACTGTCACCCCACACCAATTAAACATGATTTGGGGACTATGCACTTCTGTGGATTACCCCGCTCTGCCCTGACCTCGATTAAGGCAGATAATGGAGGACTGACTAGATACCACTTATTTAATCTTTCTCGGCATTGTATTTGCAGAAGCCAAAGTAATGAGATGGAAATAGGTTAACCAGCAAGATGCCTGTCGCTGAGGCTAGCAGGCTAAGAAAGATCAATACTTAAGGATAAATTTATGGCTGTACTTTTTGCATCAAAGCTTCAGTCCAGCATTTGGTCCTGGGAGGCAGAGGATAAAGTTTTAATGAATTAATTCTTTAGCTCATTTTGAAAATGAATTACCCATTTCTTTGCGTTCCTCGTGCACCGAGACCTAAGGAGCCTTACTGGGTCAGTTCGTGCACACTGCTACTTCGGAGCTGGGCTGAGCTCTCACACATGGAGCTGGAGCCTGCTCCTGACTGGGCCTACTCCAGCTTCCTAGGAATTGGAAAATCCTTCCTAGGGTCTAACTTCTATCTTCCCGGCTGCAGTGACACTAACTTTCCCTTTCTTGCATCTAAATTGAGGTTAACAAATCCCAAACCACCTAAAAAGAGGCCTGAGGCGGAGGCCACAGTCCTGATGGCAGTGAGCGTAACCTTGGGCTGGCTCGTTTGCCTCCCTGGGCCTCAGCTTGCACATCCATAAACGAGGGTTAACCGCCCTGCTCCGACTGGGACGATCCAAACAAAGCTCCTGAGCCGGGCCCTGTAGACCCGGACCTGCCACGGATTAGTTCTCTCAGTCCAGACCCCAGGCACGATATTCCTAAATCACAGACAAGCCAAGCCTCGGCCTGTGAGCGCCTCGGGACCTTACAGACAATGCATTGCAAAGCCCTTGCTTGAAAGATGAAGAAACTGAAGGCCAAAGGGACAGGACTTACCAGATGTCTTGCAGATAAAATGGCAAGCTGATGGTGGCGCTGTGTGGGCCTGGCCTCTGTTGTCCCCCAGTCCACCCTGCCAAGCCCTACAGGTTCCACTTCCCTCCCCGCTATCTCTTGCAGGGTGCTGGAGTGCGGGATGCCCAATCAGGCAGGGGTCCTCAGCACCCGAGCAACTGAGGATATGGGGGGGTTTCTGCACAGAGATCATCCTGCAGCTCAGTCACCCCACCCACCTGTCTGTCTGTCCAGCCACAAGCCCAGGGGAGAAGTGCTGAGCACCCCCACACCCAGTGCTAGAAGCCGTCAGCCACCTTAAGGATTCCAGCTGCTCCTGACCCCGGCCTGCTGCTCTCCCCAGAACCCTGTGCCCTCACCCAAAGACCCACTCTCCAGCACCCTACAGCATGGCCCGAGCCCACAGGCAGCTCTCCTGGAGAGGGAAGGCTCCCCACTGTCTGGGCATCTGGATGTTTGGGAGCAGCATGGAGGTGGGCTCCAAATGGGTGACAGTGGGACTAGATGAAGAGCAGTGGAGTGGAGGGGTTGGGTTGGGGGACTTTGGTAGTGCATGCTCTGAGGGATAAGAGGCAGGACTGGGGGTGGAGGTGGGGGGCTCTGCCCCAGCCATGATCAGGCACTACTCTCTGTAGAGCTTGCTGGCTGAGGAATCATCCCCTGGGGCAAGAGGGACTCTGGAGCTGGGTGCAGTGGGCATACCTGTGAGCCCAGCAAGGCCGGAGGATTCCAAGTTCGAGGCCAGCCTAACAACTTAATGAGGCCCTAAGTAACTCAGTGAGACCCTGATCAAAATAAAAACTAAAAAAGGACTGGGGATGTGGCTCAGTGGTAAAGAGCCTCTGGGTTCAATCCCCAGTGCCAAAAATTAAAAAAGAGGGGCTCTGGGCCACTTAGCAGTGACTAACGAGCTCAATCAATGGGACACTGGTTACAGGGTGTGCAGCTCTGCCACCTGGGAAATGCACTGTACCTTCCGAGTGTCCCGTTCTCCTTCATGCCAGATGCACATCTTCATTTTGAGCTAAAAACCATCAAAAATCGATGCATGTTCTTTCTAAACGTTACAGGCTTTGCACACAGAGCTCCGCCAAGCTCCGCCCCTCTGTGGGCTCAGAGCTTCGAGATGAGAGGAAAAGTCTTTTCATGTGTGAACACAGAGGAGGGTGTGTGTGTGGGGCGGGGGGGGTAGTGGGGTAGGTGGTGTGGGTGTGTGGTGTGTAGGGATGGGTGTGTTTCATGTATGCTGTGTGTGTGGCATGGTGTGTCTGTGGTGGGTAGGGCATGGGTAGTGTGTGTGGTGTATGGTGTGTGTTGTGTGGGTTGTGCACATATGATAGGTAGGGGTGTATCAGTGTATAGTGTGGTGTCTTTGGAGAGCATTGCATGTGGGGTGTGTGTGGTGGGGTGTGTAGGAGGGCGTGTGTGGATGTATGGGAGAGGGAAGAGGGGACGGAAGCAAGAAGACAGCTGACAAATACCAGAAAGAGAGAACTTAGGGTCTCCAGAGCTCCTCCCACCACCCACTCCTCCCCCACCCCAGTCAGGGCTGGCTTCTGAGGCCCAGCAGCGCCCCCTGGTGGCTATGAGCCGCAGCCTGCCCCCAGCACCAGGCCCCATGCCCACTTTCACACACAGCCGGGCATCCCAGCCAGGCTGACTGACTCCCAGGCCAGAGTCAATGCTCAGGCCCTGGAAAGGAGGAGGTAGGCAACTAGGGAAAGGCCGGAGGCAGAGGGAAGCTCCATTAACCAAGTAATGGAGCAGAACATCAGCTCCAGAGGCGATTGCTAGCCCAGCACCAAGGGAAGGAAGGGTCTGCTCTCCATTTCTCAGGCCTGGCGGAGATGCAGGACAGCAGCAGGGGAGTAGCAGAAAGGCTGTGTGTGCGCACACACGTCGGGCACCATGACTGCAAACACCACAGGGGGATGGGAACACGCATGAACAGGTACTATGAACGTGTACAAAGAAGTGTGCAGGTGTAGTGTGCAGGTGTGTTACACAGACATATGTGGGAGATAGAGAAGCCCTGGGAAAGGGAGAACTGGGGTCTCTGGCCACACCACTTGTCCAGGAGCCATGGTGGTAGTCAAGGTCCCTGTACTTGGATAATGTGGGTTGCAGAACCACAGAGTCTCAGGGCTGGAAGCCACAGGGCCACCAGCCCCATCCCTGTCTCCCTGTCATCCCTTGGCAGTTTCTCCAGTGAGGAGGGGTCTCTGTCTGGCCCAAGTTTGGGACCTGCACAAGACAGCAGGGGGTGGGGCAGTGATGAGCCCCCGTGAGGAGCAGCCAGGTCTGCTTTCCAGTCCCACGTGGGGAAACCCTGCAGCCCTGGGAGATGAGCTCGTGGCTCTGGGAATCACTGTCCCAGCCAGACAGAGGGGATGGTGCCTGTCTCACAGGGACGTTATGAAGCTTAGAAAAGCATGTGCTGGAACAGAGTGGACCCGAAACAAATGTCCATTTCCTTTCCTTGGTCCTCTTGGTAGGGCCGAGTCCATATTAGCCATGTGTACAAGGTCAGAAGAGCCATGTCCTTGGAAGGCGGCTACGGTGCTGGCCAAGCCAGGGATTCTGACTGCCAACCCAGGAGCTGTCTAGGAGGAGAAGGTGCTGCCCAGGGTGTGTGGCCGGGGAGACAGAGGCCCGGAGCTCTCCTCCTGGCTCTGTACATTCTGCATTGCTTCTGCCTGGTAAAGTCACTTGTGTGAGCAGCTCAGCTCCCTGAGGACCCTAAGGGCTAAGAGGTCCAAGGGCTGCTGTCTTGTTCACCTCTGGGTTTCCCCCATCCCTGCCATCCCCGCCCAGAGGAGCAGACTGGCTGCTGGGCCCGGCAGCAGGTGACTGAGAAGTTGGGGGGGTGTCTCACTAGGCACTGACCTGTCCCCTCTGGAAACCTCTGTCCATCAAGCTCCCTGCCTCAGGGGGGAGGAGCTGGGTGCACCTATCCAGGGCAGACCTTCAGGTCCCAGTGGTCGTGAGTCATTGGTGGGTGGGTGGGCCTGTGGCCTTGGGTACACTGCCAGAGCAGGAGAAGTGGACAAGCAGACCCTCCAGGGCCACGAGCTCAGGGAGGGCACAAAGACTAGTTCCCCCATTCATACCCATCTTATCCAGACTTGAAAATAACCCTGGGCACGTCTGCTCAAAATCTCCTTTTTCATCTGATTCTCACTTTTCTCTTTCCTTCTTTCCTTCCTTCCTTCCTGTTCTGTTTTCAGTACTGGGGATTGAACCCAAGGCCTCATGCATGTGAGGCAAGTGCTCTACCACGGAGCCATTTTCATTATTTTGAGACAGGGTCTAAGTAGCCCCGATTGGCCTTGAACTTGTCAATCTCTTGCTTTGGCCTCCAGAGTAGCTGAGATTTATAGGTGTGTGCCACCATGCGGGACTTTGATCCTTACTTTCATTTACTCCAAATCCCATGCCAGGACCTGTGCTAAGCACTTCTAATACAAGATGAATAAAACTCAATCCTGTCCCCAAGTAGCTTGCCAGGGAGATGACAAACTCAGGCCGCTGTAGAAATGGAGATGTGATTCCTGCCACTTGACAGAGGAGACAGCCAAGGCCTCACTGTGAACTTGGGCCTGACTTCCTGGCATATCCAGCCCCAGACTCTCTCCAACAAACAGCCCCAGCCAGCTTCTCAAGACGGGGAAGTCAGGTCTAATGGGGGTTGGGGGTCACGAAGACTCAGGGTCCCGTGGGGGGGATGTACTGGGCAGGGGAAGGAGACCCTTCAGTACTGCCCACTAAATGCCAATGCCACATTTTGTTTTAACCACCATCCTGTGGTAGTCACTATTCATCCCAATTTATGGAAGAGGAAATGAGGCCAAGCAGGACATGAACAAAGCTGCTCATTCATATCTGGGACACTGCATATTTTTCGAGGGATGGAAAGGGTTGCATCCCCCCCGAAAAGTAGACTGTCTCATCTGTGGGCCAAGCTGGGGGCTGGAAGAGGCCGGGGGAAGTCTGGGGAACCCCCCTCCCATCTGCTCTCCATGTGCAATGGCAGCTGGCACCCAGGGAGGGGCCGGCCAAGGAGGAGGCAGCCTGATCTTCCCTTTTCTGCAAGTGCCTTCTCCTTCCAGAAGCCAGCCAGGCCCGGGGACACAGATGTGCCAGTCACTCTTCCAATGGCGATGCCCATTATCACCCACACCTCTGACAGCTCATGGTCTCCAGAAACTGAAGTGGGTCATGCAAGTCCTGGGGGCACAATTAGAGCCCCCAAAGAAGCCAACTTTCTCCTTTTCCAGGGCTGAGGCAGACCTGGGAAACACGGGCCAGGAGAGAGGCCGCAGAGCCTCTCGGTGCCCACAGGGTGGAGGAGGCATGTGCTGGGGGAAAATTCCACTCTGGAAAGTCCCAACTTGGAATTCGATGTGGATCCAACTAGGAGATAGCTCTACTGAGGGACAGAAGCCAAGTCAAACAGCAGGTGAGCCAAGTGGGTATATTTGCACCTGGACTCGTGGCAGACAGACCTGTACAGGTCTCAGCTCTGCCAGTGTTAGCCATGCAAATCTGCACCGGGGGCCAACCCTCCAACTGCAAGATGGGAATCAGAATAGAACTTTCCTCATGGGGTTGCTGGGCTTAGGAACAATGTAAGTACATTATGGGAACAGGCCTTTCAGGAGCACCCAGGATGGCTCCAGCGGGGGCAGGTAGGGGGCCTTCCGGTCAGCCACCTTGTCATGGCCCAGGCTAAGCTCAGTGCCCTTTTTTATAATCCTGGTAGAATCAGGCCTCTGCAGCCGCAGCGAGGCCTCCTTAATTAGCTATCCTCTTCCACCCAGGCCTGGCTGCAGCCCAGCCAGCCGCCTCAAGGCCCGCCTCTGGCCAAGTCCTCTCTCCGAGCCACTGCTCTGTCCCTGGCTTCTTCTCTGCCTGGGCCCAGAAACTGCCATTCCTCAGCCCCACCTGCAGCCGCCTCCCCGAGGCTCAGGCCTCTCTGGGCACCTGGGTCCTCTCCCCCTGTGTTGCTACATCTCCATTTTGGTTGCTCAGATTTTAAGGGATGTGTGGGTGTCTGGCCCATCGTCCTGACAGAAGCTATCTCTCCTCTCCACCAGTCCCACCCTACAGAGGATGACACTGGAATTCAACAAGACAATGCTGCCCAGACCCCCAAGGGGACCCCCAAGGAAAGCTTGTGCCAGCAGGTCAGTGGCAATCCCGGTGGGCATGTGGGTGGGCATCTGTGTCACACAAGAATGAGCACCTGTGAGACTGGGGCTCTGGAAGTCATTAGCACAGGGGGAAAGGGGCGCAGGGAAACAGTCACCTGGGGAGAGGGTGGGTATTAAAGAAAAGTGAGAGATGGGTTTGGGGGACATCCACATTTAGAGGATTTGAGAGAAAGAGGAAGTGGAAGGGAAATGGAGGCCTGGCCACCGAAAGGAGGAAAACCCAGAAGAATAGAAAACTACTCCATGGTGCCAGGAGGGAGACTGGTTATAGGTGAGGGATGAGCAGGGCTTGGGAGGGGACCCAGGAGCCCTCTGGAGAATTTCTTTGGAGTTTGTATAGGTGCATATACCAATAAATTGAGCACTTTGCTGAATCTAAGTTATAAGTCAATCAAAAAGAAAAACAGAACGTGCAAAAAAGGATTGGGTGCTGATCCAGCCCGGCACCCACACCCTCCAGTGGCCTCTGTGCTGGAGGATGCTACAAGGGAAATATGGGCCCTGCCCAGAGCAAGGGGCACCAAGCTGCCAACCTGCCTCCCCCGAGGTATGTGGGTGTCCTGCCTAGGGACCACAGGAGCTCCACTCTAGGGAGGTTTCCTGAGAGAGCAGCACTGAGCCAAGAGTGGGCTCAGAGGGGCTGGCCAGGTCCAAGCCAGGGATAGACCTAGCAGGGGTCCTGGACAGGCCCCACTTGGGGTCTCCATTCTGGAAGGCGCAGAGCTGACAGCTGCCTTGGGAAGGTGATGGTGCAGGAGAGCACCCCAGGGAGCCCACCCCCTGGGGCCCGCTGCACAGAGCCTGGCCTGGGGTAGGAGAGCCCCTGGGGCCGGATCCCGAACCTCCAGGTCTCCTTTCCCAGGAGTTGAGGCTTCCGTCTAGGCTCACACTGCCCAGCAAACCACAGGCATGGCCCCTGCCTGGCTAAGAGCAAACTCCCCAGGGCTGCAGACTCTCTGCCCTGGGCCAGAGGAGGAGGAACAGGAAGCGAGCAGAGGACTGTCACCTTCATATGACTAATGAGGACATCGTGCCTTTCAGAGCACAACTGGGATGAAGAACATCCACCCACAGATATGGCTTGCAACCCGAAAGCCCAGACACCCACATCCCTTCTGAAGGGACACACAACATGCTTTCCAGCCAGGAAAGTAGAGCCAGAAAGAATGACTTGCCCAAGGTCACAGAACCAGGAGGGCGGAGCCGGGTCCCCATGCAGAGCTCCTCGGAGCGGGCCAAATCCTTGGGCCGGGGGCATCTGTGGCTCTCTGGAGTCTCAGGGGGTTCCAGTCACCCTGACACTGACTGTAGCTGGCATTCCCAGTGTGGCTCCTATCAGAGCCCAAGTCCCTAGAGCTGGTAACGGAAGTCAGCATGTGACGGTCTCCACAGACAGAGCTGGTTTGTCTCAGTTCTGATTTTCTGCCCCAGGTTCAAGTTCCTCACTCTTGTGGGGCAGGAAGGGCTGCAGGCCCTGACCCCAGCTTTTCCAAAAAAGCATCTTGTCTCTTCTCAGTGGCCCCGCCCACTGAGGACTCCAGGCACCACGCTGTGTGTCCCCATGAAGAGTGACCTTCAGCTCCTCTGCTTCCCCTCTCCTCCTCCAGCAGCAGTAAGGGCTGGAGGAAGATGAACCCACTGTTGGGGGACAGGGAGTGTCCCCTCTTCTTGGTGACACCGATTTAGGCTCAAAATAAATAAGAATTTTGCATAGTCAGCACCATTGGTCTGGTACATTGGTCTCTGGAGGTGACAAGTGTCCCATCATTGGGGATATTCAAGCCAAGGTTAGCCACTACTGGCAGGAATGTCAGGTGGGGGACACAGCATTGGCCTAGATGAACTTCAAGGTTCCCTCTCCAACCCTGGGTCCCTAAATCTCTGACACTGCCAGCCCAGCCCTTGCTGCCACATTCCACCGCCCTGCAGCCCCCGGGCAGCTCTTCCCCAGGAAGCCACCAACAGTCACATGGGAGCTCGCCAGTGCTCTCTGTAAGGTCCCTAAGCTCACAGGAATGGGTGAGGGTAGGAAGGGAGAAAGGAGAGGGACCGTGGCACAAGGAGAAGGGCCTGTTCCTCGGGGTCTGGACCCTGCAGGGTGTGGCTCCTGAGCCAAGTTTGAGTCCAGATGGGGGCTGAGGCTCTGGCCTCCTGCGAGGCTGCAGGTGAAAAGGGAGCCCAGCTCAGATCCAGATCCCCGAGGTTCCTTGGAGGAAAAGGTGAAGCTGAAGACACGTGTGCGGCTCATTAAGCCCACGGAGCTTAAAAATAGTGAGAGGTGCAGGCGTGAGGGGGAGGGGCGCGGGGACTGCAGCTCCTTGCCCCCAGGCGGGTACAGCCATTGCTGTTGCTCAGGGGAAGCTCCAGCTGACGGCCCTCTCTGGGAGTGTCTGGCGTAGAGGGTGCTCACAGGTGTCACTACATAGGCACCACCGTGCTCTGCGCAGGGTGAAAGAGACAGAGCCACAGCCCTGCCCTGGAGGAGCCAAGCCCACCTGCCCAGACACAGTGCACCCGGGTTCTTTGGGCCCTTTGAAAATCCTTTGTCTCTTTCTTATCCTTCTAGTGATGCGGGCTTTGGGACCAGACGTCTCCACTCAGACCCTCCCGCTGCTTCCTACCAAGGCACTGTCCTTAGAGAAGTCGTTCCCTCTTCCGGACTTGTTTCCCTATCCATAAAGTTGAGATACTAAAAACCCTACCACACATGGTCAGCCACACCATCCTGTATGTCACACGCCTGGCACCCTCCCTGGAGCTCAGGGGGAGCACCAACCATTCTGGGAAGGAAGGAATATGGAATAAAGGGAGGGCCCAGGCGGGGCACAGTGGCGCATGCCATAATCCCACAAGGCTCAGGAGGCTGGGGCAGGAGGATCTAGGCAACTCAGCAAGAGCCTGTCTCTAAATAAAATATAAAACAGGCTAAGAACGTGGCTCAGTGCTTAAGTGCCCCTGAGCTCAACCCCAGGTACAAAAAAAAAAAAAAAAAAAAAAAAAAAAAACCTGCCCAGGCTAGAAGGTGCAGAAAGGTTTGGAGGCCTTGCTTGGTGCTGCCCGATGGAGGTCAGAGGATTCAGTTCAGGTTCTCATTGAAAAGGCCTGGGGGAAAGCACACAGGGAGATGAGCGTCTACAGGAAGCCATGGTTCCAACACAGAGCTGGGTTCCACTCAACCAGTCCACTCTGTGGCAGCACTTGCCCACGGATGATCCCATCAGGAGCTGGGCCAAGCCTCAGAAGGCAGCTGGGCAGTTCACTGGTAGGTGGGCTGCAGGTGCCCCAGAGGTGTGGGGTTCAAGAGAAGGGGGGCCAAAAAAGTGGGGAGGAACCTAGGCCACATGGCTTTTCCCTGGCTTAGACCATGGAAGGTCCCCACCCATGGCCAGGTCTCCATGACAGAGGGAGCCTATGCTGGGTTCCCCCTCCTCTCCCGTCACCCCACCTGGTCTGTTACCTTCGGTGGGAGAAGTGTTTCTGAGAACAGCAGTGAGCCCAGGCTTGGCTCCTTGGGGCTTGGGCTGTGGGAAAACTCCAAACTTACATAGGAAATGAGAACCGGGAGGAACCTTAGCACTAATTATTCCAGCCTCTACTGAACCATGGGCAGACCAAGGCCCAGAGAAGGGATATCACTTCCCTTCCAAATAAGAGAGCCAGAACCAGAATCCAGGACTCTGTCCATGATGCTGCACATGCCCCTGTCAGCCCTCCTTTTATTAAATTCCATGTTGGATGCTTTACATATTGAGGGGAACTGAACTGAGACTCAAAGGGACACAGTCAGTCCTATAAAGCCACATAGAGTCAGGCAGGGAAATGCAGGATGTCTGGTCAGATTCCCCAGAGTCTACAAATATTTATTCAGCACCTACTATAGGGCAGGCATGGCTGGACATACTTAAATAGTTCATCTCTCGTAAACCTCACAAGGGAGCAAAATAGTAGAAGAGCTAAGGGCCTGACTGCCAGGATCCAAATCCTAGCCCTATTATCTGAGTGTCCAGGGACAAGTTCCTTGCCATGCAAATGATGCTTCAGTCTCTTCACTTTGGCAAAGGGGCGTAGTAATAGCACCCAGCTTGTAGAGTATTGTGATCATTAAAGGAGATGATTCATATAAAATACTTAAAACAGGGCTGGGCTGGGGCTCAGTGGTAGACCACTTGCCTAGCATGTGTGAGGCACTGGGTTTGATCCTCAGCACTGCATAAAAATAAACAAATAAAATAAAGGCATTCTGCCATCTACAACTATACCTACAACTATGAAATTTTAAAAAAAAACAACAACACTTAAACAGAGCCTAATATAAAAATGCCTTATTTAAAAATAGACTGTTTGACATGGCAATTCCAATCCTAGGTATACCCCCCAGAGAAATGAAAATGCATGTCCTTACAAAAACCTTTACACAAATATTTATAGCAGCATTATTTGTAGTAGTTGCAAAGTAGAGTCAACCCAAACGTCCATCAGTTGATGAGTAGATCAACGGAATGCAGTATATCCCTACCACAAAATGTGATGTGACAGTAAGAAGAAATGAGGTACTGATCCACACTACCTCGTGAATGAACCTTGAAAGCATTGTTTAAGTAAAAAAAAAAAAAATAGTCACAAAAGATCACATGTGGTATGATTCCAATTATCTGAAACATCTGGAAGAGACAAATCTATAGCCAGAGTAGATGATTGGTTGTTCAGGGCTGGAGTGGAGACAAAGGGAATCATGTGCAGGGGGCTTCTTCTGGGGGTGGGAAAAAAAGTTCCGAAATTAGATTTGGTGGTGGTTGCTCAATTCTGTGTCTATATTAAAAGTCATTGAATTGTGCGTTTTAAATGGTTGAATGGTATGGTATGTGAGTTCCATCTCCATAAAGCTGTTTTTAAGTAAATAGATATTTATAAACCTCTGTAAATAAGATAATAAGTAGTACCAATCTCAATTCAGAAATGAGGCTCTGAGATTTAGCAATTTGCCCAAAGTCACATGGTTAGTAGGCTGAGTTTCCTTTGCCGTTGTGTTAATTGCAAATCAGGGCTCATTTTCTAAAGTTTCCCCTAAGACTTGAAATCCAGTCCAGATTTATGAAGACCAGGTCTGCTCTTAAATATCCTGGGAAAAGCCTCCATTCCCTGCTCCAATGAGACTACTCTGAAAGTTCTACCTGTTAGCTAATCTAAACACTTTCAATTTGTGGAGGGATGATGTCCAGGGGATGTGGGGTCAGGACCAAGGTCCCAGGAGACTGGCATGGAACAGGATCTCTACATTTCTAGCCAGTGCTGAAGTCTTCTTTAAGGAAGCCTGGGGAATGGGGCAGATGAAATACGGCAGACTCCAGGCCATGTGCTCAGGTTGACTTTTCAGGTGACCTTGGAAGGCAACTCATCTCTGGGGCTCTTGGTGAAATGACACTTGGAAGAGACTCAGAGGACAGCTCCTAAGCCAGACACTTCCAAGGCCCCGAGTAACTGAAATAAAGTGGCCTCCCTTCTCCATCCCTGGCCTCACTCCAGAGGACCAGGAAGGAGGGCGATGGGCATCAACAGCCAGGTCACCACTGTGGTCCTTGGCAGAGGATGTTAGGTATCATTTGAGAGGCCAGTGGCTTAGCCATCGATCTAGTACTGCCAGAAGGCCAGGTGGCTCCACCTTCCACCCTGGGAATGAGGCAGGTGAAGGACAAGGGTACCATCAGCGGGGTCCTTGGCCTCTACAGCAGGAAAGGTGCTGGATGTGCATGGAGACCATTCCCTGCTCCTGGGCAGCACCCTGCACTGGGGGGCAGGAGGGCAGGGGCTCCAGCGTTTGACGTCCGAGGGAGGCATCCCCTGGGGCTCTCCGTTAGAGGCATTTCCCTCATCCCAAGTTTCCTGGCCCCGTGAGGAAGAACAGAAGATCAGGGTCCAGTTTCAGCCAAAGCTGGCCTCACTGGGAGAGTGGCCCACTAGGTTTGGTGCCGTGGCTTCAGCCGGGAAGCCTGCATGAGTCCCAGAGCCGAGACGGAAGTGGCCAACCTGTGCACCCGCCAGGCCTGCTGGCTTCCTCAGACACGTCCACCTCACAGATGCCCAGGGCATCTCAGGAGAGGTGAGGGAGGAGGCCTCTTTTCCACCTTTTCAGAGGAGCGCCACGGAGGACCGGAAATGGAAAGAAACCGCTTTGCCTGTAGTCATGTAGATTCATGGTGAGTCCACTGGGTTCTAGATCCTTCTGATCAAATCTGGTCACATTCTGCCTCACCCGACTCCCAGCTCTGGCTAAGTTTCTGTATCTTCAAAATGACTCTGTTCACGGTGTACGCCTGGGATCCCGGCAGTTCAGGAGGCTGAGGCAGGAGGATCACCAGTTCAAGTCAACCTCAGCAACTTAGCCAGGCCCTAAGCAACTCAGCATATAATGTCTCAAAATATAAAAAGGGCCGGGGATGTGGCTCAGTGGTTAAGCACCCCTGGGTTCAATCCCTGGTACCAAAAAAAAGAAAAAAAGTCTCTTTCCATTTTAAGAAACACCATGATAACAATTTTTGTAGCATTTTATAACTAAATCTTTATATTTAGAGCACCATCTCCAGTACTTACTATCCTCAGAGCTGGATGTAACTGTTAATACATTAAATCCTCCTGTGGATCCTATGATATACAAACTATTTTATTTCCACTTTACAGGTGAGGAAACTGAGGTAACTAACAAGTATTAAAAAACTAGAGAAGTTGGGGGCTGGGGATGTGGCTCAAGCGGTAGCGCGCTCGCCTGGCATGCGTGCGGCCCGGGTTCGATCCTCAGCACCACATACAAAGATGTTGTGTCCGCCGAAAACTAAAAATAAATAAATAAATATTAAAAAAAAAAAAACTAGAGAAGTTGAATTTGAACATGGACAATATAGCCCTGGTGCCTGAGGTCTTACACCTGCAAGGCACAGGGCTCCCACCTCCCCGGACCCACAGAAGATGAGCTGGGGGGCCCCTGTGCAGAAGTCCCCCTTAGTTTGGGCTCTGGGCTGTGCTTGTGCCCAGGGACCAAGTGTTGGGGGAGGAGCATGGGGACAGGCTGCAATCTGTCTCTGAGCACCGGCTGCTCTGGAGTCTGGGCCAAGCGGTGGGGAGCAGGTTGAAGGCAAGCTTGGAGCTGGCAGCCTCGGCCTGGCCCACTGTGAGCTGCAGCTTTGAGAGACACTCATGCTGGCTGCTCCGAGGTGCTGGGGTATCTGTCCTGCCACAGGGCTGGCTGGGCTGAGGCCCGGCAAGGGCCCCCTTGCCCTCCATCCCTCCTCCAATCACTCAGCGAAGCTTCCCTCAGCCCACAGTGCAGACAAAACAGGGCATAGGAGGTCACTCTGGCTGGGTGATCTCCTGAGACCGCCAGCCCTGGTGGTCAACCGGGGGCTGCCCTCAGGTTTAGGCACCGATCTCTGGGAATGTCACTGTGGCCCCTTTCAGAGTCAGATCACAATGTTGGCTGATGCCTGAGAGAGCAGGTGAGCTCAGTAGATCACCTCCCACGGCTGCCCACCTAGCAGATTCAAGAGCTGGGAACTCCCACGGTAGGAAGTCCTTCCTCGAATCTCATGTAAGCCCTTCCTGCTGCAGCATAACCCCATTACCTTGTACTAGAAATGCTTCTGCTTCCTAATGCACCCTTTGTGAAATTGCTAAGACACATTCTACGAGCAACGAGCAATGGCAGCAATTGCAAAAACCATTAAAGCAGCCGGCAGCTGCTACGGGTTCAAGAATTTCATTGGAGTTGGGGGAAGGCTGAGCTCCCTGGCTCTCCTCCCCACACCCTTTCTGCCATCTCAGGACACAGAGAAAGGGAGCAGGATGCAGAGAAGGGAAATGGAAAGACAACCAAACAAAGGCAGAAAGAAAAACCATTCGCAGCCTCTCTTGACCTGCCAAGGACTTTACCCACATCTTTCCCTCCACTGGGGGCCCAGATACGGAGGCCAGCCTTCTCCCTGCTCCTGCCCGAGACCCACTCAATGGGCCATCTGCTCCCAGGCCTTTCTGCAAAAGCTTCAAAAGTCTCATTTCTCCAGGGAGTTGGAAGCTGGGGTGGGGGTGGGGGTTGGAGTCAGCTCCAAACAATAAGGCAAATTTATTAGGGATCAGGGCTTCTAGGAGGCGGGGACTAGGGCCAGAGACACCCAGACACGCTGACACACAAAGGGTTATTTAATGCGGAAAATCCAAAGCCTCCTTCAGAAGTCAAGTGCCCTCCCGCCCAAAGGCCTTCGGAACCACTCCCCCCACCCGCACCCCAACTCAGACTCACAGCCTGTGCTCTGCCACTGGGCAAATATTGACTTTCTTTCACTCAGCATGGCCCATGGAACCAACGTGGAGGAGCGGCTATTGTCTCTGTCCCCTCGAGGGCCAGCAGGCTGTCAGCCCGGCAGTTCAGACCACAGGCCAACTGATATGGCCAAGAAAGCCAGCTACCGGCTTGAGAGTGATATTTCTGTCTTTTGATCTTCTGCGTCCTGTCTCCTGTCCCCAAGCCCATCCAGGTTTATTTTCCCAATCTGTCTGTCCCGCTGCCATGTGGCACGTCGGAGCCAGGAGAAGCAGAATGGCATAGCTGGGAATTCAAGTCTCAGGCCTGGGAATTCAAGTCTCTGACATTGGGTAACCTTATGCTAGTCTTTTAATGTTCTTGAGCCTCAGCATTCTCATCTGCAAAATGGGGACATTGGACCCAATGATCGTGGTATCTGGATCAGGACGTTCCTTCCTATCAGTACCCATGCCTTCCTGTTGCCATCAAAGCGTTGCACCTTGTGCTCTGATTTTAGAAGAAACAGAAAATGACTGTTCAGTGCATGAGTGGGAGGATGGAAAGAACACCGGACCAAGGGTCCAAAAGTGCCAGTCAGCTCTACTACGGGCATTAATGTGCTGTGTGATCCTGGGCAAGGTGCTCCCCATCTCTGAACCTCAGCTTCCCCCAAATCAGAATCAGAGTATTGGACGGGACCATTCAGTGCCAAATTCTGAGGTTCCCTCACCTAGCACATGGTGGCCACGCCCCGGCTCCCAGCCTTTTCTCCAAGGCCTCATTTCACAGCCCTTTCCTCATGACCAACCTTGAATGGGAGGATGTCACGCCTCCGGCTTGTGTTCCCCCATCACCAGGAGCCTCCTGGTGGCCTGCCCACTCAGGCTCAGCCCTGCAGCTCCAGTGGGGAGCAGGTCAGGTGACAAGGGCCAAAGCATACAAACTCCAGGAGAGCACAGTGGGGATGGGGGTGGGGGCTGACACAGGGAACTGGAGAGTCTTCCTGGAAGCTTGTGCCTAGTGCACGACTATGAGCTCTGTCCCTGCCTTTCCTCTGACCTGAGCCCCCTCTGTGATGACACAGAACCTCAAAAACCCACACCAGGCGCAGCCCCTCACTATCGCACTAGGAACTCCCCACACTCCAGGTGTTTTGTATAAACCATTCCCACTTCATTCTTCTTCATAAGAACCCCCAAGAGGTAGAAAAAATTATCCCCACTTCACAGATGAGATAACAGAGGCTCAGGGAGAGTCAATAAATTCACACAGCTGTTGCCCAGACAGCAACCTGGATTTGTCTATCTGCAAAGCCTCTGCTCTTCATCTCTCCCCGGGCTGTCATAAGGTGGCGGGGAAGGGCAGTGAGCCCTGCAGGTCCAAATGACCTAAAAACCTCCCGCGGTGCCAGAAGGACTCTAAACCAAACTTTCACTTGACACATGAGGAAACTGAGGGGGGGCGGGGGGGCGTGACTTGCCTAAGGTCCTGCAGTGAGCCTGGGGTCAACCCAAACCCCAGCCCTGCCAACCAGTGCCACCCACACATGCAGTCTGGCCTGGCCCTGGGATACTGAGAGTTCCTCCAAGAATGAGCCAGTCCCTTTGCCGTGCCCTCCACCCCAGCCAGGGGGACATGCTTCTGGCCACTCACTTCAGAGACAGACAGTCTCAATCCTCTCAGGTCCTCAATTGGCTCATTCCTGGAAGACTCACAGAGTGGAGTAAAAGGCCCATTTTGTCATAACAACAGAAGGGACCAGCGGTGGCAGGGGGTGTGAAAGGGAGAACTAGAGGAAAATAGATGTGAGTTTCTAAGAAAGCCACATTCTCTCTTTGCCCTGAAGTTCCCGCCACAGGGTGACTCTAAGTGTCCAGAAGACAGGAGCAGTGCCTGGACTCCCAGTCTGCAGGGAAGCTTCTGGGAACACAGGGAAGATGCCACGTCCACAAATCTCTGCCCCCCAAGCCGCTGTTCAAAGCTGCTCCAGACCTGCTGAAACCAGCTTTTATTGTTACTACTAACAATAGCTGCCCCTCGGTGAGGACCTAGAGGGCTCCCATTCACTAAACATTTCACATGTTTCTTGCTTAATCCTCCTAACAACCCCCAAACACTGCCAGGATCCTTGTGTTTTGACAGTTGAGTCCATGAAGCTCAAAGCTATAAAAGCACTTGCTCAAGGTCACACAGCTAATAACCAGAAGAGCCAGGACTTCCCGAGGTCTCACTCCAGGGATGAGCAGGACAGACCACCTGTTCTCATGGCCAGGTCAAGCCCATTCCTGCCACTCAGGCTCCAAGCCCCAAACTTCAGCCACAGATGTGCTGTGGCTGGATAGGGTTATCTAGTTGAACCCTCTTAATGTACAGGTGAGGAAAGCAAACAAGGGGCTTGTCCAAGGTCACACAAGGTCACAGAAACAGGAGGCAGAGCCTGAAGACTAAACTCAGCTATTGTGTCTTCAACCAGGACTCCCCACAACACCTGAGGCTCAATGAGAGCTAGCACTGCATCTCCACTGAAGACAAAAGCAGAGCTCACCCAGAAAAGGGTAGATGGCACTTCCCTAGAGCCCCACAGTGGCACAGTATGGGCTCTTGTGGAGATCTTTCCAAACAGAGAGGATTGCTTTATCTTTGTCTAAGGTGGAAGCAGTCTTGCCTGGGGGGGACCGGGGCACACAGCATGACCTTGATATCCTCCTTAGCCTACTGTCTCCTCTCTGTCACAGGGAGACTTTTCCTAGGGGAGGCTCTGCTCTCCGCAGAAAGGGTGTATGGTGCTAGAACTCAGCCATCCTACTCCCCAGACAGCCTGTCCTGAGAGGGGGACAGGATGATGGATAAGCAGGCTGCACCCTCCTGGTCCCCTTGTCTCTGCAGAGGGTTAGGGAGCTACAGTCTCCTCAGAGAACAGGTCACCCTACCCAGCTACACCCCAACCCTATTTCTTTAACGGGCCTCACCTGCCAGCAGGTGTTGGGACTGGGAGAGAACTCAAGATACCACAAATTCCAAATCCCCATTTTACAGAAGAAGATATTGAAGCCAGAAAAGGGAAACAGTTGCCTAAGTTCATAGGACAGGTCAGGATGGGAGCTTTCGGACTCTCCCTGGGAGGATGGGTTCACAGCTCCCACAGTGTCACCCCTCTCCCCCGGAAGTGTGTGCTGAGCTCGTCATAGACCAGGCCAGCGATCTTAAAAGCAGCGAATTTCCAGGCGCAGAGACTCTGGCAGGCTGGCCCAGGGGGTTGTTCACCAGATCACCCTCCCCCACCGCGTTCCCATTCCTGCCTGGTGCACCACGCGCCTCCATCGCCCAGAGATTTAGAGACACACAGCAGCTTGCCCAAGGTCATGGAACTAACTGAATAGGGCACTCGGTCTATTGCCCAGCCGCCCCTTCTCCCCGCTCCCCATTCCGGTCCTAAGCTCCTTCTCTTGCCAGGATCCCTGGGACCCTGCCTCCTCCAGTGCATAGAGCACGGAGCTGGCTCGAGTACGAAAAAGTTCCAGGGAGAGGAGGGGACAAAAGACGTTACAGAGGATCGTAGTCCCGGATGGCTGCAGCAGGCGAGGGGTGCTGAAGGGCAGTGAGCCCTGCGCACCGCCAGTGTCCCCAGAGCGCCCCACTTTTCTCCAGGGGCTCCCGAGCTCCAGGCTCCGCACGCGCACGGGATCCTTCAACTCATCCTCACTGCGGCGCGGGCGGGTGGGGTCCCACGTGCCCCGCACCCACTTCGCACCGCACACCCACTTCATCCACCTCAGGGGCGAGCGCCTTCGCTTTCCAGCTAGTGTCCGGGTCCCCCTGCGGAGGCACAACCGCCTCCCCCGACTTCCCCCCGCGCCCATTCCGGGCTCGCGAGGAGAGACAGGTGGAAGGGCGAGGGGTTCCCGGGATAATTCAGGCCACCTCCCCAGGGACTGGCCAGGCAAGTGGATTTCCGGAAACCAGGCTCCCACCGTGGGCACCGTCCTGCAGTTAGTTCGTCCGTAGTGAGCGCCAAGCCCAGAAAGTCAGAGGGTCCCAGTTTGGCGACCACCCACCCGCCCACGGTGCAGTCCCTTGGGAAGGCTGCTGGTGGTCGGGGCGTGGTTTGCTGGGGACCAAGGGCTGCCCTCGAAAGGTGCCCCGCCCGGGCTCCCTCTTACCAGGGACGTTCGGGGCAGTTCGGTGTGAGCTGGTGACAGGAAGAACGGAGGGGACCCCCGGGGTCCTGGAGTCTAGGTCTCTTTCCCACTTCGCAGCCGGCCGGGCCGCTGCGGCTCTCCTCCCGCCTGCAGCTCCCTCGCTTGCTAGCGCGCGCGCTCTCTCTCTTGCTCGCTCTTCTCTCTCTCTCCCTCTCCCTCTCTCTCTCTCTCTCTCTGCAGTAGTAACAACCTGATCCCGCTTCCTCCGCCCGCCAATTGACATGCTCCTCACATCCGCCTGCACACAGCCCGTGCTGGCCCCTCGGAGGGCGATCCCGCAAACCGCAGGGACCCCGCCTCAGGCGATCCCGTGCGGGGAGGCCGCCTCCACTCCGCCGCCTTCTCCAGTCCGGACGGCCCAGCCCGCGGGAGGGGGCACGAGGGGGAGGGGAGGAGTGTGCACGGGGGAGGGGGGTTAACCTGGCAGAGCGGGCGTTACAGAAGTTTGGGGCGGGCGGGGCCGGCTTAGCCAGGAGCCCCAGGGGGCTCCCCGAGCTCTGCGGAGGAGTCCCCGCCCCTCAGTGCCCTCCTGCGACACTCCCCACCCCATCCCGCCACCCACGAGCTTTATGAGACTCTCCGTGCGGGGATTGGCTGGGGGAGGGGCGGGAGGAAGGGGACCTCCCTGCTGTCGAACTGTGAGGGGAGGGGTGGGAGAGGAAGGATTTGCTTCAGGGGACACTGATGAAGGTTTCCCCGAGTGGAGGGAGAAGAGGAAAGGGAGGGAGAAGAGGAGACGGAACAAAAGGCAGACTCTAGAGGGGAAGGGGAGGTGGGGGTGTTTGTCCAGAGGACTCCCACAGTCCGCGGTCCCCTGCGTCAATTCATCCGGGAGGGCGGAGTAGAATCTTCCAGGGCTCTCCTTGGTCACTTGAGGAAGGGAGAAAGGGAGGTGGAGTGAGCCAGGCAAGGGAGGAGGCACGGTGCCTGCCAGCCAGGGACAGGACACACCAAAAGCGCTGTGCCCTGGAGACCAACTCTGCCCCACCAGGCCCACTCTGCACTGTCCCTCCAGAGGAAGGCAAGGCCTCCACCACTATGGGCAGGGGAAGGGCCAGAGGGCAAGGAGGCCCAGGAGCTTGGTGTCCCTCTTGGCCTCATTGCACCTCATCTTCTCTTCAGCACCCACCTGCTAAGGCCTCGGGAGAGCTCAGCAGGTAGAATTTTGTCAGGCCACTAGCCCTCCCTGGCCTTCGGGCCCTCAGCCTCCTTCACAGTCAGCAGCAGCTCCTTCCTTTTTCCTCCTGTTCTGCACACTCAGAATCATGAATTAAGTTTAGGGCTTGACCCAGGAAGTGATCCCACCCCCCAAATTCCTGTAGGCCTGTGTGTCTGGGCATTCAGTCAGGCCTTCTCATCCCCACCCAATCTGTAGAACCTGGGAAATTCCCCACAGCCTCAGCGAATCCCCTCCTCCTCCTCCCTTCCTCCACTTGTCCCCAGCCCCAGGATGCCTACATCACTCCCAAAGCTGTGCCACTGCAGTGCTGCAGCAAGCCCTGCTCCTGCGCAGGCCGGAGCCTCTCTTTTGAATGGCAGCAGCGCGCTAGTCATGGCCCCAGGTTTACAGAAAAGCTGATTCGGGGATTTCCGGGCTTCAGGCCCTGGGAGGCAGCATGAGCCTGGACCGGACCCCTGGCATGAGTGCTGTCAAGGGTGTGTGTGTGCGCGCACACACACATACACACATGCTAAAGGTAAGAAATGACTCCTGAGATCTGGTCAGCTCAGCTGACCCTTGCCATTCTTAATATGGAAAAGGGAACCTGAGGGTTGAAAGCTCAAGGGCAATCTACTCAGAAGAGGGCATTAGGGATTCCCCCTGCTGCATGTGCTCACACACACACACACACACACACACACACACACTCACACACTCACTCACACACACACACACACACACACACTGATGGGGTCCCTGTCACCTGAGATGGGTGGGCAAGCAGAAGAACATTAAGTGGCTTCTTCTTTCTGCTTCTCCTTGGAACCTCCCCCCCCCATCACCACCACACTGAAGATGTAGCAGGTTATGGTCAAGTTAGACTTCAGAACTCCCTGATGCTGAGTGTCTGTGACACCATCCTACCTGACAGAGAAGGCCTGTGCCTTCACGACTGGAAGCTAGAGCTACCTGGATGCCTGGGGATGGATGAAATGATCCTTTAGTTCTTATCATAAAATAAATCAAAAGATCCTTCAGCCTCACTCATGGCTGCCTTCAGTAGAACAGGGTCTAATGACAGAAAGGGCAGAGTTCCTGAAGGCCATATCTATGCCTTCAGAAAGCACCTGGGTTTAATGTCTGCTGCCTGCCCTCCAGGGGCAGTGGAATATGAAGGAGTGTGGAAGGACCAGGTGACATTTGCACAGGAGGGGCTGGGTCAAGCTTGGGGGGTGGGGTGGGAGCATCCAGGGTCCCTTTGGGTTTTCCAGCTGGATTTGCTCAGGGCCTCCTGAGGTCCCGCAGGACCTCTCTCCTTAGGGTCTTAATTTCACCAGATGCTCATAAACAATCTCAGGATGCAAGAAGGGGTCAATTATTTGCTTC
The DNA here is from genome assembly GCF_045843805.1 of Urocitellus parryii. NCBI lineage: Eukaryota > Metazoa > Chordata > Mammalia > Rodentia > Sciuridae > Urocitellus > Urocitellus parryii. Next base: position 115,402,166 of record NC_135539.1, on the reverse strand, counting down.
ATTAAGGCATAGGAAGGGGCTGAGGAGGTGGCTCAAGCCGTAGCGCGCTCGCCTGGCATGCGTGCGGCCCGGGTTCGATCCTCAGCACCACATACCAACAAAGATGTTGTGTCCGCCGAGAACTAAAATAAATAAATAAATATTTAAAAAAAAAAAAAAAAAAAAAAAAAAAAAGGCATAGGAAGTCCCTAAATATGGGTGACCCACCCAAGGGCCCAAGGTCACAGATTATGGAGCTAGCTCTTGGGACTCTAGACTGTGATCCTCCCCAATCTCCATGGGCTAGGTACACCCTCCTCCCTTGCAGCTCCCATGTCCTGTGTGTCCCTCCTTCCCTGTCCTCTTCCTGTGGGATTCCTGCACCAGCATCTCTAGAAAGTGCCCTTCGCCCCCCTCTGGCCCTACCAAACTCTGTGCACAGCAGAGCCTGGCCGTGCTGCGCTGTCTTGAGCTGCAGGGTCCTAATAGTGGAGGACCCCCATCCTCTTCACCCCCTTCCCCATGCTAGTCCATCTTCCTCCTGCCAGTCTTGGCCCTCACAGTCTTTGATGCACCCTGTGCCCTTCCTCTGTAGCCTTGTCACTCTTGTCCTATCTTCCTCTCGGCTCCCCTCCCCCCTAGACTGTAAGTTCCACAGGGTAAGGACCCTCTGCTCCCCCAGCCCCGGGCAGCCTCTCCATATATAGCTCAGAAGCGATGAGACTTGGCATCATTGAACCCTGCTGCTGGCCCTTGAACATTGTATGTCCTTGGGCAAATTTTGTCTCCTCCCATGTTCCTCTCATCTACTGGTCCCTGAAATCCCAACTCCAGCCCCAGGACTCCTGGAGAAAGCCGCCCCAGCCGCCAGCAGCTTCTGTCCCCAATGCCAGCTCTGCCTCTCAGGGCTGCAGTCCAAGCACAGGCTTCTTGGCCCTATCCCTGGCTTGGCCTCTGGTGTCATCCCAAAGCAACCCAGGACTGGGAGCCATGTGTCAGTCAGTGGCTGAGCTGGGGTGGTCAGGGGAGCAAGGGCTTTGGCCTCCTTCATGATCTCTGTCAGCATCCCCCCCAAAGTCACCTCCACTAAGTCCACAGACTAAAATAAAATGTTCTCCCCTCCCTGTTCCAGTGAGATGGCAACTCGAGCTCCTCCCACACACAAGTCCCGGAGCTGCCCTGGAGCTCTGGGCCCCAATCCAACCCTGCGGGACCAGGTTCCTGGTGGCAGGGTCATGTTAGGAAGAGGTGTCCCAGAGAGGACTTTGCAGTCTCCCTGAGCTGTGGAGATATTCCCCCCTTTCTATCCAAGTGACCTGGGCCTCTCTGAGGCTGCTGTTGGGAGGCTGGCATCCTCTCCCCATGGCGGGTACCCTGCCAAGGAAGCAGAGACTGCAGCCTACAGAGTGGGAAGGCAGCCTGCTGTGATCACCCCCTGCTGCGGGTCCCAACTGGGAGCGGAGGGAGGCACAAAAGGGAGGCTGATGTCCTTGTTCTTTACCTCCCCCCTCAGACCTAGGCAGCCAAAACCACGGCTCTCAGTGCTTCCCTTCTGGAAATGCAGCCACAGCAGTCTGTAGAGTTCCTAAGTCCCACACCACGACCATGACTTGCGCTGAGGGAAACGCTGTCCTCAACTTTGCCCCTTCTGCCTCCAAAGCACTGAACACCCAGAGCATCAGCCCCTAGCGCTTGCAGAGGACCAGATTATATAGAATCATTGGAACCCTCAGCAATCCTGAGCGAGAGTGTGGACACTGTGTTGGTTAAAGTTACAGGATCCAAAGCCAGACTGCTGGGTGTGAATCCCACTACTTAACTGTGTGGCCAGGCAAGTTACTTTAACCTCTCTGTGCCTCATCTGTAAAATGAGAACAGAAACAGTCACTGTGAATTCTGCATGAGTTAATACATGTTTAAAAAAAAAAAAAACAGTAAGGGGCTGGGGATGTAGCTCAGTGGTAGGATACTTGTCTAGCATGGGCAAGGTAAGACCCTGGGTCCCATTCCCAGCACCACAAAATAAAGCAAAAAAAAAAAAAACTCAGAACAGTGCCTAGGCCAGAACAAGACTACAGAAATGTAAGTTGTTATTTTAATATTATCTCTACTTTGCAGATGAGAAAACTGATAGAAATAGCTGTTTATTTAGTGCCTACTACATGCCAGGCAGTTCACATGTCTTGGGGACAGGGTGAGGAGTCCAGGATGGGTTGCAGCTGAGAGTCACATGCAAACCTAAGGAGTCTACTGATGCCCCTCTTCTGAGGTATGTATTTGCATCCACTGGCTTGCAGGGGGCTAAAGAGTGGTACCCCCGGCCATTGCTAGGGGAAATCTGAATTGTGTCAAGGGTTCCAGACATATAGGAATGGTGTTGGCAGTCATTAAATGGGGGTTCCCCCAAAATAAAGAATACTGTCGACAAAACAAGCCAGATTTCACAACAGGGCTTGGGGGTCAGTGGGAGAGACCCTCCAGGTTGGGTAGAGTGGCTGTCACTTGACCCTGTGTGACCCACTGATCCTGAAAAGAGAATGGCTGTGGGTAAAGAGGATGAGCTGCCCTGGAGCTAGCTCACTAAATCTGGCACTTGGGGTCCCCAGCAGCCCTGCTGTGAGGCCCCGCCCTCCGTGCTCTCCTCACCCCAGGTGGGGGGCTGCCCTCCTCTCTTGGAACCAGGCTGCTGACGTGGGGCCATTGCTCTAAGGAAGGTGTGAGGGGTGGGCAGGTGGTGGGGCCACTGAGCAGTGCTTAGATGGTGGTGCTGGGACCGCAGACACTGAAACCAGAGCAAGTGGCAGCCCAGACGGAGGGAGGCAGGTTGAGGGGGCTCCCAGAACCTAGACTAGGGGGAGGCAGATTTGGGGGAAGCCAGGTTTCCCACAAGAACAGGCAGGTGCTTAAACTAATGAGATGTGCCGGGCATGGGGGCAAGCACCTGTAGTCCCAGCCGCTCGGGAGGCTGAGGCAGGACAATCTTGAGTTCAAAGCCAACCTCAGCAAAAGCCAGGCACTAAGCAACTCAGTGAGACCCTGTCTCTAAATAAAATACAAAATAGGGCTGGGGATGTGGCTCAGTGGTTGAGTGTCCCTGAGTTCAATCCCCTCCCCCAAAAAAGAACTAATGAGATGCAGGTGTTGAGATGATGCTAATAAAAGTAACAAGGAAGACATATAGGTGCTTTCTATGTGCCTGGCACTATTTTAAAAAAATATTTATTTATTTTTATGTGGTGCTAAGGATCAAACCCAGGGCCTCACACATGCCAGGCAAGTGCTCAACCACTGAGCCACAATCCCAGCCCCTGCCAGGCACTATTTTAAGGGTTTAACATGAATTTATTTACTTAATACTTACAGTAACCCCAGAGGAGAAAATTATCCTTATTCCCGTTTTACGGATGGGAAAATTGAGTGAGGCAAAAAAAGAGGTAAACTAACTTTCCCAAGGTCACAGAGCTAGGAAATGGAAGATTCAGGATTTGAACCTGGAGCCACACTCCAAACCCCTCTTCTATATACATTACTCATCGCTACCAAGCACCCTCCTCATTCCTTAACCTTAAACTGGGCAGGGTTGTAGACACTTGGATCTTCCCTAAGTCTTATAACTACCTTAAGAAAAACATGTCTGTCCGCATTTCACAGCTAAGGGGACTGAGGCTCAAAAGGTGCAAATGAGCTGCAATCCCATCTGCTCAGGAGGCTGAGGCAGAGGATTGCAAGTTTGAGACCAGCCTTAGCAACTTAGAAAGGCCCTAAGCAACTTAGTGTCAAAAGAAAAAATAAAAGGGGCTGGGGATGTGGCACAGTGGTTAAACACCCCTGGGTTTCAATCCCTGTACTCCCCCCTCCCTGCTTCAAAAAAAAAAAAAAAAGTGCAAATGACTTGCTGTAGTCTGCATGGCTGGAAAGTACCAGAACCAGGATTCCAGTCCTGTCTGTGGGGCTCTAAAACTCACCCATCTCCTGGGGAGTGAGGTGACCTTCCCAAGATCATAGGGCTAACTTCAGCATTTTCCAGGTGACCATGAACCAGCTCCAGTCCTCCCTGCTCTCGAGGAAATATATCTCCATCGTCTCTAAGAGGAGCTTTTCGCAGACAGGACCAGCAAGCCCCATTCTCTGTATTCTCTCTAGACTGGAGCCACAAGTGGGCCATATATGACCGCCCCTGAGGAGGGAAAGGGAATCGGGGATGGGCTCAGAGGACCTTCCAAGAGAATTCAGGAAGCCACGTGTGTTAGCCAGCGTCTCACCACTGTGACCAGAACTCCTGGCAAGGACGACTTAGAGAAGGAAAATTTATTTAGGGCTAATGATTTTGGATGTCTCAGTCCATGGCCAGCTGGCTCCAAGGCAGACGCATCGTGGTGGAAGGGTGTGAAGTAGGAAAGCTGCTCAGCTCACAGCAGCTGGAGAGAAGGGTCAAGGACAGGAACAGTCCCAAGACCATGTCCCCAGTAACCCACCTCCTCTAGCCATGCCCACCTGCCTAAGTGACCCCACCCAGTTGTCATTCAAATTCTTAATCCATCAAATGGATTAATTCATTGATGAGGTTACAGCCCTAGTCACCGCCTCTGAGCCTCGCTCTACTGGGGACCTTCTTCTAACATATGAGCTTCTGGGGACATTAAAGATTCAAACCATGACATCAAGACAATCCATTCCCATAACTGTGGGTGGGGAGCTGCAGTCACGGAAACCCTGCCTGGGTGAGCTTCATGCTCCAGTGGGTCTGCCCACCTGCGTGCCCATGTCCCCTGCCCGCCTGAGATGACCACCTGAAGGGGCCATACGCTGGTGCATGGCTATGCTTCTGTCACCACCTGTTGACCAGGGCCAGTGTGTATGTCCCTGATAGTGTAGCTGGGCCTTTGAAAGGGGACAAACACTGGACAGGATCCGCTGCCAAATGTTCTCTAGGTGTCTTGCCCTCCGCCAGGGGCTGGGATGTGACATGCTCTGGGACATGATCCCTGCCCACAAGAATGTGGAAGTCTGTTGGGGAGACAGGCGTGCAGGCAGATGGTGATGCAGGAGTAGAGGGTCCCCAGCAGGTGTACCCACAGCACCCTGGACCAGGGCAGCTGGAGACTCAGTGGAGCCGACTCTGGAGAGATGGCAGGGAAGATGGCTGCTCACTGGCACGCCAGGGACACTTCTGATCTGCTCCTGAGGAAAGAGCAGGTGATCCAAGCAAAGTGCTCAAGGGAGGAAGCAAGAGGCACTGGACAGAGCGGGAAGGAGTGGCCAGGGGTGGGGCTGGAGGGACATCAGACCTGAACTTGAAGGCCTTGTTGGTCAGGGGGCCGGGCTTTGGCAATAGACTGGGGAAGGCTGGCGGCAGAGAGGGGCAGTGTCTGTCTGGAAACAAAGGAAAGGTGATACACCCAGGCTGCAGGGGCCAGTCGGAGTGGGGAGGTGGGATGGGTCTGCGTGTTCAGAAGGGAGACTCCATGCACATGGGCCTGAGGCAGACAGCACCGAGGACAACTTCTGGGCCTCCGGTGTGGGTCACCAGAAGGATGGGAAGGACATTCACCAATAGAGGGAGCATGAGAGGCTGTGGTTGTGAGCTCAGTGGGGGAATCTGTGCCCCATTCAGGAGGAAACGTCCGGCAGATGGTTAGAACTAGGTCTGGAGTTTAGAAAAGAGGTTTGAACAGGTCACGCACCTTTGGAAATCAGTGACTCACACAGAGAAAAACTTGCTCAAAGATATTGATCACCCAATATGTGGTAGGGACTGAATTTGATTCCAGACTCAAGGCTGGTGCCTTCTGTCCACCCCAGCGCGTTATCATCAGTAGTCATTACCTCAAGGCTAAAGAGTCACAAACTGCTCTTGAACAATCTTTCTTTTTCTTAAAGCTTTCAAATAAAAGTTTGAAATTATTCCACCCATTTTACACAATTGGAAAGGTGAGGTACATACTTAAAGAAGCCACACAGGTGACTTACATCTGAGATGGTGTCCAGTGCAGTCAAACTGTCCACCTGGACTATCTCTGGGATGAATGTTTCTTTTTTCTTTTTCTTTTGGTGGTGCTTGGGATTGAACCCAGGGCCTTGTGCATGTGAGACAACGCTCTACCAACTGAGCTACATCCCCAGCCCTGGGAGGAGTGTTTCTGCACAGAGAGTTGGTGGCAGCTGCTGACAGTGGAAGGGGTCCGAGGAGCTATGTGTGCCTCTGTTGAGAGGACAGTCTCCCTCCCCTTCGACTGTCTTGGATGAGTGGCAACTCAAAAGCTGTCTCCCGAGGGAGAAGTAGCAGGTGTCAAGGGTCATGGTGATGAAAAAAGGGGATTCCCAGGACCACACATGCATGCAGGTGACGGGAAAGTGTCAGTAGGTTCCACTCCTGTCTTTGCCCTCTGGGGATCCCCCATCCCCCGGTTTCCTAAGCTTTTCCTCTCTCGCTTCTCCCTGTGACTTGCTGGCTCCTGTCCTTCTGCAGGAGGCCCATCCCAGATCAACTTTAACGCATCCGTCTTTCTTCCCTGCCTTGAGCATCCTTGACGACGGTGGATTTAGTGCCTGGACACAGGAGCCAGTGCCCGCCCGTGATGGAATGGCTGGAGCCTAGGGGCTCAAGTAGGAAGCAGCTGGCCGCAGAATGATGGTCCTCAGCCTCTCTATCCATCAGAGTCACCTGAGGAGCTTAAGAGAAAGGTGCCAGCCCCCTCTCCCGGAGAGTCCCTTTCCATCAGCCTGGGAGGGGATCTGGCTTCGGTCATTCTCTGTGGGGCCAAGAGTGAGGATGAGAGCTTCCGGAAAGACCAATAGCTTCAGAATCCCACCAGGAAGCGCGGCCCTGCCTTGTGTGAACTGTGTGACTTGGATAAATGACTTATGCTCTCTGAGCTCCAGTTTCCTTTCCCTAGGAAACATCCATCTCCAATTCTTGTAAGATGACCCTCGAGAGGCGCACGGCCTGGGGCTTCACCAAGCCCGAGCTGGAGGCATCTAATTCTCCTTCCCACTTTGCATCTCCCTTGGAGTCTCATTTCCTCCTAAACCAGCCTTGCAAGGAAATCGCCCCTGCTCAGTAGTCCATGGAAAATATGGCCCTCCCCAGTGACATCACCTCCCTCTGTCTCTGCATTTGTGGCCATTGTCCTGATTGAACATCCTGAGCATCGCCTTTTGCTCCCCCCAGTCCTTACTCACCGGCTCAGCTGTCCCTACACACTGACCCCTGCTGCTCTCTGGTGGCTGTCCTGGACCTGTGCAGTCACCCCTAACCCCGCCAAGGCCAGCATCTGGGCACATGGTAATGTGTGGTCAGTACTGCCTGGTGACCTCAGATGGCGTGAGGAACAGACCAGGACCTGTGCACCCACAGATTGTCCCAAGGGATTAGGGTAGGGAACAGGGGTATGTCCAAGACCAGTGGTCTCGTTTTCCAGGTAGGGAAGAGACTGGGTGCTGGACCCTGGAGTGGATATCAGGCATCTCAGTTCTGGATGCCATTCTAGGTGAGCTGTGTTGTGCAGGCCCGTCACCACACTCCCTGGCCTCTGCAGGTCAATATGGTGGCTGGCATGCCTTCCCTTCTCCCCCTGAGGACGAGGTCTGTGTGGGAGGCTGGGAACCCGGGCTCTGGGTATGTCCCTGGAACTGACTTGCTGTGTGACCTTGGCTAAGTCATCCTCCTGGGAGTGACATCTCAGAGGCCCACAGATCCTCTTTATCAGAAGGGTCAGAGTGTTAAGGTGGCCACTGGGGCTTCCGTGTCCTGATGGCCTGCTTTTCCCTCCTCCCCAGGCCCCTCTGCCCCTCCCACTCCAGGCCCCAAACAGGGGAGATTAATTGAGTGTTCAAGTCTCTTCCCTTGCCCAGCCACAGCCGAGCTTACTAGGGAAATTAGGGTGACATTGGTGCAAATAATTGAGTGTCTTTCCCAAAACAGTCTTCAGGCCCCGTTGCTTTAGCTGCTACTTAAATGAATGAGCTAAATTAACTTAACTAATTGCTCCCAAGGACTAATATTTTCAGTCACGTGACCCAAGTAGGCACATTGTCCGTGGCCACTGCGCTGCCTGCTCTCCCCAGTGCACCAGCATCCTGTGAGCCTGGAAGAGCTGCCCCACGCACTCTGGCCAGCCATGCCTGAACCCTGCACCAGAACTCCTCCCCCAGGCCTCTGTCCTCGCAAGGCCTGACTCTAGACTCACCCCAGCTGGTCCGTCTTCCATTCAGCAGCCTTATATTAATTGCCTATTTCATGTGTCAAATGCTGTGCCCAGTTCCTGGGGAGTCAATGGCTGGCCATTGACCACACCTGCTCACACACACTTGTCGGATCTGTGGTACAGCGAGTAGCGTGAAGGAACTCTATCATAAAGGAACTCTGACTTCTCGGGGGAGATCAAGGATGGCTTCCTGAAGGAGGTGGTGCTTGAACTGATTTGACAGCTGGATGGGAACTAACTTGGCAGAGGGGGAGAAGTTCATTCCAGGCTGAGTGATCAGCCTCTGCATCATCCAGAGGAGGAAGAGAAGCTAATGGCTGGACCAGGTGGCTGGGGATGAAGAGAAGAGGGCTCCAGGGGGAAGAGCAAAAGGTGACCGGCTCTGGGATTGAACTGGGCACAAGGGGAGAGGAGGGGGGGACATTAATAAGCAACTCCTAAGCTTCTGGCTTGTGCTTAGATGACGGAGGGGGAACGGTGAGCAAGCCCCTGGGGTACATATGAAAGGGAAGAGACAGGTCTGTGTGGCATTATGCCAAGATCCTCCAAACCTGAAGGTACAGGGGCTCTGTATCCTACCAGCTACCACCCTCCACCCCCCACTCCTGGGCCCTAGCTAAAGGTCAAAGGCTGGGGGTCCAAGTCTTATGGGGACTGTGAAGGGCTCAGGTGGGGACTTGGCAAGAGAGGCTTGGAAGCCCTCCCCGCTGCAACCCCAAGAAGGCAGAGGACCGGGTGCTGGGAAGTGTCATCAGTGATGCCTGGGTGAGGGAGATGTGGCCCTGGTAGATGTGGACTTTGGGATATTCACATGCACACGAACACACACTCACACGCACACACACATATGCACGCACACACACACGCCATTCACAACATCCCGTGGGGAGCATCAGCCTGGCCAGGGATAACCCAATGGCCAGCCAACCTCGGGGCCTCCAGATCCTCAGCCCCTGGGTGGCAGCTACCCTCCTCCTTGGCTTTGCTAATCTTTATTCTCAACCCAGAGCAAGAGAGGTGCAAGTCTGTATGGGCACTCAGTCCCTCCATTGTGCCCCAGGCCCCTGAGAGCCTGAGACTCAGTGCCGAGTGTGGTTGAGTGACAAAAACAAGGGCTGTGGACCAGGAAGCCTGGGTTCCAGCCCCAACTGCTGCTTTCCGGGTGGAGGACTCAGCATTAACCTCTCTGAGGTTCCTTTTGTCATCCGTAACAATAAGAAACAACAGCTTTTTTGGCAGGGAGAGGTGACGCTCCAGTGGGCTGTATTGCTTGTTAAATGTCAGATGCCACACATAGGTGACAGCCCAAGAGCACCAAAGCCAGGACATGCATAGGACCTCCCTTTGCCTTCCCCCCTCGTTGTCTCCAGCTCAACCTCCTTCCTGCTCCATACAGGAATTCCCTGACCAGCAACTGGCCACCGGCTCCATCACAAAGTAGCCTTCCCGTTGTTTGGACGTCTGTAAGAGTTAGAGTGGATTTCCTTCTCTTGAACTAAAATCTGGGTCTCTGTGGCTTCCACGGCAGTCATGGCCATTCTCCCGCTCTCTAGAAGAGGCCCCCTGGGTGCCTGCATCTAATATCAAGTGCTCCTTCCACCCTTGTTCAGAGTTTCCCATGGCCTCTTCTGTCCTGGACAAATTCTTCTGGACAAGACAAGACTCAGTTTGTCCATATCCTTCTTAAAATGGGATATTGAGAGGAGAATGCTCCCCACCTAGACCTGAGCCCTCCTGGTGTGTTCCAGAGGTCAGACTGAGGCTGGGCCACCCTCATCATGGTCAGTGGCACAGAAGCCTCATTACTGCCTGTCTCAGGCAAAGCGAGTCCAGACACACCACACAAGAGCCATGATGCCCACCGTGCTCTGGGCTGCCCACAAGAAGAGGCCCAAGGGCAGCCTTCAGAATGCCCAGGACCTCTTTCCCACCCAGTTCTCTGTCCTCCCATGCAGACCTAGAGCCCACTTCTCTGGGAAGTGAGATCAGGACCCTGGACAGAGCTGTTCCCAGCTTCTGAGGCCTTCAGAACCTAAGGCTTGTAGGGATGGGGTACCACTAGCTCTAGAGGGAGGTCCGGGAGGGAACAGGCAGATGGTTCTGTGAACGGGAAGTTGTTGGCTGTCTCTGGCGGTCACTGTGTTTCCCCCTTTCCCCCCTCACACTGCCATGCTGAGAGCTGGCTTGGGAGTCCTGGGTCAGAGGACACGAGGTGCTCCCCTGCTGGGCTTCCCTGTTCCTCTGCGGTCAGCACCCCCTCCAGAAACAGTGTGGCCAGCACAGTGGAAGGAGCCCCTCCTTGTCCTTGACAGGCCCTAGGGCCAGACTGGAATTGGCAATTGGAGGGATGCCCTGAAGCTGAGGGCAGAGGGCTGTAGTGGGGCCAGGCCCCTGGGAGAAGTGTAGAGAAGGCCACTGAACCCTGATCCTGCGTCTCCTCCTCGGCCGCCTCCCACAGCTAATCAATGAATTCATTAAACCATCAGCAGGAAGTCACCAGACCTCTCTGAGCGCCCTCTCACTGGGTTTCCCTCAGCACTTCTTGACCCACCTCTGGCCCCACATTCCAAGACCAGCCCGGCCCTCAGCTCAGTGAATGACCTTGAGCAAGTCACCTTGCCTCTCTGGGTCATTGTTAATAGAAGGATGGCACTAGAAGATCTCTTCAGCCCCTTTCAGCTGTAAACTCCATAGGTCTCAGTCTGTGAGCTGGGAGCCAGAGGCGGGTGGACAGCAAGGGCCCTAAGGAGGAGAAAAGGATGAGGGCTGGTAATGGGCCGCCCGGGCTTCAGCCGAAGGGGTCCTGGATGACGGAGAGAACCGGTGTCCTGGCAAGGGCAGTGGAGGCAGCAGGAGGCCAGCCCTGCTGGCCTGGCCTGGCCACCCTGTCCTCCCCCTCCCTAGCTCAGAAAGCCCCTCCTCTACCTCTACTACCACTGCCCCTTGGATCCTGCTCTGGGTCAGTCCAGAGCTAGGTGACACGAGAGCCGGTGCCCCCTCCCCTGCCTCTGGTTCCAGGGCTGTGACAGCACCAGCCAGGGGGGCGAGGAGGTCGGTGGCCTAGGTGCAGGCTGGGTGAGGACGTGTGGCGTGTGTGCCTCAAACACAGCCGGGCAGCCTGCACCAATCTCAGAGGCACTGCAATGCAGTGGTCGGATTTTTTTTTGTGCGAGTGATCGTTTTTTTTTTTTCCCCTCAAAGTCCTCATTTCCCAGGAAAATGTGCAGCCAAACACTTCCAGAAGGGGGTGGCCAGGTTGCGTGGGAATGTGTCAACCCTTCCCACTTAGGACACTGGCACCTGCCCCTCAGCCCGCTTGGTGCAGCCCCCAGCCAGCTCCTGCCGCAGTCCGGAGGTCTAGGGAGGAGGAAGGGGAAGTGGCGGAGTCTCCCTTCCTAAAGGCTGGGGCACGGGCTGATGGAACTTAGATGATTGCTGAATGGAAGACTTCTCCTTTTCCAGAACCCCAGGGGCTCTGGGTGAGACTCCCCGCAGAGGCAGAGATGCCGAGGCAGAGATGCCTTTTCAGGAGGATCAACCTCTCTGTCTCTCTAAATGAGCCTTCTTTCAGGGAGGGGGTGGGCAATGCCCCTCCTCCCGTGGAGGATCAAATGCCAAATCCCCTGCAGGGATCTCAGGAAGGGCATGAAATGGAACGACCCTGTCTCTCTGGTTCGCTGGTGGAAGGGACCCCTCCCGGTTCCTGTCGCATGGCATACTAATTTCCCACAAACTCTACCTCTGTCTGTGTTCTTCTGCTCTTGAGTTTCATTTTAAAGGAACTTTTCAGCCCAGCTCTGTTTTCCCCATTAGAAAGGCAATGAGTTCAATCAGCTATGAAAAAAATGCAGAAGGGCCTCACGGAACCGGGGCAGCAGACCCACCCACGCCGGCTCAGCCATCCCCTTCTCTTCCCGTGGTGCGGGGGTTTCCAGGGACTCGGATTGCCATGGAGAGACACCAGGGGGGCTCTTTGCTGACAGACAGAAGGCAGCAGAAAGAGATGGCTTAGAATCGCGGTCAGGTCGCAGTGTTTGGCTGAGTGAGAGGCATTTCACAGGCTTTGAAAGCCCCTACAGGGGCTGGAAAAGCTGCCCCCCAACACGTGCGTGCGCTGGTCTCAGGTGCCCTATCTGGGCAAAGCAGGTGTGGGCACCACAAGGTTCTGAGCCATCTCTCTCTGCAACCTGAAGGGCTGTGCAGGGTCCGTCTGCCCTTCTCTGATGTTGGGTCTCTCTTGGGCACAGATGGCTCTAGCTCAGGGGCAGCCAGGGCACAGCCAAGCCAATCTGGGTATGGCTCAGGGAGAGGTGCTGCCAGTCAGCCCATCTGCTGAGCAGGTGACAGCTGCTGATATGTAAGTTGGGGGGTGAGCTAGGATGACAGGGTCAGAGCTGCTGCCTATGGGATTTCTCCAGCTGCCATCAGACTTCCTGGGCAGGGCACATAGGTCTTCAGTGGAAACAAATTGACCGTGCCTGAGAGAGGCCATCTCCTGCTTCACGCATTTCCATCAACACACAGGCTGGAGCAGAATTACTGCCCCCATGGAGGGGACAGCTCTCTCCTCCCTGAAGTCAGGACAAGTGACTGGGGTTAGCTACCAGGCAACAGAAGGAACCCCGTGAGGCAGGACAGAGTAATGTACAAGCCCAGGCTTTGGTCCTGACCCTGATGCCTGCTAGCTGTGTGACCTGGGGCAAGTTCATTCACTTGTTGGAGCCTCAGTTTCCTCTTATATAAAGAGACAGGGAAACCTTCACCTCACAGGGTTCTCGGGAGGATTATGCGACATAATGCATATCTGCCCTCGTAAGTGGTGGCTGCTGTTTATTTTGCTCTATCCCAGAATAGTAGCAGAGGAAGGCAGAGGATCTTCTCCCCAGCAGCCTAATCAGCTCCTTCCAGATCTTAATGTGCATTAAAAAATCTCTTGGGCCAGGCACTTGGTGCATGACTGTAATCCCAGAGACTCCCGAGGCTGAGGCAGGAAGATCACAAGTTCAAGGACAGCCTCAGCAACTTAGCAAGGCCATAAGCAACTCAGCAAGACCCTGTCCCAAAATGAAACATAAAAAGGACTGGGGATGTGGCTCCATGGTAAAACACCTCTGGGTTTAATCCCCAGTACCAAAAATAATCTCTTGGAAGCTTCTATAAAGTGAGGATTCTGGGCTCAACTGCAAAGATTCTGATGCAGTTTGATGAGCTTGGGCATCCTTCGAGAGTCTGAGCTGGTGGTCTATGGACCACGGTTTGAGAAGTGCTACCCTAGAGGAAAGGAGAGATGGTCCCAAGGCCTTCGCCTAAGGACAGTACAGATGCAAGTCCATGCTTAGCCATGTGTTGAGCCCTGCTTCTGCCTCCCCCCCCAACCCTGGCCTCCCTTTTACCTAGTTCATTGTTTTTTTTTTCCTGCCTGTCTCATACATTGGCACTGGCTTTCCTGAAGCCATTTAATCATTCAGCAAATACTCAGTGAGCAGCTACTCTATCCCAGACACTGTTCTGTGTGCTGGGATAGAGCAATGAACAGGACAAGAATCCTTGCCTCCATGGACCATATGATTTATATACTAACTGACTGACATTCATTCAGTAAATACTGCTGGGTGAGCCAAGCGCAGGGGCGCATGCCTGTGATCCCAGCAGCGTAGGAGGCTGAGGCAGGAGGATTGCAAGTTTGAGGCCAAACTCAGCAACTTAGAGAGGCCCTAAGCAATTCAGTGAGACTCTGTCTCAAAATGAAAAAATAAAAAAGGGCTGGGGATGTGGCTCAGTGGTTAAGCGCCCCTGGGTTCAATGCCCAGTACCAAAAAGAAAAAAATACTACTGGATATCTACCCTCTTCCAGGATTATGCTGATGCTAAGGCTAAGTGCAAAGCCTTCCTCAGAAAAGGCCAAGGAACAGATGACCCTTAGGGACTGCCTGACCCTAAGGACCCTCACCTCCAAACCCTGAGTCAGAGGACAGCATGGGGTTAACTGGGGTTCCTCTTGCTGACAAAGGCCACCTGCTGCCAACACCCCTGGCAGGAGAAGCTGTGGAAGAGATGAATGGCTTGGCCTTCTTCCCCAACTCACTCATGGTCACTGCGGGTACAAAGCATTTCTTTTTGCCTCTGCTTCCGGCCGGTCCCTTTGCATAATTCTATGCCTCGTAATTACATGTGAGGACGGGCTAATTCCCCCAACATGGTGTCAGGCCATCGATAACATTCCCTCGCGGTTGCTCTGTGACGCTCTGTGGCCCTCGAGCCACCTGGCAGGGGGAGCTCGGCCTGTGGCCTCAATTTTTCATGCCAGTCCTGCATCCATCACCAGCCTGCCAGCTCCGGTCTCTGCTCCAAGGGGGCAGGTGTTCGGAGGGAACACTCTGCGGGCGCTGGCCGGCTCCCTCCACCCCTGCTGGAGTGTTTGTAAAGCAGGAAGGGCCCTTGGAACTCACTGGATCTAGTCCCCAGATTTTGCAAATGAAGCCATCGAGGCTCAGATGGGAACTAATTTGCTCAAGGTTGGTCAAAAAATGAGTCATCTGCTTCCTCCATCCAGCTATGCATTTACCCATTCATTAATTCACTTGGCAAACACCTTGAGAGGCACCAAGGCTGGGCTAATCTCTGGACATAAAAAATGACAAGACATGGTCCCCGCTGTCATGCAGCTCCCACTCCTGTGAGGAGACCCACGTGATCACAGTAGGACATAGTGAAGACAGTGGTTAGTGTGGCAGAACAAATGTGCTACCCAGCCTGCGAGCCAGGGGCCTGAGAGCAGGAATCACACAGGCACACGACATGGGAAGGACATCGCAGGCAGAGGGCATCTCCTGGGCGACCACCAGGAAATGGCAAGAGATGTCGCATACATGAGGCAGGCAGCAGAGCTGAACCAGGCCAGCACCTCTAGATTCTAGTATCTTCCATGCCTCTGCAGCCTCTCAGCTTCCTGGAGATGCAGAAATGACTCGGATCCCCCCTCCCTCCGTGGAGAACTGGGCCGGCCTGGGGAGGGCTGTGTGTACTTGGACACAAAATTCAACCTTCTAATCAGCGGTGACACCCAGGGCAGCCTCCAAAAGAGTTTTAAAATCCAAAAGGATTTTTAAAACTCTCTGGGGTCAAGGCTCCTCCAGAGGCGGACAGATCACAGCCTCGGCCCTGCCAAGCACGGGCCTCATTCCTGCTCAGGTACGTGGTTAACTAACTGATAGGGTTGGGTGGATCCAGGTGGCTGAAGAGACCCTGGGTCTCCCAACCTCCGGAGACGAGTTCACAGACCCCTGATTCTCTCAGCGCAGGCCAGGTTCCCTGGGAGACGATGTATAGGGTGGTCACAAAGAAGGGCTTGGGCCATACGCAGAGCTTGGTTCTTAGCTCAGACCTTACTAAGTTGCCTTGGGGAAGTCAGGTAAGCTCTCTGAGCCTCAGGATCATCGTCGGTAAAAGAGGATTACTAACATCCACCTAATAAGGGTTGCTGAGGATTAGAAATAATGTATACAGAATGATCAGCAAAGCACCAGGCACATGAGCAGACAGTAATAATGGCGATGGGGCTGGGGTCAGGAGGAGGCCTGCGCCTGTTCTTTGCCAGTGGAGACAGGCAGCAGCAGGACGCAGCAGTGAGTCCTTGGATACACTTGGCTGTGGGGACTTCTATTACGTGCTCAGCCTCTCCTAGAGTCATCGAGAGCCTCTTCCCTGGGAGGGTCCTTTGTTTGCCTGGAATCAAGGGAAGGTGGGCAAGGGACAGTGGCCCAGGCACTCACCCAGGACTGGGGAGGATCCTTTCATGGGCACCAAGAAACAGAACTCAGGCCACCCCTTCACCCCAGGAAGAGCAAGGGACACGAGGCCCTTGTGATAGTCACCACAAAGGGGAACACCCCACCAGAAAAGCCGAAGGAGCCCCACGAGGCAAAATAGTCCTACAGTAAGAAAGTCCCCGGGAGAGCATGACCAGCGGCCATTCTCATACGGACATTAAGTCACCACCAGGCAGTTGAGCCTGCTCGCAAGTCCTGGTCTCTCCTTTCCAATGTTGGCCAGACATTGCATCCGCATCCACACACCACGCTGCCCAGCAAACTCGTCACCTCTGCCTCCAGATCGACCCCTCCCCCAAGAGTTCTGGTGTCTACTCTCTGCACCACTGTGTCTCTGTGCTTGGGGGCACCATTTTTAAAAAGATCTTTTAGTTGCCAGGACATAGTGGCACATACCTGTAATCTTAGTGGCTCAGGAGGCTGAGGCAGGAGGATCACAATTTCAAAGCCAGCCTCAGCCACTTAGTGAGGCCTTAAGCAACTTAGGAAGACCCTGTTTCAAAATTAAAAATATAAAAAGAGCTGGGGATGTGGCTCCGTGGTTAAGCGCCCCTGGGTTCAATCCCCAGTACCAAAAAAAGAAGTACTTCCGCATAGGTCTCGAGTTCAAATGCCATTAGAAAGCCCTCTATAACATGACACTGTCACTACTTGCATAAATTAATGCTTTGTGTTATCTTCATATTCAAACCTCCCCGATGGGCTCCAAAATGCCTCCTTACAGGTGTGAGTTCACACGTTGCCTGTGGTTGTTGTATCCATTACATTCATTTTATTCTAGAAACTTCTTCAGGTGGGGCACTGAGCATATTATTATGTCATTCATCAGTTGGACAAAGCAGGTCATTTGTCCCACATTCCAGATTGGCCCATTGCTTCTTCCTGGGACCATTCAGCTTCCTGTAAACTGAGGCTGGGCTCTAACTGGAGGCGGATCTAGTGCTCGCCACCATCCCCTATCTCTCATGCTCAGTGCCATCAGCCCCAGACCCTATAACCTCACTAGACTACTTGTAACTCTTGCAACACAGGCCCTTCTCACACCTCTGGGCCTTTGCACCTGCTGTTTCTTGGGTTTGGAACACTCCTTCTTGTGCCTGCCTTGGCTACATGTAGCCGAGTGGAATTTAACTGTCTTCAAGGACTCAGCTCGGCCCTGCCTCCTCCCAAGCCTCCATTCTGCATGGGTGCAGCCCCTCTGGAAGCCCACACTGCCTGCTTCCCCACCCACCCTCACCTTTGTACTAACCCATTTACCTCATGGATCCCCGCGCCAGACTGGGAGCTCCGACACAAGACTTTTAGTCCCCTGACTACACCAGGTGCCTCCCATGGCGCTTGGCATGCACTGAGTATTTAATCTGTGTTTACAGAGTGGATGTAACCCACCTGGCAATGACACTGGACTGGATTCTAGAAACGTCTTCAGGTGGGGCACTGGGCATACTATGAGCATGTGGCAGCAGTGGCTGTGGCAGCGGCGACCCAGGGACAAGGAGAGATCTAGCTAGGCTCCCCTCATCGGGCTCTCCCACACTCCAGCCACTTGCTGTCCTTCAGTATCCGGGCAACCGACACTCCCCAGGCAGGCTAAGGCACATCCGCCCTGGGGACAGGGCCTGTGGGACACAGGGCAGAGTCCCGTGGAGCAGCAGCTCTGGGGACCTGGCAGGGTAGGACGTCAGCCACCTTTAGCATTTGCTCTTCCACCTTCAGGTGTCTCCTCTGTGCAACGCAGGTAGGAAAGACGGGCTCACCCTCATGCTGAGCTCCCCACCCAGGGGACATGAACCCAGAGGGAGGGCCGTCCATCTGCAGCAGTGGATTCCAGGGCCCTCGTTCCCCTGAAGTCCAGCCTCAGCTCCTCATTCTGGCTCACGCTTAGCCAGGAGGAAGGGGCTCGTCCCCATCCCATTTGGGTCCCTGAGAGCACATAACCCCAATGGGCCCCAGTTTCTCCTTCCCTGCCCCTATTTTTACATTTTCTTTTTTTAAAATTAATTTATTTATTTGAATTAGGTATATATGACAGCAGGATGCATTTTGATTCATTGTACACTATTTTTAGATTTCTAATCAATTGCATTGAGATAAAATCCCAAATACACAATAAAACACACTAGTTTGTGTTGACTTGATGAATCTTCAGTGTATACCCACTTCACCACCACCCCAACCAAGATGCAGAGCATTTCCATCCCCCCCAAAATGTCTCCTGGGCCTCTGTGCCCTCCAGCCCCCTTCACCCCGCCCGGGTTTGTGCTTCTTACCATAGAGCAGGCTCATCCCTTTACAATGCCCCATCAACGGAATCCCACGCTCCACACTCACTGCCCTGGGCTGCTTCCTGTGCTCAGCATAATTATTTGGACATTGACCCATGGGTGGCAGGAAACCAACGTCTTCATTCTTTTTTATTACTGAATATAGTACACCATCGCGCGAAGTGCCAATTTCAGTTTAAAATTTTAATTTCAATTTGAAATAATGTGAAATGTATTCATATATACTCTCTTGTCCTTCCCACGGGCTCCTGTTCTGCATTTTAAAAGGCTGAGGAGTTTGTCCCTAGGATGAAAGTGGGAAAGAGGGGGAAAGAGAAGAAAAAGGAGAATCTTTGCTTCCACGGCTCACAGGAAGCACGGAGTCAAAGGTAGTGGGGCTGTGTCCTGCCTGGAGAGAAGCTGAGCCAATGACTTTCTATACTCCTTTTCGTTCTTCTGATTCCCTTTCTGGGTTAACATCAGAAAATCTGAGGACCAAGCCAGGCAAGGTGGCGCACGCCTGTCATCCCAGGAGGATTCTGAGTTCAAAACCAGCCTCAGCAACTTAGCAAGGCCCAAGACCCTACCTCAAAATAAAAAATTAAAAGGGCTGGGGATATGGCTCCGTGGGAAAGTGCCCTGAGTTCAATCCTAAACAGGAAAAAAAAAAAAAAAAAAAAAAAAGAAGGAAGGAAGGGAGGGAGGGAGGGAGGGAGAAAGTGAAGAGAGTGTGAGCACCTACTATATTCTGAATCCCAGGAAAAGAACTTATGACCTGGATTCTGCCTCAGGTCACTTGTCAGGGAGGCGGGCAATTAACCCGTGATGACTTAGGTGCCCACGGTGGACTGAAGCAACCAAGAGAAATGTCAGCTTGGGGACCTGCATCACAGCCGTCAGACAGAGTCAACAGCCGGCAAAACCAAGGCTACCTTGAAAGGCTGTCATCGCAACTTCCCAGAAGGCCTTGAGAAAGGGCGTTGCTTCCTGAATGGCACCTCTTTCTCCACATTCCTCTCCCCTTCTCTACGTTCAGGTCTCTGGGAGGGCCTCAGAGCACATCTTTCTCTTCTCCCATTTGCTTTTCCTTCCCTTCCCCACATCTGACCTCCCCTTGGTTCTTTTTTTTTTTTTTTTTTTTTTTTTGGAGGGTAGGTACCAGGGATTGAACTCAGGGCACTCGACCACTGAGCCGCATCCCCAGCCCTTTTTTATATTTCATTTAGAGACAGGGTCTCACTAAGTTGCTGAGGCTGGCTTTGAACTCTCGATCCTCTTGCCTCAGCCTCCTGAGCTGTGGGGATTACAGACCTGTGCCACTGCGTCCAGTTCTCCTTGGTTCTCCACTCTCTCTCCCCACATTACTATCATCAGTACAAAGTTTTTACTTTTATTATTTGTGATACGTAGGGAAGAGAGTTTTATCTTCATAGTTCCTAATTCAAGAAGCAAAAGAAATGGACATAAGTTGATTTCTTTAAAGAGTTACCTTTTTTTTTTAATGAGTTAATTTTTCAGCAGCTCTCAGCAGAAAAAAAATTTTTTTTACCTAGTTCCTGGCCCACATGATGCCAAACAACTAATTTAAGTTAAACTTGCCCAGTGATCTGACAGCTTGACTAGCTGTTTCAGCAGAATCAAGAGCCAATCTGCTCGTCAAAATGGCAATATTTTCCTCTCTCAGAGAAGTTTCCCACCAGGAAACTGGGACAAATCTGGTTTCCTTCTGCACAGACCAATCCTGGACACTCAGGAGCCCTGAGGTTCTACATTTCCTTTATGTCCTATCATGAGATGAAGAGAGGCCACGGGGAACTAGAGTCATAGAGGAGAGGGGACTGCAGCCAGAGAAGCCACTTGAGTTAAGAAAAGAAGGGATTCTCCCTTCCAGTCTCAGTCAGCGCCTACCTGTGGGTAAACCTGCCCAGAATACTGTATGTCTTTATTTTATGGGGCCCATCTAAGTAAGCCCCATGTGGACTTAACTAGCTGAGTCCACAGTAAGCTTCTCAAATATATTCAGGAACCTTGCAGCATTACCAAAGCCCATCTAGTAGATCAACAGCATAACAATGGACAAACATAGACATTTGGGTGGGAACAGAAGAGAAGCAGGAGATCTGGAGTTCAGTCCACCCAAATATAAGGATATGGAGTCCGTTGGAAAGCTCCAACGGCCACCCATTCACAGTCGCAGACACAGGTAAATGTCCACTCACACAGCTCCTGACTCTCACACACATCTGTTTGTATACCCAGATACACACTTATAAGCTGTGGCTAAAACACATAATATCTGCTTTAAATCTTGTTTTCAATACAGTCTAAACCTCCCAGGTGTGATGTGGGAGATAAATAGAATAATACGTGTGAAAGCACTTTATAAAGTTTATGGCACATTACTCAAGTAAATGCAAAAATATCGCTGGGATTGTACTTTCATTCTGCATTTAGTAGGTATAGTAAAGACTGATAGTGATGGTTCTAGGTAGAATTATTATAAGATTTACAAGGTTTAAAAACTCCACAACAAATAAGGAGAAACCCTTTATCTGAAGAAAGGAACATAACAACACCCACTTATTGAGTGCTTATCAAATGCCAGGGCCCAGATTGCTATCCTGTGTAGTGTTCTGTTTAAACCTTGGAGCATTCCGGAAAGGCAGGTGTGGCCCATTTACCAGAGGAAAAGTGGTTAAATAATTGCATAAAAACTCATCTCTTGGCTAGATACAGTGGCACATGCCTATAATCACAGTGATTCAGGAGCCTGAGGCAGGAAGATTTCAAGTTCAAGGCCAGCCTGTCTCAAAATAAAAAATTAAAAAGAGCTGGGGATGCGGCTCAGTGGTAGAGCACCTCTGGGTTCAATCCCTGGTACCATACACATGAAACTCGTGGCGGCCAAGGGACAGCACTAGGATTGGGGCTGGGGTCTATCGTCTCCAAGCCCATCCACGACTGTACAGGGCAACCCTCAAAGAGAGGGAGTCAAGGCACTGACGAAGGACCTGGACAAGTCTGCATCTCCCATTTTGGAGCCACTTATTTCTTAAAGTAGAGACCAGGAGGAGGCCTGAGGTGGAAATGACGGGAGGAACATCAGTGGAGACGGGGATATATGTGAGAGTAGCTTTCTACATCTCAAGGTTGTCGAGCCTTCAGGAATTTTGGAACCCGTTGCTGTTTCTGAAAGTCTGGGGTTCAGTCAACAAATTCAGTGTGCTTTGATTCCACACAAGCCACACAAAATACCACAGCTAAGCAGCTACTAACAGAAAATGAGACATTGTGAGTGTCATTGGTAGCCAAAGTCTTTGTCTTTCTTTAAACTCTGCATTAAAGTACTCCTTAGAAATACTAGTTAATTGGAATGGAACCACTATTTGACCCAGTATATCCCGCTCCTTGGCATATACCCAGAGGACTTAAAATCCGCATACCATGTAATACAGCCACATCAGTGCTTATAGCAGCTCAATTCACAATAACTAAACTGTTGGACCAACTTAAATGCCCTTCAATAGATGAATGGATAATACACACACACACACACACACACACACACAGGAATATTACTCAGCCATAAAGAAGAATGAAATTATGGCATTTGCCAGTGAATGGATGGAATTGGAGACTATCATTCTAGTGAAATAAGCCAATCCCCAAAAGCCAAAGGCTGAATATTCTCTCTGACATGTGGATGCTAACACACAATAAGTGGAGGAAGGAAGAATAGAAGTTCATTGGATTAGACAAAGGGGAATGAGGGGAAGGGAGGGAGGATTGCAATAGGAAAGAGAGTGGAATGAATCAGACATCACTTTCCTATGCTCATGTATGGACACACAACCAGTGTAACTCCACATCATGCACAACCTCAAGAATGGGATCCCAATTAGAGTAAGTCATACTCCATGTCTGTGTGATATATCAAAATACATTCTGCTGTCATGTATATCTAAAGAGAACAAAATTTTTAAAAAAAGAAAGAAATACTAGTTGATGTCTAATTCTTGTCTTTAAGAGATTGGGGGACCACAGTTGAGTAGCAAGACTTGACACACCTCTGTCACTCAGTCACCGGGCCCAGGAGCCCTGGTTTCTCTCTCAGGGCATCACCGAGGCCCTGCCTCTGCCTGCAACAGCTCGTCCTGGTCACAGGTCCAGACCCACCGCATGATGGGCTACCCAGCACCCCACGCTATCGGCAGCATACATGGCTCCCTGACAGAGGCACAGCACTGATGAGGGAGGGGGCCGTGGCAAAGAGGGAGGGAGACGCAGAGAACAGCCTAGGACGTGCTGTTTTCCCCGAAGCTCAGGAACCTAAGAGAGAAGCGAGACTGACGAGATGGGAGGATGGCATGGACTCCTGGGCCCTGCATCGCTGCCCTTCCCTGGCACCCACAGAGCTACTGGCTGAAGAACCACAGAATCCCCGACCCCACCACCAGCCGTCTCGGGAAATTAACACTCTTCCTTTAGTCATTTAACGTGGAGAAGATGAAGGGGAAGGGGAAAGGGACCAACGACACTGGGCACTAAATCAAGATTAATGAAGTTCCCGCCAGGATTAATTACTGCGCTCACTGGGAGCCGGGAGCGCACCGTGGGCCTGGCCATCAATAATGGCCACGTCTGGTTCTGAACAACATGGGTGGGATAGGATGGATGACTTCACCGTCCCCACACACCGATGTCTGAAAGCAGCTGTAAAGGAAGTAGCGTGAAGGGAAGGCACCTCCCCAGCCCTGGGTCACCGCTCTTGGTTAAAGTCCATCGCTTGTGTGTCCCACTGTTTTGATCCATACAGGCTCTGACGAGCCGTGCACAGCCACAGGTGTCACCGATAAGACAAGGGAAAGTACTGGTTCAGTGACCTGTGGGCGCAGCTGAGTTCCATCTCGGCTCTGCCTTCCAGACACCCTTCCTCCTCTTTCTGGATCCTAAGGGGGCATCACACCGAGCTCCCTGTGGTCCGAGGGCCAGCTGGGCCTGGGTCTGCTCACGTGCTCAGGTCGGAGACAAGCGAGGCCAGTCAAAGGTCTAGCCAGGTGCTCAGCAGCCCATCATTTCTGCCAGCCATCACTCTCCCGATGAAGCAGTCGGACCAGAGACGCATAAAGGCCTTGCCCACTCATCTCCAGCACCTTCACATCATCGCCACTGGTCCCCAACCAGTGTGGGGGGAACAGGGACGAGAGGAGCCTCTCCTTCTAGAAACAAAACCGCGACCCTCCTCTCTCATCGTTGGAAACAAACAGAAAAAAGAAGAGAAAGAAGGAGAATCGGAGCCAGCCACATGACCCATGGTGGCTTCAGAGTCAGAGCCAGAGAGAAAGAACTGTAATTGCTACTGCTTTCCTGGGACAGTTCATGGCTCCCGGTCTCCATCTCCGCATCAGGGCTGTGAATGGCCAAGTGCACCTGGGCCGGGACAGACAGACCCACATTCAGCAAAGGGAAACTGGGTAATTAGGAGCAACCTTCCCACAGAGGACAACTGAGAAAATTTTAGTGGAATACAAAAATCATCTTAGCAGCATCTATGACCTAACACAATGTGGAGGAAACACTGGGTTGAACTCTGGAAGACAATAAAAACCCAGAGCAGTGAGTTCAGACAAAAGTGCTTGAGCCCTGAGGGCCTTTGTTCATCAGGAAGAATCCCTGAGAAATTCAGCAGGTGCCCGCTTTGCCCTGTGGCAGCCTCTGGGGTAGAGAAATAAAAGTCAGTGCCCAGGGTCCACCAAAATGGGGACCTTGATAACTCCCTGTTGTTTTAGACCAGGACTCCAACAGGCTCATCCTCCACACACATTCTAAAATGAAAGCAGATGGGCTTCCGGGCTGTCTTTTCATCTTGGTTATGGAAACCTAAGCCTTGAACTTAAATTAAGATGCCTTGAACTTGAATTAGGATGCCCGGCACTAGAAATGCCCCCAGGCACCCTGCAGATGCCAACAAGATTCTCTCTGAATAAAAGAGAAAATTAAAATAAAGGGAGGAAAAGTCCTCTCTGGAGGAAGATAGCAAACGACTTGACAAAAAAAATAAAAAGTTCTTAGCACATAATTAAAATAAATCAAGGACACAAAGAAAAAAGAGACCTTGAGGAAGAACTGTATGAACAACAGGTAATAAAAAGAGGGACAGGGACTCCAGATATTGGAATTAGTAGATAATGATCATAAAACAATCAAGCTTTCAATTTTCAAGTAAATAAAAAGTTAATTTCAGCAGGAATATGAAAACTGAAATTTGCCATCTGACAGCTTTGAAACAATGAAATTATAGAGGCTTCTAGCTGATAAATGTTATGGAATGAATGTTTGTATGCTGAAACCTTAACCCCCAATGTGGTGGTGTTGGGAGGAGGAGTCCCTAAGATACAATTAGGTTTAGATAGTCATGAAGGTGGGGTCTTCATGATATGAAGAAAAGAGAGACACAGTCCACCCACCATTTGATTCAGCCAAAAGTTAGCCATCTGCAAGCCAGGAAGAGGACCCCCACATAGAACCAAACCTGTGAGTACCTTGATCATGGACTTCCAGGCTCCAGAACTGTGAGAAATACATGTCTATTGTTTAATCCACTCAGCCTGGGGTATTTCATTTTAGTAGCTAGAGAAGACCAAGACATATAATAAAATAACATAAGAATTTAATGGACAGATATGACCACAGATTTAACACAGCTGAAGAGAAAATTAGAGAACCGGAAGAGAGATCAGAAGAAATGGTCTACAATATAGTGGCAAAAACTGGGCAGATGTAGGGTAAAAGAGGATTCAGTGAGAAGAAAACATCCATTTAATTGGAATTACAAGCAGGGAATAAAGAACAAGAAGAGATCCAAGGTCATACTGGGAGAGATAAAGACTGAAAAAGATTTCCAGAGCTGATAAAAGATATCAATTCGCACATTCAAGAAACCCAACAAAGGGGCTGGGGTTGTGACTCACTGGGAGAGCACTTGCCTAGCACTTGCGAGGCACTGGGTTCGATCCTCAGCACCACATAAAAATAAATAAATAAAATAAAGGTATATAGAAAATAATCTACCAAAAAAGAAAAAAGAAACCCAGTGAAGAGAAATTCAAATCAAAACTACTTTAAGATTTCATCTCACTCCAGTTAGAATGGCAATTATCAAGTATACAAGGAATAATAAGTGTTGGTGAGGATGTGGGGAAAAAGGCACACTCATACATTACTGATGGCACTGCAAATTGGTGCAACCACTCTGGAAATCAGTATGGACATTCCTTAGAAAACCTGGAATGGAGCCACCATTTGATCCAGCTATCCCACTCCTTGGTCTTTACCCAAAGGTCTTAAAGTCAGTATACTGTAGTGACACAGCCACATCAATGTTTATAGCAGCTCTATTTACAATAGCTAAACTGTGGAAGCAACCTAGATGCCCTATAACAGATGAATGGATAAAGAAACTGTGGTATATATACACAATGGAATATTACTCAGCATTAAAAGAGAATCGAATTATGGCATTTGCAGGTAAATTGATGGAGTTGGAGAACATCATGCTAAGCGAAGTGAGCCCATACCCAAAAAACAAAAGCTGAATGTTCTCTCTGATAAGTGGATGCTGATCCATAATTGGGGGCGGGTGCATGGAAAGACTGGAGAAACTTTGATTGGGCAAAGGGGAGGGAGGAGAGGGAAGAAGGCACAGAGGTAGGAAAGATGGTGGAACAAGATGGACATGGTTACCCTAGGTACATGTATAACTGCACACATCGTACCAGGCTACATCACATACAACCAGAAAAATGAGAAGTTGTGCTCCATTGTGTACAATGAATCAAAATGCATTCTGCTGCCATATATACCTAATTAGAGTAAATAAATAAATGAATCAATTTTAAAAAGAAACCTAATGAATCCTAAGCAGGAAAAAAAAAAAAAGAAATTCACATGTAGACGTATCATAGAAAAACTGCAAAAAACTAAAGAAAAGTATCTTACATACATAGAGACAAAACACCCAAGCCAGCAGTTAGGAGGGCAGTGGACACTCAGGACATCTTACTATTCAGATGTTCACAAGTGTGTCAACTGAGTGTAGGCAGGTTCCACCCCCCACCTGGACATCTGAGCCTGTGGATGGGGCAGGAGGTAACGGAAAACTTTAGAGATGGAAAACTAAAGGAAATAACAAATGAGCACCACCCAAGTGTGGAGGTGGGCCCTGGATTTATTAGACACAATAATAAATGATCTGGAAAAGGGGAAATGACTGGGCTGTAAGTACCATTAAACCTTGCTCAGAGATTGAAATGAGAGGTCTTCTAGAATAACCAGGATGATCTCACAGGACTGGGTGTATCGGATCAGCTTCAGCATTGGAACATGTCCATTAAAAAGCAAGGGAAAGGTGGAAGTGTGGCTCAGTGGAGGAGTCCTTGCCCGACATGCACGAGGCCCTGGTTTAATATCTAGCCCCAAAGGCGGGTGCAGGGAGGAGTTGAAAATGGACCAAGCAATAGCATAAAATCATGGACCTGGAAACTCAGTGACATTCCAAGAAAGAAGCAGCAATTTGTGTCTGAATTAGGCCCAAACAAACCAAAAACCATTGATGCTTGTTTGGTCTTGGTACCTGCAAAAATAGTTCAGAGTGAGATTCTCAAGGAGTGTTCTACCTCTCAGAACGGGTCAAAGGAGATGGGTATTTCTGTGTCAAGACCAACACTTAACCTTGCGCGTGGGAGGGGTGCAGACAGCTCAGACTGGAAGAGCGCAATCACCCAGGAGGCCACGTTTACCTTGGGGTGACCTCCAGGAAGAAGAGGTGCCCACATTCTCACCTCCCTCCCTCCTCCCAGGCAACTAGAGAGCCCCAGGGGCTGCACAGATTTACTACTCCGTCTCCACCACCGTCTCCAACCACCTCTAGTTCCTCAGCCTTTAATGCATTTTCTACATCTGTACAAGATTTATTCGAAGCAGAGAGATTTATTTAGCACATTCATGCTCAACAGAGAGGACAATTCCTCATAGATCTCTGATCTCATTTGTCGTTAGAAGCCTGCAGGAGATTGCTCTGGTGATGGGCTGCGAGGGCTGGCTGGTCCTGGGCCAGAGTGACTGTGTGCACATTTACATAGATGTGTAGCACAGGGAGACCTGCGTGGGCAGCTGAGTGTGTACCTTGTGTGGGTACGTGTGGGAATTTCTGAAAAACATGAAAGCAGAATTGTATTTAATTTTGCATGTGCCCAGATGTCAGCGTGGCATGTTGGAGTCGGGGAACATCTGTGTGAAGGTCTGCATGTGATGTGCACACATGTGTGCCTGTAGGAATGTGAGCTTTAATAAGTGCATGCCGGTGCCCCACCTGTAGGGCTGGTGGGGGTACAATCCTTCCTCAGCCTCTTTCTCAACAGTAAACCAAACGATCTCCCCTCAGCCTAAAACTTAACAAGCATTTCCCCCTGTACTTAATATAAAATCACAGTTCCTTCACCTGACCTTTAAGGTGCTGGGCAGACTGGACCTGCCCACTTTGCTGACCTCTCACTCCCCCTTCTCTTGCTTTCAAACGCTTATCTGGTCATACCAATGTCCCCTCCACCACTATGCTGGTTTCTTCCAGAGCCAGTCCCTCCACCTGAAAGGCTCTGCCCCCCCCCTTAATTCCCGGCCCCTTTGTACAACCCCAGTGCTGGCTCAGCAGGAGGGTCACCCCCACCCCCACCCCGTCAGTCTGCTCCATTGCCTTCTGAGCACTTGCCAGCCTCTGGAACTGCCCTGATGAGACCTTTACCTTGACCATTGTCTGCTGGTGTCTCCCAAGAAAGTGTAAGCTGCGTAAAGAGGATCATTGCCTTTTTGGTTACCACTGTGTCCCCAGAAATGTGCTTGGCACATGACAAAGCTCAGTAAGAATCTATTATAAGAGAATCCTTGGAACACAGGGAATGGAACCATCATTTGACCCAGCTATCCCACTCCTCGGTCTAAACCCAAAGGACTTAAAAACAGCATACTACAGGGACACAGCCACATCAATGTTTATAGCAGCACAATTCACAATAGCTAAACTGTGGAACCAACCTAGATGCCCTTCAGTAGATGAATGGATAAAGAAAACGTGGTGTATATACACAATGGAATACTATTTAGCATTAAAAGAGAATAAAATCATGGCATTTGCAGATAAATGGATGGAGTTGGAAAATATAATGCTAAGTGAAGTTAGCCAATCCCAAAACGCCAAATGCCAAATGTTCCTCTGATTTAAGGATGCTGATTCATAATGTGGTTGGGGTCAGGGGCATGGGAGGATTAGAAGAACTCTAGATAGGGCAAAGGGGAAGGTGGGGAAGGGAGGGGACATGAGGGTAGGAAAGATGGTAGAATGAGATGGACATCATGTATGAAGACATGAATGGTGTGACTCTGTGTACAGAGATATGAAAAATTGTGCTCTATATGTGTAATATGAATTATAATGCATTTTGCTGTCATATATAACAAATTTCTTTTAAAAATCTATTGAATGAGGACAGTATATGTGCCATCAAATAAAGTATGTAATAGAAAAATAGACACAGTGAACATTGGAACTTGTTGGGCATGTGACTAGAGACAGTCCTCGTGGCCATTATTTAGTGTACAGCCATGTATTCAACAAGTAATTACTTCTCATCGACCGCGCCATACCCAGATAGCCCTGCTCTCACCGGGAGGAGAAACACAGTAAATAATTAAAAATTATGCTCAGCCTTAAAGGCAGAGCACGGAGCTTTAACAGTACTTGAGGAGACGTGGTGGAGTCGGAAGCTCAGCAGAGGCTTCCCGGAGGGCGAAAGTCACAGCTGACAGCAGCAGTGACCTGGGAAAAGCTGGGCTTTTCCATCATGTGTAAGCCCACTCGCAAACCTCCTCCTCAGAGCTCCTGAGACCCAAAAAAGCACTTCCAGGATGAAAGGAGCATTCACGGGTGCTGGGGTCCCCTCTGGCCTCCTGGCTGGTCTCCCTCTGCCTGCCCCTCCTCTAACCAGCCCAGACTGCCAGGCTCAGCAGCCAGAGCACCTCAGGGCCAAATTCCAGCTCCTCCGCTCAGCATTGGAGGCACCTGTCCTCTGGCCGCAGCTTCAAGAGTCATTCTTCTAACCTCTTCCTGGCACTTGCTGAGGGTTAAGAGCTAAATAGGTCATGGCATTTCATTTAACCCTCCCTGGGCAGGTACTCCCATGCCTATTTTACAGAGGGGGAACTGAAACCTCCCCTGCCCACCATCTCACCAGGAAGTGGCAGAGTCAGGTCCCGTCGTTGCCCTGCACACTGGAAACGCCGGTCTCTCCAGGGTCCCTGCCTTTCCACCCCTGCACCCTTCCCAACAGCCAGTCCAGTGCCTTGCCATCACTCCAGCCTGGGAGCTTACAGGAGGTCAGGCTGCGGCCTAAGCCATGGCAGACCTGCCTTCTCCCCTCCTCACCCAATTCAGAGTTGGCCTGGGTCTCACGCCCCACAATTAACACACGCTCAGTGAGCCAGGTGCCCTTTGGAGAAGTGGAGACAGGAGGCTGATGAGACTCCCTCCTGGGCTGGAGGCGACCACTGGGCAGAGCACCCTTCCCGATGCTGGTTCTCAGCTCTCAGCCAAGCCGACCCCACCCTCTCCCAACTGCCCTACTCAGTTCATAAACCTTCTTGCAGTCCACGGTTCCTGTGTCCTCTGGGAATGGAGGACTGGTTTCTCAAGAGCAAGAGCCCTATCTTGTATTCTTCTGCATACCTGACAAATCCTAGCACACAATCCCTCCCTCAACTTACACTCACTACTTTCCTCTTTCCCTTTCTTGCTGAACTCACACTGAAACAAGTGGCAGAGTCTGTATTTCACAGCAGATAACCACGACTGGTTTTGCATATTAGCCCTACCTACAGAAGACTAAGCTGAACCCAAATTCATGATATGGCTTGAGGCTCTTCCCAATATCAGACCCGAACACCAGCCAGGACATATGTAAAAATTAAAGTTCAGCTCTAAATTTCATAAACCCAATGTTGAATGAGAAAAAAAAAAAAACAAGTCAAAGAATATAGACTACAGCCAGGTGCGGTGGCACACACCTGTAATCCCAGCAGCTTGGGAGGCTGAGGCAGGAGGATCGAAAGTTCAAAACCAGCCTCAGCAACAGTGAGGCACTAAGCAATCAATGAGAACTGTCTCTAAATAAAATACAAAATAGGGCTGGGGATGGGGCTCAGTAGTCGAATGCCCCTGAGTTCAATCCCCAGTACCAAAAAAAGAAAAAGAATGTAGACTATGAAATCCTGTTTAGATAAAAATTTTAAGCACATATGTGGCAGACTGTTACTGCCCATCTCACATGTTCTTCATATAGAATGGGACTTAAATATTGAGAGAGAGGATATGCCCCCTTTCCTTGAAATTGGTTAGATTCTGTGACCCATAACTGGTGGCAGAAGGGATGCTACATACTAAGGCCAGGTGATGGAAACGGAACTCACCTCTACATTCTTCCCCACAGACACTTGTTCTTGAGGCCCAGCCGCCACGCTGTGAGGAAGCTCAAGCAACCCAGGGAAGTTCAAAGGAAGAGATCAGAAGACCCTGCTGAGCTCCCCATTTACAGCCAGCACTGACTTGACAGCCACATCAGTCAGCAGTCTTCAAAGTGGGTCCACCGG
The DNA here is from genome assembly GCF_045843805.1 of Urocitellus parryii. Lineage (NCBI taxonomy): Eukaryota > Metazoa > Chordata > Mammalia > Rodentia > Sciuridae > Urocitellus > Urocitellus parryii. The sequence goes on along the minus strand of NC_135539.1, from coordinate 115,371,191 downwards.
AGCCTCAGTGAAGCCAACCATGTGCAGAGAGATGGACCACCCTGCTGAGCCCTGCTCAAACTGCAGTCTTCTGAGCAAAGCAAATGATTTTGACTGGTTTGTATCAAGTGTTCATCAGGTGTTATCAGGCAATTTTTGTCCCAGGTTTATGTTTTTATACAACACACCAAGCCAATACTGTGTGATTTATAAAGTATGGATAGTAAAATCATCAGGGGTTCTTTCAAAGATGTAGATAGGGAATAAGATTGGAGGTGATTTCCAACAGGATTCTAGCTGTACCTATGTCATACAAAAATACCTATATTTTCTATAAAGTTGGATGAGTGCATATAGTATTTATGTTGTTTGTTCAAAATATATAGAAAAACAACTGAACCAATATCAAGAGTTGTGTTCTGTGAAAATGGGTTGTTATACTTTTCTGCTATCTTAACTCCCCCCCCAAATTTATTATGGTAATTGTAAAAATTCTCTATCTATGATCTATGTGAGTCCACATTTAGATTCTGTAACTTGATATGTTTCTGCCAACATATCTCCAACTCTCCACCTCTTTTCCCCCCTCTCCATCCTGAGGGTCAACCCAATACCCCCAGGGTTTCTGGGACTCTGCTGCCTTATGGCTTCCTTAATGGACTCTCTCCAGACTCTCTCCAAGGCTTCCTTCCTTCCCCGTCTGCCCAATCTCACAGGGAAGGGGACAGTCCTCAGTCCTTGGTGAAGCTGTCCCTCCATATAGCCCTTCACCAACTCTTCCCCACCTCCTCTAGGACCCTGCTCAAATTATCCCCAACCCCTCTTCTACCTTCCACTTGCCTCACCTCTTCTATCTACATGTAAGTTCAAGTTTATCCCATTTATAAATTAAAACATAGCTCCTCCTATCTACACAGCTCCACCACTGTTCCCCGCTGCTACATTCGGAGTTCACTGCTGATCCATGATCCCACAATCCAACACAATCTGTCTCTGGCCATCCTTAGCCAATAAAACAGCTTTGCTTTCACTGAGGTCCCCAGTGGCCTCCAAAGGGTAAGTTCTCAGAGACACTTTCTGCCCCTGCTTTGTTGTGCTGCATGGGCTCTGGACAGGGGCCACACTCCCTTCTGCTCTCTCTCCCCTATCTGGAGCAACACATCTTCTCTCTTGCTGCCATTCTCTTTCCTCCATCTTGGCCTCCTCCTTGTTCTTAGTTGGTTACTTGGCCTCTTGACCCAAGGATCCCTGCTCCCTCCCTTCTCTGTCCTCCCTCCAGCTCCTCTCCCCAAGGGTGAGACTCCCTCCCTTCTCCCTGAGCTGATGCCTCTCCGAGCACCTGACCCAGACTTGCAGATGTTTATCAGTAGCTTCCACACAGTCATTGCTTTACATATATCCCCCAAAGTTCCCATGTTGGAAACAACCCCCAATGCAACAGTGTGCTGGGAGGTGGGGCCTAATGAGAGGTGACTAGGTTATGAAGGCTCTGCCCTCATCAATGAGTTAATATTCTTATCACAAGAGTGGGCTGGTTATTGCATGATATGTTGCTACAAAATCAAGTTCACCTGGTCTTGCTCTCTGGTGCTCAGCCTGTCTTGCCCTTCCACCTTCCACCATGTGATGATGCAGCACGGAGTCCCTCTCCAGGTGCCAGCACCATGCTCTTGGACTCCCCAGCCTCTGGAATTGTGCACCAAATAATTTTCTGTTCCTTATAAATTATCCAGTCTCAGGTATTCTGTTATGACCTCAGAAAATACACTAAGACAGCTGTCCCAGAAGTGCCTCAAACTCACCATGCCAAAACTAAACTCACTCTCATCCTTCAAATTAAACCTGCTGCTCCTCCTCTCTTTCCCTGCTCAGCTGAAGGTGCCATCCCTGAGTTGTCTGGTTCAGGAATCATCCCAGGGCTTCCTTATCTTTCATTTATTCCCACTCATAACTGGTTAACAAGTTTGGTGTGTTATTCTATTCTTCCTAATTATCTCTCAAATGCAGACTCCATCTCCCAGAGGCCCAGACCCTCATCATTTCTCACCTAGATTCCATGATTATCTCCTGACTGCTTCCCCTGCTGTCTGCGCTGCTTCCCTCTAACCAGGAATCATGTCTCTGCCAGAATAAACTTTCTAAAATGCACATCTGGTCATATTGCACCCCTGCTTAATATCCTCCAGTGGATAAAATCCACATCCCTCAGCCCGACATTCCACATTCCTGCCCTTCCTGATCTAGCCTCAACCCCACTGGTCCCTCTCTCACACCCCATGTTTCCTGGAGGCCCCAGTGCTGCAACTTGCCCTTCTGCTTTTTGTTCTCTCTGCCTACAGTACCCTCTGTTCCTCAAATGACCTCAACTCCTCCTTCAGGACATTCTCCTCCTTCAGGACATTCTCTTTTTTGTGTGTGGTGCTGGGGATTGAACCCAGGGCCTTGTGCACATGAGGCAAGCACTCTACCAACTGAGCTACATCCCCAGCTCATTCTTAAGCATGACCTCCTCTTCAAGTCCACCAGTTCTTCCTTGTCCAACTAGTGTCTCCAGCCCCCAGAACTTCCTCCTGCCCTGAATTAACAGTCTGTGTGGCAGTTTTCCCAGGACACATGGCCCAAAGCAGGAGCCATGGCAATTGGCCTCTGTATCCCCCAATCCAGTACAGGGTCTGCATGAAGTTGGGGCTCCATACGTGTTGGCTAAATATAGAGCTTCCCTAAATTCAAACCTGAAAATTCAGAGGATTCAAATCCATATAGGCCATGATGTCATTGTGACTAAAATACGGAACCAGAACACACCAGTCCCTGCCTCTAGAAGTTGGAGCAAAGAGGACCTGACTATGGCCTCTTTGGGAATGAGATTCCTTTCATATATGGGATCAGTTGGGAATGATGTTTATTGCTGTTTTGGCTGGTAGGACAAGGGAATGAGGAAGGAATGGGAAGGTGCCCAAGAAGAAAAAGGAAGAATTTCCCCAACCCTGCCTAAGTACCCAATTGGCATCATTACCACACTTCTAACCTTCTTCCCGGCCCCTCCTTCCTTTTCTTCATTTAAGAACGTTCCCAGTGTTGAAGCCTCAGCCCACGTCAAATGCAAATGGTGTCCAACCAGGCAAGTCCTGAAACAAAGGGCATGCACACAGAGGGCACGGGCTCCCGAGCTCCCACACAATGAGCGGCCACCACTGCTTGTGGTAGACCCTGGGCAAATAGGGCTGGGTCAGACTGGGATAGGACGGCAGGTGATCTTGGGAGCAAGGCAAGGTCCTTTAGCAAACACTGAGCCACTGGACCTGGAACACAGGTCACCCTCACTCCAGGTGCCCAAGGCCCAGTGGTACGATTGCCTCTGCCGGGTAGGGGTGGGGGCTCTTCCCAAGTCCCTGGCTCAAATGCAGTCTAGCTAGTGTCTCAGTGAAGTGCCAGGTCATCTGATGGCCAGATCCTCTGGACACGCCTCCTCCTCCACCCCACCCCCGGCCAACATCAGGAGCCCACCTTCCTTCCCTTCCTGCCCCAACCCTCCCACCCTCCTTGAGCCCACTCAGCCACCCCCTGACCAGAAGGCTGCCTTGGCGATCCTCCCTCAGGCCCAATGGCTGCAGAGAGGGAGCAGGAAGTGCTGAGGGGCCAGAGACCAGGGAAAGGACAGCGAGAGCCAGCAGCTGCAGAGAACTCTCCTCCGCCCCACCGCCCTGCCCCACAGGTGTCTCGTCTTATTTAACTGGAGAATCCCCAGGGCAGGTCCTTAACTCCTCCAGCACGGCTGCAGACAGCAAGCACTCAGGAAACGTTAAATGGAATCTCTAAGAGGCTGCCCACTGAAGGCCCTTGATTCGCAGGGATAAGGAAAAAGCTCCAGATCCGAGCTCAGAATCTTCATCCAGGAGGACCCGGATCAGAGAGGAGCAGGACAGGACACCTTCCAGAGAGAGGGCAGGTGCGTAGAGCCCTCCTTCAGGCAATGATGCTGTCCTCTGGGAAAAGGGACGCAGGGCCTCAGAGGCCCCCTGAGATGTGGCACTGAGCCTTTCCTCCTCCCTTCAGGGACAGCAGCACCAATAAGCAAGCTGAGCAGTCAGAGGGGGAATGATTCACATCTCCCCACACAGCATCACCAGAGAGGGGGGAAGCAGGGTGCCTGGAACAGAGGTGAGCCATGCTGCTTCCTGAGAGCCACTTCCTGAGTCCCTGACCTCATCAGCCTCACTTCGGATCAGACTACCTCCTAATGAGGGCCACAGTAACCCAGAGACCTCCCACCCCTCAGCCTCCCTGATCCCTCCCAGGAGCCCACACTTGCTCCAGTACCACCTCTGTGCTCCCTGCCTTCAGTTGCTGGGGAGACTGACAACCCAGATGGAAAGTAGCCCTCACTGCTGCATCCTGATCCCCCACCCAGCTCAGAGTCGGGCACACAGGAGGCACCCAGGGAGGCTGACTGAGCCATCAGACCTGGTGGACAGGCAGGGCATGCTGAGGCTGCCTCATGACGTGACTTCTGGCCACCTCATCCCTCTGGACTCCAACACACAGCAGGAAACACGGAGGCACTGATTTCTTGGGGAGCTTGGACATGGGTGCACCAAAAGTCAAATCACAAGATCAGCCAACAATAGAAGAGGTGTCACAAAGCAAAATATAATTAATTGCTCCAAGAGGCAGGCAGACAAGGGCTGAGGCCGGGTAAGAGGAACCATAGTGAGCTGTGGGAAGGAGGAAAGGGTTCTAAGAAGTGAGGGATTTAACCTGGACCTTCAGTAAGAAAGGATTCCCAGATAGCATTCCAGGTGAAGGGCACACGTGAGCCAAGGAGCACAAGTGGCCAAGTACCGAGTGGCGTGGGCTGGATAGGGTCTCACCTGACCAAGGGGCAGGCTTCCCAGGGTGGGGAGGATGGGGAGATGAGGATGGAGAGCCAACCTGCAGCTGGGCATGGCCCAGGCTCTACACGACACACAAAGCAAATGTGACACCATAGGGAGGTGATGGTGGGATCCTGGGAATGTCACATTAATCAGCTAGATCCTAGGTTCTGAAAGCATCCCAGCTTTTCTACTTTAGGAGGAAAAGCACAAGTGAAGTCTTAGCACCTAGGCCTTCAACACAGGTGGGCTTCCTACACACAAATACATATGCAAAAAACAATTCAGTTCAAAAATGAGCAGAAGACTAAAATAGTGTCTTCCATGAAGAATATCCAAATGGCCCACAAGCAAATGGAAGAGGCTGGACTTTTTCAGTCATAGGTGAAATGCATGTTGAAATCAAAAAGAGTGACAGCCTCTCCACCCATCACCAGTGTGGCTAAAATACAAGACAGAAAATACCAAGTGTTGACAAGAATACGGGTGCAGCAGGGACTCCCCATCACTGCCCATGGGAGCGTAAGTTGGCACAAGCATTTTGGAAAATACACACCCTGCAGTGACATACAGACACACCCCGACCTGACAAGAGAAAGGCAGCTACCAAAAGGTATGTAGAGGAAGTAAGCTTATAGTGGCATTAGTAACAGTAATGGACCCTAACTTGAAACTCCACAAATGTTAATGTTAATGAACATTGAGGTACATTGACACAGTGTAACATGACACATTGATGAGAATAAATACATAACAGCTACACGAAACAGCAGAGTGAATGGCACAGATATAATCCTGGGAACAAGCCAATTACCAAAGAGTCCATGCCATATTATTGCAGTTCAAACACAGGTCAAGCTAATGGACAGCACAGGACACCCTGGCTGGGGAAGATGAGGCTTCTCTCATCCACCTGGGATGGTTTCCTCCCTTTGGGGTGCTGGAGAGGTTCTCTTTCTTCAGCTGGCTGCAGGCCACACAGGTGTGTTCTGTTGGTGAATATTCGTTCGTCCAACTCTACACTTAAATCATCTGTGCACTTTTCTGTATATATATTTCAGACTTTTAAAATATTGTATTTATTGTACGCATTGAAGGTGTCCTGCATGATGCTCTCATGCACATCCACATAGTGAAATGATTGCTACAGGGAGGCAAATTAACATTGCCATCACTTTCCCCAGTCACCTGCACCTAACCTCCACTCTCCTAGCAAATTTTCAGTATATAATGTTAACGGTGGCCCGTGCTGGACGTTGAATCTCTAGCTTTATTCATCTGCCATGATCCTACATAAACATCTGGGCAGGGGCATGAAATGCTCAAAAGGTGTTTTTGGAGAGGTGGCTCCCTGGGGGGAGTCTGAGCTCTCCAAGAGGGAGACGGAGCCTTTGACAGATTCAGGCTCTGGGGTTCAGCCCTCTCCTGGCAAACCTACCTACTGGAAAAGTGGCTGCCAGGACACAGTGTTATCACTTCCTAACGAGTAAAGTAAGCTGAAACGGAGCCTCTTTCACACTCCTGGCTGGCCTTAGTCATCTCTGGGCAGAGACTGTAAACAGGTTATGAGAACAGAAGGGCTGCGCTTCCACCAACCAGAGATGTGCGCATCCCTCTGGCCCCATCCTATTGCCACCATGGCACACACCGACAAGGTTCCATTAGCAATGAGGAGAATCGATGGCCTTTAATTATTCAGATCCAGGCATTGGGCACTTTAAATACACCCATTCTTACCTCCAGACTTCTAGAGTCCCATTCTTCTAGAAATGCGAATTCCCGGGTCTCCTGGTGTCTCCGGCCAGCGGCCACACTGGCATCGTGCTTACTTAACACCCGTAGCTTCTTGCCAGGTACCACGCATCTCCCCACTGTAGCACATTGAGGGGTACTTGAGCGGGAAAGAAAAGAAAGTTTGGGGGAAATGCTTCCCCGGGAAGCTGTTGTTGGGGTGAGGTGCCCACACTCTTCCTCCTTAATGCTCTGTTGCAAAATATGCTGCATCTTTATTTCAATCCACACTGAAGCAAATTTCAGGGCAAATTTCGTTGCCTGTCACAGCTCAGGGGAGAAATGAATGCACATTTCCCCAGCTCCATTAACTAGGGAAACAGGCGCACACTGCTGGAAGGCATGTTCCCTGCGAGCGAGAAGAGGGAATGAGATCATCGGAAATGGTCTCATAGGTCCTGGGCACAGAGCCCGCAGGTACAGTCAGGCCTCAGCTCTGCCTTCCAGGGGGTCGAAGGCCCGGAGTCTGGGCAGGTCCGGCCACATGTGTCAGAGAGTGCCTCAGCCCTGCCACCCTTAGTACTGGGGCACAGGTCCTCCCTGGCCCTTCCTGCCCCGCCCTTCTCCCCACCACTCTCTCCACCCTAACCTCAGACACGGACAAGCTCTCGAGGAAACCGTGAGCCCTCAGCTGCTCCCTTCCTTGAGCTGAAGTCCTGCTGCGTGATGTCTCCATGGGACAAGGTCGGGTCGTCCTGAAACACATTCCCTGCACTTTGCTGAGCATGAGCAGACAGAACCGCCTCACTCCTACCAATTCCTGCCACCCGTCATGTCATCTCCTATGGCCATTGTCCCTGACCCCTAGCTCTCTGCCTCTTACTATACCCTCCATGTTGTTCTCTATACCTGCTCAAGTGCACATCCTCCCTCTCCCTCTACCCTGCCCCATGGAACCCAGCATCATGGCTTCTCTGGGCCTGGCCCGGCTCTCTGCCGTGTTGGCTCGCCCCTGCAGGCCCCCACCGCCCACTGAGGCTCTGCACACTCTGAACCTTCATTCTTGGGATCGCCTCTGCTGCACACTTCCCTTCTTCTTGTCCATCTGGAAAATGCCAGAAGACGCCCCTCAAGGTCCTCCTGCTCTGGGAATTCTCCTCCAGCTGCTTCCCTGAAAGTGTCTGCCCTGCAGGTTTGGGGAGCGCAGCACTCACACATCTTCACCTCCCAGCACTTAGCAGAGGCCTGCCCCCAGGGGTGTGCACCATACAATGTTAGCTGCATGGATGACGAGGATCCCCAAGGCCCCAGGAAGAGGTGGGCCCAGTCTAAGTGTCCTCCTCTCTGAAGTGTCCTTCAACCCAGCCCTTAGTTTCCTCACCCTCCTTGAATTCCAAAAGCCCATCTTGCTAAGACTCCCCAGGTGGCACGAAATGCCCTTCCCTGTGACGGGTCTGTGTGGCCGTTCCCTGTCCCTTTCCTGTCTCTACTTAAGGTACTCTGAATTCCACAAGCAGAGAGGGGCCACTCTTTTCTCAAGCCCAGTGCCAGGTTGGCTGTGGGGTGGAAATCAGCCCAGGTTGGTGACTGAGTGGCTGACACCAGAAGGGGGCCCTCTCTGTGGGGAGGGGGGTTCCCCGGGACCAGATGAGGAGACAGGGAGCCCTGCTGGCAGACAGTGATGCCAAAAGCCCACGGGGCTCAGACGAGCAAGGGCTCAAAGGGCTCAGTGCATATTTGTTGTAAGATGGATCCTCTGGCCAGGCTGAGCGGCGGCGCACACCTGAAATCCCCGCAACTCAAGAGGCTGAGGCAGGAGGAGTGCCAGTTCGAGGCCAGCCTCAGCAACTTAGGGAGGTCCTGTCTCAAAACAAAAATAAAAAGGCCTGGGGATGTGGCTCAGGGGTAGCATGCCCCCCGGGGTTCAGCCCCCCCCCAGTGCTCACCTTAAAAAAACAAATAAGGATCTTCATCCACGGCATTAATTTTTCCCTTTGGGAACCTGAGACATAAAAAGATAAAAGCCCACCCTTCCTCCCCTCCATTCCCTCCCAAGTTCTTTGTTCCTGACACTAAAATGAGCAACAAAAAAAAATGTCTTTTCAGTTCTCACAATACAGAGGACACGTTAATGAGATGGATGTTGGATGGCAACACCGGCCTGCTCCACGCCGCCACCACCTCAGCCAGAGCCTCCTGCAGCAGAGGCCCCGGCAGGGGACCCCCTTCATGGCTGAGAGCAGGACTTCCTGTCACCATCACACTTCACTTCCTGAGGCTGGATTTCAGGACAGACCCCCACACACACCAAAAAAAAAAAAAAAAAATGCTCTCACATTCCAACCTGCAGTGTGAACCCAGGCACAGCACTTTACTCTGAATCTCAGTTTCCTTATCTGTGAAATGGACAATGTGATCTGCCATTGAAAGGCCCCAAACAAGGGTGCACCCCACCCTTGGCTCTGCCAAGGGCTCTCTCAGCCATTCTCCTCCATCCCCACCACCATAAGGGTGGAACCAGATTGTGGTAAAAGCTCACTAAGGTCTTATTCATTCCTTAGCAGGGATGACCATGGATTACCATGCTGGGGCCTACCCCAGCGGGAGGGCCCAGGTCTGAAATAGGTTGAGTTGTAAATAGCAGGGGACAGCCAGCAGGTCCTCACTGTATCCTCCTGCAAGGATGTTCTGATTCAGCCCCCTGGACAGGGCCCAGGTATCGAGTAGAGAGATGTGTCAAGTTGGAATGAGAGATAACTATGGAGGGAGTTGGCTCCAACCCCAAAATCCTGAATTGCATTTTCCTCTCTGTTAAGCAAGCATTACTCATCCATCTCCCACGCCGGTAATGTTACCTGAGACCTTGAAGGGAGAGATCTGCAGCCCAAGAAACAGGAGGATGTATCTGGTGGCAGCAGGAAGGCCTCAGACTAGAGAGCAGGAACAACTTCCTACTGATGGAAGGAGCTTGATTTTGATACTCAGAAATGGATGGTGGGGTGCACCCTTGTTTGGGACCTTTCAGAGCTGGTGAGAGTGGACTGAGTTAAGTTGCTCATCCCTCAGGGAGGGATGCCTTCCTGGGACCTCCCCATCCAGCCTCCAACAGTGATGGGAGACGTGCAAACGGTGTGGCAGAGGGAAGATCCAAAGCAGAAGACAGGACATGCTGGTTCTCCTGGTGGCCCGGACCCCATGGGAGGTTAAACCCCCACGGGAGCAGCCCCAAAGGGACCACATCAAGCATAGGAAGGGGCCTCCTGCAACGCACCGTGCAGCCAACCCCACCTCTGACTCTGGCCTGTCTCCTCCCTGAATCCCGAGGTCTGATCTGTGCTGATCAGAAGGGGCAGAGGCAGGTGTGACCGGAACCCTCTTAGCCCTGGACTCCTGAAGGAGGGGAAGAGGACTAGCACACCCTCCAAAGCACACATACTGGCATGACACTTCACACATGCAAGGATGAGGCTGTGGGCGTGCATGTGCGCACGCGCACACACACACACACAGACACACACACACACACACACACACACACACACACCCATCGCCCCATCCCCCAGCGCAGACCAAACAGCCCTCTCAAACACATGGCAGCTGGTGGCTGTAATTCCATCCTGGGATCCCATGACATCATTCCTACAGGGTCAGTGACAAAGGAGAGGAGAGGATGTGGGGTGGAAAGAAGAGACCAAGGCACTGTCATGGCGGACAGCACTATGAAGGGATGCTGTGGGCGGAGCCAGCTCTGTGGAGCAAAAGCTGTAAGGCCTTAGGGTCATTCAAAACCCCAGGCACCCTTACTCATTTGCATAATCAGGCTGATCTACAGGGATGCTTTAAATGTCCAGAGTCAGCACCCTACTATGCATCCCAGTCATTTTGGGATGTATGCAATCCCTATGTTTGCTGCTGGCAACCCCTCCAGGTAGTTCCCCAATATTCTAAATGTTGGGCAGTATAGACATTCCACAAAGTAGACAAGTCCAGTCCCCAGAATTATGGACTGTGGGGCACCCTCCCCAGGAAAGTGCCCCCTGAGAAGGATGCCTCTCAGCTCTCTGCACAGGATCCACTTATCTGTAGGAAAGGGTCCCCTTCCACCCCATGGTTCTGAGAGTCAGGGAAACCCAGGATTCCCACACCTACCAGGAGGGCAGCGTGAAACATCTGATTATACAAACCTGCCACAGTCCCTGCTGAATATTTCATACAGGAGCAACGATCCATTAGTCACCATCAATTATTCATCCCCATCAGGGCCAGAGCCAGGGAGGCAGCAGGGAGCAGCTGAAGCTGGGACCCACCCCCACCCCACCTCCACGCCCCCTGAGACAGTCAACAGTCTCTCCCATGCTCCACCCACCTGGGGCCTCCTGAGCACCCACTTCTGAAAAGTGTATTCAGGAGTCAGATGGATATCGCTCAACTGAACAGATGGCCCAGACACAGGCCAAGCTGAGACTGCAACCTAGAAGCTTGCAATATGGATTTCCAAGAAAGGAGAGGCAGACATGCTCTCCTTACCCAGTTTGACGACAGGTTAATGTAGCAGAGGTAGCAGGGCAAAAGGTGCTGCATAGCGTGTCCCTGAGTGAGACACCCATGGCTTGCTCAGCTCTGGCCCCACTCTGAGGTCTCCTTTCTTCAAAAGAGGTCACAGAATCATGGAATCCCAAAGTCAAAGAGAAAAAGCCCTCAAGCCATCAGTGGTCCCTAAGTCCCTCCAACACCTGGCCTCAGCTCAACTGTGCCCAAGCACAAATACCCATATCTGAGGCAGGCCACTGAGTCTCGGGACAGTGTTAATTCTACAACCTCACAATTATTTACTGAATTTCAATGCACCTGGTACTGAATGAGGCACCCGCCTGGTTTACAACTGAAACAGGCCAAGTTTTTTCTCTGTTAGAATTGCCTTCCTGAGAAAAGGACAAAATTAGTCCCCAGGTTGCTGATGCTTCCCAGGCCTGCTCGGAGATGGGGGAGATGTGAATCAGTTCTGCTACCTAAAGCCATGAGGTCCCTGCTCTAAGACTGTGGGACTCAGCCTGCTCCCCCAGGCTGGGCTTGTGCCCTGGAACTGCCCTCCTGATCTGGGCAACGGTTTCCAGAACAGGACCTGAGCATTGGGGAGCCCTGGTTTTAGAGGTTTGAGCCCCCATCCATCCCCTAGAACACTGTGCCCACTTGTGTGCACCCCTGATGTCTCTGCCAGCCAAGAGTCTGCCTCCACCTCGCCCAGACCCCTCGACACCTAAGAACTAGCTTTGGGTGAGGTAGGTAGTGAGCCACCTCGCGGCACAAGTGGTACAGGGAAGTCCTGCCTAGAATATGTTCCCCAGCAGCCTCGGCCGTGCCCGGATTCCCAGCCTGCTTACCCAGCCTTTTCTGGGTCACTTCACTGCATAGTCAACATGCAGGTGTCCCTTCATGAGGAAGAGAACGGGGAGGGGAGGGAGGCGGAGGGGACCATGAACCTGGGCCTGGGGCTGTAAAATAAGACACACCAGACTGTTCTTAGGGCTGGGGGAGGAAGATGAGGTGAGCCTGCAAGTGACAGCAGGTGTACCTGTCATCTCTGAGGGGAGCCTAACGGCAAGAGCACCAAAAGGGTTGGTGCAGGTAACTACACACTGCCTGGAGTCTCCCCTTTGCTGTTCAGTAGGTCTGGAGGGCTCCAGGTTACCCCACTCAGCAGACAGGCCCGGGCTGCCTTCTCGTGACTTCTCGGGATGACAATTGTGCCTTCTACCCCAGCTAAGTGCCCTGGACAGGGGAACCTACAGGGCTTGGATTCCTGGCTTGGTGAGAGGCGTGGAGGTCAGGAAAAGACATAGAAATGGGGAAGATGGGAAGAAGAGCGAGAGGACAGAGGGGAGGGACGTCCCATCCCTGTGGGCGACCTGAGGGCTGGGAACTGAGGGATGACCCTGTTCAGACTCATCAAGAGGCCAGAAGCCTGGTGCAGCCCTGCTCCAGGCACATGAGGACACAGCCACAGTCTGGCACTCAATCCTTCCTCCTACTGTCACTCCTACAGCCCCGAGCTCTGGAGAGCTGCCCGTCTCCGCCCAGCCCTGCCCTCGCATCTGGCCCCACGCCATTCTATCCGGCCGCGCCTCCTCCTCCCTCTGCAGGATCCTCTGCAGTCCAGCCCTGTACTGAGGCAGAGCCACTGCGACAGAGCGAGGGAGGGAGGACCTGGCTCAGACACCCTGCCCCCATCGCCAAGGCAGCAAGGTCTGGATTCTCCCTCCCAATGCCTAGGTAGCCTCCTCCCCCCCAGGTGTGTCTACTCTGCTCAGCCCCAGCCTGGATGGAGGCTCTACCCCACATTAAGCTTCACCTGACCCACTGCCTCCACAAAGCTCACCTCTCCCAACAACCCAGGACAGGTTCTGCCCATCAGCAGAGTGGGCGGTCGGGGATCTGGAATCATGAATATGGCAGAGAAGACGGCCCTGCTCTACATGTTGGAGAAATATGCATGACACTGATTTGGGGGCCATGGCCAGGATGGAGGACCTGGGAACACATATCCTTCCCCTTACAGGCCAGAGTAGCTCTACCCACGCCTCACAGGTCGAGATCACTCATAAAGACCCTCTGGGAAAGACATTCACAGTCACTCAAGCTCACAGTGCAGCGGAGCCGGGAGCCCTGGAGTTCAGCCACCTCGTTTTACACATGAAAAAGCGAAGCCCAGAGACAGGAAGTATCTCCGACAAGGCCTCACCTTGTAAAAAGCAGAAACAATATCCTACAACACCGGTTTTCCCTTGTCCCTGTCTCCACCTCCAATATTGGAGTCAGGATTCAGCTTTGTGGCCTTCCTGTCTGAGGAGGCCGGTGCTGAGCTCTGTCCATGGTCCTGAACCTTTTCCAAGCCCAGCTGCGGGGAGGTACTGAGGATTGAACCACGGAGACACACCCCCAGCCCTTCTTGTTTTTATTTTGAGACAGGGTCTGTCTCACTAAGTTGCTCAGGCTGGGATGGCCAGTTGAGTAGCTGGGATTAGGTGTACCACCATAGCGGGTACGGACTACATTTCTAAGCACAGTTGAGGCTTCCAGCTTTGCAAAGGCACTATGCAAGAGACCTGAAGGCTGAGAATAATTCTAAGGGGATTAATAGGCAGACATCAAGATCACAAAGAAAAGTAGTCTAGAGTCCCAACCTCTCACTATCATCTTGAATTTGGCAGGACAACCTGGCCCTAAGACGCTGAGAATCAGACCCTTTCCCAGAAGCCAAATGTGAGAAAACAACATGATGGATACTAGTTAGCCAAAAGGAACACTTTCTAAAAAGGAAACTACTAGGGGCTGGGGCTGTAGCTCAGTGGTAGAGCGCCCACCATGCATGTGAGGCACTGGGTTCGATCCTCAGCACCACATAAAAATAAATAAATAAATAAATAAATAAATATAATATATATTTTATATATATATATATATATATACACTACTAGAAGGAAAGGCCAAGAGAAATTTGGAGAACATGTACCTAACAGGATATGGGGTGATTTAGGAAGGTCCTACCCTGAGGCGGGAGAATTGGTACCAGGACATTTCAAGGTCACACTTTCAAAATCCAGAATCATAACCCTTCCTGGATTGTGGTCCTAGGAGTCAAGTTGGGAAGATCACCAAAAAAAAATTAATGCACTGGTCATTCAGCCTCTGTGTTGGTAACAAAGTAACCTGAGATGAGGTTTATGCATTTTCTGGCTGAGATACACTTAGAAACATCTGGAATGACATCAGAGTTGTATTAGAAAAAGAGCGAAAGCCAGGAGGCGCACACCTGTAATCTTAGCAACTTGGAAGGCTGAGACAGGAGGATCACAGTTCAAGACCAGCCTCAGCAACTTAGGGAGATTTGTACCAAAAATAATGAACTGGGGATATAGGTCAGTAATGGAGCAGCCCAGGGCTCCATTCTCAATGCTGCAGAAAGAAAGAGAGACAGAGAGGGGAGGCGGGGAAGTGGAGTCTCTCCTGACACCAGGCTGGAGTCCTCCTGAGTGAATCTGGAAACCGTATTCATCACCAATCCAGGCTCTTCATGCTCCCTTCAATATTGAGGCTCAAGGATCGTGGCTTGCTGGCGGGGTAGATGCTCAGCGTGTGTAAACAGACTACACCCAAAGGACTGAGATGCGCGGCACCCTGAATTTAAACGGGCAGCGCTGCTAACTCAGCTGGGGTCCTTGTGGCAGGTTTGACTCTTCCTAACTCAAGTTTCCTGATTCACACACTCACCCACACAATGTCCCTGAGCCCGGAGATAACACCATGACACTGATAAAAAGGGGCTTCCACTCTGCTGAGTCCTGTTAGGTCCAGCATTACTCTCCTCCCGCCTCCTCCCTTCCCCCAGCTCCTCTCTGCCCTGACACAAATGCATTCACTGAACACACGTTCATGGACTGACAACTGAGCTGCTCTTCTGACCTTGTCTACACCCACACTCACACAAACCCTGGTATGGAAGAAATCTTGTCAATTTCTCCTTCCCCGATGTCTTTCCCATCTGAGGCTTCTCTTCCTGTTGAAGGATGTCTGTCTCACCACCCGCTTGATCTTCTGTGACAATGTCTATGTTTAATGTCTGAAAATTCCTCTTTCCATCTACCTGATATTCTTCATGGTAGAGCTAATCCCATTGCCTTTCTGACAATATGGATCATGTTTTTCAGATGCGCAGTATGTTCCTCAGTAGAAGCGGAGGACTTTTCAGAATCTGGGTGCAGACATGTGCATCAAGGTAACACAGCCAGGCTCGGTGGTGGTGCATATGCAGTAATCCCAGCAGCTAGGGAGGCTGAGGCAGGAGGATCACTAGTTCGAGGTCAGTCTCAGCAAATTAGTGAAATCAAACTCAGCAAGACCCTGTCTCTAAATAAAACAAAAATAGGCTGGGAATGTGGCTCAGTGGTTAAGTGCCCGAGGTTCAATCCCTGGTACCAAAAAAAAAAAAAAAAGTAATAAACCCCCTAATGACCTGTGTCCCTGGACAACAATTTTTTTTAAAGTCCAAGGACACAAAGGATCTTGATAAGACATGGGATCCATCCCCCTTTATCAAGATACATAACTGCCCTGGTGCCCCCTAAGCAGAAGGCTTTATTGGCTGCCCAATGCCACACCCTCGAGGAGCGCATTCTCAGACCTCGTTTCTGGGTCAGAAACATGAAATGCCTCCCAGCCCCCAGGTTGCCAGAAACTAATACACTTCTCAGAAGCCATGTTTCTATTACAGGAGGACACAAGGGCAGAGGTGTAATTGGCCTCCATTTGATTGAGGGTGACAGCTGCACAGTTAGCCACATGTGTCATCAAGAGACGTGAGTCGGGGATAGTTTATGCTCAAAAACTCATTTCCAAGAGGACCTGACATCTTCCTCTCCCAGACACCCGGACAGCACTGACATCAGTGGCAGCGCCAGGAAAGATTCATGGACTTGTCTGAGGAGAGACCTTGTAAGGTCACCCATTGCCCCTGCCTCCATGCAACCATCTCCCTCTGAAAAGCTCTTTCTCTGCTTTTTATGAAATAGCTATGACACTCACTCTCCTTCAACCTCTTTGGTCGCCTGCCAGATGTCTTAGTATTATAGGCAAGAAAGTACTGCCTAATATCTAACCTAAACCCTGCTTGCTGTAGTTTTCAACCACTGCCCTGGGGTCCTGCCATTAGTACAAGATCTCCCTGATTCCATCCACTGTAGGATGCACCTGTCATACCCACACCCCTCCATTTGTGCTGTCAAAGGACCATGATCTCCTGACTCTGGCTTGTTCTCCTCCCTATCTGTTGTTCTCTGGAGTGAGTGGCTGAAGATCCCATTCCTGAGTTCCTTTCCAGGAAAGAACTATGATTTGTCCCTTGGAAACTGATGCTTTTCTGGGATTCTGGGAAGGGACATCAGGAAATTTCGAGTAAGATTTCATTTTACAGAAGAAAGAACAGAGGCACAAAGAGAAGTGACAAGCTCAAGGTCACCAGGGGAACTAACTAAAGGCAGAGCCAGAAATCCCAGTTCTCGATACAAGCCAGAGTGGTGCTCCTCCACGTGCCTGCCAGGTGTACACACTCGGGCACTGCCGGAGAGCGGCCTGACACCCCTCAAGAAGGCCCAGGAATGCCTGTGTCCCCTCTGTAGCCCATGAGCTGAGGTGGCCACAAACCCATTCCCCACTATAAACCCTGGAGGCATTAAGCATTTCTCACTGCATACCAGTGACCACAGTTGCAATTACATGAACAATTTTGTGATTCTCTTGCTTAATGTCTTGCTTCCCTTGGACAATAAGGGCCAGGAGGACAGGGACCTTCTGTCCCATCTTCCTCACCATTGTAGTCGCACACAGAGGGGTTCCCTGATTGTTGGTAGCCTGGAGGAATAAACGAATGGAGGAGTGATCCCAGGGAAGGGTGGCCCTGAGGCATGTGATGACCTGGAGGCGTCCATAAGTGAAGGGCTGCAGGGCAGAGGTCCCCGTTCCTCTTCCTGGTTTCAACACTGACAAGAGTTTCCCTTTTCTACAGAATTTCAGACACAACAACAACAACAACAAAAAAAAAAACATCTTCTCACTACAGGGTGAAGCATGGATCAGGCCAGCATCTGGAGTTGGTGAAAGGACCCAAGGAATATACATACTATCCTACTTAGCTTTCTTCTTGCTTCTCCTCTGCCACCTCTGTCACTCAAGCAGTGACTGGAGTCCCTGGCTTTGGTCCCAAATACACTGTCTCATTCACCTTCCCCCTGACCCAAGTCCCTCTCCAGAAAATGCTTCCAAAACCTGGGTCTAGAGTCTGCAAGCAGGCCACATAACTGCCCAGCACCAAGCAGGACCCAGAGCACTGCTGAGCCAAGCTGGGGCAGTGGTGTGTGGACTGGGGAAGGAGGCCCTGTGTCACCTGAGAAGTCTCCTCCAGGGACAACACAGAAATGAGGCCTCAGGTTGAATTTCATTCTCGATTTCCAAGGACTGTGAGAGGGAGGGCCCCTGCCCACAGCCACCCTGCCAAAAGCTGGGCCTAGGCGGTCTGTTCGCCTGTGAGCTGGTGGGACGTTGTGCATCCTTCCCCCTCAGAACCAAATTTCCCAAGGTGCCATCAACCCCAGATAAGGAGATGCTCTCAGAAAGTGGGGTACAGATGGACCCTTCCAGGAGCTGCTTTGGGAACCTGTCTCGATTGTTTTGGAGGGGGAGGTGGCCAGAACCCTGTGCCCCAGAACGGACATGACAGGTGGGTCCTGGGGGCACCCACCTGCCCCTCAAGTCCTCGTCCACACTGTGAGAAACAGAAAGCCTCATGGTTCATTTTCAGAATATAGTATAACGCCTTAACTGGATCTGATTGGAGCCCTTCCCTTTTGCCCGCCCCAATTCTAAAATAAGCCAATCGCGTAGAAGGTAACCCCGAACTCGTCCAATCAGAGTGAAGGGCAGAGCTGCGTTAGGTTAAAGATAAAAGAAGGCGGGCTGCTCGCCGGGCCCCACTTGGTAGCCAGGTTCCAGGATAATGCCCTTTGCCAGGTGCAAAGATGTGCTTAGCTCATCCACTTGCCACCACGTGTTTGATTTCTTGCATCACCTCCTTCTATCTAACACACGTACCCACACAAGGTATTTATGTGTGATGATGGATGTGTTGATTAATTTTACTATGGTGAATATTACACAGTAAGTACATATACCAAACCATCATATTGTATACCTTGAATAGATAGAATTTTTATTTGTCAAATATACCGAAATAGAGCTTGGGAAAAAAAAAAAACTATTTAAAACAATTGTAATCCTGCCTAATGAGTTGCCCCAGCCCACCTCTGAGCATTTGCAAATTCAGTGTTGATTTTCCCCTACCCGACTGCTGCCAGCTCAGGGTCCTTCTACAGTGCTGCTCGATGTTGTAGAGAGGAAAGGAAAACACAGCTGGGGGTGCTAAGAGGGTGAAGCTCAGAGACCCCACTCCTGCCATGGTTGGATGACCTCCGTGGGCAATGTCTCCCCCTCCAAAGCAATATCCAAGGAAAGTTCAAGTGACCCTTCTCTCCCACCCGGGCCCCCATCTTTTACTATGTCTTGGTCTTTCCCATTCCTGGTCTAAAATGGGCAGTGGAAGCAGCCCTGCAGAGGCACTCAAAAGCTGGGCAGCCAGGGATGCGCATGCAGAGGAAGGAGCCGTGTGTCAGGACAATCAATTATGTCAGCCTGTTCTGCTCAGGAGCTAAGGGAGGTGAGCTCCCTGTTAGGCCAGATGTGCATGAGCAGATGTGCATGACCCCGCATGAAGGTGGCTCTTCTGCTGTCCTCCAGAGCCTCCCCACCCTCCACTTGTCCTTCCAGGATAAACTGACCACATTTTTTCAATGCCAGAGCCACAAAAGCCACAGAAGAGACACGAAGGCTGCCTGGTCTTCTTGTGGGGAAAGCAATTACCTCTAAGCCTCAGAGATCAGGGTCTTGAATCTTAATTATAACAGGCAGGTGTCCAGGTAGACACAGTCCATAATCTGCATCTGGCTCTGAGTTGTTCCCTAAACTATGTACATTGACGCCCCCCCCCCCCCCCCCGCCAGACTCACTGGGTAGGAGGACTGGAAGAGTGGATAGGAAGTGGAAAAGGATAGTCAATGCAGCAGGAGGAATGTGGCTAGATGCCTTACCATTAGGGGTTACTAGCGTTAAGAACCAATTTTATTTACTTCCTGAAATTTTTATTTCCCAGACCCTAGAGGACCTGCTCAGCAAGGAGCTCTAGGTCTCCTGTAAATTAGGCAATGGAAGCTCCCCGTTCATGCAATTTTACCCTGGAGAGGAGCAGAGATCCGGATCTCCTCAGCATCCACAGAGCTGTGTGGCCAGAATCATGCTCAAACTAGACTGACATGACCAGCTCTCAAGAGAGTCTTGTGACACCAGCCTTTAGGGGTGACATTTGCCCACAGCCCCCAAACAATGGACCAGCTGACCCTCTTCTTTGCAGTGTGCCCTGGGGAGTGTGGCGTGGGAAGACAAATAAACTTGAATCTGGGTGTTAATTCTGCCACCCATTCCCAGGGTGACCTTGGAATTTATTTTACCTGAGACGGTTTCTCTCTATAAATGGGGTAAAACATGCTCTAAAACTGGATTCTGGTAATGGATTTCCATGCTGTAAATTTACTAGACACTATTGAATTGTGCACCTTAAACAGATGATAATGTGATCTACAAATTCACCTCAGCAGAGCTCAGCCTTGTTATAAACATAAAACGGGATGACACACAGCGGGCATCGGAATGCACGACTGACCATTTATAGGGCCCCACCACAGAGTACCTAGGCGCTGTGGGCTGAGGTGCTCCAGTTACAAGGGACTGACTCAGGTGTTGGTTATGCCTTGATCACTGCTGAGTTGACGGCTCACTGTGTTTTTTTTGAGAAGTCACTTTCCCTTTGTTGGTCTTGTCTTTAAAACAAAGGACTGGGGCAGTTGAGGGGGCCGGTCCCTGGGTATCCTCTCTCCCAACTCCAAGAAAAGCAGTCCTGGAAGAGCCTCTGCCCCAGAGGCCCACGTGAAGCCACTAGGCTAGGTATCCCCCAGGGCTTCTTTGACCCTAGATGTGCATCTCTAGGGGCCAGCTGGTCTCATGCAGGATGCCCAGCAAGGCTACTAGGTGACCCTGGACATTTGAGACACAGAATGCCCCAGGTTCTGTCCCACAGTACCAAATCCTGGGAAGTCAGGAGCTCTGAGGAGCAAGCAGTCTTTGTCTGGCATTTACCAGGTGCCCAGCTACCAGCTTACCTTCACCTAGCATGGTGTTCTCAAATATGGTCCCAAGACCCATTGATGGAGGACCCTCCAAGAGCCTGTGGTTATGTGGGTTATAGCTACCAATAATTACCATATTATAAATTTTTAACTGTATTTTTTAGTTGTAGGTGAACACAATACCTTTATTTATTTATTTATTATTAATTTTTATGAGGTGCTAAGGATTGAACCCAGTGCCTCAAGTGTGCTAGGCAAGTGCTTTACCACTGAGCCACAACACCAGCCCCTGATGTTAGAAATTAAAACTGAGAAATTTCTAAATTATTA
This sequence comes from Urocitellus parryii, assembly GCF_045843805.1. Taxonomy (NCBI): domain Eukaryota; kingdom Metazoa; phylum Chordata; class Mammalia; order Rodentia; family Sciuridae; genus Urocitellus; species Urocitellus parryii. The sequence continues at coordinate 115,350,493 of NC_135539.1, read as the reverse complement.
TATTAAAAAAGCAATAAACTCTTTATATAGTATCATAATATAGTTCAATAAAAAGTAACTGTAAGGCTGGGGCTGGGGCTCAGCGGTAGAGCACTTGCTTGGCATGTGTGAGACACTCGGTTCAATTCTCAACACCACAAATAAGTAAATAAAATAAAGATCCATCAACAACTAATTAAAATACTTTTTAAGTAACTATAAGCTAGGTACAGTGGTGCATGTCTGTGCTCCCAGCAACTTGGGAGGCTGAGACAGGAGGATAGTAAAATTGGCACCAACCTCAGCAACTTAGTATGATCATGTCTCAAGATTTAAAAAAAATAATAATAAAGGGCTGGAGATATAGCACAGTGGTAAAGCATCCCTGGGTTCCATTTCAAGTACCACAAAAATAAATTAATTAAAAATTTAAAAATAATTAAAAAACACAAATAAAAAGGACTGGGGATATAACTAGGTGGTAGAGCACTTGCTTATCATGCAGTTCCATCCCCAGTATCTCTCTCTCTCTCTCTCTTTCTCTCTCACACACACAGTGGAAGTTCTATCTAGTAAGAAGGCCTCATTTTACATCTCCACCAATCTCTCTGATGGCTGGTTTACTAGAAGGCAGCTAAATTCTCATGCCAGCTTCTGTGTTCAATCTGTTGCAATAAGTTACTTTGATTGAAGTAGAAAAGAAAATCCAAACTCATACAGAAGTATAGTTGTGAAAGGGGAGGAGGATTTGCTAAAGCCTTTGCAGATCACTGTGGATATTCTTCTTTGATGGGACACCAAAACTCAATACATGGTAGTTTCTTAAAGGTTTAGCTGAAGTGTGGAATCTGAAACCTTAAGTTTGGAATGGATCTTTTAACTCTGAGCATGATTTTATAACACCATAATTTATCATTTTGAAGATACTGGTTTGCTCAGTTGTGCAGATCTTTCAGATATTGAAAAACTTCAAAATATTGACAAATCACATCCATTAATATTCTAGCTAATCTAATCAGAAGTCTTTTATTTTTCATGGCAATAGATGTGAGTTTCCCAAAATTCTAATTCTTTTGCTTGAAAGCTTGAATTTTATCATTGGGAACAAATACTGTCAGTTGATTTTTCTTGAAGTCGCAGTCTCTATTCATTCATTTTTGTAAAAATGCCTGCTCAACGCCCAATTCTAAATAATTGTAATTTGCCCTTCATTCTTTCAAGTAAAAATGGTGTCCCCCACTAAATGTGGTTAGTTTAGCTTGTAACTCAAACAAATGCATAGGTATTGGTGGTGATTTTTGTTTTGTTTTGTTGTTTTAAGATACTAAGGATTGAACCCAGGATCTCATGCTTGCTAGGCAAGTGCTCTACCACTGAGCTATATCCCTAACCCTTAATCTTTAGTTTATGAGAGAATTATTTCAGTATGTACTTCTCATTTCACCACAATGACTATTTATAAGATGTGTGCTCCAAGCTGGGCGTGGTGGCCCACACCTATAATCCCAGAGGCTCAGGATGCTGAGGCAGGAGGATTGAGAGTTCAAAGCCAGCCTCAGCAACTTAGTGAGGCCCTAGGCCACTTAGTGAGACCCTGTCTCTAAATAAAACACAAAAAAGGGCTGGGTATGTGGCTCAGTGGGTTCAATCCCCGGTTCCAAAACCAAAACAAAACAAGATGTGTGCTCCAGGAGCTGGAGATATAGTTCAGCCTAGTATGCGAGACCCTAGATTGGATCCCCAGCACTGCAACACACACACACACACACACACACACACACACACACACACACGAGAGAGAGAGAGAGAGAGAGAGAGAGAGAGAGAGAGAGAGAGAGAGAGAGAAAGTGTGTACTGCAGAGTCAGGATTTAATAAAACCATACCATCTGCTGCTTGATCAAAGACATTCTCGGGTGAAACTGCCATTTCCTCATTTACTGACTTATTTGCTTAGCAGGTGTGTGGTGGGGAAGAAGACAATGACCAGTCCAGTTGGTGCCACAACCTTGACTTGTGCAGAGGTGCCAGCAGTTTTGCCCACAGTTGCTTCAGTACCCACCACCATCATGTGTGAAAATGTCAATAACTTAGGGTTATTGCAAAAACTTCTTTGACCTTGGGGCTCCCTCTGAAAAATTCTTGGGAGCTCCCAGGTATCTGTGGATCCCATCTGGGGAACTACTGTTGTAGGACATCACATGTAGTCTTCACAGGGCCACATGTCCTATGTGTTACTAGTTCCATTCTCATAGTTCCATTCTCAGAAGACCCTGAGGTACAGAAAGTTTAAGTGACTTGCCTGGGGACACATGGCCAGGAGGTGGGAGTCTTGGTTTAAACCTAGGCCACCTGACTGTCCCACACCTTCTTTGGAGGTGTCTTTTATAACATGCAACTGGGGGCATGGAGCCAGGGGTGTCAAACGCCTCCTCTCTCCCTTCTCATTCCTCTCCTCCTGGGGTCTTTGGAGCTCACTGGACACCTCCCAGCTTTGCAGCAGTGAGAGCCTGGGCTCGGTACTGCCTGCATCCTGGGTTCCCCGTTGCCCCTCCACCAGCAGAGACTGGATGGTAGTGGGGGGCCAGGCCTCCCCGCAGCCTCAGACCCCTGGAACTGGGCTGCCAATGGCTGGCTTAGTTCCTTGCTTCTTCCCTGCCTCCCACAGCAGCGGAGCACAGTTCCCAGCATCAAAGAGCTAATCCAATTTCTCGGCTGTGTCTCCCCCTTTGCCTCCTGCAACGCCAGGATTGATTTGGAACCAGGGCAGCCTTATTAAAGTGATGCTTTTTCCTCCTCCTGGGAGACTCACACTGGGAAAGAGAGGCCTCCCCCCTCACCAATTAACTCCGTGCTTCCTGCTAACGCGGATCCTAGCCATAGGCCGCCCTTGACTTTCCTGGGGTTTAACCTCTAACTTTTCTTGGCTCCCAATGGGGAGGCTGGATTTCAGTCCCAGGTCTGCTTCCCTGCAGGACCCCTAGCACTGAACCAACAGATTCTTGTTTTCCTCCCTCCACTCCTGAGCTGTGGAGTGGGTGATCCCATTCCTCCTGGCATCTGGTCCCAGACCCTACCCTGGGGCGTGTGATTTGGGTTCATCTGAGTTGGCACAATGAGTGATCCATGGTTGACAATCAAAACAGGGAACCAGACAGCCCCAGGAAGGACAGAGATAAGGGACTATGTGTTTGTTAAATATTATCTTCCTAGATACACACAAGACGCAGAGGCACACAGAGACCTCCACCACAGTCAAGGACCCTCCAGGACCCCCCTGCAGGCTGTCTCTCAGGCTCCCCTCCTCTCTAGGAAGCTAAGGAGCAGCAAGAGAAGGTGAGGTCACACATCAGAAAGGACTTCCTTTTCATTAAGACATAAAAGCTCTTTCCCCAGACACTTTCCAAAACAGGAAGCAGCAGCCCAACATCTGGACCATTAGTTCAGAGCAGAATCAACGGTGAGGAAAAAACCCTTCTCTCAAATCCTCCACCTCTTAGGGAGCAGGGGTTGTCCAGAGGGCCCTTGGAGCCCAGAGCACTGGCTGACTTTGGGGAAGCCACATCTGCTCTGGAAAGGGACAAACAGGCACCATCCCAAGAGCCACTAACTCCACATGTCCCTTCTTGACTTGATCCTGCACCAACACATCTGGTCACATTTGGCTTCAGAAGAAATTGAAGCCAGGAGTAGGAGTGAGGAGGGAGAGAAAAGAACAAGAGGAAAAGGGAAGGTCAGGTGTGAGGAAGGCACCGTGCCCTCTCTCACAAACGCACACAGCTGGTCAGGACTCACTCTCTGCTTCTCCGCTGGGCTGCCCCATGGCTTCCACCACCACTCCCTCCGCACCTGCAAGCAACCTGAGCTGAAGAAGCACATAGAATTTGAAGTTTCCCAACACACACACACACACACACACACACACACACCCCGCACGCACACACAAAATGATAAATGTCTGAGATGCTGATTTCCCTGAGCTGATCATTACATGTTGTGTGTATATATATATATATATATATATATATATATATATATATATATATAAATGTCACACTATATCCCATAAATATGTGTGATTACTGTGTGTGAACTAAAAATAAAAGTCATTTTTAAAAAAGGCCCAGGGTGAGCCTGGGCGATTTTGTCTCAGTCACATCTTACAAATGCGACCAGCTGCTTGCATCCCTGGGTCATTCCTCAGCTTGGGCATGTAAAGGGTTAAGCTCCTCCCAGCCCCACCCCATGCTCAGCCTGCAAGCCCCTCACAGCATCCCTTCATTCATTTCTATCTTCCCAGCTCTCTAGTGCCACGCTAATAGTCACAACCACTTACACCAGATATTAAGATGCATGGAATAGTAATGGGTAAATTCTGCCTCTAATTGCAATATTCCCTAATTGCTAAATTCCAGAGCTACCACATCAGCCCCATTATGAAAGTCCTGCCGGTGTTCACAGCCTGACAACTTCCTGTCCCACTCAGAGGCACCTGGTCCCCACAAATGCCTCCAGGGAGCTTTCCTGATTCCTCCCAGGATCCCAGATTGTGCAGTCAGGAAGCCTGGGCTGGGGGAGCAGTGGGAACCCTGCCGCCCCACACAGGCCATCACGAGTGCTCCCTCTGGGTCCTCGGGGATCCAAGACAGGAGAAAGAGTCCCATGCCCTGCCCTTGGGGAGCTCCAGGTTGGCAGAGGAGCCGTGGTTAACTTGAGCTCCCTTTGCAGCCGTGGGTACTTAGTTGAGTTGAATGGAAAGTGGAGGGACGAGGAGGATGGTGGGGAATCAGGAAAGCACAGGGCACTGTGGCTCAGACTGTGCGTGGACTCCAGCTACCCATGCATCTGAAGGTTGGCGTTGAGGCTGCGCATCCCACGGGGATCTGACTTCTTGAGCCTGGACTCTGAAAGACAAGCAGGCTCCAAGGAGTTCCCGTTTCCCCTGCCTTTGCAGCTAATCCTAAGACCCAGCACACACACACACTCACACACACACACACACACACACACACACACACACACACACTGCTGCCAGGCTCCACAGGCTGCCACATGTCTGGCATCTTAGACATTTATCATTTAATCACCAAACTGGGAACTTGCAGAGGCTCAGGTGCCCAGGGGATCAGTGTCCCCTTACACCCAAGGTGGCTGGGCAGATTCAGATTCAGCTGGAGCAGGCGTCCCATCAGTCACCCCAGCAGCCTACCATGGCTCCTCCCTACCCCATCAGAGCAGGTGCTCCTGAAGAAGATGCCCGAGCCTTTATGGAGAATCCCAAGGAAACCCTCCGGCAGGGAAGGAGAGCCAATTCAATTTCTCCAAGTCTCACTGCCTAATTTAAAAAAAAAAAAAAAATCTGCTGCCTGATTTCAAACATCTAGTCTCCAGTTTATACTCAAAGTTTGAGTAACTTCATCCCTCAGGACCCCCGAGAATCCCCAACTCCATTCTCTGGCTCCATGCTGGAGGCAGAACTGGTGAGGATGGGGAGGGACTTGACGACAGCAGGGCAACCCCACTCTGAGCAGTCATCTCCGTCCTGCAAGGACCCGTGGCCTGGAGATTTGGGATAAGTCACACCATGTCTCTGGGCCCTTGCCTCTCGGTTGTAAAATGGGGACAGTGATGGCTGCTCCGAGATCTGATGGTGGTACTGAACTGCTGTCTTGTGGGCAGGCAGCATGCTGCGGGTGACAAGGGGCATGTGTTCAGCCAAAGCTGAAATCCTGGGGCTCCAGATAAAGTGGCCAAAGAAGGACCTCTCTTGACTTGACAACAGCAGTCAACTCCTCTCTCTCTCTCTCTCTCTCTCTCTCTCTCTCTCTCTCTCTTTCTTGTCTCTGACCCTCAGTGTGGGGGCAGGCTAGAGCATCAGACGCTCTGAGGTGCAATGGTCATTTCAGCGGCCCCCACACTCCTCCTGCCTTCCTACAGGGCAGGGTCTGGAAGGGGCCTCCAGAACCCAGACTCCTCATCCCTTCACTGGGGGACTCCGTCCTCATCTGGAAGTTGACCTGAGGAGGCGGTTCCACGGCAGCTCTTGCTTGCCACACGTTTCAGTGTCCTCCGTGGGGTTGGATCTCAGAGCCAGTCTGTAGGGGTGGGGCCACCAGTTGGGTGCCCCCTGCAGGCTGGACTCCACTCACTCATCAGGTCCCTCTGGGTTTGCAAACAAATTTCCTCTGGTTCCCTCTTGGAACTGTCTGTTCCAGGGATGAAGATGAAGGATTGCCAGGACAGAGCCTTCCCAGAAATCAAGCTTTGGCAAGAAACGGCTTGTTAGCCATAAAGAAGCCCCTGAAAATCGCAAGGATGAAATATTGCAGTGACCACCAAGGCAGTTAGAGCGCATCTTCTTTGAGTTTTTAAGATGAACAGAGGTGAAATATGGTTCCCTTCAGCTGGAGAACCCCAGGACAGAGTCCTGTCTGTGGGCAAGGAAAGGGCTGTGAGAAGCACCATGACAGAAAAGCTTATATGACTCTCATCCTGAGCAATGCACTTTACAAGATCTAATTCATTTACTCCTCACCCACAGCAACCTAAGTCAGAGGGAGGAATATTAGTTCCATTCTACAGATGGGAATACTGAGATTCAGAAGTTGATTAACTTGTTCAAAGTCAGAGCAAGTGGCAGAACCAGGAGGAACCCCGGCAATCTGGTGATAGTCACTCTACTGCCTCTTAGAAAAAAATAAATAAAAAGCCAGGCATGGTGGCACCCTCCTGTAATCCCAGCAACTTGGAAGGCTAAGACAGGAGGATCGAAAGTTTAAGGCCAACCTCAGAAACATGGTGAAGCCATGAGCCACTTAGGGAGACCCTGTCTCAAAAGAAAAATAAAAAGGGCTGAGGCTGTAACTCTGAGACAAAGTACCCTGAGTTCAATCCCCAGTACCAAAAAAAAAAAAAAGGATGACTGACATTTCTCCAATGAAACTGAAACTGTCATTTATCACAGGCTTTCTGACCCAGGACTGAATCCCAGCTTCCTGACCTGGCTTCTGACCCAGTGGAGGATGAATAATCAACTTGTTGCCTGTGTAGAGATGATTCATGCACAGAATTTAGAAATGCATCTATCCAGTGATCCAGGGACTATCTTAAAGACGATAGTATAGTTATTTATACAATATTACCCTGTAAGGTAAGTAGTATTACTTATTCTCATAGAGAAAACTCTCTGAACCTGGTCAGGCCACCCCATGAAATGCTCTCGTATCCTTTTATTATTGCCATGATACTTATCAGGGCTGCGGTGGATTCCTGGTGTAATTATTTGTCTAATTGTTTGGTATTCACTAGATCATCAGCGCCATGGGCAGGAACCAGGTCTGTTTTGTTGCCATCTGAATCTGTTGCCTAGCATAGCTCTGGACACAGCAGACTGTCAAACAGCAAGAACTGAGTGAGTGTGGAAAGTGACATCGGGGTGGCAAAGGACACAAAATCCAGATTGACGGGAATTTTTTGTCTATTGTGCTCACGGCTGCATCCAGTGACTAGAACATCGGCACAGAGTAGGTAGAGTAGGTACTCGCTAATAAAAATACTCGTTGTGTGAATGAATGAATAAGGCCACACCATTGTAATTCAGGACCCAGGGATCTGAACCCAAGCCCAGCTGGCTCCGGGCCTCTCTACTTTGCTGCTTCCTGTTTTAACCACCATCTGTGTAAAAGCCCTCTCTGTTGCTCCCTCTGGCTGGTCCTTCCAGTTCCTAAAGAATAATCTCAGCAAACTGGACCATCTAAGATGTTTAGCTTAAGATAAGCAAATCCAGCTTTAGTAGAACCTGCCCAGATCAGGAAAGTCCACACAGCAAATCCCAAAGCTGAGCAAAGCAGCATTTCTACTCAGCCGCGGCCTTCCATCATCCACGAGGCACCTCCGTGCAAGCAAGGGAATGACATGTCATTCCTCCAGTGCACTAGGCCCAACCACTACCACCACGCCCCCACGGTCCTGCCCATACCCCTTCCACCACTCAGCAGAGAAAGAGGAGATCCAGGGGTGACAGGACAAAGAACAAGCAGAGGCCATTCAAGGTCAGGCACACCTAGGCTGGGGAGGACTGGGGTGGCTGCCAGGGAAGAGACTTCTCCAGCCACCTCCGAAGCCCACCCCGCCCCTCTCCACAGTATCAGGGGTGGCCTGGCTGCATCTGCCTGGAAGATGCCAGTGGAGGAAAGAGCTGGAATGAGCTCCATCTGCAGTGTAGGTCAAGCAACCCAGACCCAGCTCTGGAAAGGCCTCTCTGGCTACGCAGAGACTATGGAAAGGTCCAGGGATGTGACCAACCCCGGTCACAGGTGAAGCCAGTCGGCCTCCTCTATGGGGAAATGGGCAAAGTGCGCACCTCACCCCCCCTTGGTCTGATTGAAGAACTAAAAGAAAAAGAAATGTGCTTGCACAACCCACCCCTCTCAAAAAAACAAAGATCCCAGGTTGAGTGGAAAGATCTCACGTGTAAAGCTGACTCACAACACAGTGGTCTGGTCTCTGCTTCTCCAGGGACGCAAGGCCAGTCTATGGGAGGCTGTAATTGGAACACCTACCTCTGCCTCCCCCTCCGCCACTTTCCCAAATCTCCTTGCTCCCCCGTGGGCCAGGTGCAGAGGAGAGATGGTGAGGAGGAAACCCAAGAAGTCCCCAGTAAAAGCCAGACCCTGAGGGAAGTCCTAGATGTGTCCTAAGGATGTGTCCTAGATGAGGAAGTCCTAAGGATGTGTCTGGGAGCCGAGCAGGACAGAGGCTGGCCATACTGAGGGAGGAAGCCCAGGAGTGCGGGTGCAGCCCTCATGGGTTATTCCCCAGGGGGCAGGAGGAAAAGAAGGTCTGGGGCTGGACTCCCAGGGCCAGGCCTCAGTGTGCCTGGCATGGACCCCTGACGCTGACTCACCCCCTGAGGCCCTGGCACAAGCTGCAGCTTGCAGTGCCTGCCAGTCCACTGCCACTGCTCGCTGGCCAGGACGCCAGGCACGTCCCACTGCATCAGAGCCTCCCTGCCCCCTCCACCTGCCCCTTCCACTCAGCCCTAGGGGCACAGGGCAGGGCTATTTTCTTCAACACCTCTGATGATCACAGAGATGTTTCCAGAAGCCCAAAAGCTGAACTTGGATAAGTAGGGGGAGATGGCTGGAAGGACTAAGGCCATCCTGTGCCTCCCTGTCACTGCTTGTAATGAAATGCCCAGGTTGCCAAGAGCTGGAGCGGCTGGATTGAGGACAATCTATTACTCAGGGAGAGGACCCCTCTGGGCAGAGAAAGGAGAGGAGGTTACTGCATCTACCCCCAGGCTTTCTGGGTCAGGCCCCAGACCACCTTCCTGCCCGGACCCCGGATGCTAAGGATTTCCTCATCTCCTGCCCACCCCATTCCAATCTGGGCCTCCTGCACCCAGCCAGCCTCTGCCCTCTCCACACTGCAGTGGTCCCTCTGGGCTAGTGCCTTCTCTGTCCTTGCACTGTTTTCTTCCACTGCGGGGTGGGGGGGGGGAGTAGAGGGGAGGGCTCTCACTCCTCTACCCCAACAAGAAACCCATGCCCACATGGGCTGCGTGGGTCAGGGGCGGCAGGAGGCACCTGTGGAGTGTGGAAATGAAGGGAGGATGCCTGGGATTAGTGGAGGGGAAAGGATACAGCTCCTCTTTGATTCACGTAACCCCGTGCCAAGGCAAAGGTAGATGGAAGAGTCCAGAAAGAAGAGTGAGGCTGTCTGCACCTGGGGACAAGGGCTGGAGCAGGAATGGGACGTCCTAGGTCGTGCTGAGTCATGAGATTTGAAGGGAGGCAAGGGGCTCCTCCATCCCTGCTCCTCCCTGTCCCTGCTCCTCTGGACCCTCACTTCCAGACAGTGTCTGTATCTGGCTCTACAACCGCTCTCTGATCCAGGGGCTGCGGTTCGCAGGGCTCGCGGACCCTCCCTTCTCCTCCCACGACGGCGGAACGGGGGGGGGGGGTCCCCACTTGGTCAGAGACCGTTCAGGCGGGCGGGGGAGCGCAAGATGCGCATAGGGGGCTCCGGGAGACAGCAAAGTGGGGCGAGGGCGCAGGGGTCGTTGGCCCCCTCTCCTCCGCAGCTCCTCTAGGGGAGGTGGGAGAGGAAATCTGCTCCCTCTTGGCCCCCAGCCCGCAGAGGAGCCGGCCCCTCGACCCTCGACCGGCTCCCCCAAACGAACCTTCTTCCCCTGGACGTTCCAAACTCCCCCAGAGGAGGCGCGGGCGCCTGGACCCCTTGGCCTCAAACTTCCCGAGCGCCACCCTGGCCCCTCTAATCTGTAGCGAGGATGGAGAAACTTCGGAGGGGGAGGTCAATGCCCCCACGGGCGGGGTACGGACTTACTGGAGACAGACCCCCAGGAGGAAGGAGAGATTCGGGGTCCCCGCTGCGAGGGCGCGTTGGGTTGTAAGGATGCGGCGCTGGCGACAGTTTAGCAGCGGCGTCCGTTCCCCCGGGGCGCGGAGTCCCCGCTCCGCCCCGGCCCCAACTCGGCTCCGAAGTGCCTTTGCCGCAAGACTTGCTGAGCTTAGCAGTCTGCGCCGAGGCGGCGGCGGGAGGGGGCCTGATCGATGGGCGAGCGCGGCGAGCGCTGCAGTGAGGGGAGGAGACCGGGCGGGCGGCGCGGGAGGGCGGGGACCGCGGAGGGAGGAGGCCTGCAGGAGGCGGAGGGAAGGACCTGCCTGCGGGGACCTGGTCGGGTCTGCGCAGCCCCCTCCGCTCCGCGCCCACGCCTCCTGCTCAAGGTCAAGGCGGCTGCTCCCAGGGCAGGGAGAGCAGGACAAGGAAAGCGGCCGCCTCCTTCCCACCTGCGACGGGTTGTCTCGCTTGAGCCAGCCTTTCTCCCCAATCTGCAGAACCCTCTGCAGCTCAAGGCTAAGTTATTAAGCTCAGGATCCCCCGTAGCCATTTGGGGCCCCTGAATCCCTTTCTTTCCTCCCACCCCAGTAAGTCTACCTACAGTGGTCACCGGGATGGTGGGGGCCTTTGAGTCTAAAGGGTGAGTGAGGAAGAGGAGGATCTCTGGGAGAAGATAAAGGTGCCTGGAGCCTGTGACAATAGGGTGGTGTCCAGGAAGAGGGGAGGAGGTAGGGAGGAAACTCCTAAATGATAGATTTTCCCTACGTGTTAGTTGGCTGAATATGTGAGACATCCCTTTTAAGATGGGTATTATGCTTAGTTTATAGATGGGGAAACAGTTCAGGTACAGTACTGGACCAAGGAGCCACACACAGCAAGTGGTGGCACTGAGGGAGAGTTTGGGGAGAAAGAAGATTGCAAGCACAGGGTGGAGCCCTAACCTACTCAGGATCCCTGGGGGCATGAGGAGGAAGGCACCAAACTCCAATACCCACTTTAACTCTTCCAGAGTCCGTTTTTATTAGTAGTGGTATTAGTATTAGTATTTATTGATTTATTTTACCACTGAGCTGCATCCCTAGCCCTTTTTGTTTTTGAGACAGGACCTGACTAGATTGCAGATGCTGTCCTGGAACTTGTGATCTTCCTGCCTCAGCCTCCCAACTTGCTGCAATTACAGGTGTGCTCCACATGTGCAGAGTCAAATTTTAATCAAGGAAGATGTGACTGTCATTATGTTGTTGTTCCCATGCAAAAGAGGATGTCCAACCTCTCTCTGAGCCAGGCATGTTCAAGGACTTGTTTCTTGGACACAGGGACAAGCTCTTCTCCCCTTGCTCTTTCATACTCCTAATACTGACAGTGTGTAACTACAGGACTGCAGCCAGACAGGGACTGCAGTTCCCATGCTAACCGGGCTAACACACTTCAATTCTATGGCAGTTGGCCCAGCTGCACGCATGCAATGAAAGCCTGTGTCAATCTGGTGCCCCAACTTCTCCTAAGCTTGCCTGGGAACCTAAGGTCAGGGGAAGCCAGCCTGCCTTCCCAGACTATTAGGAAGTCAATGCTGCAATCAATTTGGTTAAATGAAAAATGTGGTGTCCCTGGCTACAGCCTTAATGTTCTTTTAATTCATCAGGACCAGTAGTGTCTGAGTTATAAACCTAATCACGAGCTCAGCATCCCTCTCGCTTATTCCCCCAGGAGCTAGAAGAGCAAAGAATGGAAAAGACATCCACTCTATCTACACCCAACCTATTATTATTTTCAACCACTCATCATTTTTAAAAGATGAGCCCTTGTAGTCTTAGTCCATCATCACTGATTTGCATGACCACTAGGGCAAACCCTCTGCCTGGATGCAAGATCATTCTGAACCCATGAAGGTAGGGGTCTGCCCATATAACATGGAGCTAACTGGAGGGAAATCTACCTCCCTTGATTACATTGTTTTGCCACTTTTTACTAAACACTGCTTCCTCGTAGCTTCATTCTCTAATTTTTCCCATGTAGGAAAGAAGAGAAAGCAAGGAACCAATTGCAGCATCTCCCTCCAAACGACTCTCTGGGGACGCAGAGTCTCTGTGCCCCTCCCCCACTTGCCACTAATTGGCACATAAAGCCCAGCATTTTTGTCCCTGGTTGCTCCCAGGTCTGCTAGCACTTACACTGAACACCTGGATTGCTTCCCCCTCTATCCTGGGAAGGTCTTTGTTCTCACACAGCTTTTCAAAGCCCTGCCCATTGTCTGTCCTTAGAGTAAACAGAAGAGATCAGGCAGGAGCATCCGCCTTCCTGTCCACCTGCAGACCTGGCCAACTCATTCCTGCCTCCTCTCCTCACACTCAAACACAAACACGGGGCCAGGGATTGCCGTTCCCATCCTCCCAGCCCACGAGCATCCATCTTAACTCTGCATGTTGTTCCCGACAATTAAGCCAACAACTGCTGGACCTGCCTCTGAACACACCTGCCCCACTGCAGGCACTCAGTACATGGGTCTATAAAACTGACATGCAGTTCCTGTCACTGAGGTCTTCTTCACTAGTGTTTGCTGCTTGGATTTTGTACACATAGCAAGTTTAAATGTATCTTGATTTTATTTATATATATTTATAAAGTCCACTTAATTTTTAGACATCCTATAAAAATGCTTTCAATATAGAAGACACTAATTCAAGCCAGGCACAGTGGTGCACATCTGTAATCCCAGCAGCTCAGGAGGCTAAGGCAAGAGGATCATGAGTTCAAAGCCAGCCTCAGCAAAAACAAAGTGCTAAGCAACTCAGTGAGACCCTGTCTCTAAATAAAATACAAAATAGGGCTGGGGATGTGGTTCAGTGGGCGAGTGCCCCTGAGTTCAATCCCTACTACAAAAAAAAAAAAAAAAAGAAAAAGAAAAGAAAAAAAAGAAAAAGAAAAAATAGAAGACACTAACTCATCAGACAGAGGAGGATGAAACATGGGTAAAATAAAGTTAAATATCGTATAATTCATGTGAATATAAGATATCTTATTTTTAGTTGTAACTAAAAATAAAAATTCTGGTTTCCTAACAAGTGGTGAAGGCCAGCTTTTCTAGGAAGGCTATTAAATGAACTGTAATTATTTATGATCTGTGCAGTGAACAAAACAATAAAACAAATAACAAGGAGCACAAATAAAACTCTTAAATACAACAGAATGGAGAGGGCTATTTATAACTTAACACTCCTAGAAGGAAAGTGTCTGGAAGTTTTCAGGACCATATATGACATACTGAAGAAAGTTGAAAAACTAACCACAGAATTTTATCAGATCCCAGGGATGAGAGGGCATCATGAGGACTTCATGTTTTCACATTCTTGTCCGAAAGTAAAAATGATTCTCACATTCAAAGGGAATAATCTAAAACACCAGAGCAGACTTCCTCCCTCCTCAGTGGAGTCCCTGTCACACAGATTTATGTCCCAGACAAGTTATACTGAGCCTAAGTTTCCGCCCTTGAAATACAGAAGAGGGTTCTGGACTATTCTACCTAGTGTGAAAACTGCCACTTTCCCCAGCCACTCCCCCTTACACTCTTAGGGTGACTCTAAAGATGAGGAAGAGATGCTGTGCACAGGGTGGTGCATACCTTCCGGGACGTGAGGAACAAATGGCTCAGAACTCAGATCTACAAGGGCAGGATGTCTTTCCTTTCCAGAGGGCAACCATGGGCTTCGAAGCTACCCATCAGGAGGAGATGGAAAGCAAGTCAGTTGAAACACTTTCTGGAAAATTAACCCTGGCACTTTAATATCCCAGCGTCCATTAAAACCTTTCATACATTGGGGCCGTAGCACAGAACTGCCCTTGGATGAGCCCCAGCTGTGGGAGGTGAGTACCAGAAGCCACAGCAGAGGACACCAGGGAAGAGCTCTAGGATTGACACAGTCCTCTTTTCGGTTCCCCAGGTGCATCTGCCACCCTTCTCTGCACCTCTGGAGCCAGTTCTCTTAAGCTTCAGATCATCCATGTCCCCATCGGCTACCCAGTCAGCATTTTTCCACTCACCTCCTAGGACAAGGTCTATCAGGACCCCTGCTAGGGGCTGGCAGTATGGAGGGGACATTTACACACCTCCAAGAGTTCACAGCCTCCTGGAAGCAGGGAGTGAGATGTTCAGGGACAGGAAAGTAAAAGGTACCATGAGAATGGCAGCGAGAGTCTCCAGGTCAGCGTGGCAGGAAGGCAGAAGCCATGACAGCCTTCCCTCCTAGAGGAACCTTTCAGCTACCTCCAGAGGAAGGACTAGTTCTCTGGGATGGGCAGTGAAGTCCAAGGCCGGCCAGTCAGAGACAATCATGGGGTAAATGGGTAGAGTGCACTTATTAAAGCGCTTAAGCTTTATAGGGGGAAAGCTCTGTGACCTGGGATACCACGTCTTCACCTTCTGAAACCTCGTTGAATGGAGGCCTCACCATCTCCTTGAGGGGTTGTTGTGAAGATTAGAAGTGTGTAAAGATTGAGCAGGGCCTTAGCAAAAGGTAGTTACCTGATTATGCTCAGGAAAGTGAAAATAGTTCTGTGAGGTTGGAGTGCAGAGTGGGCTTGGGGAGCAGGGAGGCCAGGGCAAGACCACGCCACAGCCTGTTGGCCAGCTGTGTGGATTAGGGCCTTACATTCAGGAGAAACTTGATCCATTTGTTTTTGTTGTTGCTTTGTTTTTGTTTTTGTTTGGCGGTGCTGGGGATTGAACTCAGAGCCTCATACAAGTGCTTTTACCACTGAGCCACATCCCCCCCCCCACACACACACCCCTTGTTGTTTTGGTTTTCTGCTACCAGGGATTGAACCCAGGGACGCTTAACCACTGAGCCACATCCCAGACCCCTTTTTATATTTTATTTAGAGACAGGGGTTGCATAAATTGTTTAGGGCATCACTAAGGCTGAGGCTGGCTTTGAGCTTGCAATCCTCCTGCCTCAGTCTCCCAAGCCACTAGGATTATAGGCTTTTGCCACTGCCTCCAACAAAACTTGATCCACTTGATTTTAGAAAAATCACTCAGTCTGAAGTTAAGTTGAAACACCCATAGGGACCCTTTCCCTGATGGCCTCTCAAAAGAGCCCACATTGCATAGTACTCACCATTTTGGATTCTAGAGCCAAACCACCTGATTTTGAATCTCAGCTCACCTCTCACAGGCAGTAAGACCTTGGGCAGGTTAGTTCATTTATAGAAATATGCCGAGAACCAACCTAAGTAATCTAAGTATGTTAGTCAACCTTTTCATTGCTGTGACTCCAATAACTGACAAGAACAACTTAAGAGGAGGAAAAGTTTATTTTGGCTCATGGTTTCAGAGATTCAGTTCTTGTTGGCCAAATCCATTGCTCTAGGTCCAAGGTCAGGCAGTGCATCATGGCAGAAGAGCATAGAGGAGGAAAACTATTCAGCCCAGGCAGACAAGAAGCAGAGAGTGCAGGAAGAGCCAGGGACAAAATATGTAATCCCAAGGTACGCACCCAGTGACACCGCCAACTCTAGCCTTATGCTCTACCGCATACAGATGCCACCCAGTTTGTCCATTCAAATTATCATATACCAAAAATGAATTGGCTGAGAAAGAAATCAGGAAAACAATTCCATTCCCAATAGCCTAAACAAACAAAAAAACAAGGAATAAATCTAACCAAGGAGGTAAAATGTCTCTACAACAAAAAACCATAGAATATTGGAAAAAGAAATTAAAGAAGACCTCAAAAGATGGAAAGACCTCCCATGCTCATGGATAGGCAGAATATTGTTAAAATGGCCATACTACCAAAAGCAATATACAGATTCAATGCAATCCCCATCCAAATACCAATGACATTCTTTACAGAACTAGAAAAAAACAGTCCTAAATGTCACTTGGAAGACTAAGAGATCCTGAATATCCAAAGCAATTCTAAGCAAAAAAAAAAAAAAAAAAAAAAAAAGGAATGCTGGAGGCAATATCTGACTTCAAATTAAGCTATAGTTAAAAAAAAAAAAAAAAAAAACGCTGCCTGTTGGGCTGGGATGTAGCTCAGTGGCAAAGTGCTTGCCTCACATCTGTGAAGCCCTGGGTTCAACCCCCAGTTCCAAAAGGGGGAGAAAAAAAAAAGACCCGAGCCGAAAAAGAAAAAAAAATTGCATGGTACTGGCATAAAAACAGATGCATAGACCAATGGTACAGACTAGAAGACACAAACCCACACATTTACGGTCATCTGATTCTTGACAAAGGGGCCAAAAACATACATTGGAGAAAAGACAACCTTTTTAACAAATGGTGCTGGGAAAAATGGTTAATGAAACTCGATCCTTATCTCTCAGCCTGCACAAAAATCAACTAAAAATGGATCAAAGACCTAGAAATTAGACCAAAAATTATACAACTCTGAGAAGAAAACATAGGGTCAATACTCCAGCATATAGACGCAGTAAACAACTTTCTCAATAGGACCCTAAAGCTCAGGAATAATGCTGAGAATTAATAAATGGGATGGCATCAAATTAAAAAGCTTCTGCATAGCTGAGGAAACAATTAGGAATGTGAAGAGATAGCCCACAGAATGGGAGAGAAATCTTTGCTTGCTATTCCTCTGACAAAGGATTAATATCTAGAATATATACAGAACTCAAAAATTTTTATGCCAAAATGCCAAATAATCCAATTAATAAATGGGCAAATGAATTAAACAGACATTTATCAAAAGAAGAAATGCAAATAGAAAATGTTCAACATCATCAACAATCAAACTATTCTGAGATTTCATCTCACAACAGTCAGAATGGCAGCCATCAAGAATACAAATAATAATAAGTGCTGGAGGGCTGGAGATGTGACATGCTCAATAGGTAGCTCGCTCGCCTGGCATGCGTGAGGCCCGGGTTCGATCCTCAGCACCACATACAAACAAAGATGTTGTGTCCGCCAAAACTAAAAAATAAATATTAAAAAACTTCTCTCTCTCTCTCTCTCTCAAAAAAAAAAAATAAGTGCTGGAGAGGATGTGGAGAAAAAGTAACTTTTACACTGTTAGTGGGAATTGTAAATTAGTACAACCACTATGGAAATCAGTATGGAGGTTCCTTAGAAGATTAGGCATGGAACCACCACAGGATCCAGCTATACCAATCTTTGGTATTTATCCTGAAGAATTAGTCATCTTACTGCAGTGACACATGCATACCCATGTTTATAGCAGCACAATGCACAATAGCCAAACCATGAAACCAGACTAGGTGTCCCTCAATGGATGAATGGATAAAGAAAATGTGTTATACATACACAATGGAGTTTTATTCAGCCATAAAGAAGAATGAAATTATGTCATTTGCAGGAAAATGGATGGAATTTGGGACCATTATCTTAAGCAAAATAAGCCAACTCAAAAGGTTAAGGGTCATACTTTTTTCTCTCATATGCAGAAGCTAGAGAGAAAAAAATGAAAGGAAAGGTGGGGGCAGATCTCATGAAAATCAAAGGGAGATCAGTAGAGAAAAGGAACCATGGGGTGAGTGGGGAAAGAGCTGGGGAGTGATATTGGCCAAATTATATTGCTAAATTATGTGCATGGATTATGAATATGTAACAACAAATCCTGTCATTATGTACAACTATAATATAATAATAAAAACTGTGTGTGTGTGTGTGGGGGGGAAACAAACTATTCATCAAAGCCAGATGTGATGGCACACACCTATAATCCCAGTGACTTGGGGGGCTAAGTCAAGAGAATGGCAAGTTTGAGGCCAGCCTTATCAACTTTGTGAGACCCTGTCTCTAAAGAAATAAATAAATGATTCAGAATGTAGTTCAGTGGTAAAATGCCCCAATCCAACCCCCAGTATCAATAAAATAAAAATTCAAATTATTCATTAAATGAATGCCTAATTTGATTACAGCTCTCATAACGTAATCATTTCATCTCCGAACATTCTACATTAACGGGAATTTGGGGGGATACCTCATAATCAAACGATAACTCTTAAGTATCCAACATGGCGGTAGATGCTGAGCAAGAGCTGAATGAATGTTGGGCATTACGGTAACTTATTCCTTAGCTCCAGAAGGCCAGAAAGTGCAGATTTCCCACATCATTTATCTCGGAGAGGCTGAGTGACTTTCCCAAGGAAACCCAGCGAGTCTAGAAATCTGCTTACCACCTCATTCTCAGTGGCCTGGCTGGGGGAAGGTTTGAAGACCGTTGAATGCCCTGAGCTAGACCCCCCACCACAGGACATGGCATCAGGTATGTCCTCCTTTCTGCATGAATGATTGCCCTGTGTGTGCAGCTAAGACCCACCAGCAGGGCAGTCTGTGGGCTTGGCTACCTGGGTTCAGAGCACTGAGGAAGTGCTTCTCCTGGGTAAGTGTCTGCCACAAGAGCAGCTTGCCTCAGGCCTGAGGTTCTCTTCTTCCAGTCAGGCCAGTCACCTTGAGACTTTCCACTTTTACTTATGCAATTCCATCTCTAAAGGTCTGAGCTTTCTGGGACTGACTTGCTCTTTTTGCCAGGAACAATGAATATGCCTGGCCTCAGTCCCAATTGAGGTGACTTTGCTCACAGTGGCTGGAGGCTGAGCGCTGTGGTGGAGCTGCCACCCACCTGCCAGCAAGTTCCTGAGGGCAAGGTCCCAGCATAGACCTGCACACCTATCTCCTGCGTGTAGCGGGCACCGGGACCTTAAAGAGGCTGCTGGAATGCTTTTCCAACGTGGCTCAATTACCCGTTTAGGAAAAAAGAATGTTCACTGGGTTCTCTGAAATGAGGCTTTCATAAGCCTCACCAAACCAGGGGTAGAACAAGAAACTCACAGCCTATGGGGAGTTAGTAGCTGTGTTGGGGAGTGTTTAGGAATGGCTTATTGCTTTGGGAAGCCACATGTCACAGAGTCGAGGATCAGGGGTACTCAGAGGGTTTTCATTTTGCTTTTGAGGTTCAGACTCTGGGTTCAAATTCTAGTTCCTCTATGTACCAGCTAGATGGCCTTTTACTTCTCTGAATTCAAGTTTCTTATCTGTAAAGTGGGCCTGATAGTACAGACCCCGCTGGGATAAGGTAAAGATTGAGCCTGCATTAGGCATTGTGCTAGTTTTACCATTTTTCTTCGTGATGGGTGTCATTTGAAATGCCTCTTCCTCACCTTTCCCTAAACATACACTTTGTTCTGGTCATTCCCTAAAGATACTGAACACAGACTTCCAGGACCATTTCATTTGGTTCTTCTCCACTCACATATCCAAAAATTTGTTCCCAGTCTCAATACCCAAAGGTCCTCCTGGGCCAAAGCCTGTCCATCTCAGAGAACACCTTTACTGGAACAATTTGCCATCAGTGCCTCTGGCTGATCTTAGGTACCACTTAAGGGAGTGGCAATCAAGCCAAACATTTAGGGAGAGGGATCTCATAGCCAGTCTTATTTTTCTTCTCTAGTTCTACTAAAATTATGTATTCCCAGGAGAACAAGAAACTAGAATGATTTGTTTTCTTAGTTCCCTCCTGCCCTCAACTTTGAGTTCATTTGAACACAGGGCTCATGTTCCTTAAGGTCATGAATCTATAAAACCTAGAGCAAGGCTACGAATATAGGAGATAGGTGCTCAATGTGCTGGGCAATTCATTGAGATCATCACTAGCTTAGGGCTTGCCTCCTATCAATCAACTGAGAGAACAAGGGTTCAGAGCTTCGGTTTTAGATCAATAACCAATCTTCTCCCAAACAGCAAGCAAGTTAGATTTAGATGATGAACTGAAAGACTACACATTGCAGAAGACAGATCCTTACCTCTGGCTTAGGGTTGGTTATGTAGACGTAAACGAATGCAGAGTGACCTTGGGTACCTAAGTGTTTCTCTCTACAAGGCCTAGCTCAGGTCTGGGAAATAGGATGGGAGAGCAGTTTAATCTTGGTCCTCTGCTGCCCTCTTCTGTTGTTTATTAGAAGTTCCTGGTGGCTTCTGCTTCAGTCTGAAAAACACCACTCCTCTTCTAATACCCCTTCTCCCCACACCCTCATGGTTTCAGTGCATGAGGTCAATATTAGAAGCAAGAAAGCTGTGATTGCCACAGTTTCTAGTTCAGACTAGAAAATAGACTATGGTCTTTCTGGGCAAAAAGCATTTCTTCCCTTCCGAACCCTGGACTTCCCTCCACTGAGGATCTGGCAGACATGGAACAAGTACATGCATGCTCCTAAACTCTAAAGCTAATACTTAAGGGCACAATTATGCATAAAAATTCCATCCTTACCTACAGGGAAATATTACCTTGTTTCGAGGATTAAATATACATAAAGTCCTAGGAATAGTATCTGAGGCAGGAGGATCACAAGTTCAAAGTCCGTCTCAGCAACTTTAGTGAGGTTCTGTCTCAAAGTAAAAAGGGCTGAGGTTGTTGCTCAGTGATTAAGCCCCCATGGGTTCAATTCCTGGTACCAAAAGCAAAACAGGCTAACAAAAAAAAGAGGGACTCTACCTTATATTTCTCTATGGAAACATTTTTATATTTTTTTGTTGATGGACCTTTATTTTATTCATTTAATTATATGTGGTGCTGTGATTTGAACCCAGTGCCTCACACATCCTAGACAAGAGCTCTACACTGAGCCACAACCCGAGCCCTATAGAAATGTTTTAAGAACAACTCAGTGATGTGGCAGAGGTCATGGTACAGTGGGAAAGCATGAAGGAAAAACGTTTAAAACAACATGAGTGGGCTGAGGATATAGCTCAGTTGGTAGAGTGCTTGCCTCCCATGCACAAGGCCCTGGGTTCAATCCCCAGCGTTACACACACACACACACACACACACACACACACACACACACACAGCTTGGGGACTGGCTCACCTCCTGGGTACAAGCCTTATACAAGTTCTATCTATATCCCAACTCAAGTCACACATCCTCCATGGTTGCTTTTTCAGTACTCATCCTGCAGGCTATCTAGCAAAGAGAACAATGATCACTTCCTATCTGCTTCCCTAGGACCCAGCCATTCTGGACTCATAGAAGATTCTCAGGAATAAGTGCACACTGTCCTTGACCTTTCTCCAATGAAGGTAGCTCTGGGAAAGAAATGAGTATTGAGATTTTCAAGTCAGCTCACCCCCACCCTCTAACCAGAGCCAGCATTTTTCTGTGGTCATCACTTACACTGTAAAGCCTGCATCAAGAGAGCCTCTATCAGCAGGCTGTTGTAGCAAATGCCAGTAATCCCAGAGGCTCAGGAAACTGAGGCAGGAGGATCACAAGTTCAAAGCCCATCTCTGCAACTTAGTGAGGTTCTGTCTCAAAGTAAAAAGGGCTGAGATTGTGGCTCAGTGATTAAGTCCCCATGGGTTCAATTCCTGGTATCAAAAGCAAAACAGGCTAACAAAAAAAGAGGGCCTTGAATTGAAAAACAAACCTATCCAAAGACACTTTGGCCCTGCATGGTGGGGCCTATAACCCCACAGACTTGGAGGCTGAGGTAGGTGAATCATATGATCAAGCCAAGCCTCAGCAATTTAGTGAAAATGTATCTCAAAAGGGCCCCATGGCTCAATCCCCAACACACACCCCACCCCAAAAAAGAGACTGATTTGGGAGGAAAGCAATGTATAGAGACCCAATGGCTTTCTCTGCTAAGATAGGGCTGGAGCCCAGCTGGGCCTAGTGACACACAACTATAATCCCAGCTACTCAGGAGGCAGGACAATCACAAAATGGAGATCAGCCTAAGCAATTCAGCATGACTATTTCAAAATAAAAATTTGAACTTTTTAAAAAGGGTTTGGAGGTAGCTCAGTGGTGTATTGCTGAAAAATCAAAAAACTAAAAATGGTTAGAGCCTTAAAAGCCCTAATAATCATATTGAAGTTTGCCTAAACTCACTCTAGTTTACCTCCTTCTGGCCAACCTGAACAGGACCAACATACATGGACAAGGCCAGAGGATCCATGGTGCCATCTGGTGGCCACGCCAGGAGTGGCAGCTCCTTAAGTCTAGCAGTGGCTCAAAGAGGGTGTGCTCAATCAGTGGAAAATCATCACTGAGCTGGGAGCTTGGACACCCAGGCACATCACCTCCAAATCCTCCTCTGATTTGCTTTCTGGACAGCGCTTTCCCTATAGTCTATAAGTCCTATAGGATCCTGGAGGAGCTTCTTTGAGCAATGGGTGGTGTGGAGGTGGGGGATAGAAATGAAGAGAGCAAGGAAATGAACAAAGTCCAGGAATTTGTGCCCAGGGTCTGCTTTCCCTTGTGAAACTGCCTGAGGACACCAGCAATATCTGGTGGGGTTAGTTATGAAACACCCATTACTGACTACGTGTTCTCAGTCTCAGTAGGGAAAAGGAAGTAGGGTATTGGGCCTATGGAGGTGGGTGGTGGGTAGTGTCGTTCTAGTGTTAAATGCTAAATGTGGCTGCTAGTTTTCAGACATCTCTAAAACCCAAAAGCACCTCCCAACCAGGGCCACAACTAAGAATCCGGTGATTGGAGGTTAAATCCTGAGTCACATCTGTCCACTCTATTCCCTTCAGGCTGGGAGAAAGGGGAAGGTGGAAGACTGAGAAAGGAAGCAAGATCACCCACCTGAATGCCCATATTCTTGGTTCTCTGAAACCTGTAGAAAGTTGTGGAAAGGAACCTGCAAATCAGAGCAACAGGCTCTGCCCTTAGAATAGGGTGCCTAGATCAGTCTCATTTCATTCCCAAAGTTCATATCTCCTAGAACTGTCTTGGCAAGTTAGTCTTTCAGTTTTCACACCTGTGAAATAGGGAAATCGGGCTCTTTGCTACATACACCCTGAAAGGTGATCCTCAGGAACAGTAGACTAGCTTTGAAGAACACAATTCCAAGCAGACTAACTACCAGTGCATCACAGCTGCTGTAGAGGATTTGCCTCATCTGTAATGGCAGCTGTCTCCTGGGAGCTTAGAACAGTTTTTACAATCACTGAACTACATGATTTAAAATTTATAAATTGACCCCAATCCTATTTCTACATTCCTTCTCTAACATGTGCATTCAGTCTTGGCCTGCTGAGCATTTAAGTCTGCTCAGGTCCTCACCCACAAACTAGAATTGTTAGTTAAATGAGTATTTTTTCATCCTTTATTTTTGCAGTACTGGGGATTGAACCAGGGAGGGGTGCTATATTATCTAAATATATCAACCAGTCCTTTTTAGACTTTGAGACAGGGTATTGAAGGTGTTACCAAGTTGCAAAGGCTAGCCTCAAACTTGCAATCCTTTTGCCTCAGCCTCCTGAATCCTTGGGGCAGAGAACAGCAGCTTCTAGCCAAGAAAGTTTGCCAGGAGCCAAAATTTTTGATGTATCCTAAATACAGCAAATAATGTTTCCTCGGAACGGCTTTTTTTTGGGGGGTGGTGGTGGTGCTGGGATTGACTCAGGACCTCCTGCATGTTGGGCAAGTGCTCCACCACTGAACCGTATCCCCAGACCCAGAAGGGCAATTTTTTTTTTTTTAAATGTCTGTTCCTCCTGAAGGGAAAGCAGAAAGAACAGTCCTTTGGCCTCCACTCACCTGAAACAGATCAAATGATCTCACCATTCCAATTCCACTTTGGTAAGTAGTAGGTTATCCTGAAAATTAAAAACACAAACTCACCGGATCACAGCCCTTCACCTTATGTAATTAACCCAAAACCAAGACAGGGAGCTGGATTATCCATTCTGCTGTTGGCTGAATATATATTCCACTTATACTAAGGAAAATGTACAGGTGCGTTCCAATGTCAGCAGTATTTAAACATGAAAATTTGTTTACATAAATTTCAAAGTGAAATATACTTTACAAATTGTTTATGCCTTAAAAAATAGATTTACAATAGTATTGCTTTATACAATTTTTTGTTTAGGCAACTTTCAATAACATTTCCAGTACAAGTTACACATGAAACCTTTCAGAGAATGTGAAGAGGCTTAAAAAGCCACGAGCAGAGGACTGGGAACAGAGAGTCACCAGAGATGAAGCCATCGCTCTGGTGTTTCTTAGACACTAGTTGAGGAAGGACCCCGGTCCTTAAAGGATTCGACACTGAGATCTTCACTGCTTTCCTCAGATCTTCTTCCCAACAGGCAGCATTTCCTCAGGAGGGAATTCAGTTTTACACAGCATCACAGCAGGGAAAAGCCAACGTAATATAGGCTGACCTCTAGCACATGTAAGTAAGCCTGTTACTGAATGACCAGCTCTGGTTCAATGCCTGGCAAACAGGCAGACTCAAAATACTCAGTAATTCCATTTCCTATTACAGGAATATAGCACCTGTGATCCATTCCAGACTGAGTTGAAACCTAGGTAGGTTGGACCCACAAAGACACCCGTGGGCACTAAACACCAATCAAGGCTTATTTCAAGCTAGAAGCAGGTCTTAATGGACTGCCAAATATCAGTGTGTGTGTGTGTGGGGGGGGGAACCACGGGGGTGGAGGGCAAGAGGTGGGGGCAGAGATCCACTACAAAATGGTAAATAGATGCCAAGCTTTAGCCCCTTTCAAGTTGGCATCTGCTTTCTCAAGTTTATCTTCCACTGATACCCAAAAGATTGTGTTGCTTTTTATGGTGGGTATAATGGCAAATCAGGTGCATCTCATTACTGAAGATTCAAAGCCTCAAGACCTTCACATCTTATTTTCTTAAGCTCTGCATGGCAGAATGAAGCAGGGTAACAAGTCTGTACCCACCTCCACTGCCAAAAGTGGCACCTCTGCTTTAGGTTTCTTGAGATAGAAAAGTGAATCCTACCTCTTAGAGGGCTGCAAGGAAGTTGGTGATAAAGATGTTAACCTCTCTTACAGCTAGTCCAAATGACACAGTCTTTTATTTTTCCCCCAGGCTGGAGGCTTGTATAAGAAAGCCATTTATTTTATATAAGAAATCCCTTAAGTGGGGCACAGTGGCACATGACTTTTTCCCCAGCTACTTGGGAGGTTGAGACAGGAGGATTGCAAGTTTGAGGCCAGCCTCAGCAAGTAAAAAAAAAAAAAAAAAAAGTGGCTGGGATGTGGCTCAGTGGTTTAAGTGTTCCTGGGTTCAATACCTAGTACCAAAAGTGGATTGGGGCAGGGGGGCGGGGGGGTCTGGGGATGTAAGCTCAGTGGCAGATCACCCCTGGATTCAATCCACAGTACTGCAAAAAATAAATAGAAATAAAAAAGGCTAGGGACAGAGTTCAGTGGCATAACACCCCTGGGTTTAATCCCTGCTATCAGTCAGGGTAGGGAAAAGAAAAAATGGAGAAATCCCAGAGTCTGATCTGGAAGAAAAAGCACCCACTACATCATGGGAAAAGTGACAGCACTCCTCATCTACCCTTTGCTGGCGAAGTCCCCAGACTTGCTCTTCACCAATGAGTTCCTCCTGGCTCAGGCTCTACCTCCCTCAACCCTTCTCTCTGAGCTCAGGGGGCTGCAGAACTACTGAGATGGAAACTCAAGTGTCAGTTGGTGTGTTAGCTTCCTCATATTTCCCGTAAGGTCAGAGGTTTCTCTGGAGTCCAGGCCAGTTTTTAGATAACAAAAATTAGTCTGTGGTCACATTGGGTACGCAATGGAAGCAAAAACGTGTTCTGTTCATTTGCAGTGTTTGATAGTGTGCAAGACAGCAGAACTGGAAGAAAAAGCCAGGCATTGTCATTTACTAGCAGTGTAACTGTAGGCAACCAATGCTGTCTATATCTTTAGCTTCAGCATTATTTAAAAAAAAAAATGATCAGTGGTTTCCACCTGGGGGAGGGGTGGCTCAAATACACACCTGCCTATCTTATCCCCTCAGAGATGAAGATACTACCTCACCAAAGAGGCTATTGTTGGGGATTGTGCACAACTTACAGATGAAGAAAGACTAGTGGGGTTGGATGGTGGGGAGGGGTGGGGGTGGCTTGTACAACATGGGTGAGAGCTCTCTAAAGGCAAAGGCTTTATTTTAGCAGCAGTCTTCTTTGCCCCTTGCAACGCTGGGGGTGGGACCCAGGGTCCTGTGCACAAGCTACTCCCAAGCCCAAGAAATGTCCTCTTTCAAGCTTGCTTTCTCGATGGAAGGTGAGGACTGGGTCAGCTGGTATCTTGTTCCAACACCAGGGGTGGGGTGAGTTGGGGTTAAGAATTTGGATACTAAAAAGGCCAAACCACTGTTATTCCAGATTGTGCACTGGAAGCTATGCATTTCTTTTGGCCCCATAACCCCCATGAGACAAGGAGAGACATCACAACAACTGCAGGAAAACTGACTAGAAGTCATTCTTAAAGAGATTTAATTATTTGAATTGCATAAAAGGGGGTAGTACATTTAAATCTCTGCTACATCACAAACTGCTTTTTGTTGTTTTATTTTATTAAAGACCCACTAGAGTTTTACCGTCTGCAGGTTTATGGCTATAGAATATGGGAGAAAGAGGAGAGGAAGAGCGAGCAACAGTTTCTTCTGTTGACCAGGATCAGGATGCCCTCTCCACTGCAGAGGAGAGCTCTTTCAAAAGAAAAGGAGGGAAACAGCTGTGGCAGTCCACACCCCATAACCATCCAGCTCCAGATCCAGAGTTAGAAAGGGACAGGAAGGAAACCAGGAAGGCGGAGCCTGGGAGTGTTCTCAAGTTTCCCTTCTGCCCTCACACTAAACCCAACCCTCTATGAGGATGAAACTTCCTTAGATTTCCTTCCAATATCTTAACCCTAAATCAAGTTTCCCTGTCAACTGAGATATAATAAAGGTGTCATTTCCACAAGGAGGACTGACTTGAGGATTGACTCACCAACATTCTGAAGCGTTTATTAAAATAGAGCATGGCTTTAAAGACAGGTTCTAGTCTTCGAAGACTGAGGGGTTCTTTTAGTGGGGCCTGGAGGCATATGACCCACCAAAAAGAGCAGGATGCAAAAGAAGAAACCCCCAATTGTTCACAGGCATACACTCACTGCCACCACAGCCTGGCTGGGCAGAAGTCAAGGCAAGCAACCCCTTCTGGTTCTGCAAGCCCACAAGGCAGAGGGGCAAAGGAAGCTGTTCTAATGGCTCTAAATAACCAGCATATAGTGTAGTATTAGGACCAAGGATTTATTCCACAATATAAACTGCAACATTTGATACAAGCTACCAAAAAATAGGGGAGGGAGGAAGGGGCAGGGAGAAAGCCAAAATACAGCTGTGGCAATTACTTACAGAGCAGTCTCTTTTCTACATCACTAGTTCATCAGTGACACTAGAAACTAGACATTTGCGTTCTGTACATCAACCAAATGCTAAAGCACCAACACACTGTTCAGGAGTTTGTTTTGTTTTGTTTTAATTCCAGCCACTGAAACCAACATAGAAGTTATTGCTCAGATAAATAAACCTAGTCTACCAGAAAAAAGAAAAGTGGATAAAGAAAGGAAGAAACAAACAAAAATCCCAAAAGTGGAAAAACTTAAAATTCCCAATGTGGTAACAGAGTAAACAAGAGAAGGATTCCTCAAATGAGGATTTACTGGAATTTCTGGTGCCCCTCTGGGCACTGAAACAGAGTTGGGTCTTAATCCGGTAAATCCCAGACAGAGGTACAATTTCAATGCTGTACATGAAAAGGTGCAAGCTTCAATGCCTTCCAAATTGGTGGAAACCCCTGCAAAAAACAGTCAGCGTTTCAAACCTCAACAACCACAAACAGCTCTTAAGGAAAAAAATACAAAAAGTGTCAAAAATTTTTTTAGTTGTTTTTTCTTTTTTTCAAAGAGTTCTGGAAAAATGATCCCATGAGGAATAGAAATAGCACCGTGTACAGACTGGCTTGAAAACCAGTCCTGTAGCTTTGCTGAGATTTGAGGAAATCTTCTTGGTTGGAGTCCTGAATTACATTAAGTGGGGGTGTTTGTTTTGTTTTTACTTTCGGCTTGGTGCGTCCTTCCCAGTACAGCGCACACAGATGTAGTCTTCTTTCTCTGCCATCTCTGGAGAAACACCAACACAGACCTGATGAAACCACTGATTGCAGCTGCCATCACACTGGACCCAGTCCACCTGGTTACAAAGAGCAGGAAGATGGGGTGTTCAGAGGAAAGAATGCCATTCAAAATTGGGTAGGCCAGCCTCAAGATATTCAGGCCGTTTGCCATTAACAGCCACCGTCCCACCACTGGGACCAAACGAGTGTAGCTGGCCCACCAGCCAA
Organism: Urocitellus parryii; assembly: GCF_045843805.1. Classification (NCBI taxonomy): domain Eukaryota; kingdom Metazoa; phylum Chordata; class Mammalia; order Rodentia; family Sciuridae; genus Urocitellus; species Urocitellus parryii. The sequence continues at coordinate 115,321,997 of NC_135539.1, read as the reverse complement.
AGCAACCGAGTCAAAGTCATCTTCAAGTCGTGACTGCTTTGGGGTTAAGACAGTGCTGCCCTGTGACAGTAAGCAAAAGGGCATTACGTCAGCATCCCTCCCACCTTCTTAGCGCCGGGACGGTGAAAGCTGGAGGAGCAAGAAAAGGAAAAAGGGAAGAACGAGAGTTTCTTCAAGAGAAGGGAGGAGAACCAGGAACGATGGTAAGAGCAGAAATATCAGTGGGGGGAGGACTGAGCAATCCATTCAGATCAGCTCAAAGCAGATAAGCAGAAGAGAAAGCCCCAGCGAGATGAGGTCTAGCTTACAGGGTTTCTGAGTTAAGGGAAAGCACGTCCTCTACGGCCCAAACCTCACTGACCTCATCTCCTTCTGGCTGCAGGCAGCTCGCAGCTGGACAGATGGCATCTTCATCCTCAGAGTCTTCCTGTTCCGAATAGGACGTGTCTGAGGGCAGGGAATGAGTTTCAGCAGAACGAACTAACTCATAGCTACGCTCTCTCTCTAACTTGAAATTGTTCATGTCCTTAGGGTGGCTCAGTTTGATTTTCTTCTTTTTGGGTGTCCTCATTTTTTTAACTCGATCCCACCGTTCACTGGAGAGGCCTTCTCTCTCCAGGCGTCTCTTCAGTTTTCTCTCAAGATTGTTGATTCCATCTCTCTTTCCTCGACAGCAATCATTCTGGGTGGAAGATGAGCAAATTCAATTTTAGCCTACAGTTTCCCTACTACTAAAATTAGTGAAGCTAAAGGAAATGGGCGAATGAGCCTTGCATGGTGGTACACACCTGTATCCCAGCTACTTAGGAGGCTGAGGCAGAAGGAACACAAGTTCAATACCAGTCTGGACAACTTAGTAAGTCTTTGTCTCAAAATAAAAAGGGGTGCAGATGTAGCTCTGCAGTTGAGCACCTGCCTGACATGTGCAAGGCCCCAGATTCAATCCCCAGGACCACAGAAAGGGAAAATAGGTGAATAAGAAACCAAATTATTCCCCTGGTGAATATCCTGCATCCTAAACATCACCGCCACCTCCCCCTCCAATCCTATGGACAACAATTTGACTTTAACTTCCTTCCCTCCTCTCTGTTAGTGCTACAAAGAACACTAGGAAAAAATAAATAAATAAAAAACGATTTGCCTTAAATTACTCAACCAGCACCAGGAGATGCAAGATCCTTCCAAAGATTCTTTTCATCAAGTCAGGGAGTGACTGGCCACTTACATAGTTTCTATCTGGGTGTTTATGTCTACTCTTTGATCTGCTGGCTCCTAAGGAACCAAGCTATTAGTTCCTTCTTTAAAACCATACACACTTACCCTTCATAGGAACATTATCTGAACACAATCAATAATGGTGCTAGGGGCTGGGATTGTGGCTCAGTGATAGAGCACTTGTCTAGCATCTGTGAGGCACTGGGTTTCTCAGCACCACATATAAAAAAATAAAATAAAGGTCCGCCAACAACTAATAAAAGTATTAAACAATAATAATGGTGCTATATTATTTGCTATCATAATGAAAAATAAATCCTAAATGCTAGTATTAGTCCTTGTATTATCTTTCATGAGATTCTTCCCTAATATGGCTTCAGTCTTCCTGGTAAGTTTCTATTCTGACTATTTTCAAGGGCCTGAAGTGCCAGGTCAGTTAGTTCACTAGAAGGAAGCAGAAATAGTACCCTTAACTAGGCAAAGAAATAGGACAGTGTAGAGAATCCTTCAAGTAAGCCAGCATTCAAGATGAGCATCCTCAATCTTCACACCAGCTGCCTTGTTCAGGGAGTAGCAAAAGCATTTGTTCAATGTTGACTCTGGAAGTATCTTTGATTTTTGAAATTGTTATAATTAAAAGCCCTCTCAGTTATAATTATATTTTCACCTCTTAGTATTTCTGTGAAAGTCAAAAACAACACTAACTCTCATGGTAACTATTATCACATGGTAATGATGAAACATAGGGGCTGGGGATGTGGCTCAAGCGGTAGCGCGATCGCCTGGCATGTGTGCGGCCCGGGTTCGATCCTCAGTACCACATACCAAAGATGTTGTGTCCGCCGAGAACTAAAAAATAAATATTAAAAATTCTCTCTCTCTCCCCTCTCTCACTCTCTCTTAAAAAAAAAAAAAATGATGAAACATACACCTTACTAAAAAGAAAAAAAAAAAAGGAAAGAAATTCACACAGTCACCTCAAACAAGACCCAAACACAGGCCATAAGCTTAAACTGTAGCAAATGGTGGCTGGTGCCTACCTTCTCACCGACTCCCTTAAGAGCAAGCTGTAAGGCAGACACCTGGCACCCTTCTGTGGATCAAAAATCATCTTAAAGCCTTTGTGCTTCTGCTGCCTCCAGCAGCCTCAGACACTCACCTTCTCACTGCTGGGTCTAACTGGTGAGCTTCGGTCAGTTTGCTGAGCAGGGCTTGGCTTTGCAAGTAGAGTCTGGTAAAGTTCCTGAATTTCAGGAAGGGATACCTGGAGCAACTGGGCTTCCATCAATAGCTCATTCACTTCTGGACTGATGCCTGTTTAAGACCAGACCCAATCAAAAGGATGACAACAAAGAGTGTTCACACATGTGCATTCAGGCCTATGAAATTTACAGAAGGACTACCTTTCATACCACTTCCACCCTCTATCCTCCTTAAATGGCATTCAGTTCAAGCTAGGTTCGCTTAATGTGCCCAAAGCCCCAAACTAGATTTCCTAAGACTCCTTATTACTAGAGAAGTATTAACTTCATCCCTTTGCTAATTGCTAATACAGAAAAGACAGTACCCTCTACCCTGACAGCTTCTACTAGAAAACTCAGAAACAAGCTGCTAGCCCAGGGCATGAATAATCTGAGTGGATCAAGGGGCTCTGACCACAAGACTAGATGCACACTGAGAAGGTGTGACTAAGGCTCAGGATTCCAGCTGCAGCTTTTGGCAGAAATCATGGGGTAGTCATTTATAAGTAAGAAAAAGGAGGTAGGCCAGGCATGGTGGAGCACACCTGTAACTCTAGCTACTCAGCAGGCTAAGGCAGAAGGATCACAAGTTCAAAAGCAGCCTGGGCAACTTAGCAAGACCCTGTCTCAAAAGAAAAAAAAAATTTTTTTAAGGGCTGGGTGTAAACCAGTGGTGCAGCATCTGCTAGCATGCATGAGGCCCTGAATCTGATTCCAAATAAATTGGGACGGGGTAGGTTTCAAATGTGTATTATCTCTGAGATCCTCCACAAATCTCTTAGGTAATTTAATAAGACAGTCCATGATTTAGCACCTGACTTAAATACTTGCTGCTCAATTATTAATTGTATGGGACTGACTCTTCTGTCCCTGAAAGCAATAGACAAGGCCTTTCTCTCTGTTTCTTTTGCACTTATAAAACTTAAACATTATCCCTCTTCCCTACCTAGTGAATGCACAGTAACCCATATCCTACATTTAACAATGAAGTTCTGCTGGGTGCAGTGGTACATGCCTGTAATCCCAATATCTTGGAAGGCAGAGACAGAAGGATTGCCAAGTTTGAGGTCAGCCTCAGCAATTCATCAAGACCCACAGCAACTTGAAACCCTGTCTCCAAGTAAAAAAATAAAAGGGCTGGGCATGGGGCGCAAGCCTGTAATCGCAGTAGTTAGAGAGGCTGAGATAGGAGAATTTTAAAGCCAGCCTCAGCAACTCAGTGAGGCCCTAAGCAACTCGTTGAAACCCTGTCTCTAAAGGGCTGGCGTGAGGCTGGAGTTGTAGTTCAGTAGTAGAGCGCTTGCCTGGCAGGTGTGAGGCCCTAGGTTCAATCCTCAGCACTAAAAATAAAGATATTGTGTCCATCTACAACTAAAAAAATATTTTAAAAAAGGGCTGGGGATGTGGTTAATGGTTAAGTGCCCCTGGGTTCAATCCCTGGTAGCAAAAAAGGGGTTGGGATGTAGCTCAGTGGTAGAGCATCCTGGGTTCCATCCCTAATACCAAAAGGAAGAGGAAGAAAGGGGGCTCAAAGTTGATTTATTTTATTTTTTCCCTACCACTGAGCTACATCTCCAGCCCTTTTTATTTTTATTTGGAGACAGGGTCTCAATAAGTTTCCCAGGCTAGCCTTGAACTTACGGTCTTCTTGCCTCCACCACCCTAATGGAAGGATAAAGTTTTTTATTGTACCTGATCCTCTACAACAAAATACTTGGTTGCAAGATGACCTGTTACTCTCCAGCCCTCAAAATAGCAGTAGTAGTAGTAATAGTAGTAGTAATGATAATAATGATACACAAACCATGGAGAGGGACACAACTCCGTCCAGTAGAGAAGGGAGAGTGTAAATATGAGGTCCTATTTTCCCAGTCATCAGGCAAGGAAAAAGATGTTGTACCAGGAGGCTGAGATACCTAATGGAAAAAAAACATCTTACAACAAGGCCTTTTCAGGATTAAAAATACTGGCACCAACCTAAGGAAAGTAATTTGGGTTATCAGGAAGGTAACTGGGAAAAAGAAAGACTAATTCTCCCAAACTGAAGAGTCTCCTGGTGTTTCTAAACTGACCAACTCAACAATTCTTTGTCTGGAAGATCAAGCCTTTAATCTTCCCAGTTTTACTTGGACTGAATTCAGAAAGGTAAAGAAGACCACTGGGAAATAAGCCACTTTCTTGGAGAACAGATCATATAACCTTATGTAATTATCCTTATTGAAGATTACAATACATTTAAACGTAGTCAAGTACCCCTCTGAACAGATAAAAGGAGAATTTGTCAAAATCATTCACATCCACCTCCCTATCTTCTCCTGTATTTAAAGGAAATCGACCAAGATTTAATTTATTATTATTATTAACAGTTGTGTCCTTTGCCTTTACTGGTATAATCCTAGCAAACCCTGTGTAAAAAAACACAAGCAATTCCACGATATAGATAGCCCCAATTTATCTATGCAGTGAGTATTTAACTGATCATCTGGTATGTGCCAGGCACTGTATTTATTTTTAAGGCCTGGAAAGAAATAAAAACACAAAAACCAAGGAAACAAATATGACAAAGGCTTTTTTGGTTCCTTAACCCTTTAAGTTGCTGAAGATTTAATTCATTTAGTTCATGTCTGTGTTCTTAATGGCACAATAACACTGTAATTATCTCTGATAGAGAAATATGTACTAGATTTAAAAGTCAAATTATAAAAAGACTGACTATTGTCATTCTGACTGTGCTTTCCTGGTATCTTCACATTCTTCTCCTGCAGCTTCAATGGAGGAAGACAGAAAACGGCCTACCCTTCCAGTGATGGTCAGGGAATCGGCTTTGGCAGAAAGAATGCACAAGGTATTGAAACTCACAGCCTTTCTACTGAAGAAATAAAGGACTCCAATACTTCCAAAAATTATTCTTTTTCAAAGGCTGAATACACAGAAGGCAAGAAGCTCTTCCACTTTCAGCAAATTCCATGAGGGAAAACGGGGACAGGTGCCAAATTTGTAGTCAAACAATAATTTAAAATACACACATATGGGCTGGGGTTGCAGGTCAGTGGCAAAGCATTTGCCTAGCATGTGCGAGGCATTGGGATCGATTATCAGTACCACATATAAATTAATGAAATAAAGGTCCATCAACAACTAAAAATTTAAAAAAAAAGATATATACACACATGAAATACACATTTGTATATACACATTTGTATTTAACAGACATATAAATGGAAAAAATACTTGTATATATGAAAAAGGTGAACATCTGTTCTGTGGAAATGGAGTGCCTAGGCAACAACTATTAGGAGCAGAGGAAACTAAAAGGATATGGCAGATGAGCACAGTCCTTCAAGTAGGAAGCTGTAGGTGCTGCGAGTGCTGGTAACACAAAGTGATTACCAAGGGAACAAACAGTGACACAAGAGCTAGTGACACCAGGATCAGGAGAAAGGTACAGAGATTCCCAAAACCTGAGGAGTCCAGACTCACCTTGCTGGTCTCTGACAACTGTCCTGCTGAGGCTTGCCATCTGCTATATAACAGTCCTGAGCCCACATGGTCTTGCACAAATTTTAGATTCCCTGATGAGAGCAGTTGCTGGGCTCTGTGTTGCCAGTTCACGGTTCTTTCAATCATGTATCGAAGTGCATCTCCCTCAGGAAGGCGAACTCGGATACGCTGCAGGGAGGCCAGCAAGGGAAGAATTTTCTCTAATGGAGGTTTCTCTGACCTCCGACAATGGGGACAAAGCCAGATTCGGAGGCTTTGAGAAATACTGGGTACCGCCACACAGCTAGTGTGGAAAGCATCCCTGCAGAGTTCACACTGGATCATAGGGGTAGCTGGGGCCTTCTGACATAGGCAGACTTTCATCTCCACATCTTGGGCAGGTGACAGCAACTTCCCTTCATTGGCAAGTCTAAGAGACTGCAAAGCTTCCATTTCCCTTAGGCGAGCTTCCCCAAGTGTTGCCATCTGAAAAGAGAGGATGGTATCATAAAGAAATTGCCTTCCCCAGAACTCAAGGTCCTAGTAGTTAACAGAAAGGGCTCCACAGTAGTTTATCTGCATTCAAAGCCTGGCTCAGCCTCACATTGTAGTGCAAGGAACTGTGGGGAACATATTCCACTCTGTATAAAATAGAGATGAAAACAGTATGCACCTCACAGGACCGCAATGATGATTAGCTATGATATGTGAGATAGATCACTCTGCCTGGGGCATAGGAAGCACAGTATGAGCAATTACTTAACATACATCACTTCTTAAAATTCCAACATCTATGTACATTTATCTCCTAAAAAATTTACTTCTCTGTAAATATTGAGACGTTTTTTATACTCCATGTGAGCTCATTTCTGAGGCTCTCCACTTGTTTTCAGTCCCATTAGCTTTTGCATTCTTCTAGAAAGGTACATGAGATAGAGGTTTCTTAGGTCAGCCATTACACAGTAAAGTGTATGTCTAACTGCTCTTGAATGCTGAGGTCTTCCATGTGTGCTGAGTACAGCAATTACAGGCAATGAAACCAGAGTCCTCATTAAAAAAGAAAAAAAAAAAAGAAAAAGAAACCTTTTAACCAGATTTATTTTTTTTCCTCCCTCCCTCCCTCTCTCTCCTCCTTCTTTCTTTCTTTTCCGTACCAGGGATTGAACTCAGGGGTGCTTAACCACTGAACCATGTCCCCAGCCTTTTTTTGAGGCAGGGTCTCACTAAATTGCTCAGAGCCTTGCTAAATTGCTGAGGCTGGCTTTGAATTTTTAATCCTTCTGCCTCAGCTTCCAGAGTTGCTCATACAGATGTTTACCACCATGTCCAGCTCAGATTTTATTACATGTACACATGCATACTAAAACTAAGATCATTTAATGCAAACACAAACAAGTAATCTGCAAAGCTGCCGTTCTGCAGCAAATTGAATGTATTCATAAAGCCTTTCTTCTTTATTAAAGAGAGCCATGACCCAGCAGAGTTCAGTCACCTTGTCTTGAAAACAAACACAATCAACTTCATAGTCATTAAGCTGAAATGACCATTTACAAGCTGCCCATAAGTGAAACTTTTTACATGCACAGACTAAAGCACTTTCTATCTTAAGGCCTCCAGTAAACAAGCAAGCCCAAGCATTACAGATTTATTCACTATCCATCATGAAGTAAAAGTAGAGTATAAAGGTGGCAAATTCAAATTTGTACCATGTCAGAGTTGACCATCACCTCAACCAAAAGCTGGACCATTAAAGCCCTCCTCTAGCACATTACTAAAAGAAAACAGATACATGAAGGGAAACAGATTTTTTTTAAAAAAACTATCAGATGAAGGACCTATTCTGTTTTCCCAAGTCTTTAAAATGTTAATTTGTCACAGGTGAAACCATTCCCCATGATCATATCCACCCATCCTCCTTCAGTCACACCATGAATTATAAGACCAGAATGAATTATTGTCTCTTTTTGGGACTGAGGAAGAAAATATATGAATGGGGCGGGGATGGGCAAGAAAAAAAAGTATACTAAGTAACAAACCTGTGATGTATTTTTTAAAAAAATCTTTTTGTAAATGAACATGATGTTCAGCAATATATACGTTATCCAATAACAAGGTGCCCTCTTGTAACCAAAAAATGGAAAGCAAGTGACTGACCTTTCAGGGTTCTGCCATGCGTGCATAGGAGGAGCTCTTAAACCAGAGTCCATGGACTAGATGGGCAGAGACTGACTACACACAAAGTTTCAGACAGACATATATCCATTTCAGGGAAAAGGGACTATGACTCAGTCTTTACAAAAATGAAGCACAGATATAATAGTGTAGTTCACTATTATATCTGTGAACTACAGTAGCTACACCAAAACAGTGCTTGGGTTGCAGAAATATATAAATATACCCCAAAGAAAGAATGTGTCAAATATATAAATAAACCAATGCAATCCCACATCCATCATAAGAGGTCAGTGAGCTACAAAAAAGCAAACAGGAGAAAAGGTGCCCTGGCCCAAAGATGAACCCATTCAGTCACGTTCCAACAGCAGGTTGCTTGCTACATAATGTTATGGTCAACAATAGACTGTATATATGACAGTGTTCCTGTAAGCTTATACTGCCTACTGACACTGTAGTCCTATTAGTTTTAAGGGTACACTCTATGATGTTCACACAACAAAACTACCTAATGCCACACTTCCCAGAACTTATCCCATCCTTAAGCAACAGGTGATGGTATACCTGCTCTGTAATGGGCCATACTTTGTGCCAATAAAAGCATCCAAATCAGGTTGAGAGTGTAGTTTTATAGTAGAGTGCTTGCTTAGCATGTGGAAAGCTCTGGGTTCAATTCCCAGCACCACACAAAAACAGCTTCCAAATCATGCAGCTATCTTCTTTTATCCTAATACTGTTCATTGAACATGAGCTAGACTTGACTCATTAACTTGAAGATGATATCTTGAATCAACAGTTTTACTAAATGCAGGTTAGACTCAGATAAGCATCAAACCCAGAGCCTTGTGAATGCCAGACAAGCACTTTACCACTAAGCTAATTCCCTCATCCCTGGCATCTTTCTGTTTTGGTCGGGTTTTTTGGTTTTGTTTATGATGATGTTGTTTTTGTTTTGTAAGACAGTCTATGTTGCCAAATCTAGTCTTGTGACTCTCTTGCCTCAGCCTCCTAAGTAGTTGAGATTATAGGCATGTGCTACCTACCATGCCAGGTATCCTGGCAAGTATAAATCTTTTGTACTTGACAATTTCTAAAAAACTGAGCCACTTTATTCTACTTGCCTTCCCAGTATACCTGTATATCTGAAAGGGTTAAAAATCATCCTTCCCAGGGCTGGGGCTGCCGCTCAGCAGCAGAGCACTTGCCTAGCATGTGTGAGGCACTGGGTTCAATCCTTAGCACCACATTAAAAATAAACAAATAAAATAAAGGCATTCTGTCTATCTACAACTACAAAATATATATACATATCCTTTCCAATAATAAAGGAGAAGAAAAAACCCTACTACGCACAGCTGAAGCAGTCTCTTTGCTTTCACTTAAAGCCCTCTCCAGGTCACTCAAACTCTCCAATTTGGTGCTTTTCTTCTTCCCACTTGGCAAGGGCTCCTTTAACTTTCTCTGCTTCCTTTTCAATCCCAAAAGGCCAATATCACATCGAGGACACAGCACCTAATGTGGGACAAAGCACAAACATCAGCAAAATGGGTTTCAGATAAAGCTGAATAAAAGACTAAAAAAAGGAAAGAAGGAAGAATGGGGAAAGGAAAGGAAGACAGGAGTGCTTACAAAATATTTACTTTGATTCCAGATTCAATTAAATAGGTAAAAATGTGCAATATATCACAGATTCTAGTGATGATGCATGAGCATCAGCTTAGAAAAAAATAATAAAAAGTACAGATAAAGCACTTTATGAAATAGGTGCTTTCTAATCTGGTAGTGAAGTACAACTAAGTTTAAGAGTACATATTTCAATGAAGATAGAGGAACTTAAATGAAAAAATGGTCTTCTTTAGACACTGAATGCCAACAGGTATCCAAGATTGCTAAAAACAATTCAGAACACAGATTCATAAGTAATGATGTGACTTTTGTATATGATAGACCACATATTTTACCAAGCTAGGAGATTTTAGTGCTTCCAAGTGAGCCCGCTATAAACTTACCTCTAAGAGAGAATACGGAGAATTTTCAGTCAAGAATGTATTAGCAGCACATTCTTTCCAAGCCTGAACTTCAGCTACTAGTGATTCCAGTCTTGGCAAAGAATTTAGATGAACTGGGATAGATCGACCTCTTGTAACAAGTTCTATGAGTGTGTCTAACACTGGCACACGTCCTCCAGCCTAATACATTAAGAAAAATTACAGCAATTTAGGGAAGAAAAAAATATTCCAGGTAAAACAAGAAAAGCATAATTCAGATGGTCCATGATCAATGGACCAATTCAAATTACTCCATGACTTCAACATGTTTAATTCCCAGATGTTCCAATGGGATGTCAACATGACAAACACTGTGGTGTCTCTTTGTTCTATTTATGTCATTCTAAATTGACTTGTTACATTGGTCCCTATGGACTATCTGAAAAAACTCAACAGAAATAAAAGCTTATAGTGAGCCTAGCCTTTCATATACTGACTTATATTTTAAAAAGCAACAAAAAAGTATTTTTCTCCAATCCACTCACCAATGATGAATTAAAGTAACCCAGAATAAATTATTCAGGAAACTAAAATCTGAGTTGAGAAAGCCCAGTGGTTCTTAAACTTTAGCATGCATAAGAATCATCTGGAAAGCTTGTTTAAACACAGTTTCCTGGGTCCCATCCCCAGACATTCTGATTCAGTAGGTGAGGGAAGGGTCCATGAATTTGCATTTCTAACAAGTTCCCAGGTGATGCTGCTGCTGCTGCTGATGCTAATGTTGCTGGTCCAGAAACCACAATTTGAGAATGATAATGCCAAACTGGAAGAAGAATAAAAGCATTAGGTTATGGGGGATGAACTGCACCAGTGTTGCTCTAATACAATGGTAAAACTTAACATGGCTAATGGTCAGTCTTCCAGATACATCACCTCACATATGGATGTATTTATTCTAGTTAAACATATTTAACTCAAATCCAGCAAGGCTTTGAAACTAACTCCAATTGTAGAAAATATAGAAGACAGAACACACCACAAAGAATCTCTTAACCAGACAAATCCAGAAGGTGGAGCATACCTCAGGAAAATTAGACTGGACAGTGAAACGGGGGGAAAAATGAGATGGGGAGAACTCCATGAGTTTAAGAAAAAAAAATAAAAAGAGCTATACCAATTAGGTGCAATGGATTAGACAACCCTAAAACACATTTCTAGGGCAACAGAGAAAACTGGGCAGTTGAATATTTATGGTCTTTCATATTTATTCTTAAAGAAATGAATCTGTTAGGGCATAAATTTCTGATGGACATTTAAAATAAAAGCATTGACTCATGAGTCACATGCCATTCCTATGATTGTTATTTAGAAGAATATGGAGTGGCTGGGTACTGTCCGTGGCCAGCGGAGGCAGCTAAACTAGAGGAGTGAATTTCCTAAGATATCAAATAAAACACAAATGCACCACCACATACCTTTAAATTCGGCTCCTCTGCCCTCGGCCTCAAGCTCCCTAAACGGGAAAGTGAGGAATATCATAGAGGCTGGCGAGAGAGAGTGAGCACGTTTCAGAGTGGACTTTTATTGGGGGGACTCTAGATTCTTTAGAAATTTCCATCCAATGAAGGTCAAGAGGGGCAGGGTTACGAGGACAGGTAAGGTAACTCAATCCCTAGGGATATAGGAAGGCACGCCCACGCATGGAGACACATTTGGCTGCAATTTTACTACCCTCAAGATTGGGGCTACCGTCTTCAGCGACTTAAAAGTAGCCAGATCAACAGGGATGACTGATAGTGCCTCAACCGATCAGGAGGGAAAAACGCTGGTCACATGATGTGACAGCCTCCCACAGCTGGGGACAGCTGTGCACGCTTATAATTCCAGTGGCTCCAGAGGCTGAGGCAGGAAAAAGAATACTCCATAACCTTCTAAAATAAATAATCTAACTATCAAGTGGATTGGTTCCCTGTTGTTAATCAAATCTATGCAAGAAAAGGCAAGGCTATTTTTTTCAAATAAGAAGCAAAACTTGCTTTTTGGTCTTAAGGACACTATTGCAAAGAAATGAATGCAATATACATATCCAGAAGCATTTCCTTGCTTTCTAATTTAAATAAGCTAGCCTCTCCATTTGCATGACCTCACCTTCTGGTTGCTACCAATCACTGAGTGAAAAGAGGGCCATGACTACAACTAATTACTATAACATCAACAACTATGGAGAAGAGCCTGCAACTACAACTCCTTGGGCTTTACATGCATGTAAAACACTTTTGTTTTGCTAGGATTACATTTTAATTACATAATATCCCTCAAACAATGTATCTTCTTTTAAGCCCTGTGAACCAGAACAGAGGCCCAGATATTTTGTTGCAAACATTTATCTACAAATGTCCCATTTGATATTTCTTATTAACAAGTGGTCAATTAGCATCAATTAAAATTACACAAATATTTAGAAAACAAGATAGTGTTTTATTACTAGAATCTGAAAAGAAAACTTGAGGCTCTTTTTCCTCCCTCAAAAGGTCCATCAAACCTACAATAATTACAAAGATAAAAGAAGACGCCCATTTCCCCCACCAACTGCTTTTCAAATTGTTATCCAGCTAAAAATTGGGTAAATCATAGAAGGCATTTTTTCTGAACCTTACTAATGTTTCATGTGAACTGGAGTTGGGGATGGAAGGAAACACAGCAGACAGTACTGAGGATTGAACACAAGACCTCATGTATTTTAGGCAAGGCCTTTATCACTTAGCTACATTCCTAGCCCAAATTTTAGGATTACAATCCTATTTTAGGATTACAAAAGAATGTCTATAATCTAGATTAAAAATTTTATTCTCTTTTTAAAACTTTATATCCAAGTCAATAACATCTAACAAAGGGCCACATAATTACTTAATTGGTAATAATTACTTTGGATATAACTTTGAAACCCATTTTCTTTCTATTTTGGGGGGGGGGGTGTGAGAGGGTAAAGGCAACCATACCTTTTTCTCTCAACAACTTTTTCTTTTTCTTTTCTTTTTTTCCCTTGATCTGCAACCAAGTACAAGAAAGACTACAAAGCTTCAAAAAGTGGGTTCAACTGTCTATGCTTTAAATATTTGATCCAATTGGTCAGGATAATAACAGGTAAGTATATCCCAAAAGGCTGAAAAGAATCAGTATTTGGGTCTCAACTCTTTAAAAAAAAAAAAAAAAACACACTGAATCTGTGCAGTGAAATAAGATCCCACACACCATCCTTAATAACATGTCAATTATTAGCTGGGAGCCATGGCACACACCTGTAATCTCAGTGACTCAGGAGGCTGATGTGGGAGGATCCCAAGTTCAAAGCCAGCCTCAGCAACTTAGCGAGGGCCTAAAAGTGAGCAAAACCCTATCTCAAAATAAAACATAAAAAGGGCTGGGGAATGTGGCTCAGTGATTAAGACCCTTGGGTTCAATCCCTGGGGTACAAAAAAAATATATATCCTAATGTAATTTTATTACTCCAAAACAGGACTGCCTACCACTAACTGAAGATTCGATTCCATTTATTTCTAGTACCAAAAAACAAAATCCAAACACACACACACACACACACACACACACACACACACACACACACACACCCCTCTCCCCCCAAAAAACCTGCTTGTCAATTATTGCTCTTCACAGATGTACTTACAAATCTGTGACATTTTCTTTTGTTTTTATACCAACCTGCAGAGCCTCAACATCCTGAAGCCAGTCTCTGGCTTTTTGCACTGAATCTTTCAGGGCTGCACCATTGGGCAGATATGCGGGGATCTCCTCGATCTCCTTTACAGCTGTAGCAAGGCTGTTCAACGAATGCCGTGGTCTACATAAATTAAACAAAAAGACTTCTCAGCATTTTCTATGAAGGTTCATTTTTCTTATTGGTTACTAAAAAAAGCTAAAAAAAAACTCATTTTAAAAAATAAGAAATTAAGTATGGCAAATAAATCTGCAAATGCAAATGGCACTGGTTATTAGATATCAAATTAAATTTTAATTGCTGTATAATCACAAATAGGATTAAAAAGCAAATGACTCAGTAAAGCATTTAAGCTCTACTTGGACCTGATCTTATGATGGTATAAACTCAAACTTCCATCTGCACAAGGTAAACAACTTACTGCAGACATCTCTTCTACATTAAACTAGATAAACTGTCAAAATTCAGAGTTTCACTAAGGACAAAGTGAAATTCTACAGGATATTAACACATTCAAAGCAGTGTACCAAAAATTTGCTCTGTTCAAAGACCTCTATTTTAGGATTACAAAAGAATGTCTATAACCTAGATAATTTTATGCTTTATGTTGTCAAGAGGACCAACAAAAATCTAGCAGAAAAAGCAAGAGTAGGAAGAAGCTTCATTCTCTCTTCTCCCTCAGATAGTTAGCCTGTGTACAATCTAAATCTAAACCTCAAAAACAGATAAAGTATCCTGATTTACTAAATCAACAGCACAAATGCACAGTCCTGTTTCTATAGAAAAGCTGCATTATCCAAATGTTATCTCTCAGCTATTTCTCTTAAGACTTCCTGACACCCCACTTATTGGTTTAAACATTTCCACCTATTTTGTATCCCTATCATTGGGATCCAGGAATTTTTCATTAAATCTTATCCCTAGAAAAGGTAGTTCATTTAAATCATTTCATCATCAGTAAAATAAAATACATAATAATAATAATAATAATAATAATAATAATATTCTTCACCCAAGTTGCAAAGTAGGCCAAAATATCTAAGCTATTTCCACATGTATTCTATATGCATTTTAGCAACTGAACACTTGCAAAAAGCCCACAAATCTGCTCTCTATGCTTTAAAATGTAACTATCATCCAACCTTCCCCAAGACAGGGATATGGGTTTACTTTTTTTACCTGGCCTTGAGAAGACTCTTGGCTTTGTCATCCCAGTGCTCTGACACTGTAAGCAGTTCTTGCAGCCGGGCCATAGCTTTCTCCACTGCCGAATATGGGGCCAGCCCCACTCCCAGGTCTATGAGACGTCTCATATCATCTAAAGTAAGGGAGCTGGGATCTAGATAAGCTTGGTGCACTTCTTCTAGCCAACGGGCCTGCTCCAGGCGTATCCGCATCTCAGCAAGCTGTGGAAGTTCAACGTCAAATTCAAAGCTAACATCTAGCAAGTCCTGTAGCTCAGCAGCACTAGGCATTTCCTCAGAGAGTAGTTTCTGGCTGTGTTGTTGGAAGTCTTCTACACGGTTCAAGAGATCCTAAAAGGAAAAAAAGCAAACAAACACAAATTGAATTTGATGCAAATGCAACAAATTACAAGCTGTCCCACCAAAGTAGTAATTTCAAAGCTAGACATGGTGGTGTACACCTGTAACCCAGCAAATCGGGAGGCTGAGGCAGGAGGATCCCAAGTTCAAGGCCAGCTTGAGCAACTCAGCAAGGTCCTAAACAACTAAGCAAGACCCTGTCTGGGGGAAAAAAAAAAAAATAAGGGCTTGGGATATGACTCTGTGGTTAAACACCCTTGAGTTTAATTGCTAATAAATAAACAAGTAATTTCAGGAATTGGCTTCTTTCAAACTTAGAATCTTTAATTCACATTCAATGTGATCCTCTGCCATCATCCCTCCTTGATTTTACTAATAATATTAAGTAAATGAGGAAACTAACATAAGCCAACTGTAGCAAGTTTCTTGCTAAAACAAGAGACTATGTTTTTTTTTTTTTAAGAAAAAAAAAAACTTTACACCAACTGTAAGAACTAGCTGGTGGTTACTTTCAAAATAAAAATTTTAAATGTTATCTCTCTTCTACGGACATATTATAATTTCTTTATGCACACACATATTTTTAATGTATATTAAAATTTATTTGAAATAAATGTACAAAGTAATTAGGAAAGAGAATTTAATGATTTAAGTTTATTTACAGAACACAGAATTAATAATGTACTCCCACACATCCTCTATAGTTACCTTTAGCAGTGGTGTTTGACTGAGGACACATGGAAGAGCATACAACTGTGTCACAAATTGTCGGAGTTCATTCACTGTCAACTGATTTTGGGATTTTCCTCCACCAGATCGATATCTGCAAAAGAAAAGCCCAAGGAAGCTGTATGAGAACCTTATTCATCACTCACAGGTTCCAATGTCAAAGAAATCTGGGACAGAAGGAAAAATCAGTTAAAACAGGTTTCCAAGTTTAGGTGTCAAAAATGATCAGAAATACATACCTAGTTTGCCTTTTGCCATTAAGCAACTGCTGGGCAACAGAGGCACACTTTTCTGCATCTTGTGTGACTAAGCGAAGGTGACGCAAAAGATCATTATCTGGGAATTTCTTCATTTCCGATTCTTCAATTAAAGACTTAAAGCTGACAAGACCTAGGGATAAAGAAAAAAGTCACATTTTTTATAATCATTATATTTATTATTACTGTCATAGAACTGAGAGGAAGAGATTGCTTATCTACTCTTATCTATAAACATAACTTGAACACTATTTGCAATGGTCATTAATAAATTTGTTCATTTGAAGTGGGCATAGTGGCATAAGCCTGCAATCCCAGCAACTTGAGAAAAGCTGAGGCAGGAGGGCTGCAAGTTCAAGACCAGCCTCAGCAATTTAGTGAGGCCCTAAGCAACTTAGGGAGACTATCTGAAAATAAAACATAAAAAAGGGGGTTGAAGATGTGGGTCAGTGTTTCTATGCCATTGGTATCAATCCCCAATACCAAAATGTAAAAAGAAATTAGTTGATTACTTAAATAAACTTATTCAGGGCTGGGGATGTGGCTCAAGCGGTAGTGCGCTGGCCTGGCATGCGTGTGGCCCGGGTTCGATCCTCAGCACCACATACAAAACAAAGATGTTGTGTCCGCCAATAACTAAAAAATAAATATTAAAAATTCTCTCTGTCTCTCCCTTCCCTCTCTCACTCTCTCTTTTAAAAATAATAAAAATAAAAAAAAATAAACTTATTCATTTGAGTGGTGGGGGGGTGGCAGCTGGGCAAGAAACTGACTGGCAGGGGTGCAGTGCAGGAGGTACTGGGGATTGAACCTAGTGCCTCACACATGTGAGACAAGGGCTCTACCAATAAACTACAATCCCAGCCCTCTAGCCCTTTTGATTTTGAGACACAGTCTCACTTAGGCTGGCCTCAAACTTGTGATACTCCCGTCTCAGATTCCCGAGTCACTGAAATTACAGACATGCACCACCATGCCTGGCTGGAGAAAAAGATTTTAAACAACTGTCTAGAAGTGGTCTTCAATATGAAAATATTAAGATCTACTCAAGGATTACACCTGTAATCCCAGCAACTTAGGAGGCTGAGGCAGGAGGACTCTAAGTTCAAGATCAATGTGAACTACTTAGCAAAACCCTATCTCAAAGGAAGAAAATAAAAAGATAGGGATATAGCTCAGTGCTAAAATGCCTTTAGCTTCAATACCACAAAATAATGAATAATATAAACAAATAAATAAATGCAAGCTTTCCCAAGATTCTGTGTGAAATGTAAAATGCTTTCTTCTCTGAAACAAAGACGTATAAAAGGTTATTGTGTTTCCTAACAATAAACTATCAAGCACAATTCATATATTAAGTCTTCACTTTGATATAAGGGCATCTGCTTTATTCACTCTTGGGTTTTAAATGCGTTGCAAATGCTCTAGAAACCTGTCTGCACAGAGGTGGTAACCAAGGATGACTTCAGCTCTTTCTAATAATGTTTTGTTGATAACTTTAAGTTGCCTGCATCACAATCAGCCCCAATTTGCTATTCAGCAAGCCCCACTTTCTGTGCCACATACTTTTCTTCTTATTGATTTTTGCCTCCAAAGCTTCGTTCACATTCAAGGCCCATTCATTGTAAGATTCTGCTCGAAGCTTCAATGCATTCATCATAGGGTAGAGATCATCCAGAGTGTATCGATAACTGGAAAGAGAATACCAGACAGCTTTGAGACACATGGCTCTGGAGAAAACTTAATGTTTTATATACTTACCATTTTAGCCCGAGAACAAGGAGATCACTGAGCTTTTAATAAAGATTCTCATAAAGGGGGGGAAAATCATTCCTCTTACTTACCGCAGTTTATATTTATAAGGAGGACAGGAACACAATTCCTTTACGTGATGCAAGCAAACAAGCAGGCCAGGTTTACAAGAGCAGGAGATGGCAGACATGAAGCATGTTGTTTTGCATTTTATACACTGTCGCTCATCATCTGGCAACAACTCAAAATCCATTCTCTCCGAATCAATTACTCCCTAAAATGAATTAGACTTTAGAGACTTTTAAAGGACAATATAATCTCCTTGCCCCCAAGACTAAACGGGAAAAAAAAAAAAAAAACTCTTACCAAAACACAGAAGCAGGCCAAAAATGTGTGGAATACAAAGTAACAAGGACCTCCACCCTTTTTTAATAAGGTAAGGTCTTATGTTTGGCTTTTCTGATCTAAGTATAAAAACAGAATGACTAACAATAAGTAGCTGCTTATCCTACTCCAAAATGGCCTTGTCCACGTCTTCAGCAAAGATGGGGATAAAAGAAATAGATAAGCTTTCTATTTATGAGAAAATGCTACATAGAGCTTCATAGTGATATTCCTAGATAATCTAAAAAGAATAAAAATAAAAGAGCAAGTGGGAAAGATACCCAAGTAGTAACTGTTTACTAAGTGGTCTCTTAATTCTTTACAGAAAGTTACCTGCAGTAATATCATTATCTCATGAGATTATAAAATATGTGTAATAGAAGAGACTGTAACTTCAAAGTGAAAGACTCTCAAGGGAAAATAGTCTTAAGCAATGAATTTCACCTATATTCTATGCCATCCAATTTTTAGAGGGCCCTTGTGGGATGTATCTTCTGCCACTCAAAGCCTAAACTCTACTACCTATTCTAATTATCTGCTTCTAGATCCAAATCCAACTTGAAAATGCCAGTCCTGGTTATGTCAATTTATGAGCCTTCTGTTTTATTTTAACCTTTTGGCTATTTCACTTCTAACAAATATATTGACCAACAAAAACAAGGAGAGTAAGGAAAATGCTAATTAATGTTTCTCTTTAATATGTAATTTTTTGTCTTACATCTATAATTGAGAATGTCAATTATAAAAAGAATAAAAATAAAAGAGCAAGTGGGAAAGATACCCAAGTATCTTTCCCACTTGCTCTTTTATGAATGGAGACAGTTGAAATTTTTTGTTTAAAATAAGATTAGCTACAATTACTAATGTATGAGCTTAGTAGGTCATACATCCTCTGGGCATAGTTTTCCACAACTATAAAGTATCAAGGGAAGGTAGATATCCTGCAACTAATTCATAATGGACTTCAGAGAGTCAACATTTCAGCATACACCCAAAAAAGGCACATTTTTTAAAAATTAACTAAATTCTACTTGAAGACTTGTCCCCAAAGATATCCATTAAAAATCTACTAGAGGGGCTGGGGATGTGGCTCAAGCGGTAGTGTGCTCTCCTGGCATGCGTGCGGCCCAGGTTCGATCCCCAACACCACATACAAACAAAAATGTTGTGTCCACTGAAAACTAAAAAATAAATATTAAAATTCTCTCTCTCTCTCTTAAAAAAGGATCTTTGACAGCCTATACTTGTACAGTTTTTTTGTTTTTTGTTTTTTTTTTTTTTTAATCTACTAGAGGGCGGTCTGGGGATGTGGCTCAAGCGGTAGCGCACTCGCCTGGCATGAGTGCGGCCCGGGTTTGAACCTCAGCACCACATACAAAGATGTTGTGTCCGCCAAATACTAAAAAATAAATATTAAAATTCTCTCTATCTCTCCCTCTGTCTCATTCTCTCTCACTCTTTCTTTAAAAAAAAAAATCTACTAGAGGGCTGGGGTTGTGGCTCAGTGGTAGAATGCTTGCTTCGCATGTGTGAGGCACTGAGTTCAATCCTCAGCACCACATAAAAAGATAAATAAACAAAAAAGGTACTTAAAAAAAATCTACTAGAAATTGCCAGGCGCAGTGGTGCACGCCTGTAATCCTAGTGGCTTGGAAGGCTGACACCAGAGAATCGTGAGTTCAAAGCCAGCCTAGGCAACACAATGTGCTAAGCAACTCAGTTGAGATTCTGTCTCTAATATAAAATAAGGCTGGGCTCAGTGGCCGAGTGGCTCAGTGGCTGAGTGCCCCTGAGTTCAATCCTGGTACCCCACCCCACCCCACCCCCCCAAAAAAATCTACTAGAAATTAAAAGTGAGTTTAGTGAGGTTGCAGAATACAATTAATCCATTGTATTTTTACATGTTAGCAATTAGAAAATAAAAAATTTTAAAGTGCCACTTATAATAATGCCAAAAAAGAGAAAAACATAACTATACCATGTTCATGAACTAAAAGACTCAGTATTGTTAAAAGCATCAATTATCCCCAAACTATTTATAGGTTTAATAAAGTCCCAAACAAAATCCTAATGAGTCATTCTGGTAGAAATCAATAAGCTAATTCAAAGAAAATAAAAGAGACAAAACAATTTTTAAAATAAAGAACAAAGTTGTAAACCAGGCAAAGTGGTGCACACCTGTAATCCCAGAAACCTGGGAGGATGAATAAAGAGGACTGCAAGTGAGACCTTGGCTCAGAATACAAAACAAATAGGGGCTGGTGATGTGGCTCAGTGTTAAAATGTTTGCCGAGCATTCACCCTAGGTTGAACCCCCAACCCCCAGTAGGGGAGGCAGGGATGGTTTTATAAGATACAAGATTTTAAAACTTCTTAGAAAATTACAATAACAAAGAGCATATGACATTAGCAATAGGACAGATGTACACGTGTATGAAGTGATTTTCAACCAATATGCCAAGGTAACAATGAACAGAGACACTTTTTTCAAAATATGATGCTGGAAAAAAAAATTAACAACAAAAATTACTTGAAATGGATCAAAGGCCTAAATAGTCTTCAAACTATAAGATTTCAGCCAGGAGTGGTGGCACACGTTTATAATCCAGCCACTCAGGAGACTGACAGGAGAAGGAGAATCTAAAGTTCAAGACCATTCCCAGCAACTCAATAAAAAACCCTGTCTTAGGGGGCACGGGGTGTAGTGCTGGGGATGCAAAGATTTTTTTTTTTTTTTTTTTTTTTTAAGCAGGACCCATACCCACCACCACCACATGATCTACAAAAGGAAGAAACCTGGCTGGAGATATAGCTCAGTTGGTTGAGTGCATACCTCGAATGCATAAAACCCTGGGTTCAATCCCTAGCACAACAACAACAACAAAAAAAAAGGAAGAAATAAAATGGACTTCATCAAAATGAGTACCTTCTACTGTGAAAGACAGTGCTAGGAGAACCAAAGATAAACCAGATTGGGAGAAAATATTAGCAGAACACTTATCTGAAAAAGGACTGGTATACAGAATATATAATGCACTCTTAGAACAATCTAATTTAATAAATAAAAAGGGCCTAATATGGGCTGGGGTTGTGGCTCACTGTGAGGCACTGGGTTTTATCCTCAGCACCACATAAAAACAAATAAAATAAAAGGTATTATGTCCATCTACAACTAAAAATATTTTAAAAGAGGGGTACAAACATTTGAACATAAAGATAGAGAAATAGGTGACAAATAAGTCCACAATAAGATAGGCAATAAATAAAAACCAAAATGATATATTACTATACATCTACTAGAATGGCTTTCAAGGAAATTAAATACACTAAGAAAAGACTTCTTACAGTGTGTAAGAACTTTAATAATAGTTATACCCGGATGACATGCAATTAGGTGAGGAGAAACCTTACCAATTTACGAACAGTCTCCCTTAAGGCTTTCTCATCTTCAATCATAATGGCCATGTCTTTCTGAACAGTTGAAGCCACTACAACATCTAGTACATCAGCCTTAGACGCCATCTTACATATCATCTCATCATGGGAAAACACACAATAACGGTGAAGCAGGCGGTAATGCTCCACACACTGTCGGCCTAATGGCAGCTGTGTGTGAAAGGAGGAGAAAGGAGGAGATACATTCATCTTCTATTTCCCAAAACTTCTAACTTGTACTATCAATTTATCAAATGTCGCATTCTGGGTTAAAACATTTATCAACTCTAAAACCAGACTAAGATACCAAGACTAGACTCAGACCTTATTTATCTTTGCATCTCAAAGATCTGGCATATTGGGTACCTTAGTTGAAAAGTGGTATTAAAAATATCACCAAATATCACACTATAAAATATCACACTAGCATGTATGAAGGCAATGGAATCTCAGCACCACATATTTTTTTAAAAAAAAGGTCCATCAAAAACTAAAATATACCTTTTTAAAATATTCAACTTTATAACCAAAGGAAACCAAATGTGTGAGTAAATTGCAATACTGTGGATAATTTAAACCAGTATGGACAAAGTTCCAGACTAGAGTTGCAGAATATTAATCAATAGCCTCCTTTATTCATTAAGTCAGGATACTGAAGAGGCTAAAGAAGGTCACTTGAGCCCTGGAACTTGGGGTGAGCCTGGGCAACATAGCTAAACCCCATCTCAAAAGAACAATAATCAAAAACAAAAAACAAAAGTCACAACAACAAAAAATAAAGTCTTGCTACAAAAGTAAGAAAACGTTAGTGGAATTAAATAATGTGATTGTATTACATATGCTTGATTTACAATGTGGTACAAAGAGCCTTATCTCTTTATGGACTGGAAAACAATTTGCAGACTGTCCAGCTGATCATCAACAGGTTATAGTAACAATATACAGGGCAGGTTTGAAAGCATTATATTCCATTTCCACAATCAGAAAAAGCTCACTAATTTGTAATTACCTACCCAGTCAACAGTGCAGAAGTTAACAGCCTCAGCAAAATTAAACCCTTGGTTAAAACCACTGTGGTAAGCTCTTGGAAATGTAATCACAAACTCCCCAGCACACTGATTCGTTCGATAAACCTAAAAAGACAGATAATTAGAGATTTTTTTTTTTTTTAAGAGAGAGTGAGAGAGAGGAGAGAGAGAGAGAATTTTTTTTTTTAATATTTATTTTTTAGTTTTCGGCGGACACAACATCTTTGTTGGTATGTGGTGCTAAGGATCGAACCCAGGCCGCACGCATGCCAGGCGAGCGCGCTACCGCTTGAGCCACATCCCCAGCCGCTAATTAGAGATTTTTGAGGTTCTCAATTACAGTCTCACCAAAGATAATTTGGACATAAACTATTAGGTGAGTCTCAAAACATGAAGCTTTCTGACAATTAAAACTGAGGAAAAAAAGAAAAGAAAAATTATAGATAGAATGTCACCTAATTTCTGCCACAAGATGGAGCAGTACCCCAGGCTACCATAGTTATCTGAACAAAAAATACGGCTTCTAATACAAAACTTTGACCACATCCAGGATCAAGACACATTTTTCTAAATACAGCTACCATAAAGAATATCCTACTGAGTATGATGGTGTATACCAGTAATCCCATTATCTCAGAAGGTTGAGGCAGGATGATCACAAATTCAAGGGCAGACTCTGGAAGGCAAGCAAATTGGCAAGACCCTGTCTCAAAATTAAAATAAATAAATAAATAAAAGGGTTGGGGATGTGGCTCAGTGGTTAAGCATCCCTGATATCATTATAAAAAAAAAATCCTAATGTAATTTCATTACCCCCAAACAGGATAACCTACCACCAGCTGAAGATTCTATTTCAAGAATATAATAATAGGGCTGGGGTTGTGGCTCCATGGTAGAGTGCTCACCTAGCACGTGGGAGGCCCTGGGCTCGATCCTGAGCACCACATAAAAATAAATAAATAAAGACATTGTGTTCAACTACAATTAAAAAATAAATAAATATTTTTTTTTTAAAAAAAGAATCTCATACAGAGCTCTTCCTGATTTGGATCTCAAATTTACTTCCTATCATTCCACTCTTTGGATTAACCAAACACCAAACGCACCTGAATTATTCAAGGCACACAACTTTTACACTGAACTTACATAAGAGCACACAGCTTTTTAAGCCCCTATCTCGAATTTATGGTTGTTCCAACTGTGGTCAAGACCAAAAAAAAAAAGACCCCCCAAAAAATCAGAAAATTCTAGTGATGGGGCCAGACATATGCATGGTAATGACTCTATTAGGGTTCTCATAAAGAATGTATCACATGATCTGAACTACTTTCTATCTGAACTACTTTCTTCCTCTCCTACTCTTTGCCAGACACTGATACGCAGAAGTTCCGACTCCTACTTCAGATGGCATCTAATTTATAAGCCCTTTCTGAATCTCAATAGTCTACTTGACACTAACAAACCACACCACCCTTTCCATTTTCTACATAAACTTTGTCCCTTTTCCCCTTAAATTGTGAATCCCTATTGCACAAAGAGTTAATTCATCTATTTTTTGTTTGTTTGGGGTATGGGGCATTAAACTCAGGGGTGCAAATTGGCAAGACCCTTTTATTTTTGAGACAGGGTGTCTTACTAAGCTGCTTGGGACCTCACTAAATTGCTGAGGCAGAACTT
Organism: Urocitellus parryii; assembly: GCF_045843805.1. Classification (NCBI taxonomy): domain Eukaryota; kingdom Metazoa; phylum Chordata; class Mammalia; order Rodentia; family Sciuridae; genus Urocitellus; species Urocitellus parryii. Next base: position 115,297,359 of record NC_135539.1, on the reverse strand, counting down.
GGGATCCTCCAGCCTTAGCCTCCTGGATCACTGGGATTATAGGTGTGAGCCACTGCACCCAGCTTATTCATATACTTCTGTAGGTCCAGAATGTATTCTTGCATGATTTGCTCAAATACTAAAGAACTAGAGCCAAGTCTTGCATTGAGCAAGCTACTTTTGACAAATGGGGCAAGACCAATCCACATGGTGGGGGGTGGGGGACGGGATCAATGAGCAAAGTACTAACAATGAAAGTATGGAAGAATTTTGGTACTCATTGGTCATTATTTTATCAGTTATAGCCCATGCATAACTTATGATACCATAATGTAATGTCTTTTCAGTCTATTCCCATTGACTAACTAACCTGTGAAGCCAAACACATAAAATTTAGGTCACAGCAAGATCAAGAATTCACTTTAGGGCTGGGGTTGTAGCTAAGTCACAGAGCATTTGCCTAGCACATATAAGGTATTGAATTCAATCCTCAGCACCACATATAAATTAATAAGTAAAACAAAGGTATTGTGTTCATCTATAACTAAAAAAATAAAAATAAAAATAAAAGAATTCATTTTAACACTATTAGTCTATCATTTACATTTTATTTAGCTAATTGGGATGGACTCTTCAATTCCATACATCTCAATATAGACTCCCAGGCTGGGGATATGGCTCAGTTGGTAGAGTGCTTGCCTTGCATACACAAGTGCACAAGGCCCTGGGTTCAATCCCAAGCACCAAAAAAAAAAAAAAAAATATATATATATATATATATATAGACTCCCAAAATATCTTCAGAGTATTCTCCAAAAGAAAGTAAGCATATGAATGTTACTTTATGTAATAGGAATCTCAGAGAAAATATCCACAGCACCTTCCAGTCAAGACTGGGAACCCTAAACAAGCTCAAGACCTAGAAGTAAATTTTCACTTAAAATAAAACTTGGGGATGGGGTACAATATAAATAATTTCCATCAAGAATGACACTTTAACAAAATGAAACTGAATCCCTTTCTCTCGACATGCACAAAAGTTAACTCAAAATGGATCAAGGAGCTTGATATCAAATCAGAGAGAGAAGAAAAACTTGGCTACGATCTACATACTGTGGGGTCTGGCTCCAAATTCCTCAATAGGACACCCACAGCACAAGAGTTAATAACTAGAATCAACAAATGGAACTTGACTCAAACTAAAAAGTTTTTCCTCAACAAAAGAAACAATAAGAGAGGTAAATAGGGAGCCTACATCCTGGGACCAAATCTTACTCCTCACACTTCAGATAGAGCCCTAATATCCAGAATATACAAAGAACTCAAAAAATTAAACAATAAGAAAACAAATAACCCAATCAACAAATGGGCCAAGGACCTGAACAGACACTTCTCAGAGGAGGAATACAATCAATCAACAAGTACATGAAAAAATGCTCACCATCTCTAGCAGTCAGAGAAATGCAAATCAAAACCACCCTAAGATACCATCTCACTCCAGTAAGATTGGCAGCCATTACGAAGTCAAACAACAACAAGTGCTGGCGAGGATGTGGGGAAAAGGGTACACTTGTACACTGCTGGTGGGACTGCAAATTGGTACGGCCAATTTGGAAAGCAGTATGGAGATTTCTTGGAACACTGGGAATGGAACCATCATTTGACCTAGCTAATCCCCTTCTCAAGTCTATTGACTGAAGACCTAAAAAGAGCATACTACAGGGACACTGCTACATCAACGTAGCAGCACAATTCACAATAGCAAGACTGTGGAACCAACCTAGATGCCCTTCAATAGATGAATGGATAAAAAAAATGTGGCATTTATACACAATGGAGTATTACTCTGCATTAAAAAATGACAAAATCATGGAATTTGCAGGGAAATGGATGGCATTAGAGCAGATTATGCTAAGTGAAGCTAGCCAATCCCTAAAAAACAAATGCCAAATGTCTTCTTTGATATAAGGAGAGTAACTAAGAACAGAGTAGGGAGGAAGAGCATGAGAATAAGATTAACATTAAACAGGGACGAGAGGTGGGAGGGAAAGGGAGAGAGAAGGGGAATTGCATGGAAACGGAAGGAGACCCTCATGGTTATACAAAATTACATACAAGCGGAAGTGAGGGGAAAGGGAAAAAAGGGGGAGAAATGAATTACAGTAGATGGGGTAGAGAGAGAAGATGGGAGGGGAGGGGAGGGGAGGGGAGGGGAGGGGAGGGGAGGGGGGATAGTAGAGGATAGGAAAGGCAGCAGAATACAACAGACACTAGTATGGCAATATGTAAATCAGTGGATGTGTAACCGATGTGATTCTGCAATCTGTATACAGGGTAAAAATGGGAGTTCATAACACACTTGAATCAAAGTGTGAAATATGATATGTCAAGAACTATGTAATGTTTTGAACAACCAACAATAAAAATTTTTTAAAAAAAGGAATGACACTTTGGTTCACCATTCAAAATGAAAATCATATAGATTCAATATAATTATTTTTTCCAATAGGGACAGAATACAAAACATTCTAACACCATTCTACTTATAACAAAATCTAGCCATTTTCATAGTAAACTATGTATACTGACAGATCATTTAAGTTTTGTTTTAGGGCTGGGGTTGTGGCTCAGCGGTAGAACGTGCAAGGCCTTGGGTTTGATCCTCAGCACCACATAAAAATAAATTAATAGGGGCTGGGGATGTGGCTCAAGCGGTAGCACGCTCGCCTGGCATGCGTGCAACCCGGGTTCGATCCTTAGCACCACATACCAACAAAGATGTTGTGTCCGCCGAGAACTAAAAAATAAATATTAAAAATTCTCTCTCTCTCCTCTCTCACTCTCTCTTAATAAAAATAAAAATTAATTAATTAATTAATAATACAGGTATTGTGCCCAACAACAACTAAAAAAATTTTTTAAAAAAGCTTTTGTTTTATTGATTGTAAGACTGAAGTCATAAACAAAAATTCAGTCTAGAACATATTAGTAGTGATAGTTGCACAACCTATGAATATACTAAAGCCACTGAATGAACAATGAGAAAGAAAAAAAGAAAAATATCACACTTTTTTTTTTTCTGCAAAGCAGGCCATTCAGTTATCCAGGTATTCGCTGCAACAAATCAGTTTCTGTGGTATTTGAGTGACTATCCCCACTGGGTTAATGCTATATATACAGTACCAAATGGTATCAAGCAGCTGTTTCTGCTATAAAGTATCCTATGGAAAATAGGTACCAAATCAACTTTATTAAAAAGTAAATAATAGGGAATAAGAAAAGTGGTGAATTAGTAAGTCTGAGAGATAGGAGGATTAACCAGAACATACAGGCACTTCATGAGTCATCAGGGTATTGGGGTTCATGATGGTCACAAGCTGATGGAGGAGATCTGGTTGGGACACAAAAAGCTCTGGAGCTAGTTTCTTCATTACATTTTCTAGCTGCTCGGCAGCATACCCTGGGACTCCATACCAGGTTTTTGGCTCACCCCTGGAAATAGATTATAAAAATAAATCAATCTGTAATACCAACACAAAACAAAATGTTAATCAGTATTTTTCAGACCTTGCTATGTAAGGCTTAGTTACAAAGGAATGTTCAAATTGAGGAGGTATCATTATAAATGAGATCTGAACACATGTAATGCATTTTCTACCTTCAAGTATAGTGTAAGCATGGGACTTTCTAGCTGAGGTCCATTAATCTCCACCCTTTAAAAAATGCAGATATCTAGAATTTTTAATAATATAAGGGATCTACAGGATATGAAGTTCCACAGTTTCCTACAGCAACTGACAAGAGATGGCAACTCTCCATCTTCCTCTTCCCTTGCCCATTCTGACAGATGAGGTTAAATAAAAAATGATAAGGCAATTAGCACTTCTAAAGAACTCTTATTCTTCAAAGCATTTTAAATTGTCAACCAATTAATCTGTAACATCCCTGTGAGGTATGATAAATATCATCTTCACTTTACAGCTGGGAGTAATTGCCCAGGGAAGCAGAACCGATGCTATACATATATATGCCATCTCTTCTTTCTTGTGGTACATTCTTGAATTCCTTATATAAGGATTTAAGTGAATTATGAATCTTCAAGTATTTTTATATTTAGAAGCAAGATGAATAAAGGGGGGAAAACAGGTGTGAAGAAATGGCTTTGACAGTTTTAAGAGGTAAAGAAGTCCAAGTATCTGCATCCACAAAATTCACAGACACAAGGATGAGGTTCCCTCAAAGTGTTGTGGTGACAGAATTCCACCCAACAAAAAGGAAGCTGGCATCCCAAGGACCTGGAAGATTCTATGTACCTATAGCCTGCCTCTATTCCCAAATTGCCACTGAATGCAATTTTCTGTAGGAAAGTATAGTCCAAAGCTTTTTTAACCATTCTATGAGTAAAAACTTACTCACTTCAAAGAATAACTATCCTGTCCCCAGAAACAGACTATACTTCTCAGGCTACAGTTTAAATAGTGTACAATTTCAGAGGATCCATGCACTTTCTAGGACGTTTCACAAACTACTACTGCCTTAATAGGATGCCTATTATAATAGCAGTGAAAAAAACTAGCTCATCAGTCTTCAAACATAGCTGAGACATATCTGAGAGGAACAGAAAGTTTTTCTACCCAGTTTGCATACTGCCTATAGTTTCTATGTGGGATTTCTCACCAGTGCAGGTAGTTGATGGAATAGCTCCAATGGTCTTCAATATGCCAACAGAATGAAGAAAAGCACATTCCCACGTACAACCAAGGGAGTTTCATGCCACATATATCAGCAGTAATGTGGGCAAGGACAGACTGCTCCATCACTGGCATATTGTTCAAATTCCAGCCACTATCAAGATATTCCTAAAAATAAGAAAAATGAGGGTAAAGTTTTAGCTGTACCATGCTAATACTTTAGAATTCTGTTTCCAAAGGCTGTCTGGAAAATAATTTCCTTCAAAATAAAAGGGAGTGGGAAGTAGAGGGTTCAACATGCTCAATTTTAGGATGCCCGTAGATTAGTTCTGCCTCATTTAAAGCTTTATATAAATGGACTTGTTCCAGGCTTGGTGGAAAAGGCTGTAATCCCAGTGACTCAAGAGGTTGCTGCAGGAAGACTGGAATTTCAAAGCCAGTCTGGGCAACTTCACAAGATCCTGGACACATGGGGCTGGGGATGTGGCTCAAGCGGCAGCACGCTCGCCTGGCATGTGTGCGGCCCGGGTTCGATCCTCAGCACCACATACCAACAAAGATGTTGTGTCCGCCGAGAATTAAAAAATAAATATTAAAAATTCTCTCTCTCGGGCTGGGGATGTGGCTCAAGCGGTAGCGCGCTTGCCTGGCATGCGTGCGGCCCGGGTTCGATCCTCAGCACCACATACAAACAAAGATGTTGTGTCTGCTGATAACTAAAAACTAAATATTAAAAAATTCTCTCTCTCTCTGTCTCTCTCTCATCTCATCTCTCTCTTTAAAAAAAAGATAAAATAAAATAAATGGCAATGATGTATCTTATAAAAAAAAATTCTCTCTCTCTCTCTCCTCTCACTCTCTCTTAAAAAAAAAAAAAAAAGATCCTGGATACAGAGATACTAGAGTTCAAAAGTAGGCAAAGTAATCTAGGGTATCAGAAGTCAGAATAGCGGTTATCCTGAAAGAGGTAAAGCAATAAAGGAGAGAGGGCAAAAGGAGTTGGGGGGGGGCCTATCTTAATTCTTATTCGACTGCTGGTTACATGGGTGTGCTTAGTTTGTGAAAATTCGTGAAGCTATAGATATAGGATTATCCATTTCCTGTGTGTGTTAGGAAGTAACAAAAAAAAAAGAATAAATAAATATATTCTGGGCTGGGGATGTGGCTCAAGCGGTAGCACGCTCGCCTGGCATGCATGCGGCCCGGGTTCGATTCTCAGCACCACATACAAAAGATGTTATGTCCGCCGATAACTAAAAAATAAATATTAAAAAAAAATTCTCTCTCCCTCCCTCTCTCTCTCTCTCTAAAAAAAAAAAAAAAGAAAAATAAATAAATATATTCTAACAGAATAGAAATAATTTTTTTTAGAAACCTGATGGTGTAGAAAACAATAGACTCATAGACAAAGTTTTAAGATAAATAAATAAATAAAACTCTTAGATCTTCTTCAGAAGGAGAAATTAAATTATACAATCTGAAGGCAAAGTTATTTTCCCTTATCACCATGATATAAAATGTAGTGGTACAGTTAGGACTAGAATTGTTCTATTGTCTTCCAACTTTTCTTGAAATCACTAAAAATCTGATAATTAAGGATCTGCTGAAAGTAATCATAAATTACTTCAAGGACCAAACAGAATTTCAATAAGTACTTAAACTTTCAAGCCACATACATGGACTTTCATTTTTTATAATAAGGATGCTGGGGTTGGGGGGACTGGCTGGGGTTGTGGCTCAGCAGTAGAGCCCTTGCCTCGCATGTGCAAGACCTTGGGTTCGATCCTTAGCACCACATAAAAATAAGTGAAATAAAGGTTTAAAAAAAAGATCTACATTAAAAAATAATAATAATAAGGATGCTATTAATCCAGTAGCAGGCTCTTTAGATCAATGATATGCTTGAAATGCACAAGTCTCCCTCAAACTAAAAGTTCCTTACTACTTGGGCCTACCTCTTCCTCAGGTGAAAGTTTGATTTTTCCATCTCGAACAGGAAAACCACTTCCAAATTCCTTTGAAGCAATATCAGCTCCATATTCCACTGTGACATCCTCTTCAATAGTGCTTACCAATCGCCAGAATTCTTTCTCAACCAGTTCTGTGGGAACCATCTAGAAATATAATAAGAGGAAAAGGTGATTTTTCTTACTCATTTACAAACTGCCTATGATGATCTAACCAGGTAAATTAAGTGATAGGAATCATGGACCAGACTTCTAAGGGAAGATTCTCTCCATATCATTCCATAATTGATCCCAGGCAATTCAGGAAACATCCTTATTTTCTAAAAGGAATTTTATAATTAAGGAGCATTAAGAGTTGGGTACAATGGTACAATGCTTATAATCCCAGAGTCTCAGAGTCTAAAACAAAGATTGTAAGTTCCAGGCCAACCTGAGCACCTTTGTAAGACCCTGTCTTAAAATATAAAACATAAAGGGGCCAAGGATGAAGCTCAGTGGTAAAACACACTGTGTTCCATCCTTGGTACCAAAAAAAAGAAAAAAAAGAAAAAAAGAAACAGCAACATAAAAATTAAGAATTCATGTTCCTCTACCATGAACCTGGCTATGATTATAAAAAGTAGCTAAAGAATGTAAAATGCTGATATTCAAAAATTGGGAATGTTTGTCTTTTCAGAAATGTAGTACACAACTTGGTTGAGGACAGTATAAAAATAATGGTAATCTGTGTTTAGAATGATGCTTTAAAATACTTCAAGAGGCTTTGGAACACATTTGTCTTGAGTCCATCCATTTTTTTTCTTTTCACTAGATGAGACAGAAGAGTAAAGCAGGCAATGATGATTAAAAAAGAGACAAGGGGGCAGTCTATGAACAAAAAGAACAATTAATTTGGGCAGAATGCCCTATAAAAGGCACCAGATTGTCAAGGATCTGTTGATATCTGATTTGAGTACACAGGCAAGTAAGTAACTTAAACATCTTTCAAAATCTTCATCTTTTAATTAAAATAAAAAGCCAACCATAGATAGGTTGCAAGTCACTAGAACTGGCTGAGCAAAAACTGGCAAATACTATAATATACAAGAAATCAAAAGACCTAAAAATTCAAATGGAGAAGAAATATAAGCCAATTAAATAAACAAACATTTTAGCTAATGTTGGTGATAATAAAGAAAAACAGGCTCATTAATATACTGCTGGATGGTGGGACTGGGAATATAGCTCAGTTGGTAGAGTGCTTGCCTTGCATGCACAAGGCTCTGGGTTCAATTCCCAGCACCACACACACACACACACACACACACACACACACACAAAGTAAAGCAGGAGTGCCATAAATTTATGGACCTGTTGGAGTGGGGTAAGGAATAATTAAGAATATTTATGAGAACATTAGACCCTCAGCAATCATTCAAAGAACATAATTCAACTACAGAGATCAACATGGATGAAGTGTTTGCTATAGCATTTATTTAGAACTGAGGAAGACCCCAGCTTTAAATACCCAGAATTACTAAAGGAAATCATTTAGTTTTGTCATATTCATTTGATAGACTATTAAATGCTGAATGGAGCATGCTTATAGTGCTAAGTGAACCAGGGATAATTAAAACCAGAATCTTATGAAGTTTATAATACTAACTTACATGCAACTAGCTAATATACAACAAATGCATTTCCAAGGCAAAGCACACAGCTTGGCACATAGTAAGTTATCAATAAATGTTTGCCATACTCTTTAAATTACATGCATTGTGCTAAAGGGACTGTAGGTGATTTTCTTTATTGCTATTTTTACTACTGCTACTGTATAATCTCTGTGAAAAAGGTATCTCTAGTGAAATTCTTAAATGAATCAGAATGCATTTTATTGTGGAATTTTAATATCATTAAAAGTGTCATTCTGTCTCCAAAAGTTATTAAAATCCTCTATCAAAGCAGTAAATATGTACATACATGGACTGGCATGTTGAAGTAATCAGATTTGAATGCATCTGCCATTTCCCCAAAAGTACGAAGGGTGTAATCCCTGGCTGCTTGTTCAAAGCCAAATGCTTCTTGTGGTTTACTACATTCCTGCAAATAAAAAAGAAAGTTTTGTGTTCTAGGTGGCACCTGAAAATGTCAAGTCTACAAGTCTATCTGGTCAATCATCAAAAGGACAGAATTTCTTTTTTTAAAAAAAGTTTTATTTATTTTACTTCTATGCAATGTTTCAGTTTAAAAAAAAAAATCAATCTGCCTGAAATTGAAGCGTGTTCTAGCAAGCAAATAAAATATTTACTTAAATGATAACAACTTTGAATAATTTAAATCTCTATAAAGAAGCATCTTAGGCTGGGCATGGGGAAGCTGAAACAGAAGGATAACAAGTACCAGGCCAGCCTGGGCAAATAAGTGAGATCCTGTCTCAAAATAATAAATTTAAAAGAGGGGATAAATAAAGCAGTGACTAGGAATACAGCTCAGTGGTACAATTACCTGAGTTCAATCACCAATTATTAACTCTTTGTCCTCAAACCCACATACACACACAAAAAAGAGGCAGCCTAAAACCTTGCTTCTTTCAGGACCAAAAAATGTTTTCAATAATGAATGAGAGGAATAATGTCCTTCAGAGAGTTAAAACTAAGAAAAAAATCAACACATAACATATCATCAAAATAGAGATAAAACACTTGATGGAAGTAGAATGGCTCTATGAACAGCATTAGTTAATTATATCCAAATTATGCCATCAAAAACAAACAGAGCCAGGCACAGTGGTGCATGCCTATAACCCCAGCAATTTGGGAGACTGGGGTAGGAGAATCCCCAAGTTCAAGGGCAGCCTCACCAACTTAGCAAGGCCCTAAGCATCTTAGTAAAATCCTGTCTCAAAATAAAAAATAGAAAGGATCAGCAATGTAGTTAATTCGTAAAGCACCCCTAGGTTCAATCCCCAGTACTAAAATAAATAAAACTAAACATTGAGAAGTTAGCAGGCAGTTACAGGCGGCCCTAGATTATAGCAAATTAATGAATTTGAATATTCCAGACATCTTGCAAGTTCATCCCTATTTTTTTTTAATATTTATTTTTTAGTCATCGGTGGACACAACATCTTTATCTATATGTGGTGCTGAGGATCAAACCCGGGCCGCACGTATGCCAGGCAAGCGAGCTACTGCTTGAGCCACATCCCCAGCCCCTCATCCCTATTTTTTTTAAATATATTTTTTAGTTGTTGATGGACTTTTATCTTATTTATTTGTATGTAATGCTGAGAATCAAATCCAGTGCTACCACTGAGCCACAACCCCAGCCAAGTTCATCCCTATTATCCACCATATTATATAATCTAATCCTAATGCAAACATAGTATTCAAGTGACTGCTTCATTATAAATAGTATAAAATAACCCTCATAAAAAGTGATGGCAAGTATCAGTAACTACACAAAAATACTTTAAAAAGTAGATCACTAAAATTGCTTACATAATGTAATTTCATTTGTTTAAAATAGAAGAGAGTCTTGATGAATATACACTGATATGATGGTTATCTATGCACTGTGAACCATCTCTATTTTCAGTTGTTCAGTGTTTCAAGAATTCTTGCTAAGAATATGCAGTGCTTTTTACAATGAGATTTTTTTTAAAGCAATATAATTATATCTTACATTTTTTTTACTTTTTTCCCCCCCTCTCAGCCACACTGTGGAATTTACTTCTAAGACTTCTATCCTATTCAGGGTCAATCCAATTTTCTTCCTGGACTTTACTATTATCTATTGCCAAATCTAAACCCCCAGGCAAAGAAAAAGTACTCCAGAAGAAATTTTCTAATGCTACCACCGTCTTTAATTTTTACCTGAGCCAAACACTTAGGACACCTCCAGTCTCCCTTGGGAACATCATGGAGTGGTGGAATCAAGCAAAAGGTATGGTAACTGTCATCACAGCCATCACATAAGAGAAGCCGGTCTTCATCATTGCCACTGCCACACAAGAGGCAGACATACAAGTCCACCTGCATCAATGAAAAAGAGGGTAGAACAAAGCAGAATGAGCTATTACTTGATTTAATGAAATTTTAAGAATGAAATGGATCTAAGACATGTATGTATTCTTTCCAGCCTGCTTCCAGTTGTACAACTTCTATAAGGGATATTTAAAATAAAAAAAAAAAAACCTTCATTTTCTATAAAAGGTATTTCATAATACTTCATGCAACCTCAGTTCCAAAATGTGATCTCCCAAGTTTCTGAATATTTTTTCTCAATTGTCCTATATTTACATTGCTATCTTTTGGTAGTTTAAAAATAAGTCTTTCAGAGGTGGGGTTGTGGCTCAGTGGTAGAGTGCTTGCCTAGACCCTGTGCGGCACTGGGTTCTATCCTCAGCACCACATAAAAAATAATAAAGGCATTGTGTTTATATACAATTAAAACAAGTATTTTTTTAAAAAGCTTATGACCCAACCTTAAAAGAAAAAAAAAAAAGTCTTCTAGAAGAATAAGGTGGTAGGTAATAATAACCAGCTAACCAAAATTAGAATTTATGAATTCAATTTTGCCATATTTAAAAGGAGAGAAGTTTTAAAGTTAATTAACTACATTAAACTACCACTTCAAATTCTAATTAAGTAAGGGTCAGTGTTTAAAAGTTCCCCCAAAATACCCAGTGGTGAGGTATATTTACCGGTTTGGGAGCAGGAAAGAGGGCAACCAGAGCCTAACACTCTAATTTCACTTTAAACAAAATTGTCTAACAGCTCCCCATCTCTGCCATGTCCTTACCCACTAATCCCTAGGCTCCTTTCTTCTTTCTTTCCTTCCTTTCTCTGTTTTACCTTTCATTTCTTTTTTCTGTTCCTTTCCCTTGCTAAATGGAAAGTTGGAAAACGCCAAACTGATTGACATAGCCTTCAGCTCATTTGAAGGCAGGTTCGTGATTCAATATGATACAGCTCATTTACTATTCAGTGCTAAACAGAATGTACTCTAAAAAAACAGCTGCCCCTACCACCTCCCCATATTACTATTTCTTCATTTATAAACTGATAGTATAAACTGACTTAAAAAGATCTTTTCATTGTCATGCAGTAAGTTAACCTAAGTACGGCACAAAAGTATAAGCTTCAGGGTAAAGAGATTCAAAAGGAAGAAATGAAAGGAGAAAAGAAGAAATGGGGGGGAAAGAGAAAGGAAGAAATCAACTCACAGCATTGGTGGATTTTTTAGATCGACCCTTGGGCTTTTCCTTCTCACTTTCTACAATATAATCTTTCTTCTCAGTGAGTTCTTGCTTGATGTTACTTTTCATTTCTTTGTCTGTGGGAGGCAATCCAAAGTTAGATCTTTCTGTATTATGCCGTTCTCTGCTTCCTTCTTCACCCCATCACCTCCTTCTTCCTTCTTTTTTTATATTGGGGATTGAACCCAGAGCTTCCCAAATCTAGGTAAGCACTGAGCTACATCCCAGGCAAGTTTATTGAGATAGGTCTCTCTATGTTGCACAGAAACTTGTGATCCTCCTGCCTCAACATCCTAAGTAGCTGGGAATACACCATACCCAGCTATGTTTTCTTTCTTATTCATGAATAAACTTTCTTACCATTTTCACATTTTAGAGTTGGACAACCCATTCGACGTCTCAGATTATGAGTTCTGGCTTCTGTTGTCTCTTCTGGTTCTACTTTAATATTCATGGCCTAAAAAAAAATTATCATATACATGAATACTTTCTTTAAAAAGAAATCTTTAAAGAATATAAACTGTACAGGTTTGTATAACTTACAAACTATATCTGTTAATCAGAAATTCAAATATGATATGTCAAGAGCTTTGTAATGTTTTGAACAACCAATAAAAAAAAATAAATTAAATTTTAAAAAAAGAAATTCAAAACACACTTCTCTCTTCCCTTAGAGACCACCTTATCTTTGAAACAACTTTTTTAATGTTTTTTAGTTGTGGATGGACACAATACTTTTATTTATCTTTATGTGGTGCTGAGGATTGAACCCAGTGCCTCACTCATGCTAGGTGAGTGCTCTACCACTACGCCACAATCCCAGCCCTGAAACAACTCTGGCTTAAGGTATGAATGAGAAACTTAGAAGTTAGCAGAGTATTCTCCACTATTTTATGTTTAAAAATAATAAAATAACCCCCCTCCCCCACCAAAAATAACAATGAAAATCAGGAACAAATTATGAGAAATATTACTACTCAAATTGGAAACAACTCTTATTTTCCTCCTGGAAGCTTATTTATTTTTGTTGACTACCAGTATTCACAGAAAATTCAGCTTCTAAAATTTTCTTCAATTCTTTTTACAAACCATCATTATAAACTATACTTTTAGCATCAATAAACTATTAAGGACTTCCTTCTCATTGAGGGCATAAGCCAGTCTTGGTTTCTACTGTTTCTCAAAGTACTAATATTTATTGGGTTTTGTTGTTGTTGTTGTTGTTTGTTTGTTTCTTTTTATGGTGCTGGGGATTAGAACCGTGGGCCTTGTGCATGCAAACCAAGCACTCTTAACAACTGAACTATATCCCCAGCCCAGTACTGATATCTTTTGGGGAAAAAAAAAACAAAATTATTTTTGTGATCTGTTAACCAAGTAGTGTTTCTGAAACTATATATCACTTTGCCCTTGTTCATTCAGGTATATTAAGGATGGCCATAAGTAAGAGATTTTCTTCCACAGGTGATATCATTACCATTAGGTGTCACTGAGGCAAGATGTAGGCATCCATATCCTAGGACATGTGTCTCAGTTATTTTATTATTTCTTTTATCTTTTTTTGTTGTTGTTGTTTTCTTTGGAGGGGGGTGTCCAGGGATTGAACTGCAGGGCACTTGACCACTAAACCACATCCCCAGCCCTATTTATATTTCATTTGGAGACAGTGTCCCACTTAGAGCCTCACTAAGTTGCTGAGGCTAGCTTTGAACTTGTGATCCTCCAATCTCAGCCTCTCTAGCTGCTGGGATTACAGGCATGTGTCTCCACACCCGACTATTATTTCTTTTTTTGAAGTAATGAGAATTGAACCAAGGGGCCTTGCTCATGGTAAGCAAGTATTCTGCTAGTGAGCTATATCCCTAGCCCTTATTTATTTTGAGAAAGGGTCTCACCTATGCCAGATTAGAGTGAAACCTGTGATTCTCCTGCCTTAGGCCTCCTAAATAGCTAGAATTGCAAGGGTGTGCCACCATGCCCAGCTTATCTACACAATTATTTTTTATTAGAGCATTATAGTTACACATAGTACTTAGGTTTATTAAAGATCAAGGATATGCTCAAAAAGAACTGATTCTTTAATTAACAAACTTAATATGTTTATGGCTTTTAAATAACTATTTTCCTATTCTAGACAGTTTCCCTCATTCAAAAAATGGGGTCACTAAAGTTTTTCATATTTCCAACTTATCAAAGTAAAAAAACACTTCTCTTATTTACTCATTTTTTCAGAAAGCAAAATGGCTGAGTCTTTTTTTTTTCCATCTTTGTCAATGATTATTAAATAGTCAGAGATTGAGAAGTGTGGTTACTGCAATATGAAGCTTCTCATTTCTAAATGTTCCCTATATATTCTGAATCCTAAAACATACATACTATCAGACATACTAGACAGGAATCCAAAAAGTTTACACCTCTGTATGGAACAAGATAACTGAAAAAATATTCTTTCTCTTCCAGGGAAACTTCTTATCAGTCTTTTACTATTCCTCCTGATTTTCCTTTTATTTCACCTCATATATTTAAAGCTACTTTAAGCTGCCCAATTCTCTCCCAGCTTAAGTATTTGACATTGATTCCATGCTACTTTTCAGTAAGTCTGAGAATTATGCCTTTCACTCTCTAACCTGTTTTAAAAAACTGATAACTTCCCATCTTCACATCTCCCACCCTTAATCTCCAATGTATATCACCTTTGAAAGTGCAATGGGCAGGCTGGGGTTGTAGCTCAGTGACAGAACACTTGCCTAGCACATATAAGGCACTGGGTTTGATCCTCAGCACCACATAAAATTAAATAAATGAATGTATTGTGTCCATCTACAACTAAAAATTAAAATAAAAAAAGAAGAAGAAAGAAAGAAAAGGGCAACAGGCAATCCAAATAGAAGCACAAGAACACCCATTCTTCTTCCCAAGTATTGACTAGTTACAACTCAGCAGCTATCCAAGCAACATAAGCCCAGAAAAAGCTCTTCAATTTCTTATCCCTAGGCTGGCACAATTCCCACCACCCCACCCCACAAGTGTAAATGCTGGAATACACAAAGCCTCCTTGTGTGAGACTAATAAGGTTCAAAACTATAAAAAGCATACTATGAGAGAGGTACAGTTGTTGGACAGCCGTAGCACCACAACTCTACAATGCCTGCTAATGGACCTGGTGCAGCTCTCACCTCAGCTCTCATACGTTTCGCTCTTCGGGCTGGGGGACAGGTTTCTGAGGGCTGCACAGACTGCCTCTGGGGAATATCATGGGGTTTGTACTCCTTGTCCTTTGTGTCTGTGGTCAGGTTGGGCTTCTGTAGACACTAAACATAAAATAAATTGCATTAATGAATCTCCCTTCTTTTTTTTTAATCTTGTTTTGATGTATTTTTACATGGTACAATTATTTATGTAGATAACAAACAGGTCTATTTTTTAAAATCTAAATACAAAGACAAAGTCTGCATCTGTTTTAAAAAACTAACAACTAATAATATACATACATGAAATAAGTACAACAGCTTAAACTTTTTTAAACAACTGAATTTAGTTTCTTCAATTTATTTCATTGATCTCATTAAGTCACAGGAAACCACAGCAGGTTCCAGACACTCCCAAAGAGCCATTTGCAATTTCCCTTGATTGCAACTGTCAATTAACTGAAGACAAGCTTTTAAAAAGACCCCTACTAGAACTTATTATTTTTCAAAAAGTGCTGAGTAATAAGAAGGGGAATCCAATAGGTTTTTTACAATTTTACCATCTTATAGTTTTAGAAATAACTAAGCAATTCTGTCACCAAAATATACCACCTAAATTGAGAAAACAGGACATGTGACAAGCATTCCAAGGTTTGCATGTCTCCAACAAAGTCTAACTCACAAAGCAAAGATTAATCAGTAGCTCAAAGCAATAACTGGCTCATCATACAAGTCTCTACTTATTCACTTTCTCCTTTAGTTTAATTCTAAGCTGGCTAAAAGATGGTATTTAATGCCAATACAGCATAACACAACAAAGTATCACCACTGAAGCTAATATGAATTTTAAGTTAGCACTTCCATTTCATAAGAGAACCCACAAACATCTTAAGCTTTCAGGAGGTGGAGATAGAGGAGATTATAAACCCAGGACACTTTATCATTAAGCTACATCCATAGTCCTTTTATTTTATTTTGAGACAGGGTCTCACTAGGTTGCCTAGGGTCTTACTGTTTTAAATTGCTGAGGGTAGCCTGCAACTTTAGATCCTCCAACCAGAGGCCCAGAGTTGCTGGGATTATAGGTGTGCACCATCCTACCTTGCATGCAAAGCATTTTTTTTTTCCACACCAGACAGGTAATATGCCATGTGGTAACAAGGTTTAGAGGGAGGAACATCTCACACACAGGAGCATGAACACCCAGTCGTCACGCTTATGAACCGAAGGATCATGCAAAGCATTTTTTTAAAGTGAGTTCCAGCTAGGCACAGTATGCACATTTATAATACCAGCAACTCAGAAGGATCAAAAGTTTCAGGACAGCCTCAGTGCCTTAGTGAGACCCATCTCAAAATAGAAAATAAAAAGGGCCGAGATTGTAGCTCAGTGGTAAAGTTCCCCTGGTTTCAATCCCCTATACCAGCTGTGCAAACCCCCCTGCAAAATGTTCCAAAATGTAACCATCTAGATGTTTCATATCATTTGTATTTGGTATGATAGGTACTAAAATAACAAAATTCCAGAATTATTGGCATTATGGGCACCACTACTACCATATAGTCTTATTTACAAGTTTAGCTCCTTTTCCTTTATATTTGCAGAGAAAATAGAGACACTGTAGGGAGAAGAAACAAAAGAAACCATAGAGAAACAATTTGTTTCTAATGTTTAAGAAATTTAAACATTAGAATACAATTTTTTTTAATTTCTAATGTTTAAGAAATATAACATATAAACATAAAACATATATAACATATAACATATAAAACAGAACATCAAGTAAGGAATACACCAAAGGCACAACAACATATCCATACTAAATATTTTGTTCTTTCTAAGTGATTTTATTTGGAAAAGTCAACTATTATATTATTAATATTATAATTAAATAGTCTGAAAAACTTATGAATAAAACACCAGTAATAAGTGAGAGAACCTGAGTTTTTAAAAAAAATTGTTATGAAACAATATCTACCATTCTATAACAAGTCTTCTATTGAGCATCTGGAGCACATTTAAACAAAGCAAACAGAGAAGAATAAACTTGCCCATCACATAAATTAACCCTTTTATGTGTTCCATGAACTCTCTATTTGAGACACCAAAGTTGGGAAATACTAATTACTGTAAAGAGGGTCAGAAATTCAGATACTAAATATTCAGACCATATTTATTTCCCACTAGTTTCAATGATTTCCATTATCTATGATCAGTTCAGTTCTATAGGGACTCTATATATTGAGACCTACAAGCTTAGCAGCTTTTTAGAATATACATGAAGAGCTTCATTATTTTGTCCGAACCATAATTCAAAACACACACCTGAAGCTTTGGTTTTATATCTAATGCTATCAAAAACACTAATTTTAACCTCTACTTGAGAAACAGGGATTTACAGATTCATAACATAAGCACATCATCCCACAGAGTAATCTCTTAAGACATTTAAAAAACATGATGATGCAAGATGGAGACCTGTGTTCTGTAATGCCCATATATCACTGCTCAACTTTTCTCAAGTTTCTCCAAATTTAGGCTGAAGTTCACCCTTTTGCAATAAATCCTTCACTATGTGCACTTCTTTTTTAAAACTCTATATTTTCTAATTCTCCTTTACCATAAAAACAAATATTGACAATGAGAAATGAGCACAGGGGCTAGAGGTGTAGCTCAGTGGTATGGCTCCTGCTCAGCACGTGTGAGACCCTAGGTTCAATCCCAGATTCCCATTCCCTGTCCACACCCCCCACCACAAAAAAGGGGGACCAATATAAACTTTCAACAGTAGAAGAAATTAAATCAAGACCTGAATATAAAATGGAAAGCCACCATCATTCAAAACTGTTTTTAAAAGCATTCAATGACATAGCAGATGCTCATGATATGCTAAAAAGACAGGATAACAATATTGTATAGGAAGAACCCATTGCCAATTTATATATACATGCATAAAAATAGCCATGAGAAATAACAAGTGGGAGGATTAGGGGCAATTTATTTTCATGATATTTCCACTGCCTAAGTATACAGATGACATATTTCTAAAATGTTGGAACTTTAAAGCAGGAACTTTCTCTCCCCTGATTCACTGTAACCTCCACACTTCAGATTCAAAAAGAGAAAATCTATATGGACAACTCTATCTAGGTCTGACTATAAAACAGAACCATAAAAGTTCCAAATTCAATAATTGTTTTTAATTTCATCCATGGACTCACTAACCACTCATGTAATATACATTAAAACAGCTGGACATGGTGGCACATGCCTGTAATTCCAGCTACACAGAAGGCTGAGGCAGGAGGATCAAGTTTGAAAGTCAGCCTCAGCAACTTAACAAAAAGACCCTGCCTCAAAATTGAAAACAAAGAAAAAAGAAAAAAAGGTGGGGGCGCGGGTGGTAGGATAGGGATGTAGCTTAGTGATAAAAGCACCCTTAGGTTCAGTTCCCAGTAACAAAAATAGACACACAGCTTTCTGAATATCAGATTGGTCACTTTCTTCTAGGCTAAAAAGAAAATTTACTTGGAATCAAGAAAGAAGAAAGGGAAGAAAATCTATAGGATTTAAGCATTACAGATGGTACTAGATTATAATATTAGAACAGAGTTTTGATTACTGGTTTGCCTTCAGAAACCATGTTATTATCTACCTTTCTATAACACAGAAACAACTTTTAAAATTATAGGGCTCACTGCTCTAGTCTTAAGAATAACTCAAAGGATGTAAATAAATTATGACACTCTTTTGCCAGAACCTTGAAATAGGTAGGAAGTTTCTACAATATTGTTTTACCTTAATTAATGAGAACAAAAGTGTTTATCTGAGTAAATTCACAAATACCAGTTCTGTATGGAAACAAACATGGCTAGGTAATAACTACTGAAAAAGGAACCCATTAGCTACAAAGCTTTTGGGGTTTTTTGTTTTGAGGTGTGGTACAGGGGATTGAACCAGGAATGGCATATGCTAGGCAAATCTTCTACCACTGAGCTACATTCTCAGCCTTTTTTTTTTTAATTTGATTTTGAGATAGGGCATCACTAAATTGCCCAGATGGTCCTAAATTTTGTATTCTTCCTCCTTCAGGCTCCCATTAACTGGATTACAGGTTTGTAATCCCACCACACAGCCTGAAGCTATGCAGTATTTTTGAATTCCTTCTCCTTTACAAATATAAGCATTCTACATGACCATTTCCTTGGGAATCTCTGCTGGCAAAAAAGAACAAATAAATTATTTTCCAAGTTATACTTTCATAATATGGCTACCAGGGATGCTTTAAATAGCAAGCAAATGCAAAAGTATTTGACTACACAGTAATTAACTTCTTGCTGTAAAGAAACACCTGTAGTGGAGTAAATACAGATTTCAGTTTTTGACAGTAAAACGACATGTCCTCTATAATCTTACTCATTCTAAAAACAAATGTCTAAGTATGGTTGCTCTCGAAACAGAATAACAACACTGGAGAAAACAGCCAAAAACCAAAGTCTTCTGAACAGTGTCATTCAAACACAACTGAGGCTTTTTCATTCCCCCTAAAAGATAATGTACCAACAAGCAGTGAATGAAACAAGTTTGTGGCGAGCCCCAAAACTCACCCTCAGACTGTCTCCAGACAGGAATAAATTGTAAGGGTTGAGAATTCGTTCATAATGCCCTCTGATATGTGAACCCACAGCTTTGCCAGGAGCAAAACCCATCTTGGTGGCAATTTTGGTCCATTTTCTATCCTTGCAAACAACTGCAAATCCACCTTCTTCTGCAACTAACTGTTAAAATAGCAAAAGTTAGAAACACTTATGTGGAAATCATGTCTAGGTAGACTCCAAGAACAAAATGTTCTTGGCTATGGTTATATTTTAAAAATATTTTTCCTAAGTGAAAAGAAAAAATGCATGTGCTGTTAATTTCAAGCTAGACAATTAAAACATTTCTTTTAACAACATGTTCATAAACATTTTGTCCCTCCCAAAATGACTTCTCGCTTCCCCAAAGCAGTCATCTTAGAAGAATAAGGTTAATAATCAAATCTCTACTAAAAAAAAGGCCCTGGGTACTTGGTCCTACTCCGTGACCCTTAAAATCTCCACAAACTAAGGGACAGAAAGCCTGAAATGATGTTTGGTGGAAAGAATGCAGGCTTTAGATTAAAGTGGGATCTGGAAATTAACTATGAGCTCAGCCATTTTGGTTGGGTTGTTTTTTTGTTTGTTTGTTTGTTTGTTTAAATCTCCATGAGCTTCAGTTTGTCTGTGTGTACTAAAATGGAAAGAAATAGTTTTCAGAATTATTGGTGAGTTTAAAAATGACAAAAACGGGTGGCAGCAAAATATTCCACAAGACTTCCAGATCAGACAAGACTTTCAGATTCTTACACTCAACTGAACTAAAAATCTCACTTTACTTAGGATTTTACCAGGGATTGAACTCAGGGGTGTTTTACCACTGAGGCACATCCCTATCCCTTTTTATTGTATTTAATTATTTAGAGACAGGGCCTTGCTGAGTTGCTTAGGGCCTTGCTAAGTTGCTGAGGTTAGCTTTGAACTAACGATCCTCCTGCCTCAGCCTACCCAGTTGCTGGGATTACAGGAGTGTGCCATTTCACCCAGCTTCACTTTAAATATTTTAAACAACAATTTTCTTCATAAGGCAAAGAAAACCAAATGCACTGCTCACAATTATATAAATGAGTAAGGTGGTCATTAGCCCTTTACCTTATTTAGCTGAAACAAGTCCAAGATCTTCCTCTCCACGTGTGGAATTTTTAGAGTACTTCCCTGTAATTCCCAATACTTTGCAATCTGGTCCAGGAAATTCAATTTTACACGAGTTTGAGCCTAAATGACAAAAAACTGAGCATTAATCTCAATATTTTGTTTATGTGTTTGTTTACTTATTTTTGGACATGTCTCACTATGTTGCCCAAGATTAGTTTGAATCCCTGGGCTCAAGGGATCCTCCCACCTTAGCTTCCTGAATATCTCAGACCACAGGCACATATGCCTGCTTACAAAATAAACTTACCTAGTTTATCTTAAAGCTCATGTCTATTACCTGCCTGTGCCATATTTTCATTCTTAGAATATTTAAGTGCAAAACTACTTTCTGAATTCAAGAGAAATAATCAAAGGAAACAAGATAAACCTGATTAAACAATCATACTTTAATAAAGAAATAGCTGAAAGTATATAAAATAAAGTTGGCTAAAAACTTATATACTAACTCAACAAAACCTTAATTTAGCCCTTACCATACATGCGCCAGGCAAGAAGTTCAACATTCAATAAACAGTCCTTTATTCAATAAACAGTCCCTTTTAGGGTTACCTAAAAGGTGCTTCATTTAAGAGGTACCAGAGTAATCACAATTTCATTTTACTGCTTAAGTTATGTGACAAGTTTTTTTTTTTTTTTAAAGAGAGAGATACAGAGAGAGAGAGAGAGAGAGAGAGAGAGAGAGAGAGAATTTATTAATATTTATTTTGTAGTTCCCAGCGGACACAACATCTTTGTTTGTGGTGCTGAGGATCGAACCCGGGCCGCACGCATGCCAGGCGAGCGGGCTACTGCTTGAGCCACATCCCCAGTCCATGTGACAAGTTTTTATATACCCACCTTGGTCTTTTTACAACAAGATTTCAAAGGCTTGTTGCAAGTAGAAATTTTCTTACTTGCTCAAACACAAATCTAAAATCAGATTTACAATAGTGCTTCTATAGCAAATTTTTTTCAATGGTCCTGGGGATTGGATCCTGGGCCTTGTGCATGCTAGATAAACACTGTACATTCCCAGCTCTGATCCTCCTAGCTCAGCCACCCAAGTATCTGGGATTATAAACATGCACCACCAGATGCAGCCTATATCAGTCTTTTTTAAAAATATATATATTTTTAGTTGTTAAGAGATCTTTATTGGCTGGGGATGTGGCTCAAGCGGTAGTGCGCTCGCCTGGCATGCGTGCGGCCCTGGGTTCGATCCTCAGCACCACATACAAACAAAGATGTTGTGTCCGACAAAAACTAAAAAATAAATATTTTTTTAAAAAAGAGAGATCTTTATTTTATTCATTTATTTATACGCAGTGCTAAGAATCAAACCCCGTACCTCTCACATGCCAGGCAAATGCTCTACCATTGAGCCACAACCCCAGCGCCCCCATATCAATTTTTAAAAGCCCCTATATTTAAAGATAAAAAAGGAAACTTTTTTAAATATTATTTTTAAACATATTATTACTATACAGTCATTTTTATTTTTACTATCCTTGTCAAATATAAGCTGGACAGTTTGGGGAGATTTAACTGGAAGCCAGACCAAAACTGGGATCAATATTCAGATATTCTCAATCATACCAAGATTTCAAGTTAGTACTTATCTCCTGTTTTCAGGTTTAATTTGAACTTGAAATTCTTTACAATATACACATTTTAATCCTATTATCAATGTCTATAAAATTCTGTTGGATACGTGCTCTGTATCAGTTAAGGATATTTAGTTCAATATTAAAATCAGATTTTAAAACTACAAACAACACAAGTCTTATCTACTCTGCACTATAAGTTCTTGGTGGCTAGAAACTGAAGAAACACCTGTTCTCTAGAGAATGTTCTGTGTTCCTCACTCTTCCTTAGGAAACTAAAGTATTATTAAATCTAAGTAACAAAGTTATGCACTTTGAAGAAATTTGGACTATAGAATCTGTTCTACTGTGTAATTCTTTTCAAAACCTAAATTCTAATGATTATCGCCTTAATATAGGATTTACTAACAGACCAAAAAGTGTCTAACAAGTATCATTGCTTTTAATAAAATTTGTCTGTTTCAATGGCCTTACAGCAAATTGTTTTACCATGATCAACTATTGGACATATTTTCTTTCCCTACCAGATTGGTGACAAATCCTCTTCAAAGTGGACCCCTCAGGAAAACAAGAAACAGGAACAATAGTAAAGACATTACCTCCAATTCATTCAGCCTCTGGATCCGTGGAGTAAAATGAAGTTTATCAACATCACATGCAAAAGGTGGCTGCCAATCCTAGGAGAGAGCAAAAGCTCTTATTAGAAGAATTTTTAATTATTTGACATTTAGTAGCAGAATATATACGAATGAATGATATATCCCATATACTCCCTCCCTTCCCTGCTGAGCCGCCCAGCAACATCACTAAGCCCCAGTCTGTGTTGAAAAACCAGGTTTAGGAAAAGACACTCTAACTTCTTATTTACTACAGAAGTATCTTACTACAATACTATATCAACACTATAATATATATTTTTATATATTTCAACTTCTAGTCACATTAGCTTTTATTAAAAAGTTGAAGATAAGTTCTTCAATAGGGGGAAAGAGGAACTGACATCCAAAACCAATTTTCACTATCCTTAACATGTCTATTCATATAGATACTTTATCTCTAGAGAATCCTTCTATACTGGGAGAAGTGAGATCATGAGGAAAGAATCAAACAAGAAGAAAAACATATAGGGCTGGGGATGTGGCTCAAGCGGTAGCGCGCTCGTCTGGCATGCGTGCGGCCCGGGTTCGATCCTCAGCACCACATACCAACAAAGATGTTGTGTCCGCCGAGAACTAAAAAATAAATATTAAAAATCTCTCTCTCTCTCTCTCTCTCTCTCTCTCTCTCTCTCTCTCTCCTCTCTCTCTCTTTAAAAAAAAAAAGAAGAAAAACATATAAATGCATACCTATGTGGAACTTAATACAAACAAAAATCTACAATAAGGGAAGAGCTAAAATATTTTTAAAATGCTTTTTAATGAATTTCATTTGAAATAATAATGAAAAAGTCCAGAGATGGATAGCAGTGATGGTTGCACAACAATGTAAATGTATTCAACCAAAATAATCATAATCATAATCATAGGAACAGGGAAATCAATAAAGGAGATCAGGGAAAAAAAGAAAAAGAGGCTTTGAAATAGAAAAATTAAATACTGAAAAGATATAATTCAAGAAAGTTCATATCCTTTAGCCCAATTTCATACACAGAAATTTATCCTAAGAGAATAATTCAACCAGAGTGAACAAATTACATGTGTGAAATTAACTGCAGTATTATGTTAGGAAGAAACATTAGGATATTAAAATAACAATGAATAACATACAGCATTTGAAAACGCCAGATTTATAAAGAATCTCTGATCAATAAGAAAAAATGGGAGTAGTGTTAGCATGCATAAGGCCCTGGGTTTAATCCCCCAAACCAAATTTTTAAAAAGAAATGGAAAATGACCAATCATCCCAAGATTGGTGTCCAAATTAATTCCAAATAAGAAATAATCAAAGCTTATATTGTTTCATATCATCAATATTAGAAATTTGTGACAAACTGTGCACTCTTAATGGTAAGATAAGTTTTGGAAGATATTTAGGAAGCTTATTAAGGCATATGCCCTCTGACCAAGAAATTCCCTGACAGGAATTTATAAATATGCATTAGTATTCACAATAACAAGATGTAGACACAGGAAATTCACTGCGGAATTGTTTCAACTTAAAACCAAATACATGGGCTGGGATTGTAGCTCAGTGGTAGCACACTTGCCTAGCATGTGAGGTACTGGGTTCGATTTGCAGCACCACATATAAATGAGTAAAATAAAGGTTGATCAACAACTAAAAATATACATATAAATAAAAAATTATTTTTAAAAAACCCACACCCAAATACACTAAGATGGGCATGGTGATACACACAGCTGTGATCCCAACTAATTGGGAGGGTGAGATAGGAGAATAACTAGTTCAAAGCCAGCCTGAGCAAAATAAACAGAAAGCACTGGGGACATAGCTCAGCAGTAGACAGCCCCTGCGTTCAATCCTCAGTACAACAAAACAAAAATAAATAAATGACAACAACAAAGCCCTAATATGTATCAGTGAGGAGTAAGTTAAATAAATGTTGGTATATCTGTAAATAATAATACTACTCAGCGGTAATAAATAAAACATCTAGACATTCAACATTGAAAATAGCTAAGATTCAATGAGTAAACAAAAACAAAACATGAAAAATTGTGTTCACAGTTTTACCTATTTTAAAGACTACCATAACAGGAAGAAGAAAAAAAAAGGCTTTTTCACCTTTCGAACCTATACTGCAGGAAGCTCAGTGGTAGAGCACACTGGCATTCAATCCCCAGTGGTACCAGGGATTGGGGGGGGGGGTTAACAAAAAATAGAAAAGAAAACTTTAAAAGTTTAGTTTTGTTTTAGTGATATGAAAGACTCCAGTTGAAATGCCCACCTGCAAGTTCTAATAAAATGTTGAGTTAAAAAGTAGATTACAAATTAGTACAAAAGTATTTACCATCACACCAAAAGAATGTTTGGGGGGGGGGGGGACACGTGAGGGTTGGTTGTTTAAGAATACAATTACAGGAAAAGTCTTCACAAGTTTAATGCCATTTCAGTCACACTCCTTTCTCAATGAAGACTATGACCATCCCAGCAGCTCAGGAGGCTGAGACAGGAGAATTACAAGTTCAAAGACAGCCCCAGCAACAGTGAGGCGCTAAGCAACAGTTGAGACTCTGCCTCTAAATAGAATACAAAATAGGGCTGGGGATATGATTCTGTGGCGAGTGCCCCTGAGTTCAATCCCCGGTACCAAATAAATAAAGACTATGGCTAATATTTAAATGGTAGTTAATGACATACTAAATATGTTTCAAGACAAAAATACTCCCTGCTAGGGCTGGAGATGTGGCTCAAGCGGTAGCGCGCTCGCCTGGCATGCGTGCGGCCCGGGTTCGATCCTCAGCACCACATACAAAGAAAGATGTTGTGTCCGCCAAATACTAAAAAAAAATATTAAAATTCTCTCTCTCTCTCTCTCTCTCTCTCTCTCTCTCTCTCTCTCTCTCTTTAAAAAAATAAAATTAAAAAAATAAAAATACTTCATTACTAGTCAAAAAGATGAAAGTCTAGGGGCTGGGGTTCTAGCTTAGTGGTAGAGCGCTTGCCTAGCATGTGTGAGACCCTGGGATGAATCCCCAGCACCACTTAAAACTAAATAATAAAGGTGTTGTGTCCATCTTTTTAAAGATGAAAGTTAAAAATACTCCATACTAGTCAAAAAGATGAAAGTCTAGGGGCTGGGGTTCTAGCTAAGTAGTAGAGCGCTTGCCTAGCATGTGTGAGACCCTGGGATGAATCCCCAGCACCACTTAAAACTAAATAAACAAAATAAAAGTGCTGTGTCCATCTTTTTAAAGATGAAAGTCTGCCAGGCGCAGTGGCACACACCTATAATCCCAACAGCTCAGTAGGCTGAGGCAGAAGGATGGCAAGTTTGAGGACAGCCTCAGCAATTTATCGAGACCCTAAGCAACTCAGTGAGACCTTGTCTCTAAATAAAGACAAAATAGGGCTGGGGAGGTGGCTCAGTGGTTGAACATCCCTGGGTTCAATCCCTGTATCACATATACAAACAAGTGATCAAATATTTAGTTTTATTATACCATCCAAAAGGATTTAAAGGTGATATAAATTACTCCCTGACTGATCAGATAAATAATAAGCCTTCTAATCCCTAAACACAATGATATAGAAATTTCATGTCCTGATAAGCCTGTAAAACTTTTGAAAAATTAAAGTATATCTTTATATTTCTATATACGTAATTTATGCTTATTTTAGCCTGTAGCCTCAAATAAAATGAATACTAAAAGTGACACATCAAGAGTCACTTCAATTATATTTTATAATGACACATCAATTAAAATTTATAATTAAAAGTTTCAAAAATCTTTTTTTCATTTTAAAATATCTACTGAAATGTTTGCCTCCTCTTTCAGTTGCAAATTAGAGGAAAAAAGATAAATGCCATTCCTTTTGGGACTTTCATTTTCAGTAACAAAGGTGTACTCCAATAAAAAAAAAAAAAAAAAGAATTTCAGGGTGCGGTGGCATGTGCCTGTAATCCCAGAGGCTCAGGAGGCTAAGGCAGGAGGATCACTAATTCAAAGCCAGCCTCATCAACTAGAGGTCCTAAGCAACTTAGTGATACTCTGTTTCTAAATAAAATACAAACTAGGGCTGGGGATGTAGCTCAGTGGATGAGTGCCACAGTTCAATCCCCAGTGTTAAAAAAACAACACAAGAACTGCACATTATTTGAGTGCTCACTATCATGGGGAACCCAAGACAGCCTTGGCAAAGTATGGCCTCATTGGGTCATGTGTTTTAAATAAGCCATTAAGAAAGAAAGGTAAGAAACCATAATAAAAAGGCTCTAATAAGTAAAAATTAAGGGAAATGATTCTCAAATTAAGTAGTCAAATAATAAGATCTCCACTTACAAACATTGTGAAATTTTCTAATTCAACACTTAATCTAAAAGGAATATATCGTGTAACCTAATCAATAAAGTGATTAAAGGCCGGGAATGTGGCTCAGCAGTAGTGGGCTTCCCTAGCATGAACAAAGCTGTGGGTTTGATCCATGGCACTACAGAAAAAAAGATTTTTAAAAAATTTTAGCCAGGCATGGTGATGCAATATGCCTGTAATCACAGCAACTGGGGAGGCTGAGACAGGAGGATCACAAGGACAGCCTCAGCAACTCAGTGAGGCCATAGGCAATTTAGCAAGACCTAAATCTCAAAAAATAATAATGGTTGGGGGGTGTATATCATTGGTGAGTGCCCCTAGGTTCAATTCCCTGTACACCCCCCCCAAAAAAAGTGTCATTTTTTATTTCTCTTTTTTTTAATAGTTGTACACAATACTTTAATTGTTTATTTTTATGTGGTGCTGAGGATCGAACCCAGGGCCTCGAACATGCTAGGCAAGCCACCACCCCAGCCCAATAATAAACCATTTTTCTTACAGAAAAACAGTATTTTCAGTCCATAAAGTAATAAGAAATCATAGATTACAAGTGGATCTAAATAAATTCCCTGCTGAGATTTAATTTCCTTCATTTTTAAAACTTTACAGTTTTAACTTTCAAAATAAAAACTACAAGAACTATATTATTTAACACTTTCCTGTTTTCATATATGTATTCACGACCAATGTAACTCCACATCATGTACAACCCACAAGAATGGAAAGGTAGGCCAGGCACAGTGGTGCACAGCTATAATCCCAGCTGCTTTGGAAGCTGAGACAGGACGATTGCGAGTTCAAAGCCAGCCTCAGCGACAGAAAAAAAGGTTCAATTATTAGCACTCAAAAATGTATTCCTTGGACAGGCAATTAAGTAAGAAGTTGAAGCTTCAAAATCCTCAGAGGCTGCAAAGCATCAGGTAAACATTTTCCTCAGTCTCAGCACTAACTTGGCAACAACTTAAAACACATTTAACTGAAATATTTCAAAGACTAAATCAACTAGTAAGAAAATAATATTCAAAGGATGCTAAAAATTCTTAAATGCCATGAAAATTCATTCTGTAGATGACTTACTATTAGCATCCATATTTCACATATTAGAATACTCCTTTAATCTTTCTAATTATAGAGACTGTCATCATTTTGAGATCTGATAATTAGCAAAATGAGAAAAGTGTACTCTAGACAGAGGCTACATAAGTTGGCTCTCTGACTCCCTGCAGACAAAACCAATTAAAAATCAGTGTCAAAAGCACATTCTTGTTAGTTTACAAAGAATAACATTAACTAAGAACAAAAGCATTTTTCTAATTGCATATGTTCTATGAAACCCAGACATCACAAAACAAATGTGCTCATAGGATTTTCAACCCAAAGCCAACAGAAGTAAGAGCCATTTTCTACATACATATTTTCTTAGTATATCAAAATTAACATCCAAGTTAAACCCAAGGATGCTCTACTAAAGAGCATCCTAGTCTTTTTAGCCTCTTTCTTTTTCTTTTTCTTTTCTTGAGACAGGGGCTTGACTCAATTGCCCAGACTGGCCTCAAACTTGTAATCATCCTGCTTTGAAACTCCAGAGTCACTGGGATTACAAGCGGGCATCACCATACCCGTCAGTAACATGCCCTTAAAACACCTGCAGGAAAACCAGATAATTCCACCACCACTGTAAATCTCTTACAAACAAGTAAGCAGGGTTATTATTTATGAGACCCTGATGGAGACCAACTACAACACCTTTGGAAGAACTGCATTCAATGTCTTCCAAACAGCCGGGCACAGCATCACATACCAGTAATCCCAAAAATTTAGGAGGCTGAGGCAGAAGGATCCCAAGTTCAAGGTTAGCTCTCAGTAACTTAGCAAGATCCTGTCTCAAAAAAAAATAAAAGGGCTGGGGATGCAACTCAGTGGGGTAAAATGCCACTGGGTTCAAGAGCCAGTACCCCCAAAATATATATATCTTCCAAACAAAAGCAAAAATAAAATTCCTTAGCTAATGCTGCTTACTCACTCTACCCTTGCTTCTTTCTGTCCTCAGGGCAGGCTTGGCACCAACCAGCTTTACTTAGCTACCCATTTGTTCAAAGGGTTTAAGACCTCCCATTCTTATAAGCCTTCTAGAAAAAACAAACAAACAAACAAATTTGGAAGATTTACTATAGAATATTTTATGCCTTAAATGAGAGGCTTTATGTTTTGCGTAGAATTGAGTATATATGGATTTTTCTAAGACAGCCCACAGCTTTCAACAGGGTCACAAAGTACTCTATAACCTTAAAAATAAACTTTCCAGAATGTCTTATATTTCTGGGTTTCAAAAAAATTCATCACCCCTCTACATTTTTATCTCATTACTCCTATACTTGGTCTCTTTCAACTCCTCCTGCTACTTAACCAAGACATGATAATGGAAAAGATATCTGCTTCTGAGAATGTCAGCCAAGGGGTTATATAGTTAAGGCAGATACTTTCAGTACATCTCTTCTTGTCCTACACTGACCTGGATTTGACTTTTTGTTCTTTCCTTTAAAGGATCTCAATTTCTTCCATAAAATATGAAAAAGAGCTACCTTTCAGGACTATGGTAAGAATTGAGATTACAAGTTAAAGGTTTTATTGAAATTATGAAACAAAAATGACAATGTCATTACATTTAATTTTGACCTCTAAAATGTAATCTTACCCTGGGCAAATAAAATTCACTGTTTGCCAGCTACTCAGGAGGCTAAGGCAGGAGCAAAATTTTTTAAAAAAGGAAAAAGGGCTGGTGAGGTAGGGTATGGTAAAGAGAATCTGCTCTCTTAACTTTATTTTTAAGGACCTTATCCTTCTAGCCTAACTTGAGTTGGCATCTAATTGTCAACTAGCACTTTTTTTCTAAAGCCTCACATTTTCAGCAAGCACTCTATCACTGAGCTACATCCCAGCCCTCAACTAACACTTTTTTTTTTTTTTGGTGGTGCCGGGGGATTGAACCCAGGGCCTTGTACATGCGAGGCAAGTGCTCTACCAACTGAGCTATTTCCCCAGCCCCTCAACCAGCCCTTTTTATCATAGCAATTTTAACATGAATCTTTTCCTAATCGTCACTAACATTTTTTACCATTTACTTAACTGTCTTAGGAATTTCCTATTATTGTACTCAGGTTTCACAATTATTATTATATACGCACAGGCAGGTGCACATGTGAGTGCGCGCGCGCGCGCACACACACACACACACACACACACACACACACACACACAAATACACACGTAAGGTATGACAAGTTTAACATACTTATATAAAAGATAGTAAATAGCCACGATAGTCATAATTTGAACCCAGGCAGTGTGACTCCACAACATGTCCTCTTATATATCTATTTTACTGTACAGTACAAGGTTAAGATAAACAGTGTCACTGTGTTTTTTAAAGAGCTAGTGGGGAAATGGCCTTAATTTGTGTTAAAATGGGCTGGGGTATAGCTTGATAGTAGAGCACTTGCCTAACGTGTGAAGCCCTGGTTTCAATCCCCAGTAACACACACACACACACACACACACACACACACACACACACACACATAGGCATGGTAAAAATTGAGAAAAAACAGCACTCTCACACAGATCCTACTTTACAGAGCCAACCTTCGGGAGAAAAAACAAACTTTAGCACAGTGATCGTAGTGGCCCGAGATTCTCCTTTTAGAATTATGGTTTATTCTGGATCCAGACACCAACTGCATAAAACGTGAAAATGGTTTTAAGGAAAAATTTAAATTTCTATCTGCCTTCATAGAACAGTGACATAGATATTTTAACACTACTGATTTTTATCACATTAGAAATTAGACCTAAGGCGCGCTCGCCTAGCATGCGTGCGGCCCGGGTTCGATCCTCAGCACCACATACAAACGATGTTGTGTCTGCTGAGAAATGGAAAATAAATATTAAAAAAAAATTCTCTCTCTCTCTCTTAAAAAAAAAAGAAATTAGACCTAAGACATTTTAAATAAGCTCTTCAATACTTAAATGCACAGTTTTATTTTATAAATACTTTCCAAATCTTTTAATGTCTAATTTAATAGAAATAAGCCATGTTTTCATTTCTTCTTCAATGGTTTGTGGCATATTATTTTGGTTAAAAGCATATGAAGAGGACTGGGGTTGTGTTTCAGTAGAAGAGCACTTGTCTAGCATGTGTGAGGTGCTGGGTTCAATTCTCAGCACAGTAAATATATATATATAGGCTTTAAAAAGTATATGAAGAGACACTAGAAAGGCAATGTCAATCAATGGAAGGGTAACTGATGTGATACAGCAATTTGTATACGGGGTAAAAGCGGGAGTTCATAATCCACTTGATTCAAACCGTGTAATATGATGTATTAAGAACTATGTAATGTTATGAACGACCAATAAAAAAATAAATAAATAAATAAATATTTCACCCATTAAAAAAAAAAAAAAGTATATGAAGAAAATCTGACTTCACACAGATATTTAGTTGAAAATGAGAAGTTTAAAAGGGTCTTAGGAAATTTTCAACTGGCCTGCCCTGCCAGCTGTGGTGTACGTACCTGTAATTTCAGCAACTCTGGAGGCTGAGACAGTAGGACTGCAAGTTCGAGACCAGCCTCAGCAACCTACCAAAACCCTGTCCTGTCTCAAAATAAAAAATGAAAAGGTCTGGGGGCGTAGCTTAGTGATTAAGCCCCTCTGGGTTCAATCCCTTTACCAAAAGCAAAAAAACCAACTGCCCTAACAAACCCTAGTGATCCCCCTATCTAATCTGTTCCTCCAAAGAACTATACTGAAATTCTTCTTCCATTCACTATTAATAACAATTATTTTGGGGGCTGGGGATGTGGCTCAAGCTGTAGCGCGCTAGCCTGGCATGCGTGCGGCCCGGGTTCAATCCTCAGCACCACATACAAAGATGTTGTGTCCACCAAGAACTAAAAAATAAATATTAAAAAAAATATAACAATTCATTTTTACCATACGATTTATTTTTATTTTTTTAGTCATACATGACAGCAGAATGTATTTTGACATATAATACAAACATGGATTGTACATACATCAATCATATTGTCTATTCTGTTGCCCTTCCCATCCTCCCTACTCCTCCACTCCTCTCCCATCCTTTCTCTCTATCCAATCTAATATGACACACTTTTTTCGTTTTCTCATTACAACATCATATATGTATTCTATATAACAATGAAGTTCTCCTTCAATCTTCCGTGAATAACAGTTTTTGATGTATTTGTATAATGACAACATTTTTAGAAAAGATATACTTGGGTCAACTGAATCTTCCCTGAAGTCTTACCACCAAAAAGATCCCGAAAATAGCACAATCATTTGTGGACTTTTAATAGTCATATTAAAAATAATGGGTGCCAAGGGATAAGAACCTTCACTAAAATTAGAACTTTATATATAGAGATAGAGCCTGTGGAAAGGCCATCAGTTTTTAAAGAACTTGTTTGGTGGATCGTCTATTTGTAAATAAAATATAGTGGTAATAAAAAAACATGCTATGAACCAGGCACAGTGGCACACACCTAGCTACTCAGGAGGCTGAGATAGAGGATCACAAGTTCAAGGCCAGCCTTGGCAACTTGGCAAGACCCTGTCTCAAAATAAAATAAATAATAAAAAGGGTTGGGGATGTGTCTCAGTGGTAAAGTGTTCCTGGGTTCAATCCCCAGTACCAAAAAAAAAAAAAAAAAAGAGAGAGAGAGACACGTGGGGGTGGGGGGCGGTATTTACTTTCCAAGCACTAGTAAATTCCTTTTTACTTTCCCCCCATATTTTTAATTGGTGTATTTAATTATACATAATGGTGGGATTCATTGCTAACACATATGTTCATATATCATTCTCCAGGATCTCCCCTTACCCTTCTCCCTCTCACTGGTCCCTTTATTCTACTCTACCGGATCTCCCTTCCATTTTCATGAGACCCCTTCCCCCAACCTTTCTTTTCCTTTTTCCTCTCTAGCTTCCACATGAGTGAAAACGTACTGACCCTCTAACATTCTGAGTTTGGCTTACTTTGCTTAATATAGTGTTCTCAAGTTCCATCCATTTTCCCACAAATGACACAATTTCATTCTGCTTTATCACTGAATAAAACTCCATTATGTTTACACCGCATTTTCTGTATCTATTCATCCACTGAGAGACACCTAGGCTATGGTTCCATAGTTTGGTTATTGTGAATGGTGCTTCTATAAACATAAACATGCGTGTATCAGTACAGTATTCGGACTTTAATTTTTTAAGATAAATAGCTGGGTCATATGATGGTTTCTCCATGCTGATTTCCATAGTGGTTGTGCTAATTTATAATCCCACCAAAAGTTTAAAAGTGTTACTTTTTCCTCCCATCCTCTCCAGCATTTCTTATTGCTTGTATTTTCTTCCTTTTTTTTTGGGGGGGGGAGGGTAATTAAATCCAGGTGGGCCCCAAGACTGAGCTACCTCACCAATCCTTTTTTTTTTTTTTAGATAGGGTCTCTAAGGTGCTTAGAGCTTCACTAAATTGCTGAGGTGGCCTTGCACTTGATCCTCCTACTTTACCCCCTCCCAAATCACAGCTGTATTGTTATGTTCTTGATGGCTAACATTCTAATTTGAAATGAAATCTTAATGTAGTTTTGATTTGCATTTCCCTAATTGCTAAAGATGCTAAGCATTTTTTTCCATATATTTGTTGGTCATTTGTATGTTTCTTTTGAGAAGTATCTGTTTAATTCATTTGCCCATTTATTAATTGGGTTAATTTTGGGGCTTGGGGTGTTAATTTTAAGTTGAGTTGTTTATAAATTCCCTTTTCACCACTTTTAACAAAACTTGGTAATTGGGCTGGGTATGTAGCCAGTTAGGCCCTGGGTTCAATCTTTAGAACAATAAAAAGTACATATATATGCATATGTATATATAAACTTGGCAATTACAGGTCCTCAAAACCAGAAGAAAATATAAAATGGCTCTCAGAGATCTTTTTTCATCAAACCTCAAAGAAATAGTTTCCTGTCAGGTCACTTTATAGGAACTAGCCAAGTATCATGTTGTTCATAAACAATAGAGTAAGGAAGCTAACTAGACCACATAAATACCTTACCATTCCCAAATTTCCTCATCAGAAGTCTCCAAAAATCACCTACTGAAATGATTCATACTGATTTTGGCATATCCCCGAAAGTCTTAACAGGCCTATAATGAAAATATCCTTTTTAAAATTCACAAAGAAGGATTCTAAAAAAGCTAACTGAATCCCTAGAACAAATCACCTACTACCCAAATGGACTGATATCATGATGTGGGCTAATCATGACAAGTTAACAGAAAACTAATATTTCTTTTTGGTCACTCATAGTTATGATATGTAAATCACTGAATGGGACCAGAAGAAACTTTAGATTCTTCTTCCCTACTGTTACCATTACAGGCACACACATTACTTTGGAATGCTTACACCAAGCCAGATTGTGACCAAATAGATGTAACACCACAGCTTTTCTCTCAAGAAAGTTATTATTTAATAAGTAGTTTTGGTTCAGTTTTCTTCCATACTTCCATACTTACGATCCCATTAAGGAAAAGGAATGGGGTTCTGGTTGGACTCTGCCCCCACTCCCTTCCCTAAGCAACACCCAAACCTACCTGGGCACCAAAGGCAGGAAAAGTCAAACATCCCACACCCTACTTTTAAGGTCTCATTAGACTGTAAACAGAAGCTCTACCTTTGGTCTTGTATGAACTAATCACTCTGGGTAACTT
Organism: Urocitellus parryii; assembly: GCF_045843805.1. NCBI lineage: Eukaryota > Metazoa > Chordata > Mammalia > Rodentia > Sciuridae > Urocitellus > Urocitellus parryii. Next base: position 115,262,138 of record NC_135539.1, on the reverse strand, counting down.
GAAGAGATTCAAAGCCAGGGTCAGGAAAGGGATAGTAGTAAGACTAAAAATCATCTTGAGCCTCAGAAAAGATAGAAAAAGATCACAAAAACTTTGTTGTGTTGATGTCCCAACTAAACATACATTTGTAATTATATTCAAAAAAGGAAGTTAAATGGTTATCTATTTTAATAGATGCAAATATTTAACAGCAAATACTTAGCCCTCCTAGAATTAAGATTCATTAACTTTAAGCCTAACATTCAAAGTGGAAATATTCTTAAACCCTACATATGATCCCTAATAGTCATATTTTTTTTAAAGAGAGGAGAGAGAGAGAGAATTTTTTAATATTTATTTTTTAGTTTTCGGCAGATACAACATCTTTATTTGTATGTGGTGCTGAGGATCGAACCCCGGGCCGCATGCACGCCAGGCGAGCGCGCTACAGCTTGAGCCACATCCCCAGCCCCCCTAATAGTCATATTTAAAGTCAAAGCCTAAACTTAAACCTGAACTGAAATTAGCTTGGAAATTGCTTAGCTGACCCCACTACTGTTAAACGTTTACACAAGGCAAACTGCTAGTCCATTCAATATATTAATAGATTCTGATCGCTATGGTTTCATTGTCTCTGCCCCTCCCAAAATTCATGTGTTAAAATTTAATCACCAAAATGATAGTATTAAGGGGTAGGGCCCTTTGGGAAATGATTAAATCACAAGGGCAGAGTACTTATAATAGGATTAGAAATCTTATAAAAGGGCTGGAGGAACTAGCCCAGACCCTTTTACCCTTCCACCCAAGTAGAACACAACATTCAAAACACCATCTTGGAAACAGAGACCTAACCCTCACCAAATATCAAAACCTACCAAGAACTGTGAAAAATAAAGTTCTATTATTTACAAGTTACCCAGTGTCCAGGATTTTGTTTTAGCAGCATAAACACATTAAGACAGTGACCAGGCTTCATGGATAGATGCCCGTTTGAAAGAATAACGGATGTATTGAGACACAAACATTTAAGATGATGCACATCCACTTAAGATGGTAAATTAACAGGTCATTATCTCCAAAGATCTTAAACTTATTCAACACTGTAACCCAGACCATTCTGTGTATTACTATAGTAGAGTTAGCATTATTGACTGCTTTATTTCCTTCACATTTACTGCTGCATCCTAAAATAAATTTGATCTGAAATATAACTCACTTCAGCTAACTCAGTTTAGCTGCCCGGAATCACTCTGTACAAACTGCAATTATCTACTTTTCCAGCTTCTGAATACAAGAGTATGAAAGCTGCATCTAAGACTTAAGGAATCACTACCACTTCGCCATGCAAGCCTGAAATACTATCAATAAACCTGCATTTATCTAGCAGGTTACTTGGCTTCCCTGCATCAATTTCCTGGTGCCTCGAACCAGATCCTTTTCTTTCCTTAAATGTTGGTATTTCTGGAGTTTGTCATGACCCTAATTTTAATTCTATATTCATATACTCTTACTCCAATTCAGGTGAAGCAAAGCCTTCCAGAGCACCCCTAGCAGCCTCTCCTGTTTCCACCCTCCCCCCACTTGCATTACCCCACTAACCCTGGTTATCTCCAGCCATTCTAATACAACTTCTTTCCATGCAGACATCCACACGTCATACTTTATAATCTTTTAGACCTTTCTCACCAGTAGATTATATGAGTTCCTTCAAGTCAAAGCTATTTAATTTACTTCTGAAGCCCTAGAACCTTTACACAACGCCTAGTACTTACTGACATTGATAATTGTACTTCTCAGAAATCACAACTAGTGGGCTGGGGATGTGGCTCAAGCGGTAGCGCGCTTGCCTGGCAAGCGCGCGGCGCTGGGTTCGATCCTCTGCACCACATACAAATAAAGATGTTATGTCCACCGAAAACTAAAATATAAATATTAAAAAATTCTCTCTCTCAAAAAAAAGAAAGAAATCACAACTAATGCCAAAGATCCAATTCATTTCTTCATTCAACAGAGATGATAAAAAGGATTTCCTGAAGTAGAGATGACAATTTCTGACCAATCTGAAGCCAACAGGCAAGAGAATTTCCTATTTTCCCTATTAGGGAATTACTTAAACCAGTGGTTCTCAAGGGCAGCTGAGGTTTAGAATGACCGGGGGAGCTTCTTAAAATTCAAACACTTAACCCAACATGAGATTCTAATTCAAAAGGACCCTCCAAAAAAACTTTGAAGGGAGGCAGGAAGACATTTAGGAGGCCCTTAGTCCTAAATACTTCTTATGTGTTAACAGTCACTGAAAAGCTCATGAATCAGGAGCTTCCATATAAAGGAGCCACCCAACCAAAAAATTATATAAAGGCAATATGCTATTATTTACTGATAAACTGAACTATATAAATATAGTAGACAAAATAACCTAAATTGTACTTTGATATAGATGCAGCATTGATTTCCCTGTAGTTGTGTTTGGATAACAAAAAGGAAGATGGGAAAACCACACTCAAAAGGCTTATTGGGGGACATGAAAGAAACAAGATGAGGAGAGCCACGATATATTAAATAGAAGGAAGAACACTGAATTTAGAAACAGTGCCATGGTTTGACACACACCCCGCCTTTTTTAAGGTAGTAATGAGGACTGAACCCAGGGCCTCACTCATGCTACTACTGAGCTACATCCCCAGCACTTCATTTGTTTTTGCTTTAGACAGCATTTTGCTAAGGGAATTTGTGATCCTCCTGCCTTAGCTTCTAGAGTTGTGGCATGCGCCAACAGGCCCAGTACCCCAATCTTCTTCTAAAGGTTATGCCAATTTGGACAAGTCACCTAACAGCTCTCTGGCTCTTCTCATCAGTAAAATGGATCTATCTTAGCAAGAATTGGAAAAAAAAAGAAAAACAGGCCTGTAATCCCAGCAACTCAGGAGGGCGAGGCAAGAAGATACCAAATTCGAGGCCGGTCTCAGCAATTTAGTGAGGATCTGAGCAATTTAGCAAGACCCTGTCTCAAAATAAAAAATAAAAATGGGGGGCTGGGATTGTGGCTCAGTGATAGAGCGCTTGCCTAGCATTTGTGAGGCACTGGATCCGATTCTCAGCACCACATATAAACAAAGAAATAAATAAAGATCCATCAATAACTAATAAAAACATTGAATAAACTAAAAATAAAAATGGGCTGGGTATATGGCTCACTGGTTAAGCTCCCGTGGGTTCAATTTCCAGTACTAAAATAAAAGGTTCTTTTGCCAAATTAAAAAAAAAAATGGTAGCCTACCAGAATACAAAGTACATAGTCAAGGGCTAGGATTGTAGCTTAGTAGTTGAGAGCTTGCCTCACATGTGTTGAGGCACTGGGTTCGATCCTCAGCACCACATAAAAAATATATTTTTTTTTTTAAAAAGAAAGTACTTAGTCAAAAATAAGCATTTCTTAATATGTAATTATAAATCACAACTTTAATGCATCACTAAAAATGAGAAAAAATATAAAGCAAATGAAAAAAAGGATGTAGGCAAAAATAATAAAATTTCATAATTTCCCTTCAACTATCTCATGTAATCACAACTACATCATAATTATGGTTTTATAAGATGCAATATTAAAAAATGTTTAAGGACATTAACTCTGGACCTGTACCGCTTAGATTCAAATCCTAGCTCTACCACTTATTACCCAGGAAACCTTGGGCAAATGTACCTCTTTAGGCTTCACTTGTAAAGAAGGGCAAACATTATCCCCTTTTATAGGCAGGTTAACAGGAATAAAGTTCTGAAAATAGTCCCCTCTTAAGGCTAGCAGCTCAAGGATAACATGTAAGTAATGGGATACACACCAGAAGCCAAATGTTCTTACTTTTACTCTAGTCTTCTTCTCATGAAGTTTCCATTCTCTTAAAAATTTTCTTTTTTTTTTTGGTTGTAGCGATTGAACCCAAGGTCTTATACATGCTAGGCAAGATGCCACTCAGCTATACCAGCAGCCCTATTAGCCCTATTCTCAAAAGTTTTCATTTGGTAACTGGATAATAACATTTCCCCCACTCACACACACACACACAAAAAAAAAATTATTTTAGAATCCAAAATCAAATGTTAAACCCTGTTCCTTTCAAAATAATTTTTTGGGGGGAGAGGTGTACTGGGGATCGAACCCAGGAGTACTCTACTACTGTACTGTCCCCAACCCTTTTTTATTTTTTATATTAAGACAGGGTCTTCTTATGTTGCATAGGCTGGCCTCCTGCCTCAGCTTCCCAAATCATTCAGATTACAGGAATAAACCACCATGCCTAGTCAAAAAGAAAAAAAAAGAAAAAAAACGCCTTAATAAACCAAGCATGGTGACCATGCCTGTAATTCCAGCAACTCAGGAAGCTGAGGCAGGAGGCAGGAGGATTGCAAGTTCAAGGCCAGTCTCAGCAACTTCTGAGACACTAAGTAATTTAGCAAGACCCTATTCTCAAAGGGCTGGGGATTGCAGCTCAGTGGTAGAGCACCCCTGGATTCAATCCCTAGTACCAAAAATGAAAAAAAGAAAAAAAGATCTTGATGACCAATTATCTATTATATAAATCAAAAACACATTTTATAGTGGAAGATGGAAAAAGACATTAACATTAGCTTAACAGTGAAAACAGCAGTTATAGAGGAAACCAGAGGAATGGGCTGCCATCAAGTACAATTTTTTAAAACTCCAAACCCACAACCTACACAAACCCTAAAGCCAGCCTCCCACTGGAAAATCTGGTGCTCTTCTCAATTTGTCCCATGCATCATAATACTGGCAGAGAGCTTAAATACCTGGAAATTTTACAAAGTAGAGGTTATAGCCCAAAAATTCTGCACAGACCTTTCTCATTCTACATTCCCTTCCCTGCACAACAAATAAAAAAAGAATCAGTACAAATGAAGCAGAGCCAACCCTCTCCATCTCTTCCCTACAAGTTAAAGCATGGCAAGGACAAGATGTTACCATATGGTTTAAATATCACCAAATGATGAGTTGGTATAACCACACAGAAAATTGGGAGGATCTTGCCTTAAAGACCTTGTAATTATGTGGGTTTGATAGGGATTTGTTCTTTGTTTCTGGAGTTATATGATTAGAGTAAATTGGCAATGTTTCAGGATCTGGAACCTATAGTGTAATAACATCTTATTCAAATACATGCTTAATAAAAATCCCAGACCAGGTGCTCAAAATACACTAAGCTAGAGCTGGGGATATAGCTCAGTTGGTAGACTGCTTGCATCTCGGGCACAAGGCCCTGGGTTTAACAATCCCCAGTACAAGTCAGTGAGTTAGCAAAAATTAACTCAAAAATGCACAAAAATCTGCTTAGGACCATACAAAGAGAAGAGCTGAGAAGATAAATCCTAGCCTAGATGTCTGTTCCCAAATAAAATAACTAACATAACATTTGAAGATTTAAAAGTTGATATATATCACACGGAATTACTTTTTTTTTTTTTTGGTACTGGGGATTTAACCCAGGAGCATTTAACCACTGAGCCATGTCCTGTCCCATCTGTTGTCCCCCCACCCCCGCCTCTTTTTTTTTATATTTTATTTAGAGGCAGGGTCTTGCTGAGTTGCTTAGGTCCCTCACTAAATTGCTCATGCTGACTTTGAATTCACAATCCTCCTGCTTCAGCCTCCCAAACCATTACAGGCATGTAGCACCACACTGGTCTTTTTAGACAGGGACTAAGACTGGACTCACAATTGAGATCCTTCTGTCTCACCCTCCTCAGTTGCTGGGATTACAGGTCTGCACCACTGCTCCCAACTCCAGAGTATTTTAATACATCTAGAAAGCATTATTATTAAAATACTTGACTCAAGACACACACACAAAAGCCATTAAGTCGGGCTGGGGATGTGGCTCAAGCTGTAGCGCGCTCGCCTGGCATGTGCGCAGCACTGGGTTCGATCCTCAGCACCACATACAAATAAAGATGTGTCCGCCGAAAACAAAAGCCATTAAGTCATAGTAAGACCACAGCATATAGGGCCAACCTAAGAAGTAATGTTACAAGGTACAATAACATAAGATATACTTAAACAAAAATTTGGGAATTTTAAGTTTGTATGATTATATACAGTAGTAATTTGTCTAATCGTTAGAAAAGAATAAAATACAATCTTGATATATTTCATTTTTTCTCCTGATCTAAGTGCTGAACCCAAGGGCACTCTAGCACTGAGCTACATCCTCGGCCCTTCTTGTTATTTTTATTTACTTATTTTTAATTTTTTTGTGTATGTGTATATATATTTTAGTTGTCAATGGACCTTTTGTTTTTTATTTATTTGTATGTGGTGCTGAGAATTGAATTCAGTGCCTCACACATGCTAGGCAAGCGCTCTACCACTGAGCCACCACCCAGCCCTTGTTATTTTTATTTCGAGTCAGGGCCTCAAAAAACTGCAAAGGCTGGCCTTGAACATGCCATCCTATTCTCCTGCCCACCCTCCTGAGTTGCTGGGATTATAAGTATAGACCACCACATTCAGACTGATGTAGTTTTTTTTTTAAAGACCAAACTAAACATTTTTTCCTGCTACCTCTTTTATATTTCTCTTCACTTTACAAATGGGATAACTGAAAAAACATTGGACTCTTGTCTTCTGATTCTTCCTGTTAGGCATGCATTGGGATTATTTAAATTTGCTAAATACATATGCCCATCCATTTGCATGGCTTCCACAGCATCAGGTGTCTCATACTAGGAGAAATGAAAATAATGATAAACATTTGCTTGCAAATTTACAGGTAAATTTATAAACCAAATAAAAATTCACCTAGAAGAAATTCCTGCATGTGCACAAGAAACACACATGCAACTGCACATTTTCTGCAATAATTTATAACAGCCCCCCCCAAAAAAAAAGATCAATATTTTTTTTTAAAAAAAAAAGACCCAGGTACAGGGCTAGGAGTGTAGCTCAGTGGTACAGCTCTGGACTAGCAGCACAAAGCCCTGGATTTGATCCGCAGCTCTGCAAAAAAAAAAAAGGAAAAAATATAGAAAAGATCCAAATACATACAGCTCAGTCAGTGTAGTGGTGCACGCCTGTAATAGAAGCAGCTTGGGAAGTGAGGCAGGAGGATCACAAGTTCAAAATCAGCTTCAGCAACTTAGTGAGGCTGTATAACCTAGTGAGACCCTGTCTTAAAATTAAATAAATAAAAAAAAGGCTGGAGATGTGGCATAATAGTCAAGCAAGCACCCTTGGGTTCAATTCCTGGTGGGGGGAAAATCCAAATACAGAAAAGCTTCATTCATCTAAAACAATAGAAGAATAACATTCTACATTTTCTGGTTTTGACAACAGGCTTTTGCCTTTTCAAGTTTCACTTAAAAAATCCCTTCACTTTTGAGGAAAATGAAGGATATATTTGGCACTGTGTCTCACTAAATCTGCCCCCAGACTCTTCTTAGCAATGGACAAATAAAGCTTTGGGATTTAAGCTCTTTGCAATCCATCAATTAATTAATCTAGACAGCAGCCCTAGGTCAGTGTCAGATCTCCTTAGAGCCGATGAGAAGGCACACACGGGGTACAACAACTTTGTCCAAGGTCATTTTGGAATTAGATTGAAAACTCTATCCACCAGGTTTTTAAAATCTAGAAACAATACCCCCCACCTCCGTTTCTCTTTTACATAATAAAAGAACTGGCTTTTAAGTAATAAATAAAATACAGCCACATAATAACTAATTTTTATCTCTACAAAACAATCTTTAAATTTTACAGCACTTCACAAGAGATTACCATATGAACTGGAATCAACAAGTTCTAAATCATTATGTGAACTTCTGCCTGGTGGTGTCTCCTAGCTAAGAAATTAAGTCACCCCCAGAAGGAGGGAGTGGGAAGCCCCAAGATTTTACTGGTAGAAGACATTTTTTGAGGATCTATTTTTTAAACTACCCATTTTAAAAAAAAATCTGAAAACATGTTAGTTAACATAAAAATTAAACAGAAACTGCAACATCCATCCTACTTCAAGTCAAATTACCACTCTGCACAGAAAACAACACAATCAACTACATTACTCTTCTAATTCTCATTTCCCTAAAACTCCTTTTCCAAAAAGGGACTTCATTCTGTTTCTTGGTACTCCTGACTCCCAACTCTGTTCTATCAGACTAACTACCAACTCTGTTCTGTCAGATTAACTACCCACTCTGACCATAAGTTGAGATAAAACGTGGTCGGTCAACACGAAATGGACAAATATCAGAGAATGGAAAGATGCTGATAGAAAATGCACTCCAGCCACTCCCTCACCTGCAGCCTGCAGATGAACACGTTTCTACAAAGGTCACAAAAAATATGTATCAATGCAGCAAAGCTACTTGCTAAAACTCAAGAGAAACAATCTCCACACTAATTGGGCAAAGTGACCATCACTCACTAAAGGCTTTAAACTTACTTTGAATTGCCCAAATATCACCTATAACCAGAACAGGACCCAAAGGTAAGCCAAGGGGCTTGGGATATGGCTCAGTGGTAGAGCATTTGCTTAGCATGCACCAAGCCCTGGGTTTGATCTCCAGAACTGCCTCCCACCACCAAGAAAAAGAGCTAGGTCAAGTTGTCCAGTCTATGACTGAATATTAATTAGTAGTTGTCTCAATACCAATGCTGATACTCTTTCTGCTCTTACATACAGAAAAAATAGTTTAAAGGACTATTTTCTATACTTTTGTGTATGCTTGAAATTTTTCATAATAAAAAAATATTTGCAATAAAAAAATTTATACCCTGGCAGAACAAAGTAATCAGTTTTTACATCTAAGAAAGTTTTAGTGACTTTAAAAGAGAATTTTTAAAAGTGGAATGAATCTAAGATCATATATAAAGGTGCACAGGAACAATGCCTTGGGAGGAATGGCCTACAATTAAAGATTTGAATGTTTAAGCTGGGCAAGGTTGTGGGTACTCCTAGTCTAAGTTTCTTGGAAGGCTGGGGCAGGAGGATCGGTGTGAGCACAGGAGTTTAAGGCCAGCCTGGGCTTTGAAGTGAGACCCTGGGCAGTTGGGGACAGAAAGGGAGTGGGGGGATATATTTAAACCATGATGAGGAAAAAAGTACTAAAAAGAATGCACTTAGTCAGATTCCACATTTTTTTCCAAAAATCTTATAAGTATGGAGATGAAATGCCTCAATGTCCTAGAGGTAGCTTTTCTTCATTAGTATGGTTTAGTTCATAAACTTAGCTATAAAAGCAAATTCACCATACAACTCTTCTAACAGTTAATGATCCCAAGAAAAAGAACTTTTTTGAAGATGCACAAAGGTCATCTTATTTTAATATAGTACACAAAGGGGGCTGGGGATGTGGCCCGAGTAGTAGCACACTCGCATGCGTGCAGCCCGGGTTCGATCCTCAGCACCACATACAAAGATGTCGTGTCCGCCGAAAACTAAAAAATAAATATTAAAAAATTTTCTCTCTTTAAAAAAAATAAATAAATAAAATAAAGTACACAAAGGTCATCTTCAATCCCAAACTATAGCAGTTAATAAATACTGAAGAAATCCTAGCCAGGTGTGGTGGTGTGCACCTATATTTAGGAGGCCAAGGCAAAAGGATTGCAAATTGGAGGCCAGCCTCCGCAATTTAGTGAGGGAGCCCTTAAGACCCTGTCTCAAAAAATTAAACTGGGCAAGCACACGCCTGTAACCACAGCAACTTGAGAAGCTAAGGCAGAAGGATCTCAAGTTCCAAAGCGAGCATCAGCAACTTAGCAAAGCCCACCCTATCTCAAAATAAAATATAAAAAGAGTTAGGGATGTGGCTCAGTGGTTAAGTGTCCCTGGGTTCAATCCCTTGTACCAAAAAAATTAAAATTAAAAAAGGACTGGGGACATAGCTCAGTGGTAGAGTGCCCCTAGGTTCAATCTCAGCACCCATAAATGAAAAAAGAAGAAAAAAATCCTTATTAGAGTGCATACAGTTCTCACATCTTAACCAAGTTCCTCACAACTCAGGGTTTTTTTGTTGTTTTGTTTTTTTCCTTTTTGACACAAGGGACTGAACCCTGGGGCCCCTCTACCACTTAGCTATATCCCCAGTCCTTTTTACTTTTTATTTTGAGATAGCAGACCCTTAGGATCTCACTACTCAGTTATTGAGGTTGGCCTCCAACTTATGACCCTCCTGTCTCAGCCTCCCAAATCACTGGGACTATTGGTGTGTGCCACCACACCCAGTTACAACTCAGATTTTTTTTAAAGGTAGCTACCACAGGCTGGGGATGCAGACTAGCGGTAGAACAATTGCCTAGCATGCACTAGGTCTTGGGTTCAATTCTCCATCAGGATGGGGAGGGGCACTCTACCACTTTTAAAGTTGCTCAAACTTTAAAACCAAAAGTTGAGCCCAGCTGCTCAGGAAGCTGAGGCAGTAGAAAAGCCAGCCTCAGCAACAGCAAGGTGCTAAGCAACTCAGTGGGACTCTGGTCTCTAAATAAAATACAAAATACAGGGCTGAACCCTGAGTTCAATCCCTGCTACAAAAATAAAATAAAACAAAATAACAAAAATTTGTAACAGCAGCCCAGGGATATGGCCTTCCCAAGATAAAATCCCACTCACCCTAAGGGCTCCATCAATACTCCTCTTGGTGATTCCTCTTCAGGAAACCCAAACAATAAAAATTTTATAAAGCAGACCCTTCCAATTCCTAACATTTATTCACCTAATTATTATTATTATTTTTTTTTAGGTTGGCAAAACTTTAAATAGGCAACATAAGCATAATGTCCAGAAAATACCTAATGCTCCCAGAAAAAGAAGAATCACACAATTTCAACACAAACCAAGCCAAAAAGATGTGCAAGGACAAAAGCAAGATCTTCCTAGTGGTCTTTCAAACTCAGAAATGGCATTTGGAAAGAGGCACATAAGTAGGCATCAAGAAATGCAAATGCCAAGAACCTAATTAGCATTTTTATTTGGGGGCAGATGGACTTTCCCTTATCTTCTTCTATGGCCTACATTAATGTGGACCAATTAAGACAACAATAAGGTTACAAGAACCTACAAAAAGGGCTGATATAGCTCAGTTGGTAGACTGCTTGCCTCATATGCACAAAGCCCTGGGTTCAATCCCCATCACCACAAAAAAGAAAGGTGCCAGCAAGTCACCTTGATCTTGGACTTCTGACCTCCAGAACTGAGAAAATACATTTGTAAAAAAAGAACCTACAAAAAGATCCCATGATGGTACATAAACCAGGTGATTTTTGGAGGGAAGGGGCAAGTAGTGGGGACTGAATCCAGAAAGGTGTTAACACTAAGCCACATCGAAGACCCTTTTTATGTATCTGAGATAAGGTCTCACTAACTTGCCAGAAGATGACCTTGAACTTTGGATCCTTCTGCCTCAGCCTCCCAGCAAGTTGGGATTATAGGCATGCACCCTGGCCTGGCTCTATTTTTTTTTTTTTTTTTTTTTTTTTTAGTTTACAAATAATTTCTTACCTTTCTAAAAGAAAACTCCCTCAAAGGCAGATTTCTGCCTACCTATATATATATATATTCAAGTATCCCAAACATACTGGACTTTGTTATTGTCCCCCAAATTAAACAAATAAATACGTTTATACGTTTATCAGTAAGCTATCAACCAGAAATGCTCCAAGAGTAGGTTAATAGATCATAAACAAAATTAAATACTTCAGAGCTGGGGATGTAGCTGGGGAGGGCTTATCTCACATGCACAAGGCCCTGGGTTCAACCCTCAGCACTACAAAAATAAGGGGGGGGGGACTAAATACTTCAAAAAAAAAAATGAATGAGTTTATAGGGCAGGGCGCCTGTAATCCCAGACTCTTTGGAGGCTGAAGCAGGAGGATCCAAGTTCAGGGCTGGCCTCAGTGATTTAGCAAAGCCCTAAGCAACTTGGGGAGGCCCTGTGTCTAAAAGTAAAAAGGATTAGGGATATAGGTCAGGGATAAAGTGCCCCTAGATTCAATCCACAGTGCAAAAAAAAAAAAGAGAAAAAAGAATTTAAGGGTTAATACTTTTCCTTTTTATGTCTCTAAAATAAAAGAATGTAAACCCTGGCTTTAATAGAGAACCCTTATTTAACACTTTACAAAGGCAATTCTATATTCATTTTACTTTTTAAAGTAAAATTTATTTTACTTTAGATTGCATGTTTAAAATCATATCCTATAATCATGGGAAGGGAAATTTTTCCAATGGGGGTAGGGACCAATCTTTAGCTGACTCACGTATTTGCAATATCATTCACATTCCACTCTATTTGTTGATTAGCTCAGTAAGAATTGTATAGATGAATAGATGTTCCTGACTCCTATAGTACATCCCATTTGCCACTAGTAGGTCAAATTTGGGTAAATATCCTCTTACACACTACAACAAATGAAGTATATTTTTGCTTTGTTTAAGGTAAATACTTGTGACCTAGAACTGCAGAACTTCATTCAAACTCTTACCTTCTACTAAGTTTTTCCTCCAGGGCATTACAGTCCTAAATTTTTTTTTTAATATTTATTTTTTAGTTTTAGGTGGACACAATATCTTTTATATTTATGTGGTGCTGAGGATTGAACCCAGTGCCTCAAGCATGCTAGGTGAGCGCTCTACCACTGAGCCCCAGCCCCAGCCTCAGCTCAATGGTCTTTGAGACCATTTGTTCCCACATGATGATCATGGAGCGGGAGGCAGAAACTGACTTTCCCCTCTTCATGGTCATGAATGCAGCTTCCCAGCTCTCTGTTCAGCTGAGGTGGAAGAAGCCTCTGGAGCTGGAAGAGTCTTCCTCAGCTCCAAGATAGTTGGGACGCCACCGCGTGCTCTGGCCTGGAGTCTCCTGAGTGTGCTGGCATGGTGGGGGTGCTTCTCCAGAGACAGAGGTGGAGAAGCCTGAGGGTACTAGCTGTCCCTGCATTTACCCTACAATTTCCAAGGCTACGTTAGTTTCTGAATGAGGCCATTTTCTGTTGCTATAACTAAATGCCAGAGTTGGGTACGTTTAAAAGATCGTAGCTTTGGAGGTTGAAGTCCAAAGTTGGTGGCCCCCTCTGTTGGGCCTCTGCTGAGGGCCTCCTTGGCTGCATCACAGACACACAAGTGGGAACTGAAATGGCCATATGCAGGAAGGGCGCCAAGCACTGGGATAGCGTGGATAGCCTTGCTTCAGACCAGCAGCGCTCTTGCAATAACTTACAGTCCTAAATTTGTCTTAAAAAGCAGTTACAAGCTAGAAGTAGTGGTGCACATCTGTAATCCCAGCTACTTGGAAGGTTGACGCAAGAGGATCACAAATTGGAGGCTGGCCTCAGCAATTTATAGAGACCCTGTCTCAACTAGGGTTGTGGCTCGGCAGTAAAGCGCTTGCCTAGCACCTGTGAGGCGCTGAATTAGAAAAATAAATGTTTTATGTCCAACTACTTACGACTAAAAATTTATATACATAAAAAGGATAAGGAGGTGGCTCAGTGTTACAAAGGCTTCTGGGTTCAATCGCCAATATCCCCAGCAACAAATGTAGGTACAAATGGGTACAGGGTTTCTTTGGGGAAGATAGAAATGTTCTAAAAATTGACTGAATGCACAACTCTGTGAAAATACCTCAAACCAATAAATGTACACTATAAACTGGTGAATTGCATGGCATATGTTTATTTTAATAAAGTTAATTTTTAAAAGTAATTTCAAGTTTGCCTTTTTTTTGTTTGTTTTTTGCTCAAGGATGTTCCTATTTTTAAATTTAATGTGACCAAATAATAACCACAACCAAAGAAAGATCTTACTCAAAGATGCTGACTATGTTAAAACAAAGTAGTTTTTTACCTTGGCTATAAAGGTGAAGGAAAACCCTAATGACCACAGAAGTTAAAGCTGAAAAAAAGTATCCGTTGTGCCACTTGGGGTTTGATCTAAATCTACTTTTGGACAAAAGTGGAACTTGCCTATCTATGGCCAAATGTTAGCTGTTTTAAGGCAAGAAAGTTATTAAAGCCATCAAATATGTCCCTATAAAACTTGGAGGATTCAAAAAAGGGTCTACTAAGCAGCTAACTATTCTTGCCTAATAGTTACACTCCTAAAATTAATGATCTCCAAACACCGAAAGTGATATGGAAAATACCACTTTAAACAGAAATCTTATTAAAAGAGGAAATTAAAATTTGCATTTTAAAGGCAATAAAACCAGAAACCAGATTAATTGTAAATTTAAAAAGATCTCTGCTGAGAAAATCTGGTTATCCTAAGTATTTGCTATCATTTGAAACAAAGGTTTATTTCTCTCTTTAAAACCAAAACCCAGGTTTTGAGTATAGTCTTCTTGACTTATTACTTTTATCACTTTTAATCTTACTGTATCTTCACAAATTTCTGTGTACTCCTATACTCCCAACATACAAAGTAACATGAATATCCTAAGTTTTCACAAGCCAAGCAGCTCTGTACCCTAAGAAAACAGGTAAAAACCTAAGCTATGTAAGCACCATTAATAAAGGTAAAAACAAAAGGGAACAGAAATGCTTTATAATTCTACCCTTTACCTCCTAACAAGGAAAATACCAAAGGTCCCAATGCCCCTTTTAATACAGCCACTGGTACTCCAAAAACTCAAGAAAATCATCTACAAACATATACATTATAAAGCTATCACCATGGAAAATTTCATGTCTCTTCAGGTGTTTTTTGTTGTTTTTGCTGTATTTCAACTGTATGAAACCACTTGTTCACAGTTAGTTTTCCCAAAAAACAGTTGCTAAAACAAAGAATGTTTACATATCTTAAGAAGCCTTTGTTCCAACAAGACCCCTCTTCAAGACTATAACTTCTGGAAAGATTTCCCTTTTTTTGGTTATATCAACAGCAAATAGTCCCAAACTCTTTCCATTTGGGAAAGGAGTTTGTTAAACAAAGGAGGAGGCAAGCCCCCTTCACACAAAGAAGGTCTACAAAACAGAGCACTGGTCCTGTTTGTAGATTATTTGTTCCTCCTTACCCCTTCCTCAGGCTGTAGTATATAGTACTCTCAATACAAAATGGTGGCCATCATGTCTGTCTGACATTCAGGGTGGGAAAAGGCAACACAATCGCATTTTGCAAAGACTGCCATTAGTGTGCTAGCCCAGATGAGGAAATGGGTTGCCAAAACCTAACCAGAGCAACACTATGTTTTCGGTAAAAGGGATTTATAAAAGGAAAAGAAAGCAAGATAAAGGACTTACCCCAGCCCTAGTATACCACAATACCAACATGGAGGACAACTCCCAGGAACCTAACTCTTCACGTTTTGGTTACCATGAACTTGCTCAGGTTGCCTAATTTCTGAATAAAATCTCATTAATGCAAACGTCCAACATTCATATTCATCCTTCCCCACATCTGCCATAAAGCTAAATTGCTGAATGTTGGAAACATTATTCTTCATGAATTAAAATCTTGACTCTAACCAAACCCAGTGTAACTTTTGCAGGCCTATCTACACTCTAAAGAAATGTACTTCCCGTAAGCAACAATAATCAACCTTGTCCACTTCCCTGGAAGAAACGGATCTATTTTCAAACATTTTCCCCACACCAGCTGGCCAGCTGTCTTTTGAGGCTATATTTCATCTCCATTTTAAAATTTCTCCCCCCAAAAAAGGCAACGTCTGGAGTCCGTGTTTTTATTTTTTATTGGGGGGCGGGGGCGGGGGTGGATAAGACTTTACTCGAGATCTCCCTCAAAAACGGCTTTCCAAAACACAGTGATTACACACGGAATCCCGGCAACTCGAAATGTCATTACAAAGAGCAAGTTTAAGGGACAAGGGGGAGGGGGGTCTTTTTCCACTCACCGAGGGGGGGGGGCGGGGGAAGAGTGGGGAGAAAATTCTTAAAAACAGTAGGAAAGGCAGTTAAACCTCCTTTCAACCGTCCCAGCCCGTCCAACCGTCGTTTAGGCCAAGGCCAACTCCGGCTCGGACCATCCCAAAAGGTGGGCGACAAAACAGGGGTGTCGGAGCGCATCCAGTTCCGGCTGGGGGGTGGGGGACAGGGAGGGGTTGGCCGGGTTTTCCTCCGCGGACGTTGGAGCCGTTAGGGATGTTTCGGAAGCACCCCACCCCTCACTCACAGCCCCCCGACCCAAGGCGCTTCAGACAGGGCTTGGAGGGCTCGCTGGGTGGACGCATTTCAGCTCGGGCAGGTCGGGAGCCAGGGGTGAAATCGGCCGCGGTCCGGCGTCTGACATCTCCCCCACCCCATCCCACCAACCCCGCCAGGCCTCTCCCGGGAGCCGCGCGGCCCGGCCACAAGTCGGTGTGGGAGCATCCGCGAGCGTGGGCGGGCATCGGGGCCCACCGCCGCCTGTCCTGCTCACATCATCCCAAAAGTGCCCCCCAAACACTTGTGTCCCCCAAAACACCACCGCTCCAGGCCCAACCCGCAGCTCCTCCCCGCCCCCCGGCAGCGCTGGCCGCCTCTCCCCGACCCAGGCCTGGGGGCCACCTGGAGACCCGGGGACCAGGGGGTGGGGGGTGCCCTGGTCTGGAGGGTGGGGCGCCCAGGTGAGGGCCGCTCCGGGCCGACGCCGCCACCACACAAAGGACCAGGGGCTCCCGCCGCCATATTGAAAACTTTCCTCCTCGCACGACAACTCGAAAGTCCCCCACCCCCACCCCATCACACACCCCCGCACCCCGGGGGAGGAGGCGAGGACCAGCCTGCGGAGCCCGGCCGGGCCCAGAGCCCTCCCTCCACGCCCGCGCCTCCGCTGAGCTCCGGGAGGAAACTCCCCCGCGACCACCTCCGGCTCCTGCCACCACTCCGTCCGGAACCGAACCCGAACCCCCAGGCCCAGCCGCGCACTCGTCCGCCGGAGCCCGGCCGCCACCCGGCCCACGCATGGCATCGCCGAAGCCCCCGCTCTTCCACACTCCTTATCTCCCACCCAGAAGAAGCCCGGGTCTTCCTCCCATTGCCTCAACCGGGCAGCCCCAAACTTGACGAGGCCTGCGGGGCGACTACTCCCCGCCCCCCGCGCCTCGGGCCTCCGGGCCCCGCGCGTCCTCGCTCCCTCCCCCAGCCGCGAGCAGAATCCGGGGTGCTGGCGTGACTCACCGGCGGCGGCCGCACCTTACAGATCCCGGTCTGCTCGGCTATGGGCCGGATCTTGTGGATGAAAGCGAAGGGGTCCGCGAACTCTTCCCAGCTGGGCTCGAAGACCGGACACTCGGGAGGAGGCATGAACTCGCCCAGCGGCCCCGGGCTCCCAAGGGGCAGAGCCGGGCGCGGGCCCTGGGGCAGCGCGGTGGCCGGCTCCATCACCGGCGGTCAGGCAGGGCCGAGGACTAGGTGGGCTCCGGGACCGCGGCTGCGAGCTCCGCTCCGTCCGAGACCTGTACAGACGCGGCTCGGGTGATAGCAAGTCCGACTTGTACTAGCAACGGCAGCACCTTGGGCTTTTTCAGCCTTCCTCCGAGGACGTCTTGCCGCTAACCCACGCCGTGCGCCTCCGCCGCCACGGCGAGGAAAAAGAGTCCCACCCCCACCCCCACCCCCACCCCGCGCCGAGCTCTCCGCCCCGCCCCCGAGTCGGGAGGGGCCGGGCCTTCCGCCTGGGATGGAGTCTATCCTTCGGATTGAGTTGCGCCAACATCTACTGACCGTTTACTATGTATCAGAGTTACTGCCCTTAAGAAGTTAATAGACGGGTAGAGAAGATCGGACCCACAAGGCGATCATTCAATCGTGTAGTATACTGTGCCACGATATAAGTATACACTTATATATACAGGAGGGGCAGAAAGAGTATTGAGAATAGGAGAGCATTTTCCAGGTAAAAGGAACAGATTGAACAGAAGAATAGCATGGATGTGAGAAGACAACAGTAAGGATGGTAGTACTTTTGAGTACTTGCGTATCCTACTGTTCTAAATGTTTTATATGTCTACACAACAACCCCATGAGTTAAGTATTCTTTCTTACATGTTACAAAAAGGAATATTAAGCAATTTGTCCAAATACATAAAACTATTAAGTGATGGGAACTATTTATTAGGAGGTAGACATGTTGCAGGGAAACGAGTTATCCTCAACCACATGACAAGGTTGGATTTGAAAGGAACAAAGGCTCTTGAAATAATCTTGAAATCGTGGAGCTAAAATTAAGACAGTGATGCTATTGATTAGGAGGAAGAGATGCACATGCAGGAAATAAAATTAGGGATGAAGGGAAGGAACCATGAGTATTAAGGATGAATCTAGTATGTGGCATACCTGTCTGAGTGGCCCCCTAGCATCGCCTGGACATTCACTCATCATACTATACATAAAAAGCCATTCTAGGGAAGAAGATAATGTGTTCACTTCTGGATGTGTTGAATTTGAGGTGTCTCTGGTACATACTGCTGGAGATATCCAACAGGTTGAAAGATATAAATCTGAAGGGGAGACATAAATCTGGGGATTATTAGCATATAGGTAATAGTTATTAGTTATGTAATGTTAATCGTGCAAAAGGCACTGGGAAGGTATTGCTGTTATCCCCATTTTGCAGCAAAGGCAAGGGAGGCATAGTAAGGGTAACTAATTTGGAGATATAAATATATTTGAAGCACTTTTGGGGGATGGGGGAGTACGTTTAGCCCCAGAAAAGGTGATAACAGTTCAAAATGTAGAATTTCAACACTGAATTGATCTCCTTTATTCAGAAAGCAGCCATCTCCATGAAAGGACTGCTTATCATGATCGCCCTGAGGAGTCATCACTGAAGCCCTACCCCTGCTTTCAAATTCTTCAAGAGTAATTTCATCAGATTTATCTTATCCTTAAGGATCTCCAATTAGATTTTAAAAAAATGGAGGGAGGGAGGAAAAGAAAAGAAGGCCTCTTCTTCATTAAACTTCCCAGAGGTATACAGCAGTCCTTGGAGATGGTAGACCTTTTCTTAGATCTCTAGGGCTTTGGATAAGCTTTTTCCTTCTCCCCACTGAAATAGAGCCTCAAGCAAAGGGGGCAGCTGGCAACCCCATTAGAGGGAAAAAAAATCAGTATAAGATAGCAGATATGGCAAGTTATTATGGTAGAATCTAGACAGTGGATATAGAGGAATTTGTGCAGTTTTAACTTTGCTGAAATTTTTTCACAATAAAGTGTTAGGGAGAGCAGTCATTGTATTTGGGGGGCATTTCTGGAATTGATTTCCTGTCATGCGCTATTTCTTGGGAGAGCAGTAAGAATTTTGACCCTTTAGTGTTGGCATCCTACGAGCTGGGTGGGTATAACTTCGACAAGAAATCTCGATATATGTGAATAGAGACTATTATTTAACCGAAGGGCACAGGAGGAATGAACCTAAGAAAATCTTTTTCAATTTTCAGCAGTATGGTAGAACTCCTTCTCGCTCCCAATTCTCAAGGTCTCCCAATCCTGCTTCCTCCATTTCCGGTAGTGCCCCTAAAGGATGAGATACTGTAGCTCCCAGATCAGGCAGCAGCTGTTTGGCTCTGCACGCACCCGATGTGACGTTAAGGAAGGGGGCGGTTGCCAGGATAGCTAGGGGAACCTAGGGACCGGGAGAGCTCTCCTGGAAGGCGACAGCTCCCCCGCCCCGCAGAAGACGCTTCCCCTTGCCCTTTATGATGTGTGTTTACATGGGCGGAGGGATCCCTCACCAGCTGACAGCCACACCGCGACCGGCTCTTCTTTTTTTAAAGAGCCTAGCCACAGGCCGTGATTGGCCGCGGCCCGGGCTGCATCAGCCTCCGGGGGCGGAGCCCGGGCCGCATTGTCTCTTCTGGGGCCGGCTGGACGCCCCAGAGGCCGGACCTGGGCAACCCCGGCCGGGAGGTGCTGGGGCTACGGCTCCCCGAGGGCCGGGAGCAAGGCCTGGGCGGGGCCAGATCCAGGTTCCCGGGGGAAAGCGGGGCTGCAGCCCGGGCGGCCCGAGCGGAACCAAACCCCGTTCCGAGTGCCACGTCTCCAGGAACCCCCTCCTTACTCTTGGACAACACTCCACCCCCGCCCGGGCCTCCGTCCCCCAAACTACCCCATTTGTGCGGCTTCAGATCGTAGCGATACATTGCTAGGATCGTCATCTGCTTCCGCTCCTCTCAGCCCCCAGACCTCACGCCCCCAACCTGCTGGGTCCCACTCCCGGCCTGCTCCCCCGGATCTGCCTTCGCCTCGAGACTCGCCCGCCCGCTGCTGCGTCCCGGAGCTTCTTCCGGTCGCCGCGATGGGAAGACCACGCTCCTGGGTTCCAAACGGAGAGAGCGACCTTCCTCTACCTCCCCAGCCCTCCGCTCACTGCCGGGGACTCGGCCAACGAATGGTGGGGGGCAGGCCCGGCTCCCCAGCGACCAGGGAGGGGGCGGCGGCCAGCACAGCACGTAGCGCACGTGTAGAGCCCGCTCCC
Source organism: Urocitellus parryii (assembly GCF_045843805.1). NCBI lineage: Eukaryota > Metazoa > Chordata > Mammalia > Rodentia > Sciuridae > Urocitellus > Urocitellus parryii. The sequence continues at coordinate 115,241,748 of NC_135539.1, read as the reverse complement.
CACCTCCTCCGCCGCCGCGGCCGCCAGGGACGACTTCCCGGGGCTCCGGCTGTCGCGCGCGCCTCCCTTCCGCCCAGACTTCGGGTCTGCGCCTCCGAACACCCTTCCCTCCGCAGCCCTGCTGGTCCTTCCCTGGTTTCCCGAGGGTCCCGTGCACAGCTAGCGCATCTCAGCTGCTCATCTCGGATGCGTGCCATCCTCTCAGCTCACCAAGCTCTGGAATGTTTGGTGTCAGATGCCCTCAGGACAAACCACAAACCTATGGGATTTGTCTCCTTGTTGATTTTGTTGATTCCCACAATACTGGGTCCTACCCTTTATCGCTGCACATGTGACTCGCTATGTCTTTTCTTCCACCAGTGTCTTTTCTTCCACCAGTGTCTTTTCTTCCACATACGTGCCTCTTCCCTCAGATAGTAAGCCGCTAGAGGGAAGGACTGAAGTCCCTCTCTGTGCCTGGAACCAGACACGTGATAGACGCTTCACCAATATTGAAAGGGAGGGGAAATGGGCTTGAGTTTCTGTGACTCCAGTAGGCTGAGGATAGAGTTTTGGGCAACTGTGGGAAAGAATCTGCTTGCCCACACGGAGCTGGAAAGAAGCTCACAGCAGATTGGAGGTGGGGCATTGGGGGCGCCCACATGGTGGGTGAACACGAGAAAATCCCGTCTTCTCTCAGTCTCCCCCGCCCAGTCCCCTGCCCTACTTAATTCCCTGGAACCCTCAACCTTTCCCTTTGGCTGCACTGGTCTCTTCTGTGGGACTTCAGTGCTCCCTGTTCTACCTCAACTCCAGCTGCAGTTCACACCAGGGTAAAGGTTTCATTTCTGCCCTTAGGAAGCTGAGTATAGGTCTTAAGGAGGCTCCTGGTAACTAAATACCTTTTCCTCCTTCCCATCTCCTCTCCCTCTCCATTCCTGGCTCTTCCTTTCTCTTTATTCTGTTGCTGGGGATCATACCCAGGGCCTTCTGCATGGTAGGAAAAGGGCTATACCAAGAGTTACACCCACCAGCACCTTCTCCAGTCCTGGTATCTCTTCCCTGCTGACTCAGCCCAACTGAGATCCAAGATGACTGCACCTTCCTCCTAAATTTTGGCTTACTTGGGTGTGGAACCTAAAGGACTAGACCCTGGTATGGGTCAGGCACTGGCAAATGGGATGTTCCCACGGTGCCAGCTACCTTGGCTACCCTGCCTATAGGAGGGGCAGAGTAACACCAGGGTTTCCAGGTGTGCCTTCCCATTCCGGTTGGGCCACTTTAGAGGCTTGGAACTCCCAAGGAGCAATATTGTGCATGCTTCTGAGAGAAGCTTAGAGGGAACCCCACATTCCCCATTAGTCCTGCAACTCTACCACCAGCACCCCAACTCAGGTCTCAGAGTTGAGGGGACCCTGTCAGTATGCTCAATGGCCTTGGATAGCTGGAATGTTTGGAATCCTCTGTATCTGGGATGAAAGACTTTAACAGGATAAAAGACTGCAACACTATGTCAAAACTTGAGAGAGCACCACCCCATTTACCTTGCCCCTTTGAAATTCTGCATTCAACCACATCATGCTGAGCACAGCGTCTGACAGTAAATGGTAAATGCTCATTCCCCTTTTTCTCTTCCTTGGCAAGAAGGGGTGATTTGTGAACACCTGGAAATAACATTCTAACATGAATAAGACAGGGCCACCAGCCAGGAGTAATTCACAGTCTACTTGACTGAACTTATGAAGTATGTGGTATTATTGTCATCATCTTTCAGAGAAATTGAGATTCAGAAAGGCTGATCAGTCAAAATCAAACCGATAATAATAGCAGGGCCAGGACTAGAATGGCCATCTTTGTACCTGCCTTTGATCTTCCCTAAACACCAGGCTGACTGTTCTAAAGCTAAGGTAAAAGGACATAGAGGCCTGATCTCAAGTTCACTACCAGCTGCCCCATAAACTGTCAATATCCATTATCTCCTGCTATGCTACAGTGGCTTCAAATGCTGACTCATCTCACCAGGCATAGTGGGCGGCACGTGGCTGTAATCCCAGCGATTCAGGAGGCTGGGGTAGGAGGATCACAAAATGGAGTCCAGCCTCAGCAATTTAATGAGACTCTATCCCAAAATAAAACATTAAAAAGAACTGGGAACAGGGGCTGGGGATTTGGCTCAGTGGCAGAGCACTTGCCTCGCACATGTAAGCTACTGGGTTTGATCCTCAGCACCAAATAAAAATAAAGATATTGTGCCCATCTATAACTTAAAAATTAAAAAAAAAAAAAAAGAACTGGGGACATAGCTCAATGGTAAAGCACCCCTGGCTTCAATCTCCTATATCAAAACGACAAAACAAATAAAACTCAAATATTGCCAAGTGCAGTGGTTCATGCCTACAATTCCAGTTTCTTGAGCACCCAAGACAAAATCACAAGTTCAAGGCCAGTCTTCACTACTTAGCAAGACCCTGTCTCAAAATAAGAGAACTGAGTGGTGGCCCATGCCTATAATCCCAGCGACTTGGGAGGCTGACACAGGAGGATCACAAATTCGAGGCCAGCCTCAGCAATTTAGTGAGAACCTGTCTCAAAATTTTTAAATGGGCTGGGGATGTGGCTCAGTGGTAAAGCATCCCTGGGTTAGAGGCCCAGGACCAAAAAACAAAGACCTCAGTGCTTTCTGGGGCCTAACAAATACACTAGTGAAGTCAGTCACATAGAGTCTATGGAGAAGTGAGAATGCATGTCCAGCTACTGCTCAGACCATCACTGCATAGACAAGGGATTGCACCAAGTTCCAAGTTTTTCATGAGAAGCTAATTATTTAGGCTTTCATGTAAGCAATGCCAATATTTCAATGTTCAATCTTTATTCACATTTTTCAAAGACAGCAAAAAAAAAATATATATATATATATATATATATATATATATATATATATATATATATATATGGTGCTGAGGATCGAACCCAGGCCGCACGCATGCCAGGCGAGCGCGCTACCGCTTGAGCCACATCCCCGGCCCTATATGGCTTTAGTTTGACTATGTTCTGTGTGGAACCCACTCCCTCTCCACCTGCCAGCAGCCACCAGTGGGAGGATGAGTTTGAGTCCTTTAGCAGAGACAATGGTTGCCAAGGGACCGCCTGCTGAGCCACAGGGAGAGAGGCAGGACCAAAGGTGCCTCATGTCCCATTCTTATCCCAAGGGGTTCTATTCGTGCTCCTTGGCCTTGAGGAGGACCCTGACTTCCAGCTAAGTCAGAGTCATACTAAAAGTGGCAACTGGCACTATGTGGCAGGTGTCCTACCCATAACAACCATGTTGGTGAGGAGCCTAGAAGATGTCACAGGTTGGGTTTTTTTGTTTTTTGGTTTTTTTTTTTTTTTTTTTTTTTTTGAACACTATGGATTGAACCTAGGTGTGCTTAACTACTGGGCCACATCCCTAGACTTTTTTTTTTTTTTTTTTTTTTTTGTTTAAGACAGAGTCTCGCTAAGTTGCTTAGGGCCTCACAAAGTTGCTGAAGCTGACTTTGTTTGGGTGCTAGAGATCAAACCCAGGGCCTTGTGCATGCCAGGCAAGCACTCTATCAACTGAGCTATATCCCCAGCCCCTGAAGCTGACTCTTGACCTTGGGATCTTCCTGCCTCAGCATTGGAATTACAGGTATGTGATACCACGCCCAGCTGAGCTTTTTCATATTTATTTTTCCCCTCCCTGTTTTTTTTTTTTTTTCCCCTCCTGCAAATCCCTCAGAGAAGTGGGAATCTGATGGCAATATCCAGAAAGGTTCTCAGAGTGAAGAATCCAAAAGCAAAACCTAGCTGGAGTTTAGAAATAAGGGGAGATGGACCTTTCAAACATGAGGCGAAAGAAAGTGGTGCTGGCCTCTCCTGTTGCAAGTGCTAGTTCTTCATACAAAAGAGCTAACATTTATTGAGTGCTTGCTATGTGCCAGGCATCTTTGTAGGGATGATCTGTTTTCCCTCTTCGTAAAAACTCTTAAGGCCATCGCTATTATCTTCTTTTGATATATGAGGAACTGGGGTTCACAGGGGCTGAGTCATGTGGCCAAGGCCACATGGACAAGAAGTTTAGCAGAACCAGATTCTGGCCCAACTCTCTAAGTCCAGAATCCAAGCTCTTAATCATCATGCGTCTACTGCCCTTCTCTAATACTGCCCAGGCCTCCTGGCACTGCTATGCCCCCAACACCTCATGTGGTATTTGCTGAAGAACAAATGATCCCTTCCTACTATCAAAGGGTTCCTAATAATCAGTGACTTGATAAGAACTGTTGAGCATGATTGTACTATGACCAGTATAATTCCAAGTGCTAGTTATAGCATTGAATAAAACAAAGTCCCCATGCTTCAGGGGTTTATATTCTAGATGCCACTGTGCCTACTGATTTCAAATTTTAAAAGATCTCAGACCATCCATCCATAGTGTAGAGGATGGATTACAAGAGAACAAGGGTAGAGGTGAGAGACCAATTAGAAAGTGGTTGCAATAGCCCAGGCAGGAGGTGATGCTGAAAGGGTCAAATTTTGGGGAAAATGGTAACAGGTCTAAATAGATTGAATATGGGATGCTAAGAAGAGAGAGGCATTAAGGATAACTCCTAGACTTTTTTTTTTTTTTTCTGAGTAATCAGGTACATGGTGGTGGTGTTTACTAAAAAGAGAGAAACTGGGTCAATGACTCAGGAAGTAAGCAGAATCTATAGTTCTATTTTGGTTTTGTTAAACTTGAGATACCTCTTTGATTCCAAGTTTATACACACAAAAAAAAATGTTGAAATACCTCTTACTCATACAAATGTTTATTATTTTATTATTATTGTTAGTATTATTCCTCTTATTCACACAAATGAATAATCAAATTGGAGCTCAGAATGGGGGTCACAATAGGAGACAGGGCTGGAGATAAGAGTTGAGAGCGCCAGGCACAGTAGTGCACACCTGTAATCCCAGCAACTAGGGAAGCTGAGGCAGAAGGATCACAAGTTCAAAGCCAGCCTCAGCAATTTAGCGAGGCCCTAGGCAACTCAGCAAGACCTTGTCTCTAATAAAATATTAAAAAGGGTCGAGTGAGATGGACACCATTACCCTAGGTACATGTGTGACTGCATGTATGGTGTGACGCTACATCATGTACAACCATAGAAAAGTAAAGTTGTGATGCAGTTGTGTATGATGAATTAGAATGCATTCTGCTGTCATATATACCTAATTAAAATAAATCAATTAATTAAAAAAAAAAGTTTTGGGAGTTACCTGATATACACAGACAGACAGCCACTGAGCTACAGACACTTATATGGCACCTGGGTAAAATCACCCAGGGAGAATGTGTATGAAGAGAGCCAAGGACAGAGCCCTGGGACCCCTCTACACTGGCAGGTTGAGGATGAGGCAGAAAGGAAAGTGGGAAGAAAGGTCCAGTGCAGCAAGAGTGGGTGAAGAGAAAAAAATGTTTCAAGGCGGAGGCAGTGATCAGCATGCCAAGGCTGCAGGGAGGTTGCGTGGGATGAGACAGAAGGTGAAAGGAAGTGGGCAAATCAAGAAAGGCAACACTTTCAAGGGCTTTTCCGAATAGAGTTTCAGAGCCATGGGACAGAACTTGAGAACATGAATTCAGGGAGGCATTTTGCTTTTTGCCTCCTCTGCCCCCCATTGGGAGATAAATCTTCTTTCCATAGTGGTGGGAGTGGTTCACTAGAGAGGACAAAGGGGTCATCCAAAAGAGAAAGGATAAATGCAAAGAGCTTGAGGTTGAGGGAGTGGAAGTCCAGGCCAAGTATGTCTGGAGCTGATGGCAGAGAAGGAGGGAATATGGCAGAGCAGCAAGGAAACAGAGGACATGGGGAGGGCAGCGTCGGCGAGTCTCTCTCCTATTTTCTCTGTTGAAAGATACAGTAATATCCGGGCATGGTGGTGCACGTCTGTAATCCCAGGGCCTTGGGAGGCAGAGGCAGGAGGATCGAGAGTTCAAAGCCAGCTTCAGCAAAAGTGAGGTGCTAAGCAACTCAGTGAGACCCTGTCTCTAAATAAAATACAAAATAGGGCTGGGGATGTGGCTCAGTGGTCGCTTGCCCCTGAGTTCAATCCCCTCCTCGCAAAAAGATACAGTCCTACTGCAGCTGATCTTGACGGTGAAAGCAAATGAATAGCTCCCAATTATGAAGCATAATCTTCTCACATGTAAGTCCTGAGCATGCATCCCTGTGATGCTAGGGAGTAGGTGGCAGGGACACAAGAGTAGCATCACAGAGGGAGCTGAGCTCAGGGGTGGAAACCGGTGGAGACCCCAGATGGCTGTGCTCAGCCTCACCCTCTGTTCTTTACTCACAGTGACTGACCCTCATCACCCCTGCTCCTCTTATTCTTTCTCTCTACTCCACCTTCCAGAAGTCTGTTGATCCCCGTGGGCCAAGTGAGAGCAATCCTCCCATGTGACTGGTCAACATGGCAAGCAGGACAGAAGGGACACAGCTATGTCTGTGGGGGTGAAATCCTTTAACTGACATTGTAAAGCCTTCTTATTCTCTCTGTGCATGTGTTTATGGTCTAGAGAAGTCCCGTTCTTTCCCATGAAAGTTTGTATCTGAGTCACCTGGGCTACAAAAAGTCTTTACTAAAGGAATTCAGGTAAGAACAGCTTTCTGTAAAGCCTACGACTACATGTATTATTTTTATAGCTCATCACTCTGTAAGTACTATTTTATAACTATAATAAAAACTACATGGTTAAAAGAGAGAAACCTGTTAACCTCTACCAAAATAAATAAGGGAGGCTTCCCTTAAAATGGGGGACATCAGAGAATAGCATAGTCTGTGGGGCATGGAAACCACTGACTACAGTTTCTTTTGTGTATTGAGCATTTGGGGAAAGAAATGAGAGTGGGTGACGAGGCATATTAAAGCTTTTCCTCTGAAAATCTAGAAGCCATCAGAGAAACACATTCTCACTACAGAAAAGACACTAAAGAGGAAGAGGACAGCATAGAAGTACTTTTGAGGCTGAGGTGGCCTGAATAACCCAAGGCTCATGAAAAAATTGTTTTACTCTAAGTTAACAGAATCATGGGCTGGGGATGTGGCTCAAGCGGTAGCGGGCTCGCCTGGCATGCGTGCGGCCCAGGTTCTGATCCTCAGCACCACATACCAACAAAGATGTTGTGTCCGCCGAGAACTAAAAAATAAATATTAAAAATTCTCTCTCTCTCTCTCTCTCCCCCTCTCTCACTCTCTCTTTAAAAAAAAAAAAACAGAATCATATTTTAATCAAGATCTGGAAGATTAAAGATTGGAATTAATTAAGGGTGTCATTTTTTCTTAAAATTAAAGCAAGAAAAGCACTATTTTGGCATAGGATTGAGCAACATTTCAATTTTAGCTATTTTAATAAATAGTTTTATTTTTGTTTTAAAAAGCATTGCCTGGGTGGGCTTCAGTGGCCACATCTGTAAAGACCCAGCAAGCCTTTATCATCTCCCAACAAATGGATGAAGTGAAGTTAGCAAAGCAAACATCATCACAGGACAGGTCACCTTCCCTGTTGTATTTATTTTTTCTTTCAATACTGGGGATTGAACTCAGGGCCCTCTACCACTGAGACACATCTCCAGCCCTTTTTATTTTTTATTTTGAGACAGGGTCTCACTAAGTTGCTGAGACTGGCCTTAAACTTGCAATCCTCCTAAATCGCTGAGATTACAGGTATGCACCACCAAGCCCTGCGTGATCTTCCTTCATGAGGCAGCAAATAAAGCTGTATTCTCTCCATGTAGATTTCTAGATCAGATAAAAGAGTGCATTTGGACAGAAGTTAAGGATGATCATGAGGTAGGCCAGAATTTGGGGGGTAGGGCAGACAAGCCAGGAGCCTTCTGGAAGGATAGAAGGGAAGATCTAGGCATGGGCAGGAGGGTAAGAGTCCTCCAGTTTTACATGTTGACATTTTTTTTTTTAACATGTGGACTTTTTGTTACAGGACCCACATCCCAACGCAGCAGGTACAATGTGGGGGTCCACCAGGCGATGCTTCCTAACCTCAGTGGGGATCCTGTGGCTCTTCTTCATTTTGAAAATCCCTAGGGAAATTGAAGATGACCAAAAGATGGTGACTATTAAGGGCCAAGTAGCAACCCTTGCTCTCAGTTTGGGAATTGGGGGTGTAGTTTGGGAATAGTGAGGACTGCCGCAGTCTGACTGGGCACAAAATAACCGAGATGCCATAAAGCCTTGTAGGTTCAAACAGCAACTCTTTATTCCCGAACTCTCACCGGCACTCTACCCACACTTCCCGGGAACACACTCCCTCCACCGGGCTCCAGGCGCCAATTCTCCCCGAACCCCTGGACAACTAAATGGGAACTCCAAAGTAGCGGGATCCGCCCTAATCCCAGCAGGATCCGCCCTAATCCCTGAGCCACCCTAATCCCAGAGCAGGGTCACCTTTCAACCATTCCCTCTAGCAAAATGCCAGGTGTCATTCCAACTAAACTGTGGCTCTCAACAAGGACAAGCAGATTCCCCAAAGCACCTGGGCTTTCCTTTTCCCTGTACCTTTCCACCAGAGAACAGGGAGCTCCAAAGAGAATTGGGGTATGGATCTGGGCCCATTAGTCCCTAAAGAAGCTGCATGTATTTTTTAAAGAGGGAATGAAAACCGCTTGGGCCCTGGATCCTTTGACTCATGACTGGGACATCCCGAAAATATGCTGGAGAAGGTGGCCCACTCCACCACTTTCCCTAGAAAAGCTTATGGGTCACCCCTGGAAGGGGGGTACGTTTTCTTTTTTTAAAGAAAGGAGGTGTATGCTTTGCCTTTGTCGATGCCCAGGAGACCAGTAGCAGCCGTAAGACCCCCAGACCACTAGAAGACTGGCAAACCATCACCTTCAAATATCTGGAAAAAATCCAACGCAGAAGAAAGAGTGAGTGTTGAGGAGGGGAAGGATGGTACCAGGAAGTAGGAACGTAGGGGAGGTAGGGAGGAAGGAAGCCAGAGGAGGAGAAAAGGCAGGAGAATTTCAATCTGGCAGACAATTCTCTCCCCACTCCCAAGGCATTTACCTATCAGGAGTATGAGAAGAAGGAAAAGATAAACAAATATAGAATAAATATGTCAATCACATAAAATATTACTGAACATTACACTGTATTTACTCTCATCTTCAAGAGTGTACCTGGGGTTGGGGATGTGGCTCAAGCAGTAGCTCGCTCGCCTGGCGTGCTTGCGGCCCGGGTTCGATCCTCAGCACCACATACAAACAAAGATGTTGTGTCCGCCGAGAACTAAAAAATAAATATTAAAATTCTCTCTCTCTCTCTCTTTAAAAAAAAAAAAGAGTGTACCTGTTCATATTAGGTAAACAATGAAGAGCATGAGTCTCCTTATTTTATAGAACTTAATATTTGAGTTTGCAATTATGACTGATAACCTAGGAATGAATGACTATGTGGCTCTATGCAGTGGTGCATGGCTGTAATTCCAGAAACTCCAGAGGCTAGTCTTAGCAATTTAGTGAGGCTCTAAACAACCTAGTGAGACTATCTCAAAATGAAAAATAAAAAGGCCAGGGTTCTAACTCAGTGGTAAAGCACCCCTTGGTTCAATCCCAGTACCAAAAAAAAAAAAAAAAAAAGTATGAAGTATTAAAAAGAAATGAATTGAGGTTGAGGTTATCTATATGCTTAGGTAGAAAAATAATAAAATACGTAACTGTGAAAAAAAGTTGAGAAAAAGATAAAATATTTATAAGAAGGTGGTGCAATCATTGGATAAGAGAACATTTGGATCAGAAGGGGTCTTAACCTGGCATGGTGGCACATGCCTATAATCCCTGCGACTCAGGAGGCTGAGGCAGGAGGATCACAAGTTCAAGGTCAATTTGCCCAGGTTAGCAAGATACTATCTCAAAATAAAAAGCAAAAAAAGGGATGGGGTTATAGCTTAATGGTAGAGTGTCCCTGGATTCAATCCCAGTACCATGAAAAAGGAGGGGGGGCTAGTGTGTGTCTAAGAATCACATAGTCCAAGTCCCTTGGCTTTATGGATTTAGAACTAAACATACAGGTGAAAGGACTTGTTGAAGACCACAGTCGGTGGCACAACTGGGACAAGAACTTTGGGCTCCTGATTTCTAGAGAAAATCCTTTTTCTAATACACTGTTTTCAAATGAGACTTTTGAGAAGATGAACTGGGTAAAAAAAAAACAAAACAAATCATAATAACTATAATAATATCTATTATTTATTGAGCACATAAACCATATGTCTCAAACTTTAAGGTTTAATGATTCAGAGGAACCCTTAGGGACTTAGCATCACCTAGCCTAGTACTCTCATGTGTATATGTCGTCTGGTGTTATTTTTTTTTTAATATTTTTAAAAATTTTTTTTAGTTGATGATAGACCTTTATTTATTTATACATGGTGCTGAGAATCTAACCCAGTGCCTCACATATGCCAGGCAAGTGCGCTACCACTGAGCCCCAGCCCCAGCCCTGGTGTTATTATTAAAATGCAAATTCTGAGGTAAAGGGCAAGATTCTGGATGTCTAGCTTGGCATGATGGTGCTTGCCTGTAATCCCAGCTACTCCAGAGGCTGAGGCAGGATTGCAAGTTCAATGCCTGCTTGGGCAAGTCAGTGAGACCCTGTCTCAAAAGATTAAAAGGACTAGGGAGCCAGGCACAGTGACATATGCCTGTAATCCCAGAGGCTCAGGAGGCTGAGGCAGGAGAATTTTGAGTTCAAATCCAGCCTCAGCAACTTAGTGAGGCCCTAAGCAACTCAGTGAGACCCTGTCTCTAAATAAAATACAGAAAAGGGCTAGGGAATGTGGCTCAGTGGTTGCATGCCCCTGGGTGCAATCCCCAGTAACAACAACAACAAAAAAAGACTGGGAATGTAGGTCAGTGGTAGAGTACCCCTGGGTTCAATCTCTTGTACTACAAAATAAATATATAAATAAGATTCTGTGTGTCTAATAAACTTGTAGATGAGGCCCACATTTCTGGACTAAGAACCGTACTTTGAGTAGTCATGATATAAACATCACCTCTACCAAAGGAAAGAAAAGATGAGAAATAGGATAGAGAAGAGAGAAGGTCCTCAATGACATCCCCATCTGCACTTTATTTATTTATTTATTTAGTTAGTTAGTTAGTTATTATTTATATATAACAGCAGAATGCATTATAATTCCTATTACATATATAGAGCTCAATTTTTTTTAGAGAGAGAGAGAGAGGGAGAGAGAGAGGATTTCTTTTTAATATTTATTTTTTAGTTTTCGGCAGACATAACATCTTTGTTGTTTGTATGTGGTGCTGAGGATCGAACCCAGGCCGCAGGCATGCCAGGCGAGTGCGCTACCGCTTGAGCCACATCCCCAGCCCTAGAGTTCAATTTTTTATATCTGGTTGTATGTAAAGTATATTCACACCAATTAGTGTCTTTATACATGTACTTTGGATAATAATGTCCATCACATTTCACCCTCATTAATGACCCCATGCCCGCTTCTTTCCCCTCCTACCCCTTTCTCATGAGCAATAGAGTTCCTCTATTGCTCCCATGCTCCCTCTCCCTATCCCACTATGAATCAGCCTCCTTATATCAGAAAAAACATTTGGTATTTGGTTATTTGGGATTGGCTAACTTCACTTAGCATTATCTTCTCTAACTCCATCCATTTACCTGCAAATGCCATGACTTTATTCTCTTTTATTGCTGAATAATATTCCATTGTGTATAAATGCCACATTTTTTAAAAATCCATTCATCTATTGAAGGGCATCTAGGTTGGTTCCACAATTTAGCTATTGTGAATTGTGCTGCTATAAATATTGATGTGACTGTGTCCCTGTAGTATGCTGTTTTTAAGTCCTCTGGGTATAGATTGAGGAGAGGGATAGCTGGGTCACTTCTTTTGACAACCCTCACTTCCACTTGTACACTGATAATTGTCCCTATTTTATGTCTCCTTAGCATGGCTCACAGTGGGGCTCTCCTCAGCGTCACAATGGACTCCGAATGGCCTCTTGTACACATTGGTCTCCCTGTACCAAGCCTCCTCTCCGGAGGAGGAGAAACACCTCACTGTACTGGTCCACCTGGCAGATTCTGACCTCCTCTGGCTCAAAGAAACCATTGCCCAAATTTCAAGACTCTTCAGTCCACAGATCTTGGCCGGGCAGTTGCTACTGATCCACGCTCCATCTGATGTCTATCCCTCTGTGAATGGCACCCGGAATGAGGCCAGTCGAGAGGAACTGTACTCCAAGCAGAACGTGGATCATGCCTTCCTCGTGAGCTTTGCCACAAATCTCTCTACTTACTTCCTGTTAATCGAGGACAATGTCTTTTGTTCCCCCAACTTTGTCACCCAAATCCATTCACAGGTGGCCACCATGAAGTCCAGTCCGTGGGTGATCCTGGAGTTCTCGGACATAGGTTTCCTTGGCAAACTCTTCCACAGCAAGGACCTCCCACTGCTGGCCCATTTCCTGCTCCTCTTCCACCAGGAGAAGCCCCTTGACAAACTGCTCCTTCATTTCCGCACCCTTATGGTCCAGGAGAAATCAATCATCTGCAGACCATTTCTTTTCTATTACAGGATGTCCCACCCCACCTTTGATGACAACCAAAAGGCCACACTCGATCGGGAAACCGACCCTTTTGGTCCCGACAACCCCCCTGCTGCCGTGTTCACAGATATGACAGTTTCTAATGTCCACTTCCCCTGGGAGGCCTACACTCTGGATGAGTCCTACTTCTGGACGCACGATGTTAATGCAGGGGACCACTTGACCGTGATCTTGAACCATCCATCGAACTTGACCAAAGTGCAGGTGATGACAGGCTCCATCATGGAGGGAAAGTATGCCCTGAGGAAGGGGCAGGTGGAGCTGGGCTACGACCCCGAGGGGATGCCTCAGTACTGTGCCTCATTTTTCGTGCTGGGCCATCTGGTGGAGGGGCAGCTGTCTCAGGAGATAGTTCCAAAAAGCATGGGACACCAAGTGAACTGTGTGAGGCTGGTGGCCAAAGCCAAACAGGATGGGGGCCTCATGATCAGGCACATCTACCTCTGGGAAGAAAAGGCCAAGAAGGAAAAGCTCATCAGAGACGGCGGTACATCATTAAAAGTATGAAAAAATTAAAGTCATGAAGCCATTTCCTTCTGGCCTGTGTGAGTGACGTAGGAAAGGTACAAGGGAATGATGAGGAAAGGGGTCACAAGTTCCAGACAAGCCTCAGCAACTTAGTGAGACCCTGCCTCCAAATAAAATGTGGGGTCTGGGGGAGTAGCTCAAGGGTAGAGTGCCCCTAGATTCATCCCCAGTGCTCCGCCTTTACCCTGAAAAAATAGGCAAAGGATTTGGATAGACAGTTCTCCAAAGAAGATAGCAAATAAGAACATGAAAAAAAATGTGTTTCATGATCATTCGTCACTGGGGAGCTGGCGCAATGGCGCTCACCTGTAATTCCAGCTAGTCAGGAGGCTGAGGCAGAAGGATCACAAGCTGAGGCCAGTCTCAGCAATTTAGGGAGACCCTGTCTCAAAATTGAGATTAAAAAGAAATGGGGATCTGGTGCTAAGGTTGTGGCTCAGTGGTAGAGCACTCACCTCTGATGTGTGAGGCACTGGGTTCAATCCTCAGCACCACATAAAAATAAAGGTATTGTGATCACTTACAACCAAAAAATATTAAAGGGGGGCTGGGGATCTAATTCAGAGGTAGAGTGTCCCTAGGTTCATTGTCCAGTACCAAAACTCCCTCCAACCTGCCCCCCCAAAAAACAACAAAAATGAAATTCTACTGATACTCATCATGATGGCTATAATTGAAAAACAAGGTAAATTAAAACTACTCTAAGATACCATCTCACTCCAGTTAGAGTGGCAGCTATTAAGAAGACAACAATAAGTGTTGGCGAGGATGCAGGGGAAAAAGGCGCACTCATACACTGCTGGTGGGTCTTCAAATTGATGCAGCCAATTTGGAAAGCAGTATGGAGATTCCTTGGAAAACTGGGAATGGAACCACCATTTGACCCAGCTGTTCCTCTTCTCAGACTATACCCAAAGGACCTAAAAACAGCATATTACAGGGACACAGCCACATCAATGTTTATAGCAGCACAATTCACAATAGCTAAACTATGGAGCCAACCTAGATGTCCTTCAGTGGATGAATGGATAAAAAAAAAAATGTGGCATTTATACACAATGGAATATTACTCAGCAATAAAAAATAATAAGATCATGGCATTTGCAGGGAAATGAATGGCATTAGAGCAGATTATGCTAAGTGAAGTTGGCCAATCCCCAAAAAATGCCGAATGTCTTTTCTGATATAAGGAGGGTGACTCAAAATGGGGTTGGGAGGGAGAGCAAGGGAGGAAGATTACCTCTAGATAGGGAATAGGGGTGGGTGGGAAAGGGAGGGAGAGGGGAATAGCATGGATGGTGAAAGGAGACCCTTATCACTATACAAAATACATGTATGAAGATGTGAATTTGGGCTGGGGATGTGGCTCAAGGGGTAGTGTGCTTGTCTGGCATGCGTGCAGCCCGGGTTCGATCCTCAGCACCACGTACAAAACAAGGATATTGTGTCCGCCGATGATTAAAAAATAAATATTAAAATTCTCTCTCTCTCCCCCCCTCTCTCTCTCTTTAAAAAAAAAACCTTTAAAAGAAAAAAAAAAGAAGTGAATTTGGTGTCAACGTACCTTATATATAATCAGAGATATGATAAATCATTGTATAATGGTGTATGAAGAATTGTAATGCAAAATAAATTTTAAAAAATCAAAAAAAAAAAAAAAAGAAAAGAAAAACAAGGTGATGGAGCTGGGGTTATGGCTCAGTGATAGAGTGCTCACCTAGCATGTGAGAGGTTCAATTCTCGACAGTAAAATAAAAATAAAAGCCCATCAACCACTAAAAAATTTGTTTTTAAATAAAATTTTTTAAAAAAAGATGGTCTTGGTGATGTACACCTGTAATCCCAGCAACTTGGGAGGCTGAGGCAGGAGGATCCCAAGTTTGAGGCCAGAGTGGGGAATTTAGGGAGATGTTATCTCAAAATAAAAAATCAGGGTTGGGGATGTAGCTCAGTGTAGAGTCTCTGGGTTCAGTCCCAATGCCACATACACACAAAAAGTGCTGGCGAGGATGAGCACCATCATATATTTCTGGTATAGCACTTTGGAAAAATGTTTAGCAGTTCCTCAAAATGTTAAGCAGAGTGGCAATATGATTCATCAATTTCACTCCTAGGCTTCTACTCAAGAAAATGAAAACCAACATTCATGCAGACTTCTACACAAATGTTCATAACATAATAACCCAATACACAGGACTATCAGCTGATGGAAGATAACAAAGATGTGGTACATCCTACAATAAAATATTATTTGCCAACAAAAAGGAATGGAGTACAGATACGTGCTGCAATGTGTACGAGCCTTAAAGACATCCTGCTAGGTGAAAGAAACCAGTCTCAAAAAGCCATGTGCTACAGGATTTGTTTATATGAAATGTTCAGAATACAAAAATCCATAGAAATAATTCAGATTAGTGCCCAGGGGCTAGAAAAAGGTTGGAATGGGAATGACTGGTAATTAATACAGGGTTTCTTTTTGGTGTAGTTAGAATGTTCTAGCATTGTGAATGCTTGTACAACTCTGTTAATAAGCTAAAAAAAAAACATTGACTTGTGTACTTTAAAAAATGAATTTTATGGTATGTGAATTATATTTCTTTTTTTTTTTTTTAAGAGAGAGTGAGAGAGAGAGAGGGAGAGTGAGAGAGAATTTTAATATTTATTTTTTAGTATTTGGCGGACACAACATCTTTGTTTGTATGTGGTGCTGAGGGTCGAACCCGGGCTGCTCGCATGCCAGGCGAGCGCGCTACCGCTTGAGCCACATCCCCAGCCCGTGAATTATATTTCAATAAAATAGTTATTTTTTTAAAAAAGCCAGGCATTTATACCTGGGTAATTACACATCTGTAATCCCACTGACTCAGGAGACTAAGGCAGGAAGATTGAAAGTTCAAAGCCAGCCTTACCAATTTAGTGAGGTCCTAATTAACTTAGCAAGACCCTGCCTCAAAAATAAATAAATAAATAAATAAATAAATAAATAAAGGTTGGGGGGAATTGCTGGGGATGTGGCTCATTGGTAAAGTACCCTTGAGTTAAACCCCCAGTACCAAAAATAAATATATAAAATAAATATATAAACAAAATTATCATAGAAAGGACTGTAGAAGACAGTTAAAGGGCTTTTGTTTTTGTTTTTTAATTATCCTGATGACAGCAGGGACTTGATCTTTGCAGAAGTTTTAGGAGGACAGCAAAATGAGCCCTGTGGTATTTTGGAAACATCACACAGGTTTCCTGTGAATAATATTAGATCAAAAGTGTCAGGTTGGGGGCTGGCGTTGTGGCTCAGTAGTGCAGTGCTTACCTGGCACGTGTGAAGCACTGGGTTTGATCTTCAGCACCATACAGAAATTAATAAAAAAGTATTGTGGGCTGGGATTGTGGCTCAGCAGTAGAGCACTCCTCTAGCATGGGTGGGACCTGGGTTTGATTTTTAGCACCACATTTAAAAAAATAAATAAAGGCATTGTGTTGTGTCCAACAAAATAAATAAATAAATAAATAAAGGAAAAAAGATTCTCTCTCTCTCTCCTTTAAAAAAAGGAAGTATAGTGTCCATCTACAAATATATACATTTTTTAAGAGAGAGAATTTTTTTAATTTTTTTTTTTTTTTTTTTAGTTTTCGGTGGACACAACATCTTATTTTATTTTTATGTGGTGCTGAGGATCGAACCCAGCGCCCTGTGCATGCCAGGTGAGAGCGCTACCACTTAAGTCACATCCCTAGCCCCTAAAAGAATATTTTTAATAAAGTGTCAGGATGAGGGCTGGGGTTGTGGCTCAGTAGTACAGCTCTCTTCTAGCACGTGCGAGGCGCTGGGTTCGATCCTCAACACCACATAAAAAAATAAGTAAAATACAAGTATCATGTCCAACTACAACTAAAAAAAAAATATTTTTCAAAAAAAGCGCCTCAGGATGAGGAAACCAATTAAACAAGATAACGTGTGCCAAGCCTATTTCTTTGCTTGGCATATGACAGACGATAAATGACATTTGTCACTTCCCTCTTTCTTCGGGGACTCAGATCCTATCAGGGTACCCTCTGCCCTAAACAGTGGCTGAGGCTTTGTTCCTGTGTCCATCGGGCCGTAGGTAACAGAGATGGGAAGAGCAGGCCTGGTGTAAGAACCCAGGAATTCCAGCGTCATCCTGACAGGGGAGACAGGGGAGCCGTGGGCTTGTGGCCAGCTTCTGAAAGGGATTGCTGCAGTTCAGGGATTAGGGTGGAGCTCAGGCCATCGGGGCTGCACAGCGCTCTGAGCACCTGGTTGGAGCGTGATGTGACTTAAAATCAGACACAAGGAAGCAGGCTGCCATGTCCTCAAGATGGGCCCCCACTCCATGTGCTTGGTTGTGGGGTTCTACCTCAAAGAAGCTGAATGGTGAAGGCAGACAGGAGGTAAGTCATTATGAGGTTAGCAGAAGAAATGCGGTTAGGACAGAAGGTGACCCAGGTCACTGAAGGAGAGCTACAGAGCCCTGGTGATGACACTGAGAATGCCATCATCCTTCAGTCCTCTCCTTAAAGACAGTCCCAATCTCTGGTGAGGGCTCTTTGCTACCATAGGCTCAACCGATCCTTACTGGCCCACCTTCCCCAGGACCTTCTCTCTGGGACATTCTTTGTCCCCTAGAGTGGATGCCCTCCCTGTCTTCTTTTTTTTAGATGAGGGTTAGCACAGAAGTCAGCTTGATAAAACGTGCCTTAATTTTCCTGGGGGAAGTGAACTTTACAGGGAGACTAGCCGTGGCTACCAGAAAGCAAGATTCTTCTCTGAGCATCAGTTCTGTTCTTGTTCTTCCCCAGCTTTTTGCTGTTGGAGACTGGAGTGTTGTAGAGGTAGGGGGCCTGGCCTGGGGTCTGATTTCTGGTTCATCCTAGACTCTGATTCCTGCATAAGATCTTTCCTTTCTTCGTGCCCTACTGACCTTGTTCTGGCCTCTCATAAGTCAGATACCTTCTCACAAAAAGTGGCCGATATTGGGGACTTTGCCTGAAAGAAAGATAAAGGTGACATTCTCTAAAAAAGAAAATGTAGCTTTCAAAGGATTTTTGGCCAGGCATGATGGCACACGCTTGTAATCCCAGTGGTTGCGGAGGCTGAGGCAGGAGGATAAAGTTCAAAGCCAGCCTCAGCAACTTAGTGAGGTCCTAAGAAACTTAGTAAGTCTCTGTGTCTAAATAATATATAAAAGGACTGGGAATGTGGCTCAGTGATTAAGCACCCCTAGGTTCAATCCCCAGTACAAAAAAGAAGAAGAAGAAGGAGAAGGAGAAGGAGAAGGAGAAGGAGAAGGAGAAGGAGAAGAAGAAGAAGAATTATTAATGGAGAATTGAACAAAGTAAGTTTAAATACATGGCTTTTGAAGTCAGAGTGGCAGAGTTCAGAGTTCAGCTGTTATTCACCAGATTTAATGACTTCAGAGAACTACTTTAACTTCTGTATTTCTGGTTTTTTATCAGGTAAAATGAGGGTGATAATACAGATTAGAATGAGGATTATGAAGTGAAACGTGCATTGAACACTGGAGCTCAATTTTGTTTCAAATGTAATGGTTCTTTTTAGTTATACAGTAAAAAGGCAGCTTATGTGGTTCCCATCAGGTGTGCCGTGGCTCCCCGCACCCCCACCCCCTCATTCCTCTTCTGCATTATAACCCCTGCCTCCTCGGCCATATCTCACCTGGCATCCCCTCCTCCAAGCCACATACATCTGTGGCTGGATTTGAGTTCCATTTTCATCTCCAGATCCATTGTTCAGTGGACATTTGTGGAATGAGTGAATACCCCTTTGTTTTTGTAGGTCCCTTGAGTTCTTAAAGTTCCTAAGGATATACTATTGGACTTAATCATCAGAAGCACACTGTGAGGGAGAGCGGCTGTTTTACAGGTGAGACATGTATATGAAGGGCCAGGCATGTTGCTCAGTGGTTGGACTCTTGCTTAGCATGCACAAGGCCCTGGGTTTCATCCCCAGCATGTAAAATATATGAAAGAGAGAGGTTCCCTGGAGACTGCATGGATCCCCCTAGATTGCTACCACCCTGATTCTGCCTGAGGTTCTTGAATTACTTCACCCCATCTGGTTGGGTGTCTTGGGGAGCCTCCCATTAGCAGAGGGAGGTGGCTTTTGAGAAACTTCATTGAAATTACCACCAAGCTACCTGCCAGCAACACCCAGCACTTCCCCTGAAGGTGATCCCTATCTCCACACTCCCAACTCTGACCCACCAACAAATCTGGGACACTTAAACATCCTGACCCTCTCATCCACACTGTCCCCACACTCAAACCTTGTATGGATGTGGCTTTCCCTCACCAGGGGAAAGGCTGAGGTGGTCTCAGACTGATGTGGGGATGTAGGTATACTCCTATCTCTGCAACCGGCAACTTGACCCTGGCCAATTTGAGCCATTGGGCTCCTGTGGGGGGCAAGGAAAGTGAAGGCAGAGTGTAAGCCCCACATCCTCCTGCAGGCCCCCCCACTTCTATCCTCTGGGGATCCCAGAGGCAGACCTCTTTTCTTTTTTTGTTCTGGCCACATCCTTCCTTTATCAAGAGCAGGTGCTTTGAGGTTGAGTCAGGAGGATAGCAAGTTTGAGGCCAGCCTTGACATCTTAGGGAGGCCCTATCTCAAAAATAAAACAATAGAAAGGGCTGGGGGTGTAGCTCAGTGGTAAAGCACTCCTGGGTTCAATACCCAGTACCACAGAGAAGGAAAAAAAGCAGGCCCTTCATGTTCTCCATGTTTAGAGCACAGGCATTTAGGAACTTGGTAGCAGCTCCTGCTAAGAAAGGCCATGGCCAGGTGAGACAAGTTCTGGCTGTGGAGGTGAGACTGCAGAGGCCTAGAAGGTCCGTCACTCCCAGAGATGGATAAACTCACACAGGCCAAGTGGGTGGTGCCTGCCTGTAATCCCAGTGGCTCCTAAGGCTGAGGCAGGAGCACCTTGAGCTCAAAGCCAGCTACAGCAACTCAGTGAGACCCTGACTCTAATAAAATGCACAAAATAAAAGGGTCGGATGTGGCTCAGTGATTGAGCACCCCTGGCTTCAATCCCCAGTACCAAAAACAAACAAACAAAAAACAGAAACCCATATGGCTGATGGATACTACAACCAAAAGCCCAGCCCTCCCCCACCCACCCATGCTGCTACCTAGGACCCAGCAGTGACACTTTTTCTTCATTCATCCAAACCTTTATTGAGTTCCTGTTGAATACTAAGCACCTGAGAGGAGGGGCTCCCTGCTAATGTCACCTCCTCCATGAAGTCTCTGAGACTCTTGGGGAAGTAAGTGAGCTCTTCTCTGGTTACCGAAGCTCAATGAAAAATTGCAAAAGTTGAAAGTCACTCAAACTGGAGGTTGTTATTGTTGTCGTTTTTCTTTTGGAGATTGAACTGTGGGGTCCTCCACCACTGAGCTACTTCTTTAAAATGTTGAGACAGGATCTCGCTAAATTGCTCAGGTTGTCTTTGAACTTGTGATCCTCAGACTCCTGAGTAGCTGGGATTAAAGGCATGCACCATCACGTCCAACTAAACCTGGGTTTTAATCTCAGTTCTCTTTACTGACTGTGAGATCTTAAAAATGTTATTTAGCCTCTATGAGTCAGTTTTCCCACCTGTAAAACAGGGATTCCGCCAACCGGGCAGGATTTGCCTGCAAGTAAGGCAGACAGTAAGTAGACAGAGGGCATCAGCTCAAGTGCCTAGCCCTCAGGGCTCACCCAGCTGGCAACCCTCGTCCACCCTGCCACACCTCTCTCTCTGAGGAGGCCCACAGGCTCAGCCCACCTCTCCCAGGGCCTCTCTAGTTCCTAGCTGATGCATCCCTTGGGTCTCCAGAGCAAATACACACTCAGTTTTGGCTTCAGGCTTCCCTCTTAGGCTTGCTTGGTCTAAGAGGGAAGTTCAGACAGGCCCAGGCAGGTAGCATATCTGCACTGAAGCCAGCCCAGCCCCAGGTGGGTAGGGAGGGGCAGATTTTTTCCCACTGAAAGTCCTCAGGGCATGATTCTCCCCATTCTGGTCGAGTTACTTTATGAGGTAGTGCAGGGAATGGAATCCAGGGTGAGCACGCCCCACCTCATCTACCCTCCCAGCTCTGGATGGGCTACCCTAGGAACTCAGGCATTCAAGGATGATGTTGTCACCAAGAGGGCTCAGAGATGGGAAAGAGAGAAAAATCCAGGCTCCTTGTGTCTTCCCTCGTCTATCTGGGCCTAGGTGGAATCTCTAGGAATACCAGGCAGGGTGGTGTGGTCTCTATATGTGAGCCCAGACCACTGCTGTCTGGGATTCCAAATGTTCTCCTCCATAAGGTAGAGATCCCATCTTCACAGAGCTGGTGAGGTGATCACCTGAGATTAGTCTATAGGAGGGTTAGGCTCAGAATTGGAGGACAGGATACACATCACACTGGGGCCCCACATTATCTATTACAAGGTGCTTCGGCGGCTTCCCCATGGCTGTTGGGGTCAAAACATTTTTTATCACAGCCTAGGGCCTTCTCACTAACCTCATTTCCTACCATCTGAGCCACATGATTCTTGTTGCTCTTTCTGTGGGTCCAAACTCATGCCTGCCCTGGGTCTGGTGCCTGTGCTGTTTCCTGGCCTGGACCTCCTAGTCCGCCTCACCACTTGTCCTCAGTTTCAATGAAACTCAGAGAAGCCTTTGCTGACTGCCCACACAGGCTGGGCAGTTTAGACCTTTGTCTTCTCCTCTTTGCATTTCTAAAGAGTTGAGTGGACTGTTTAAGGTTTGCAAACCATCACCCCAGCCCCCAGTAGGTGCTTCCTTGGGACAAGGACCCTGCATGTCCATTTTGCTCATTACCATATCCCCAAGGCCTCAGAGAGTACTTGACAGGCAGTAGGCATTTTATTTGCTAAGAGAAAAAAGCAACTAATCAGGCAGCTTTCCCCACCCAGTCTCCCTTAGCCTAAAGGCTGAAGCAGTCCCCACCCCAAGCACAGCCCCTCCCCAAACACTGCTCAGCTAACTGGAAGGAAGAGCTGTACCGTTTCCCCCTTGATCCTGTCACAACTCAAAATTCCATTCACTTGTATCCTTTTCCCAACCTCCCTTCCATGATCCCAGAGTGGTTGGATGGTTTACCATGTCACCTTAGTTTCAGGTTTGGGGTATTGTGTAGGTTGATTATTCACCTGTCAGCAAACCTCCTGAGGACTGCTCCCATCCCCTGTTAACTAAAGAGCAGAACCCTTGGCATTCCAGCTCTAGCTGTGCGCAGCCCTGTCACATCTTGGGCAAATTTCTGTGCCAGTTTCCTCATCAGTAATGTAACAGAGGTCCACTTGATACTTTGACTATATCCCTTATGGCTTTGAAACTTATATTTTTCTTTCCAATCTTCTTTTCCCTAACCTCCCTAATCTCATTTTTCTCTGAATCACCTCTATAAAACCCCCCTGTTCCTGCAGATAGGAAGAATCCCAGCCGTTGGGACAGGAGTCCTCTGTGTTTCTCCCTTGCTAGCAAAGAAATAAACCTTCCTTTTCCTTTTTCTCAAGACCTTGTCTTCATTATTGGATTGGTGTCAAGGATGAGGACGGAGTTTTTGGTTACAGCAACACAGGAATCATGTTTTCACAAAATGGTTGCAATCATGGGGTTTACAAATTACCACATGTGTCAGACGCTGTGCTAAGCACCTTCTGTGCCTTCCCCTGTACAGTCCAATGCAATAGAATCTATTTACTCATTTTATACTTGAGCTTTAATTGAAGCATGGAGGGATGGTGATTGCTCATACCACTATGAAGTTGTGTGTACTCAAATAATCTCCCTCCAGAGCCCCAAGCTTTCCTAGCGGCCACTGTTGCTTTTTTTTTTTTTTTTTTCCCCTCTGAGCTCCATCTCCAGCTCCTACCTCTCATGTTCGCTCCTCAAGCACCTTGAGGTTATCTAGATTCCCCAGACAGTTGGGAAGATTTGTCTCCTGCAGGTCATTCAGAGTTTGTGCAGATATGTGATAATGTAAAACTCAAGGGCCTCTCCTGAGGAATGAACTCTCACCTCCTTCTTGGGCTGTTAACTGTTAGTAGCCATAGGGATGATGGGACAAGAAGCACTTACAACATGTTCAAAAAAGATGACGAGAACTTGAGTCGGTAACCTTGATTTCAAATTTCTTAACTTCAGGAAATTAGTGAACAAATTTCTCCTCATTTTTTTAAAGCTATAGATACTTTGTTTGGGCTAGACTGAGGAACAATTTTTGTTAATTTTAAAAAGTATGCACCAACACAGTTTGATTGTATTGTTTCTGAAAATGTCTGGGGCCCCTGGGGCAGTGGTTCTCAACTCCAGCTGTGCATTGGAAAAAGGGGAAAAAAAAAAAAAAAACCCAGCACGTCCTAATCCTAGGCCATCCTAGCTGTGTGACAGCTCTGAGACAGAGCCCAGGCTCCAGTGCTTGTTAAAAGCCCCCCCCCCCTCCCGATTTTAATGTGCAGCCATAGTCAAGAATCACCACCTGAATATGGAGATTCTTGGTGTGGTCTCAGCAGCATTTGCATAAACCAGGACTGTGTTAGAAGTGCACATATATTCTCAGGCCTTGCCCCAGACTATATGAGTCAGAAACTCAGAGTGGGACTGGTAATCTGTGTTGACAAGCCCTACAGGGCATCCTCATGCAGGCTGAAGAACTCTAATGGAGGCACAAAATTTTGAAGCTGAAATCAAACAGGACATCTTATCTGTCCTTTGTACCCTGGAGAGAAGAGGGAGCATTAAAACAGCTTCCCATCAAGTTCTTGGCAGAGTCTGGCTCAGGATCTGGGTTTGCCCGTCCATCTCTAGTTCTCTGCTGCCTGTTGCCCTGACCACTCTTGGGCAGCCGTGGTAGATAACAAAGGTAACAATTATTCCTCCCAATTTTGTATGTCACCCTTCCCATCAAGAGATGGTCTTGATCTTCCCTCAGTTAGTTTGCTAGGGCTACAGTAACAAAGCACCACACACCAGGTGGTTTAAAACAGAAGTTTATTGTTTTGTGGTTCTGAAGGCCAGGAGTCTAGGTCAAGGTCCATGTTTCCTCTGAAAGCCCCTTTTCTGGCACCTGTCAGCTGGGAGCATAACTCCTACCTTCACCTGTCATTTTCCCAGGTGCATGTGGATGCCCAATTTTCCCTTTTACAGTAACACCAGCCATATTGGATTAGGGGCCCACCCTGCCCAAGTAGGACCTCATCTTAACATGGGCAATGACCTTATTTCCAAAGAAGGGTCCATTCTGAGGTACTGGGGGTTAGGACTTCAATCTGATTGGGGGAGAAGCAAAAATTCAACCCATAACACATCTCAATGAATCTGGGCTTCAAGGCCTAGGACTTTAAGAACTCACTCTCTGGAAGCTGTCATATGAAGTCCAACTACACTGCTAGAGAACAGCCCTGGAAGCTGAGAAGGAAAGAGAGGCCCAGCCCACCTCCAGCCATTCCAGCGGAGGCCTCAGAGGTAGATGCAATCATCTTGGATTGCCCCAGTCAATCCCACACCAAGAGGGTGACCCACTACCACCAAACCCTATCCAAATTACAGAAACATGAGCAAAGAATGGCTGTTGCAGCCACTAAGTTTGGGGGTAGTTTGTCACATAGCAAGAGATAACTGTACCAAGCCTGGCCCTTTGTAATTAAGGTTCAGTTCCTCCTGCTGAAAGCCCTTTCGTCAGGCCCAAGGCCTGCCTATCATTCAGATAACATATTTGGGTCTCACTGTTGGCTGAGTGGCTGGGAATGAGGTCACAGTTGTGCTTGTATATAATGAATGGCACCCTCTGACCCACCTAAAGCTTGAGCGCATGGGTGGGAAGCTGAGGCTCTGGCGCAAGCAGGGGAAGGGGCAGGGGGGCGCTTTGTGGAGGTGGGCTTGCAGCCAGAGCTCGGAAGCACAGAGTCGATTGTGTGGGCTCCAGAACACTGCAACCTCGGGTGGGGTAAGGGGAGACAGGCAAGTAGGGAGAGGCCTTAGCTAAGGGGAAAATTGGAATAATTAACCGTTGGAGAATGAGTGTCTTCAAAAGAGCTTAATTTTTGGGGAAATGAAGAGCTTCGGGGAAGCAGAAAGAAGTGATTACTTAGAATAGGAACAGTGGATTATTATATGAGGATGGAAGCGAAAGTGCTTAAACAGAGGGCCGCTCCCCTTTCCTCCTTTGGGGTGGGTTACGATTGCAATCAGACTGATCATGGCTAACACTAATCAGTACTTACTGTGTCCCGGGTGGTATTGTAAGCACCATAGAGTAGTTCCTCACAACTCTAAGGCATGTACTGTCATTCTAAGAGCCTAATGTTATCATAGATCAGGAAACCAAGGCCCAAGTAACCTGGTCAAGGCCATGCAGTTATTAAGTGGCAAATCTGGGGTTCAAATCTAGGTATTCTGGCTTCTGAATCTGTGCTGTTAATCACTAGCTATGCTACTCTGTGTGATTAAAGGGCAGCAAAATGGATCTCTCACACCTCTGCGGAGCCTTCAGCACAGCCATTAGACATGGCTTGTGCTTGGGACTAGTAAAGTCTACTCCAAGGGGCCCAGGCATCAGGGATGGGAACTATCCCTGGGGGAAAACTCTAGATGACCAAATGCGCCACAGTGCCTGCTGCCTCCCCTTCAGATGCTGCTGTGTGAAGTGCTTTATGGGATTTGCCCACTGCCTTCTGACAGCCTGGAAGCAGCCCCTCCCAGAGGCAGCAGCCACAACCCCTCTAAGAAGCCTGCCCAGACTTGATGGGGGAAAAAAAATGACTTCAGATGATCAGCAAGAAGGGGTAGGTGTGGGGGAATGCCTGCAGCTGACACCCCCATCCTTCAGTCCTTCCACATACTTTATTTATTTTTATGGTGCTGGGGATTGAACCCAGAACCTTGTGCATGTGAGCTAAGCACTCTACCAACGGAGCTACAACCCCAGCCCCCAGTCCTTCACTTTCTTCCCAGCTCCCTAGGTTCTGTATTCTAGAGCACAGGCACGTGGGGGTATTTTCAATTGGAGATTGAGTCCAGGCTTCCACCTCTCCTCAGCGAGAGGGGTAGGTCATCTCTTCTCCCCTGCTGAGGAAACTCTGCTGCACCATTTTTCTTCCCCAGGACTGAGGACTGCCATGTCCTTTAGAGCAGCTGTTCAAGTCCATGGTTGAGCCAGCATCAACAGCCCTCCTCAGGGCAGTCAGTGCGCCAGAAAATGGCACAGAAACCATGTCCACTTGAGGCAGAGGCCCAGAACTCTCACTAGTTTGGATTCTAACTTTATTCCCTCCCTCCCTGGACAACAGGAATGAGCCAGTCTTCTGAGTAAGAGGCCAGGCACACAGGGCATCTTTTACTTATTACTATCCCTTTGACTTCAATTATCAGACATTTTGGTTTTGGGTGGTCACCATCTGAGATCATAAATTGGCACGCCAGCTTCTATCTTCCTGGTTCAGTACCTCAGCATAGTCTGGTGGGCCACCACCATGGGCTGTGTGACCAAAACACACAGGCTGTCCTCAAAGGCTCATGTGCTAGGAAGCCCTTTCTTCCCACTGTTAGCCTGAGACTGCTGGGGTCAGGAGATGTCTGCCCCAGGGTCCCCACGACATTTCCACCTGTTTCCCATTGCTGTCTTATGCCTTAAGTCCCAGCACCAGGGAGCTAGTCATAGTTCTGAGATAGCATCCTGTTCGTTCTCTGCCCTCTGTCCTGTTTGTTCCTGGTCTGCCTGGTCAACTCTGTCTTGGGGATCCCAGGTCCTTAGCACCATCAGCTTCTGGGCTTTACCCACACTGAAGTTCATCATTGTCATGTTTTTCCCCCCCTTTGGGTATTAGGGGTTGAACCCAAGGGGCACTTAACCACTGAGCCACATCCCCAGCCTTTTTTTGTATTTTATTTACAGACAGGGTCTCACTGAGTTGCTCAGGGCCTCCCCAAGTTGCTGAGGCTGGCTTTGTTTACTCACCATCCTCCTGCTTGAGCTTCCCAAGCCACTGGGATTATAGGTGTGTGCCCCCAGCTCCTCATCGTTGCTATATTATACTGTGATTTGTTCACCCAGCTTCCGCTTCCTAACTGGCTCCTTCATATGCTGAGACTCAGACTGCATGTTGATTTCATGCCCCATGTGCTGGGGCCTCCTTGGAAGGGGCCATGCCGGGGACTCAAGGGCTCAGAAGGGGATGGGGGAAGACATGCTGCCTGACAGAACTGCCACTAAGGCCTGGAGGGTTCTCAGATGCTTCTTTCCTCTGGAGAAAAACTGAAAGTTGTGTATAGTGTCTCCTTTCTAAAATAAATGATGAATTCTGACGCACAAAAAGGAAACCAGGAATCCCACTATCCCACCTAGAAACATTTGTACAAGTGCCCCCCTGCCGACTGCTGCTGCATTTGATATTAGCATCAAGGGTGAAGACAGGTCGTCTCATCTCTTGGATTGACTCTCTACACCCTGAGACAGCCGCACTTTCAGAGGCCTCCTCTGCTCTTCTGTATTCTCCACAGGTGACCTTTCTTTTATTTGTTTATTTTTTTGTACAGAGGATTGAACTCAGGGGCACTTAGCCACATCTTCAGCCCTATTTTATATTTTATTTAGAGATTAATGACTGTAGATGGTCTCATTGAGTTGCTTAGTGCCTCCTGTTGCTGAGGCTAGCTTTGAACTCTCAATCCTCCTACCTCCGCCTCCTGAGCTGCTGGGATTACAGGTGTGTTACCCCGCCCAGCTCCACAGGTGACCTCTTGACCCTCAGATCTAGCTACTTCAATCCACACCAGTGATGCAAGTCCTGACCTTTTTTTTTTTTTTAGTTGTAGATGGACATAATCTTTATTTTTATGCAGTGCTGAGGATCGAACCCAGTTCCTCACACATGCTAGGCAAGTGCTCTACCACTGAGCTCCAACCCCAGCCCTGCAAGTCCTGACTTTCTAGGTACCAAAGTAGCACCTTGTGCTACGAGTCCCCAGTCACCTCAATCCCAATATATCTGTTATGGGCTGAGTGGCAAATAGTTTCTTTCTCTCCCTCAAATACATATGTTGAATCCCTAATCCCTAGTACACCTCATATGACTGCATTTGGAAACAGTGCCTTTAAAGTGCTAAGTAAGCTAAAATGAGGTCATATGGATGGGTAGGTAGGTCCATGACTGGTGTCCTTTTAAGAGAAAACTAGAACATAGACAAGCCCAGAGTCTGACACAGGGATAAGGCAGCCATGTAAGAGCCAAGCCATGCAGCGGCCTCAGAAGAAACCAATCCTGCCAGCACCTTCAGTTGGACCTGGAGCTTCCAGAATAGTAGGAAAAACATTTTGGTTGTTTAAACCACCTAGTTTGTAGTAATCTGTGAGGCAGCCTTTGCAGACTCATACAGTGTCCAAAACTGTACATTCATTTCCCAACCAAATGGGAGCCACAGGAGAACATCTAATGTTAGCCAAGGCAGAGTTCCACAGCCCTTCTCTCCAGGTGCCTTGTCAACTGAGAAGTGCTGCAATTCCAACTCTCTTATCTTCCTTCCCTCCCTGTCTTGCTGCACTGTTCCAAGCCTTACTTTTCACCTTGATTAGTAATAGCTTTAGGACTCCACCGCACTGTGCCTAGCAATCTACCCTTCTTGCAATAGTGAAGCAATCCTTTAAAGCAAGGTTTCTTCATCTCAGTACTATTGACATTTTGGAGTGGGATGATCTTGTTTAGGGGACCATCCTGTGCTTTGTAGGACATTGAAAAGCATCCCTGGTCTCTACGTACCTGAACAGGCTCACCCCAGTTTGAAGAACTAAAAATATCTCTAAGGATTGCCAAATGTCCCCTGGAGGTCAATGCCACCCCAGATCGAGAACCATTGCTTTAGAATAGGTGATCCTTCAATGTAGGCACTTGAAGGCCACTGAGGATTTTATATAAAAGTCCAAATTCTTCTGATCCCCAATGGCCCTCTAGAATCATCTACGGCACACAGTAATTGCTCAATATTTGAAAAAGAAACACAAAACTGGTATGCTTTTTTTTTTCCCCCACTGGTATTGGGGATTGAACCCAGGCGTGTTCTGCCACTGTTTACCACTATACGTCCCTTTTGTTTTCTGATACAAGGTCTTGCTAAGTTGCCCAGGCTGGCTCTGAACTTGTGATCTTCCTGCCTTAGCCGGCTAAGTCACTGGGATTACAGGTGTGCACCACCACAGCTGTTGGTCAGCTGTCACTGTGTTAAAATACCTGAGATAAGCAGGGCGTGGTGCTGCACATGCCTATAATCCCAGTGGCTTGGGAGGTTGAGGCAGGAGGATTGTGAGTTCAAAGCCAGCCTTAGCAATGGCACGACACTAAGCGACTCATTGAGACCCTGTGTCTAAATTTTTTTTTTTTTTTTTTTTAGTTCTTGGCGGACACAACATCTTTGTTGGTATGTGGTGCTGAGGATCGAACCCGGGCCGCACGCATGCCAGGCGAGCGTGCTACCACTTGAGCCACATCCCCAGCCCCCTGTGTCTAAATTAAAAAAAAAAAAAAAAAAGGTATGGGGGTGGGAGGGCTGGGGATGTGGCTCAGTGGTTGAGTGCCCCTGCCAACAAAAACAAAAACAAACCTGAGATTAAACAACTTGAAAAGGAGGAAAGTTATTGTGGCTCAGTTTCAGAGGTTTTAGCCCAAGGTCACCTGGCCCTGTTGCTATGGGCTCATAGCAAATCAGAACATCGTGGTGGAGAGTGCATGTAGAACAAATGGTTCATCTCATGGCAGCCAGTAAGCAGAGAGCTTGCTTTCCAAAGCGGGAGCTTTGAGTCCATAAATAAATTTATCTATTTATGAAGTTAGAGCCCTCATGATTCTAAGGCCTCCCAAAAGCCTCCACCTCTGAACACTGCTGCACTGGGAACCAAGCCTTCAACCCATCAGCTCTATGGACATTTAAGATCCAAGCCATGGCTGGGAGTGGTGGCTCACACCTACAATCCCAGCTATGAAAGAGGTGAGGTAGGGGAATTGCAAATTAGGCAATCCTGGGCAAAATAAAAAGGGTTGAGGATGGTAGAGTGTTCCTGGGCTTAATCTCCAGTACTTAAAAAAAAATCCAAACCATAATAAAAACCAAGGTCATTCAGTTCTGTACCTTTTTTTTCTAGTTTCTCCTCCTTCCATCCCAAATTTTAAACTATTCAATGTCACTTGAATAGAATGTGTTCATGTTTTTCATACCTTTCCTGCCTTGAATACCCTGCCCTGTACCCCAATCCATCTCTACTACCTGATTCAAAAGCCAATCCTTCGGGAAGCCTCCCCTTGGCGATGCTGGGGCTTCCTAGGCACACTGAACATGGATCTCATCCCAATTCTGAGCTTTAAGGAAGAAGGAAGAGGAGAGAGCAGATCGATACCTCATTATGGCAGAAGGACTGGCACACAAGACTGAATGCCTGCAGGAAGCAAGATGATTAATGCCACAGGATCCAGAAGATGAGGAACTCGATGAAAAACCCTGGCAAGTGCTGAAGGAGGCAGGGCTGAGCTGAGAACTGGAAGACTGGCAGAAGCCTTCCCAAAGGAACAGCCAGACCACAAGATCCCTTCTCTCACCGCTGTAGCTGTAGTTTGGACCTTGAATGTCCCCCAAAGGCACATGTGTTAAAGGCCTGGTCCCCACAGTGGCACTACTGGCAGATGGTTAAACTCTGAGAGTTGGGACTTAGTGAGAAGTCCTTTGGTCATTGGGAATATGTCCCTGAAGAGGATTATGGGACTCTGGTTCCTTCCTCTCTTGCTTTCTGGCTAAGAGGTCAGTGGTTTTGCTCTGCCACACTTCTGCTATGACAGGCTGCTTTGCCATAGGCTAACAAATCCATGATCTGGAACCTCTGAAACGAGCCAAAATAAGCCTTTTCTTTTTATCAATTATCTCAGGTATTTTGTTTGAGTGACAGAAAACCAACATACTTTATCCAGGCAGACAGCTGTCAAATACATTCAAAAGAAAACAAGTTTATACATCTCTGGAGCAGTCAAGTCTAAGATTCTATACCTCAGACATAGCCCAGAGTATCTGTCGGTGAAGAAACAGTGAGAAAACCAGGTAAAGGCCAGGAGTGGTGACGCACGCCTATAATTCCAGTAGTAGCTTGGGAGGCTGAGGCAGGAGGATGGGGAGCTCAAAGCCAGCCTCAAAAAAAAAAAAAAAAAAAAAAAAAAGCAAGGTGCTAAGCCACTCAGTGAGACCCTGTCTCTGAATAAAATATAAATGAAATATAAAACTGGGCTGGGGATGTGGCTCAGTGGTTGACTATCTCCCCCACCACCAAAAACAAAACAAAAAAAAAAACCCAACAACAACCAGATGAAGCTTAGTGAACGTCTGCACCACAGAGAAAAAGAAACACTCTCCCATCCCATCTATATATTTCTGGATGGCAGAAAGTTTTTTCGTGTTGATTCTCATTTAGCCAATCCCCCTAGTCTTTGGTGCTAGATCACTAGAACAGCCACCCTGCCTTCCAAGGACTCCATGGAGCCAACCCTGCATGGGCTCCTCAGTCCTAGGGCAGTTTCAAGGGGAAGGTGATGGCGCCTGCAGGAGGTCATCTAGGTTGAGACCCGGCTATGGTCAGGGCCAGAGTCCACTTGCTACTGGCTCCAGTAAGAACTCCTATAGACAATGCTTACTTCACATTTATCCTTCAAGGAGAATACTTGATAAGACCCAAACTACAATTATCCACCATTTTTATCACAATATCCAAAGCAAGAATTCATGTTCTCCATCTTCACCCCATCAGGGCTCCTCAATAGTCCACTCTACCTGGGTGCTATGAGGAGGATGGCACCTGCTAGTTTATCCAAATAAATCACCTATCATTCCTCTCAGTTGTAACCGATTGACTCTACAGAGTTGAATAAGACTGCTAAAGTTAGGTGTCTAGTTCTTGATGGATGGTGTCCTTCCCCTTGCCTCAGGCACCTGGAAGGCGAACGTAGTCTCTCCCATAGTTTGCACTAACTGAGTTAGAACTGCTAGCATGTATAAAGTCAGGAGCCAGTAAGGGAAAAGTCGGGAAAGAAGAAAAAAATCAGCTTCTTGGTTGCTGGGTAATGCTACTGGCAGAACAGGTAAACAAATGCATATCCTTTAATAGGCACTTTATTTTTTTGATACTGGAGATTGAACCCAGAGACGCTTACCCACCGAGCCACATCCCCAACCCTTTTTAAATATTTTATTTAGAGACAGAGTTGCACTGAGTTACTTAGGGCCTTGCTAAGTTGCTGAGGCTGGTTTTGAACTTGTGATACTACTCAAGTATCTCAGCCTTCAGAGCCGCTGGGATTACAGGCATGCCACAGTGCCCGGCTAATAGGCACCTTAATAAGGAGGCTTGCCTCATCTCTCTTTCCTTACACCCAATTCCTCCTCCAACTACAGCCCTTTGAGTGCAAGGGGAATCAGGAGGTTGTCCACCACAAATGGTTTTGGAAAAGATTCTAAAATAGAAAGTCAACAGCTGTAGCAGGGAGATCTGACTTAAATTGGAAAAGGGGAGGACACGAGCCAGGAAAGCACAAAATGATGCCAGAGCTGAGTTTTCAGGAAATGAAGACAAAAGAATAAAGTAGGCTGAGTCTTGTCTTCTGGGATTATGAGGACTGAGGGAAAAGGGGGGAAAAGAAACAAGCAGGAGACTGTCAGATCTCTATACTCAGAGCTACAATCACAGAGAAAGATGGAAAAACGGAGAGACATAGAACACCAGAAAACAACAATCTCCCAGGCCCACAGCCATGATTCAACAATACCACTCCTCGGAAGGGGTCAAAATCTGCAGGCCTGGGGTCTATCAACCTCTCAGCAAAGCCCTGCAGGCACCAACCAGGCAAGGCTCACAGATGCTTGCTATGGATCTCTCCATTAACACTAATCTCCTGACCCAAAGTGAGGTCACAGGAGACATTTCCAGGCAGCTCCAAGGCTCAGTGGTGCTTTAAAAAAGCAGACACACATCCTGAGTCACATGCTAGAATTGAGTGTCTGACACTCAGCAGGTATATTCAAGCCAAGGGATATGGGGGAGGGGTCTGTTCGGTGTGGTCTTGCCAAGAACAGAGCTGGGGTCCCTGGAGATTCACTACCTTTTCAGAGCACACAAGTCTACCACCTCGGCCTGGTTAAAGGGGACGTGTCAAGCTCATTATTAAAGCGATGCTTCTTTGAGCCTGGGCCGTGCCATCTGTTTAGCCTTTAGCTACTGCCAGATCTTTTTACTGACTAATACACTGATCCCTAAGACCATATGTGACCAGATATGGCTAACCCCTAGAACAGTTCCTAACTTCCTTATTAGGGACTCCTTTGAGAATAAAGATACAGATTTTCTTGCCTAAAAGGCTCATAAGTACCTTTAAAAATTTTTACATGTTCATAGCTTCAGGCTAACAGCCTTTTTTTTTTTTTTTTTAAATCTAATATCTTGGACCCTGTGTCTTTGTAAGGCATCAAAGTAGAGCCCTAAATTTTAAGATGGCTGCTGCAGACTGGCCTGAGTGCAACCTCTACTGCCCTCTGTTGGCCATGAGGAGGACATGCTTAAAAAAGGCTTGATTCCTTCCAAACACTGAAATGGAGCAACTTCTGCCCCACAATGTTGGGGGCAGCTTGGGAGGCTGAGGCAGGAGAATGGTGAGTTCAAAGCCAGTTTAGCAACTTAGTGAGGGACCCACATGAAGTTGAAGCAGGCCAGCCCAGGGCTGAACCAGTGCATATTTTCAGGGTAGTCTGCTAACAGAACGATGCAGTGCCAACCCTCCTGCACACATCCCTAGCTGGAGTCCCTGGAGGTCATCACCAGCCTTCTCCTTCAGCAAGGATGATAAATGATAATAATGGGAAGGCCCTCTGCCTGTACAGAATTCCACATCAGAAACCCACACCACTGGAGACATCAATTATATTTGCAGGGTGTTGGAGAGACACTAGAATGAGAGAAAAAACTGGGAGCGAGACACCAGGTGTGGCAGGGGCCAGGGGCCTAGAACTCTTCGCTCTCATCCTCGCCATCCATAGACTCTGAGCCCACTTCTTCATAATCCTTCTCCAGGGCAGCCAGGTCCTCTCGGGCCTCAGAGAACTCTCCTTCCTCCATGCCCTCACCCACATACCAGTGCACAAATGCACGCTTGGCATACATCAGGTCAAACTTGTGGTTGAGGCGGGCCCAGGCCTCAGCGATGGCTGTGGTGTTGCTCAGCATGCACACTGCCCGCTGCAGCTTAGCGAGGTCACCCCCAGGTACCACTGTGGGGGGCTGGTAGTTGATGCCAACCTAAGAAGAAACAGAAAGTAGTCTAACTACCTGGTTTTGCGCCCTGGGAGGGGTCTGTACAAGGACCCTCTTAACTGATTAGGTATTCTTATTTGGGGGAAGTACTATTAATCTCATGAGGCATAAAAATGGGTTTGTTATACTGCTACTGAAGTGGGGTTAAGTGGGTCAGCAAAGCAAAAATAAAGAAAATATATCTAGATGTTAAAACCGTGTAGCAGGCATGTGGTTGTTAAATTTTACTAGTGTTTTTTCCTATAGTGTAGAAACTCAATAGTTAAAAAAAATAAAAATAAAAAATAGAACATCCTAAAGATCTCTTGTTGGATCTAAATCTAACCTACTTTAAACACTGATCAGCTGGGTGCATGGTGCATGCCTGTAACCCCAGTGACTGGAGAAGCTGAGGCAGGAGGATTGCATTCAAAGCCGGCCCAGGAAACTTAATGACACCCTTTCTTGAAATAATACAAAGGGCTGGGAATGCAGCTCAGTGGTAGAGCACCCCTGAATTTAAGCCCTAGTACAAAACAAAAATACCCAACAGGTACCTGCAAAATGGTCGACTTCCCATTATTGTCTCTAGTGACAGCAAGCCTACCGCTTCCTGAAAACAGTCTATTTCTTCCTTTGAGTGTATGTTCTTGGAAGAAAGAAATAGTCTGCCTCGCTCCCTCATTTTGCATACTGAGCTACAGCACTCTAATAATAATAATAGCAAGCAGCTATTATTACCTTTATGATCAGCAGTCATCATGTCCCTGACTGTTTTGGTCACAAGTGTCGTAGGGTAAGAAGGCTGTATGTTTTCTAATGTCATAGCTGCCACCTTTAATATTTCCTGAGTCTTACCCTAGAGCAAAGTCCATAAAACTTAAACTAGGTCATATGCCCAGTATCTTGGGAATGTGAACCGACAATAGGGTGGGGCCTAAATGAGTAGCGTTTCACTGTAAAAGTGACTACATTCATAGGCACAGAACTCCAGAAGCTTTCTGACCCATGGTTCTCCCAAAATCTGGGGGTGGGCTTTTCTGTGCTTCCAAAAGCTATCCCTTCTGAACAGGCTGTGTCCTGTGGCTATGTCCCTGGTACATGTGAACAAGGAGGCCGGTCTCCCTAACTTGACTGGCACGTCTAGGGAATGCTGTTTGTTAGCCTAAGTGACACAAAATAGATACTTTTCCTTTCATGAAGTCAGTCTTCTAAGTAGAACCCACCCTGGCTTCTAGACCAGTTGAGACCTATCAGTTACAGGGAGCCATAGAACTGCTGTTTGCCTTATTCTCCCCACCCCCAGTGCGTTGTCCTTTATGCCTACAACTCTACAGGAATCTTTCTCTGTAGTAACGCAGGTCCCAGGTGAATGGGACCTTCCCCACCCAACTTGCCTTGAAACCTGTAGGACACCAGTCTACAAACTGGATGGTGCGCTTGGTCTTGATGGAGGCAATGGCTGCGCTCACGTCCTTGGGCACCACTTCTCCACGATAGAGCACACAGCAGGCCATGTACTTGCCATGGCGGGGGTCACACTTGACCATCTGATTGGAGGGTTCAAAGCAGGCATTGGTGATCTCTGACACGGAGAGCTGCTCATGATAGGCCTTCTCAGCCGAAACAATGGGCGAGTAGGTCACCAGGGGAAAGTGGATGCGGGGGTAGGGCACCAGATTGGTCTGGAATTCCGTGAGGTCCACATTGAGGGCACCATCAAAACGCAGGGAGGCAGTGATGGAGGACACAATCTGGCCAATGAGCCGGTTGAGGTTGGTGTAGGTTGGGCACTCGATGTCCAGGTTGCGGCGGCAGATATCATAGATGGCCTCGTTGTCTACCATGAAGGCACAGTCTGAGTGCTCCAGGGTGGTGTGGGTGGTCAAGATGGAATTATAGGGCTCTACAACCGCCGTGGACACTTG
This sequence comes from Urocitellus parryii, assembly GCF_045843805.1. Lineage (NCBI taxonomy): Eukaryota > Metazoa > Chordata > Mammalia > Rodentia > Sciuridae > Urocitellus > Urocitellus parryii. Next base: position 115,205,302 of record NC_135539.1, on the reverse strand, counting down.
AGGGGCTGGGTAGATAGCAAATTCCAACTTGGACTTCTTGCCATAGTCAACAGAAAGCCGCTCCATCAGCAAAGAGGTAAAGCCTGAGCCAGTGCCACCTCCAAAGCTATGGAAGACCAGGAAGCCCTGGAGTCCAGTGCACTGGTCTGTCTGGAATAGGAAGTAACACCGTTAAGGATGCAGATGGCTTGTTGCATGCCGCCATCCCTCCCCTCAGGAAGCTCTTTCCTGTCTGCAAGGCAACTGTTACCCAACTACAACGGCACTCACTTTTATATTCTAAAAATTTGAAATGATTTATACTTGAATACATTTTATACATAAAATGATCTGACAAGTCCATGAACCTATATAACCAATCCAATTAAGATACAGAAATTACTATTACCTCCCAAAGGTTCCCTTCTGTATCACCTCCAGGACAGTGAGAAAAGAATATCTACAAGAGGCTTGGAGTTCTCCAGAGACCACTGAGCTAGGAAGATAGTGCTGTGTGTGCGGTGCAGGGGTGAGGGGCATAGGGGAAATGAGGGTTGGGTGGGGCACAGGATTTGTGGTCAGAGAGCTGGACCAGCTTCATTGTTGTTTTGCCACATAGTTGCAGAAGACTGGGAATGGTGGAGGGATCCTACTGAATATGCAGATTCTCAAGCCCCACTTTGGATAAGAACTCAGGAACTTGTAGGTTACCAAGTCCTTTGGTGATTCTGATGTAGCTATTCCTTGGACCTGAAAAGTTATCAATCTACAACAGATACATGGCAATGACATTATAATAAAGACCTAATCCTAGGGCACAGAAACCCATTCCTCGAGTCATTCCGAGTCCTCAGCCTCTACTGAGTAACAGAAAGTTATGTCTAGACAAACCCTGTAGAGAAATAGCTAAAATACTGGCTCCTAGCTGGCCTCACTCCTTTGGACAGGGGATGGGCAAACTGGAGAAACGGTGAAGAGTTAAGCAGAAACCTCTACCAGCTAGCAAGAGCTGCACAGGAGTCTAATAACAACACACTAAGCTGCTATGGAGGATGTGGAGACAGATCAAAGTTCAAAGAAGGCTTGGACCAGAGAGTCAGACCTGGTAAGCAAGAACCAGCAGGACAGAGCAAGTTCTTCCGCCCTCCACCCTAAACCCACACCCAGCACAGGACACACAGCTCCCCCTAGGGGAAGTTTGGTAGACATGTGAGAGGAATGATATTAGGTACCAGCCATAGCCGGTGGTTCCACTCTGGCAGTACATGTTCAGCTCCCCGGGCCAGGAAGGGAGCTTAAGGATGCCATGACCTCCTGCAGGTGCCAGGGGCACCTGGTCATGCTCACCAGTTTTCGGATTCTCTCCAGTACCAGATCGATGATCTCCTTCCCCACAGTGTAGTGGCCTCGGGCATAGTTGTTTGCAGCGTCTTCCTTGCCAGATATCAGCTGCTCAGGGTGAAAGAGCTGCCTATAAATGCCAGTTCTTACCCCATCTTGAGGGGAAGAGAGAGGGCAAAGGTTAAGAGGCTGTTCTCATTCCCTAAGATTAGGACAAAAAGGACCTAGAGCCTTTGCTGCTAAGCTTCCCAGGTGTAACTGCACAAGAGTGATGGACACATGAGGTTCCAGAAGCCACTTCCTAGGCCTGAGGGGGAAGTCAGGGGACACCTTTAACAGTTCCTTCTGATCATAGCCACTTCTTTTCTTGGTGAGGAATCAGTGTTCAGAGGAATTTCATCTAACTTTTATGTGGGGTAAAAATATAGATTTGAGCAGAAAAAACATTCCACAGTTTCACATCTAAAACAGTATCTTTAGAAAGATGGGGGAGAGGTAGAATTTTCACAAACAGGAAACTAAGGAGCTCCAGATGCAGAAGGGAGGAAGCAGTAAAGCCCAAGGAGTTAGCAACAGCCAAGTTCAGGGACCCACATCCTAGTAGGGGCCTATTTCAGGCAAAGTTAAGCAGGGAGCTATTAGGAATGTTCTCAGCTCCCAGGTTCTTAGGCAATACTATCACAAGCCTGAGGGTAGGGAAAAGGAAGTTTAACAGGTCTGTTGTTATCCATTCCTTTCTGCAGGATTCATTCTGTGTCGGACCTGTGACTCAGAAATTTGGCAGTTTCTGGAAAGAGCTGTGCAAAAGATCTCCCTCTCAGCACAGGGAGCTCTGAGTCCCCTTCTGAAGACAGCATCTAGCAACACTCCAGACTCCAGTGTTGTTCTTGCCTGCATTCCAAATGCTTTCCCCCTAAGCAGAGCATTCCACTCACTCTGGGCTGGCAAGAATACAGGTTTCCCACATACCTATGACAGCAGGCTCCAGGTCCACAAAGACAGTCCTGGGCACATGTTTGCCAGCCTCTGTCTCATTGAAGAAGGTGTTGAAGGAGTCATCACCACTCCCCAGGGTCTTGTTGCTGGGCACGGTGCCATCAGCCTGGATGTTATGCTCCAGGCAGTAGAGCTCCCAGCAAGCATTGCCCATCTGCACCCCAGCCTGGCCCACATGAATGGAGATGCACTCACGCTGTCAGGGAACAGAGTGACATTCTGTGAGCAGTGTGGGGAGTGAGATGTCACTGGAAAAAAGCCTTCCCTGGGAGCACCCCTTATCTCTCCACTCCCCTGAAGGCTGCAGCTGTGTGTTACCTAGTATATAACCCAAAGGACAGGGTTGTCTTCCCAAGCTTTCAGAAGTGATTATGTTTAGGTCTTTGGGGGTTAGTAACTGGAGAAAGTAAAAACTTAGCAGCCATATCTCACTGCAAAGTGCCCTTTCTGCTGGCTGGGGTGTCTTGGGAAAAGCTCAGAGTCCTGAATTTCAAGATGGGCCTATCTGGAGTTACTAGGCTCAAAATACTGGTGTCTAGGGAGAAGAGGTGGCTCTCTTATCTCCTCCATATGCTGAAGGGGCAGAAGACCAAATTCAGAACTGTGAATTAACTAAAGCAATTACAGTCAGGTTTTTGAAAGTTCACCCACAATTTTCCCTTTTTCAGGGGATATTACCTGTCTAAACATTGTCACTATCCATTTAGTACACATAGATTAATCCAAGGAAGTACCACTGAGAGTCCCAGTGATGGGACCTGCCCCACCTTTCAAGTGTCTTCTCTGATGTACATTCTACGATGGTTAAATCTTCCCTTCTGGTCCTTCACCCCCAACCTACAGTCCGGACAGTTTGAAAGGGAAGAGTGCCTCCCAGATGTAGAGGGGACCTTCTAGGAGCACGGTAGCAACAGTTTAGGAGTCTTAGGAACTATCTTCAAAGGTAGCCTCAGAGCCTTCAAGGGGGCTCCAGGCAGATATGAGGATCAAGAGATTCCTACGGAGGACTTGGACACACCAAGTTCTCAGTTTTAACTGAGGGAATCTCATGCCCTTGAACACCAAAATAGAGAAGTTGGAGCAAAGAACTTTTTATTCCCCAGGTACCAGGGGCATACAGAAACCCCTGGTCAGGTAATGGGGCCAAAAGGCGTGGACTTCTGGCCTGAGCTGGCCGCCTGAGACAAAGGCATTCAGGAAACGGGTTCTCAACTTGAGAAACCTGTTGGAATCCCCTAATCATTCCTGGTCCATCCTTCTGCGCGGGAGAATGCTCTCTACGGGAGGCGGGGATTGCAGCTAGAGGCGGGCACCTCTTTGTCCCGGACTGCAGCGGGAGAAATTTGGGGCGGGTCCTAGGTCCGCTCCGGACGACAGGGCGCGTTTCACCGCGGAGCCAACTCTTAAGTCACTTAAGAGCTGGAACCGCCATTCAGCATTCTCGCCCTGCCTGCCCCACGCCGGGCGCTTTACCTTTGGCTAGTGGGTAGTGCTCTCGGAACGTTCAGAACTTTCCTCGGTCGTATCCGCCTCCCGTAAGGAAGGGGCCCAGAAAAGCAGTGCTTGGATTCCCCGGGCGTCCCTAGGCTCACCTCACCACCCAAACACCCCTCGCATCCTGGAGCAGCCCACCCACACTCTGGACTGCCTGGGCGTTCCTCCTTCCCGCGAAGCCCGCTTTTGCCACAGACCCCAGCTTTCCCCGCAAGCAGCACCCTCACCGTGGACTCCTCGAGCGCCCCCAGCTCCCCCTCACCATGGCTGCTCCGATAGGTAAAGCTTGTGGAGAGTGGCTGACTGCAGACGCGTTACGAGTCTCCAGCTCCACCACGAATCCCGGAGTCCCGCCAGCAGCCCGGGTTTATATAGCCCCACCCAGCCGCCGGCCAGGCCCCACCCAGAGGGGCTCTCATTGGGCCGCGGCCGACAAGGACCTCCCCGCTGCGCGTCTCTCACTGGGCCAGTTCTCAACCGAGGCCCGCCCCTCTGCCCGCCATTGGCCGGCCTCTCGCGAACTATCCCCGCCGCAGCTGGCCATTGGGCAGTTTGTAAAGCCACAGGGAGGGAAAATCTCGGAGATCGAGAGATTCCTATGGAATCTGGCCAGCTCGACCGGCCAGCTCGACCCTCTTCTCTGTTGCAAGTGAATACTTGGTGAGAGAAGTTCAGTTTTGGGGGACATACCTTCGTTCTGCTTTTGCCTCAAGACTTCACTCCAGTAACACCGCAGACCTGACTCGAAAAGTGCATCCTTCGAAGGATGGTGCAGACTTGAGCTCGAAAACCGCTAGAGGAGGAAAGAGGCTATGATGGAAACCAGGGCCTGGCGAGTATTAAAGTCGGGTAAAATGAAGCTCTGGGCCGGGGCGGCGGGCAGACAGGTGTAGGAAAGAACATTGCAGGTGCCTATAGCAGCATTTTTACTTCCCGTTTAATTGGGGGAAATTGCTCTGGTTCAGGTTATCCAAATTCCTAAAAGAGCTAGAGGTCCAGGCTGGCCAAAGCAGCCTGAAGGGGACTTGGGGAAGGAAGATGGAAAAGCAAGGTGAGGCCTTGAGTGCAAGGCTGAAGAGTTCGCACCATAAACCCACTGGCTATAGGACACCTTTGAGGGTTTCTGAGCAGAGGGGTGATCCGATTAGATGTTATTTAAACATTAGTTTTTTTTCCAATGTTAGTTTTATATTTTTCCATGCTAAAAGGCACATGCACATGTTCCCATCCTCCAAGTTGTTTGTTGGCTGAGAAGAGGTTTTACCTCAGTGTATATCTAATGTCTAAGCATAACAAATTAGTCCCTTTCCTAGTCTGGGAGGGTTAATTGGTGTTGGTTTTATCAAATGATTGAATACCTTACCCATCAAATGATTACTCTTGATATTTGTGTAGCATATTCCAGAGGAATGTCATCACTTCCTAGCATTTACTTCCTAGTGAAAAGGTTACTGCACCCAGTTTATCTGAGTCAGGCTTGTAGACTCGAACTGCCAAAGGAAAATCAGCAGTCCAAATGACTTTGTGCTGATGGAGCTCAGAAGACTCAAAGTCACTGCAACTTCAGACTACCTGCTCCCTGGATTCCTACACTCATTTTTTTCCTCAAGATTCTAATCATGCCACTCAAAATTGTCCTGAAACATTTTGAAACTCAGTGCTTGTTCAGGTGACTCTGGGAGGTTTAAGTCCATAGTGCAAAAGTTAATTTCAAACTGCAAAGTATTCTTCGATTTCATTCTTGGAACTGGGTTTTATGAGGTTGCCAGTTCTAAAGTGGATGTTTGTGGTTAGGATATAAGGTAAGAGTCTGTGGGTGAACATTCAAATAAGTGCTTTGAAAACCCTTGTATATACATAGGCAAGACATGGTTATTCATTGATTGTCACTGCCCCTAGCAAAACAACTCAAATGTTGCATCCCTACTAAAGGTGAGCATATAAGTGATTTAACATGAAGCTATCTAGTCATAAACTGAAAAAAAAAATCTTAAACTCAACACTATCATCTCTTCCTTGCTTCACCTCATTAAGCATCCATTCCACCAGCTATTAGAGTCTGCCAGAGAAAAATGTTCTTCCATTTCCACTGAACAGAGTTGATTATAACCCAGGGATTATAAATACATTGGAAACAGTGACATCCTTGGTGTTATTTGTGGAAATTACAAAACCTATCTTTCTGCAATGTACATCATTCCAACTAAAATGAATTCTCTTATAAGGCTTTTAGATTCATTTCTATGCTCTGGACTGCTTAGAGTTTTACTTATTTCTTCCCTTTTCTATTTTACCTCACTAGTCTCAACTCCTGTGCATCACTGTCACAATCTCTCCAGAAATTAAAACATCCAAAATTCAGGGGGAGAGTTCCATAGTCAGCTCTGTTTTCAAACAATCTGAAGGATCCAATACGCCTGCATCCCCTGGCTGTGTGTATTCTCTCCCCACCCACCTCCACCACTTAGTGATGATATTATACTGAACTGAAATGACATCCTCATCAGTTTGGGCAAGGGAGGGGCAAAAGAAGATGGAGAGACTTTGGGGGAACAAGAATATCCTGTTCATTAAGCAGTGAAGAATCAGGGTAAACAACAAGATACCAGGGCCATGCTTCAGTATTTGTTTGGGGGCCAGTGCCAAAACTGTCCAGTTACTACCTGGCTTTCAAATGAATGAATTTCTTACAAATGCCTAGTATAGCTGCCCAAGCTGATGTCCATACTCACTTTCTTTTCCTGTTGTCTCATTTTACACTTACTTCCCATTTGACAGGGGCAATCTAGGATGCATGTGCAGTTTCCACCCAGTGCTATTTCACATCTCATATCAGAGCCTATTCAGCAGGACAAAGTGGGGGTGGGGAATTATGTAGAGACCCACGTGAGTTGCTCACTGTCCTTCTTGGGGACTTTGATCTCCTTACCCTCATTGTTACCTGGTCACCATTCACCCTGACTCCCAGTTTGAAATGTACTGTCTGGGGTCACCAGGTTTGGTAGGAATCTGCTCTCATTGCACTGGAAGCCTATTCTTGTCATCTGCAATTAGAACACAGTACTATGCTCTGAGTTACAATCTATAACATTGTTTCTATCCAAGGCAAAATGCATTCTAAAATGCATTTCAGTTGACTTCAAATGAATTCTGTGGACACTTGCAACTTAACTCTAAATTCTGACATTTAGGGGCTAGGGACATAGCTAAGTGATAAAACATGTGCTTAGCATATAGGAGCCCCTGGGTTCAAATCCCAGCAACATCAAAAATAAATAAATAAATTCTGATGCTTAGATACATATTCTATGATCTTAATTTACCAAGCCCAAGAAGACCTTGGTCACAGTTGAAGGGTTGCTGAGGTTAACACTCTTATCCCTTTACCTTCTAAAGACTTAGCTACAGTCATGGCCATGTTGATTGATGTATTCTTTGTATGATCCTATACATCTTGTCAAATAGATGGAAATTAGTACAGTGCCTATTCTAATTTTTATCCCACTATTTCTGCATCAAAATAGAATTCACTCTAACCTCTAACACCATTTTCAAAAATCTGTACCAACTACTATAAATTAGTCCCATTATTTTAGATACATCATTCAGTAGAGTTTATTTTAAATTTCCTTAATAGCTATTTACTGAATTATTAAAATATGGCAGACATTTGGCTAGGCACCAAGGGTAAAGTGGATATTCTTGGTCCCTACGTTTATGGAATTTATCATCCTTGGAGGTGAGAGAGTAGAGTCATGGGTTTAATTTTAAATGTGTATAGGTTTAGGAGATAGTGAAAATGAAATGCCATCTGATTATCAAGGAAATAACTAACGTTTAGAAATGTTTTCATATATTTGTTGGCCATTTGTATTTCTTCTTTTGAGAAGTGTTTGTTAGTTTATTAGCCCATTTATTACTTGGGTTATTTATGGTTTTGATGGTAAGTTTTTCAAGTATTTATATGTACTGAAAGTTAATTCTCTGTCAGAAGTGTAGCTAGAAAGATTTTCTCCTGTTATCTAGGTTTTTCTCTATACTTTTTTTTGTTTGTTTTGGGATTGAACCCAGGGCCCCTTAACCACTGAGCTACACCCCCAGCCCTTTTTAAAACTTTATTTAGAGATAGTGTCTCCCTAAGTTGCTTAGGACCTTGCTAAGTTGCTGAGGCTGGCTTTGAACTCACAATCCTCTTTCCTCAGCATTGGAGCTGTTGGAATTACACGTATGCACCCAGCTTCTATATATATTTTTTTAATTAATTTTTAAAATTTTTACATTGACACATACCTTTATTTTGTTTATTAATTTTTATGTGGTGCTGAGGATCAAACTTAGTGCCTTACACATGCTGGGCAAGTGCTCTATCACTGAGCTACAGCCCCAGCCCTTCTGTACAGTCTTCTTTTTTTTTTTTTTTAATTGTCAATGGACCTGTATTTTATTTATTTATATGCCGTGCTGAGAATCAGTCCCAGTGATTCATGCATGCTAGGCAAGCACTATATCACTGAGCTACAACCCCACTCCCCTTTCTATACATTCTTAATGTTTACATTCTTTTAAAAATTTTTATTATGGAAATATAATATCTACTTGGAAAAGTGTACAAAAGATGTTCAGCTCAGCAACCCAATTCAAAACCACTAACAGAATATTACCAGCATTGCAAAAGCCTCCTTCATGTGCCCCTCCAAGTCATTACCCCTACCTGTACCGTAAACCAAATGACCATACATGTGGGTCTCTTTTTGAGCTATTTTGTTCCATTTGTTTGTTTGCCTCTCCTTGTGACAAGCTACATATCCATCCAATAAAGAAATTCTTCTACCTGTTCTTCTCCATGACAGTCTTGCCTATTCTTGGTTCTCTGTATTTTTATAACTCTTAGAGTCAATTTAGTTGAATTTTACACACACACACACACACACACACACACACACACGACAGTTGGTTTTTTTTTTGTTGTGATTTTATTAAATTTATATACCAGTTTGGGGAAAGCTGACATCTTTATAACTTTGGGAGTCAATAAACTTTTTTCTTTTTTGGGAGGGAGATACTGGGAATTGAACTCAGGGGCATCTGACCACTGAGCCACATTCCCAGCCCTATTTTGTATTTGTATTAGAGTCTCACTGAGTTGCTTAGGGCCTCGCTTTTGCTGAGGCAGGCTTTGAACCCACAATCCTCTGCCTAAGCCTCCTGAGCCACTGGGATTACAGGCGTGCGCCACCCCGCCTGGCAAATTTTTTTTCTTATGGCCAAACAGGGTATTTAACTCTGATTCACATAAAGACAAAATGGAGAGGTGGGGAAATCTCTGCTCTATCCGGTCAGTTCCTTCTGTCTTAAATCACGGTGAACTTTTCCTCCCTGTGGCTCCCAAGGTTCTGTGGGGGTCATCTGCATTTCAGTCCCAGAGATCATAAGAAATCAAGGAGGACTGCATTCCAGTTTTCATGTGGGCCAGTCCTGGAAGCAATGCCCATCACTTATGCCTGCACTTTCCTTGACAGGGCTGTTTCTTTGTGCCACCCATAAAGAGAGGCTGAGAAATGGAGGGTAAGTATGTGTTCCAGAGAAAAGAGAATGAATTTTAGTGCACATATAGCTTCTACCATTCAGGCCTTCCCCTTAGACTGTTTCTCTGATGTTTTCTGGGGTGTGATTTCATACCAAAGATTTTTCCACATTTGTTACCGTCATAAGGTTTCTGTCCCATGAGTTCTCTGATGTCAGCTGAGATGCAACTCCTGGTGAAAGAGTTTTCCACATTCATTACATTCATGAGTTTTCTGTGTGAAATCTGCTATGTCAAATGAGGGTGGCCGTCACAGAGAATGCTTTTCCACATCCATTACATCTCTAGGGCTTTCCCCAGTGGCAGTATTCTTGCTGTGTCTGAGGTTAGGCTCCTGGGTCAGAGTCTCCCCACATTTGTTACATTCTTTTTGTTTTTTGGTGCTGGGGATCAAACCCAGGGGACTTGTGCATGCAAGGCAAGCACTCTACCAGCTGAACTATACCCCCAGTCCCTGTTACATTCTTAGGGCTTCTCTCCTATGTGAATTCTCTGCTGTACAGAAAGAAGCCTTGTGACAGAAGGTTTTCCTGGGCTTTCCCCTGTGTGAATTCTGACAGGCAATAAGGCCTCCATGACTTTCTCATATTGGTGACATTCAGAGTTTTTTTTTTTTTTCTTTTTTCCCTCCTGTGTGAATTCTCTGTATTCTGAGTTCTGATTTGCTAATGAATTTTTCCCCTCACATTTGATGCCTTCATAGGGTTTCTTCCCTTTGTGTATTTGCTGATGTTTGGTGGGGTTAGATTTTTTACAGAAAGTTTTCTTCTCTCTATCACAAGCTTTCCCAGATTCAGTATATTGATAGGTCTCCCCTTATGCATGTTCTTATGTGTTAATAATTCTGCCTCCATGTGGAGGGCTATCCCTTTTCTAGTACATTCCGTAGGTTTCAGTCCAGTTTGAATCTTGTGATGCTGTTTTTCCTAATTCACCTCTCTCCTCTGTGTTGCTGGTGGTAATTCTAACTCACCACGAATATCTTCTGTGATTTTTTTTTTTTAACCTCTCAATTAAGTCATCAGCTGTGTGGACATCTGGGAGGCTGGGGTTTGGAGGTTCTTCTACCGTCATGGCACTCTGCTCCTTGCTCCAACTTCAAGAGAGCTTCAGGTTTGGTAATGCAGTGCCCCAAGGACTCCATGCCACTTTAGATCTCCAGCATCACATCACTGTACAGGGTTCTCTGGGCTTCACTCAAGTCCTGACACTCTTCCCCTGTGAAGTCCACAGCCACATTTGTAAATGATGCCAGTCTCTTTATGGACAAAGAATCCCATCCAGAGCCTGCGGAACAGCATCCAGACCCAACTGTGCAAGGTTTGGCATTTCTGGGTCAACAAACTGTTTTCTTCAAGAACTGGATAACATCAGGTTTTGTGGGCCAAGAGACAAATTTGACAATATAATGTAGGTACTTCTTAACTATTTAAAAATATAAACAAATATATTTTGGGATGTAGCTCAGAGATAGAACACTTGATTAGCATGTGCAAGACCCTGGGAAAAAGGGAAAAATAAATGTAGAAACAATTCTCACCGCAGGGAAAAAGAAATGTAGAAACAATTTTCAGCACACAAGCCCCTCAGTCTTTATAAATCACATGTAGGCTGAATGGATCTGGCTGTAGGCTCTTGTTTTCTGGCCCCATGAACTTGTTTTAATTTCTCTCAGTAGTGATATAAAAGGTTTTGTGTCGCAGTCTTGCATGTCTGTTAGTATGCATAGGTCTGTTTTCTAGTTCTCTTTTCAGCAGTGCCCAATCAGCTGTTAAAAGCTTCCACTTAATTCTTAATTTGATTATTGAATTTTTATTTTTATGTACTTTTTTGATACCAGGGATTGAAACCAGGGGTGCTTAGCCACTGAGCACTATCCCCAGCCCTTTCTAAGTTGCTTAGAAACTCACTAAGTTGCTGAGGCTGGCTTTGCACTTGATCCTCCTGCCTCAGCCTCCTGAGTTGCTGGGGTTACTGGTGTGTGCCACTGCATCCAGAAAGTTTATATTATATTTATTTTTTAGGGAATAGGGTCTTGCTATTTTGCCCAGGCTGACTTCAAACTCCTGGTCTCAATCAATCCCCTTGCCTCAGCCTCTCAAGTAGCTGGGGCTATAGGGGTTATTGGGTTTTGAGAAAGTTCTATAATGTACTTTTTTTTTTTTTCCTTGCGGTACTGGGGATTGAACCTAGGGTCTCATGCCAGCCACACAACTACTCTACCACCAAGCTATATCCCTAGCTCCCTCCTCCTCCTCCTCTTCCTCCACCACCACCACCACCACCAAGCTATATCCCTAGCTCTCTCTTCCTCCTCCTCCTCCTCCTCCTCCTCTACCACCAAGCTGTATGCCTAGCTCACTCCTCCTCCTCTACCACCAAGCTATATCCCTAGCTCTCTCCTCCTCCTCCTCCTCTTCCTCCACCACCACCACCACCACCAAGCTATATCCCTAGCTCTCTCTTCCTCCTCCTCCTCCTCCTCCTCCTCTACCACCAAGCTGTATGCCTAGCTCACTCCTCCTCCTCTACCACCAAGCTATATCCCTAGCTCCCCCCTCCTCCTCCTCTTTTTTTTTTTTTTAAAGATATATAGGTATCTGCTGAAATACTTAAACTTGTATATCTCCTTGAACATATTCAGCAGTTATTTTAAAGTCTATATTTGAAGCTCCGGTATCTGCAGCCATGATGGGCCTCTGCACTGTCTGTTGTTTTTCTAGTTTTCTTACTATCTTGTCTCATATGCCTAGTTACATTTTGTTATATTCAGGATTATTGCATTAGTAAAATTTGTTTGTAGAAATAATTTGAGATTTAGAATTATATTTTCCTCCAGAGAGAATTTTTATTTGCTTATGCCATGGGTTTGGGGAAACAGACACTCTGGGAGCACCTTAATCTACTTTCAAGGTTGATATGACTGGAAGTTGGGCAGCAATCCCTTATGGGAGTCTATTTCCCTCTTTCCATTCACCTTTTCTTTTCTGAGTTGCAAAGGCTGATGGTCTCCACCGAAAGCAAGGGACTGTCCAGGCCTTTAACAAGCCCTGTCCATACTTTTGGAAAACTGTCAAAACACACTGATCTTGGGGTTGGGATGTAGCTCAGTGGTAGAGCACATTGAGAACCTGAGTTCCATACCAACACCTGCCCCAATCACAGATCAGCCTCTGAACAGCCTCCAAGTTTAAAAACTTTAAGCCCAGTTTCCAGGCCTCCATATCCTCAAGGTCCTGGTCTAATAGTATTTCAAAACCATGTTTGCTCTCTGATGTCTTCAAATAGATTGTTTCCAGTCTTTTTATTTTTTTCAAATTACTAAAAAAAAAAAAAAAAAAAAAAAAACCAACTTTATTTACTATTTAGCTTTTTGACTCTGCTGGTGCGTTTGGCACTTGACAATTTTCTGTTCCTAGACAGGGAAACCAGGCCTGAGCCTGTCACGCATTCAGCACACATGGAACCACCATAGAATTTGCTCAGGTGCTTTTTCGTTTTAGACAATCCCTTAAAAGCTTGTGGGATCAACCCCTCTAAGTATATCTGGGCATATTACATGTGCTTTCCCAGGCTTCTTGGGATAAAGCTAAACAATTCTATTACCAGGGGTGTGAGGAAGTCTAGTTATGTTAGAGAGCCTATGATGGCATGTCAAATCCTGCACCACACCAAGTGTTTATAGACACAATTCTTAGCATCAAGAGTTGAAGAGATTTTTTTTTCTCTTTTGTAGTACTGAGGACTGAACCCAGGGCCTCGAGCATGTAGGCAAATGTTCTACCCCTGAGATATACCCAGCTTTTTTTTTTTTTTTTTTTTTTTAAATCTTGCGACAGGGTTTTGCTATGTTGCTAATGATGACCTCAAACTTGCAGGTTTCCTACCTCTTTTAGGATTACAGGCATGAGCCACTGTGCTTGGCCTTAAGCAATTTTAAAAATATTTTTCCAGGCTACCTAGTTACCCCCCCATTAGGATAGTCAATCTAAATTACCTACCTACCATTACCAGGAGCTTAAGTCCTCATAATTTTTGTGTTAGTTATTTGAATGGTCTTTTACAATATGCAAAATGTTAGTACACCACTGTCCTTTTTTGTGTTTAAAAAACATATTTTTTTTCTTTTGTATTGGGGATTGAACTCGGGCACTGGACCACCAAGCCACATCCCCAGCCCTATTTTGTATTTTGTTTAGAGACAGGGTCTCACTGAGCTGTTTAGCACCTTGCTTTTGCTGAGGCTGGCTTTAAACTTGTGATCCTCCTGCCTCAGCCTCCTGAGCCACTGGGATTACAGGTATGTGCCACCGAACCGGGCTACTAAAAAACATAATTTTTTTTTTTTAATATTTATTTTTTTTTTTAGTTCTCGGCGGACACAACATCTTTGTTGGTATGTGGTGCCGAGGATCGAACCCGGGCCGCACGCATGCCAGGCGAGCGCGCTACCGATTGAGCCACATCCCCAGCCCCTAAAAAACATAATTTTTATAGAAACAATTAGGCCCTTGCACAATTACTCTCACCAACAAGAACTGTGCATGGTTTCTGTCTTGGTGTTGGGATGGAACCCAGGGCCTTGGACATGCTAAGCATGGAGCACTATCAATGAGCTCCAACCCTGCTCTTAAATTGCAGGTTTCTATATTCATGGCAATAAGCATGGGTTACCTCTTGGGTACTCTTGGTAAACATTATGAAAAGTGGAATTGCAGGGCGTACACTGCTCCTCCAGTAGTGTAAAAGAGCACACTCAGTTTCTGACCTGTATTAACACTGGGTTAACTGATTCACAAGTGTTTATGGAGAATCTATTAAGTATGATATAACAGATACTGATTAGTTAGGTAGTTTTGAGACCTCAAGCTAAACCCTAGAGTTCACGTTTTAGCTCTCTTCTGCTTTTCCAAGTTACGAATTCTTCCCAAATAGGTTTTTTTTTTTTTTTTTTTTTTTGCGGGGGGCGGGGGGGCCGGGGCGGTGAGGTGCTGGAAATTGAACCCAAGCCCTCACATTTGCTAGGCCAACTTTCTACCACTGAACTACATTCCCAGCCCTCTTCCCAAGTATGGACAGAACTCTAATTTCCACTGTTTAAATTTTTTTATTTTTTTCAAATCAAACTGATAAGGTAGAATAGTCAACTCAATATTTTTGGTTACTAGTTCAATAATGTTTGGCAATTCTAAAAACAGGAAAAACAAGTAACCAACCAATAAGTGTATAAAATTTTCATTAGAAGTAAAATGCAAATAAAAATACACTATTTTTTTCTATCAAAGTGGCAAAACATTTTTTTAATGATAATAAATACCCAGTGTTTGTAAGGGTCAGAAAGTGAGTGCTCTTTTATTCTGCCGGAAGAGGGTAAATTAGCACAGTTTTTGGAGGAACAAGTGTCAAAACAGCAAAGCCTTGGAAATGCGCACACCCTGCAATTCCACTTCTCATAATGCCAAGGAAATAATTATGAGTGTGGATCCAAACTGAGTGTGATGGTGCACGCCTGTAATCCCAGATATTTGGGAGGTGAGGGCAGCTTGGACAGTCTAGCGAGACCAAGCTCAAATGAAAATAATAAAAGGTCAGATGCAGCTCAATGGTAGAGCCCTTGCCTACCAGGTGTGAGGCCTTGGTTTCAATCCCCAGTACTGCCAAAAACAAATTTTAAAAAATGTGGGATATAGAATTAACTATGAGGCTGCACATTATATCATCAATTATAAAAAAACTGCAGGCAACCTAATAGTGGGTTATAGAAATAAATTATAGTGAAGTGATACAATAGAATATGATAATAATAATGGTGTACATGGATGGGTAGCTACTGACAAGGGAAGATATTCACCCTTTTATTATTTTGCAGTGCTGGGGACTGTACCCAAGTACTCTACCATGGAGCTACATCCCCAACCCCTTCACTCTATATTATTAAATAACAAAAAGCAAGTTATAAAAGAGTACAGTATGAACTCACATTTCTTTTAAAAACTGTACATGTAATATATACATATAAAAACAATGAGAAGGATATGTATATCCTTGGCATTATCATTGGCAATCTCTGGATAGTAGTCTGAATTAACTGAAAAAAATTATACCCATTTTAAAATTTTATTTTAACAAACATGTACTGTTTCTTTTGCAATTAAAAAAAGAAAAGTTAAAGGCTAATTTTAAAAAATGCTGAGCTTAGGTTTTGACTTGTGATGTGAACGGCCCCATGTCCCTAGGGGCAATTACTTGGTTTTGTTCCTCTGACATGAGTGGGTAATTCTCATTTGTTCATGAAATCTCATAATAATGGACATTTGACCATATGTCAGGAAAAGTTCTCTGTTTCTACTGGAGCTCATTCAAGCTGAATGGGGAAGGAAGCCACTTTTCTAAGCAAATAGGTTAGTTGCAAAACTATGCTCAAGGCCTGTACTTTAGTGGGGAAGTCCTTAGAAAGTTCTGGAATGAAGGGAGAAAGAAGCAACAGATGCAAAGGAAGGGACTTAGTGCTAATTCCAATGTCAGGCCTCTGGAGGTGGGGTCGCTCAGAGGACACCTAATATTTAGTCATACAGATCCCTTCCGAGAAAGTAAGTCATTTCAGAAAAGAAAGGACAGAATACTTGCAAATCATGGTGAATACTTAAGCTTGCTAGTATCAAACACAACAACCCCACAGCAATAGAAGAGGCATATTGGTGGGAAAAATCTGTATTCTGGACTGGTAGGGAGATTCATTTGAATCAAAACTCTGAGGAACACACTGGGCATGTCCGATAAATCATGATGCTATCTATTACATAAGTCTGTCCTAAGAACAAGGTAATAAAGTTACCTGTCCAGAGGAGATAGGCAAAGGCCTTTCCCTCATATATCCCATATCCTCCAGTCTCCAGGAGAGGCTGGTTAACTGTCAAGCTTGTTTCCCTTGGGTGGCTCAGATGGGGCAGACAGTCTGAGGCTAATGTACAGGCTGTAGGCATGAGGAGCCAATAAAAGGAGAAACCATATTAACTTTTGAAGTAAAGAGGGGGCACATCCACTTTGCAATAAAACACCAGTGTCCACCCAGAGCAAAGATTCACAAACATGATATTAGAGATGTACCCAAAGTAATGTGTTTCTCATTAGTGATTTAAATACTGAAGTCTGTAAATGTTTTACTTTTAGAAATAATAAATTAATGTAGATAACAAGGTTAGCCACAAAGCAGTATGTCTCAGATAGGTGTATGCCTTTTTTTTTGGAGGGGGTACTAGGGATTGAACTCAAGGACACACAACCACTGAGCCACATGCCCAGCCCTATTTTGAATTTTATTTAGAGACAGGGTCTCACTGAGTTGCTTAGTGCCTCACCATTGCTGAAGCTGGCTTTGAACCCTTGATCCTCCTACCTCAGCCTCCCGAGATGTTGGGATTACAGTCGTAATCTGTGCCCAGCATGCATAAGCTTTCTTTTTTCTTTTTTTTTGTGGTGCTGGGGATTGAACCACTGGCCTTGTGCATGCGAGGCAAGCACTCTACCTACTAAGCTATGTCCCCAGCCCCCAAATATGCTTTCCTGAATGAGAAAAAGATGGAGTTTCATCTATCAGCACATGAGCATCTTTTGTCATATGTCATGGCTAAAAAGTTGAATACTGCTCTTCTAGAGCAAGAAAAAAACAAAAGCAAGTCCTGGGTAAAAGACAGCCTCGGCAGAGCGCCAGGTATGACAGTATCTTAAAACGAGGGGAAAGGGGATCAGGACACGTTATGCACGGGGACCTGGCCCGAGGCATGCAGGGGGCGCGGAGGAAGGAGGCCTGGCCCTGTGCGTGCTCCAGTGGAGGTGTTGGTGCTCGTCGCTTGTATTAGTACAGAGAAGGCAGCACAGGAGTTACAAAGGTCCAACGCCAGTTCTTGTGGGGAGAGCTTTTATAGTTCGGGTGGATCTGAGTCCCCATCCCCTAAGTTACTCATGGGAAACCCGTTCCAAGGCCACATAGAAACTGTTCTTGTCATCGAGGCAATGCCAGCCAATGGGTCCAATTTCACAGTCTGCGCAGACCAGAAACTTGATGTTGCCCACATCCTTGGTGAAGCCCACATTCTCAAAGATGAACATGTCATCCACCAGCCAGTGCTCCTGGAGGAGATCGCCTTCAGGGTTGCTGCCATCAGCCAGAGCTGGCTTCTTTCTCATGGAGGGAAGGAAAAGCTGCAGTGGAAGAGAACATAAGGAACATACAAGCTGAACTGGCCCAGTCACATTGTCACTCTCATTCTCTTTACACTTTGCTCCTAGCAGCTTTCTGAAAGGGGGGGAAAAAATGAGGAGCCCTTTCCTCAGGATATAGACTGAAATGCTGAGTGGCTCTTCTGGGTCTAAAGAGAGATGGAAGAGAAGCTCAGCTGGTGGCTTCCCTGCTGCACTGACTGATGTGGGGCTTTGAAGGCCCCACATGGCCCCAGGCTCTCCCTGGCTCATTGTGCTCCAGGCACACTGGTCTTGCTTCCTGCACTAGCACAAGTCTGCTCTGCCCTCAGAGCTGGGCATGGCCAGCACCTTCTTTTTTAAAAAAATTTTTCTAGTTATACATGGACACAATATCTTTATTTTGTTTATTTTTATGTGGTGCTGAGGATCCAACCCAGTGCCTCACTATGTGTGAGGCAAGTGCTCTGCCGCTGAGCCACAAACCCAGCCTGGCCAGTACCTTTTTGGTATTCAGCTCAAATATAACCTCAGGAAGTTGTCTCTAACCAGCCTGAATTAGCTTTCTATACTGCCCACTGCATTTTTTTTTCAAAAAGAAAGTTTGATTGAAGTATAAGTATGAACAATTCATAAACTACACATATTTAAAGTATATAGTTTGATACATTTCAGCACATTTATGCACTGGTGACACTGTTACCATAATTAAGATAACTAATACATTCATTACTCGTAGCAGTTTCCTCATGCTGCTTCCACTTTTTTTGTTATTATTTTCTGATTGATTATCATCATCATTAATATTTTTGGTATTGGGAACTGAAACTAGGGGCCCTTTACCACTGAGCTACATCCTCATCCTTTTAAATTTTGAGACAGGGCCTCATAAATTGCTGAGGGTGGCCTTGAACTTGTGATCTTCCTGCCTCAGTCTTCTGACTTGCTGGAACTACAGTCATGCACCACTGTGCCCAGCTGCACACGACTCTTTTAACTTCCTCCACAAGAGCAGTTTATAATACTTTAGCTGCATCCAGAATGCTGAAAGACACAATGCCCCTCTGCTTCTCATTATTACTGCTGTTATCTTACTTTTTTCTCACCTCACAATATATTTCTAATGCATTTCCAAACTGCAATACTATAGGATGGCCTTGGTGTGCTAGTCTGGCACTGGAAATCAGCATGTATTAATACACTGGAGGTAGCAAAATTGAAACCTGGGCCACACTGTAGTGTGTAGAGGATCCCTGAGGGGTGGGAGGGAGCCCTGATCCAGAACATGTCTACTCCACATCCTTCAAGCATCTAGCTTATTAATATTATTATTTGTGGTGCTGGGGATTTAACCCAGGGGTGCTCTGTCACTGAGCTACAACCCCAGCCTTTTTTTAATTTTGAGACAGGGTCTTCCTAAGTTGCTGAGGCTAGCTTCAAACTTGTGATCCTCCTGCCTCTGCTTCCTGAGCAGCTGGGATTACAGGCTTGTGCCACCATGCCCAGCCTGGCACTTGGCTTATTAAAACATATGTCTACTACCCTTTGCTTTGTGACCTGAGATGTCATCTGAAGATGTTAAAAATATGAAATTTTTCCTCCTTCTGCTACATTGTCATTTCAGTCCCTCTTTGCTTCATCTGATAGTTAAATGTGTCCCCAATGCTTTTTCTTACCCTAAATGAAAATGAGAACAGCAGAGACTTAAATATTTAAGAGTTGGGAATCAAAATTCAGGAACCAAGACACTTGAATTCCAGACCTTTCTGTAACTTTCTGTGGGCCTGAATTTCCAAAAAAATATTACTGGTCTGTCCTTTGTCTTGCAGGTGTGAAGTCACACCAAAAGCAGAATAACTAGTTAAGATACTTGGTAACTAGTTAAGATATTCAACCAAGAATTCAGTGTGTCCAACAAAACAGAGTGCTTAAACCAACTGTCTTTAGGAGGTGCCCAGCAAAGGGGCACCAGCTTCCCTCTCCTGTTCCCGATTATAGTGCAAAGCGTACATCTGCAGTGTCTCCTCTGGTAGCCACTAAGACCTAAGACACTGCTGTTATTAACTGTCATTCATGGCATCATTTTGGGCCCTGTTCCATACACTCCTCAACACTCTTGTTTTTATTTAGCTCCTATAAGCCAGACCCATATGTAGTAAGACTACACCTTCGTATGCACACGTACGTGCACATCTGTGCCTGGACCTCAACCTATTCATCCCAAGGCCAAGAAAAACTCTAGGGCCAGGTGACTGGCTATGACATCTGGAATAAAATAAGGCTTTCTGGAAAGACTGTTGGGGTGAAAATAAAAATAAAACATTCATATCAGGGGCTGGGGTTGCAACTCAGTGGTAGAGCACTTGCCTAGCATGTGTGAGGCAGAGTTCAATTCTCAGCACTGTATATAAATAAATAAAATAAAGGTCCATTGACAATTAAAAAAAAATTCATACCAGATTTAAAGCAGGTGTCTCAGTTGGTGACCAAGGTTGCCACTGATATCCTGGCCAGGTAGGTTATCTTTGTTATCAGTACTACAGCTAGTTAGTTAGTACCCATACTCCTGGACAGCTTCTTCAGGAATAGATAGAACACCACAACCCAGTAAGCTTCTGTTGATGCACTGATCACAATACCCTTTTAAAAATAAAATAGCTCCCTCTCATTGTAAAAATACATTCTCATACAAAACTTGGCAAGCATGCTACAGTTTGAATGAGAATAAAAACTGTTATAATGCAGAGTAAACTTCTGTTAACTTTGTGGTAATTATCTCCCTTCTGTGAAAACTTGTGGTTTAAACATCTATAAATTCTTTGATAATTCTCTGCTAGGAGGTGGAGCATGGGCAGGCCAAGATGACTGCCTTGGCTATAAGGCAGTGAAAGTGCCAGGCTAGCTTAAAAAGGGCATGCAACTTGTGTTTCTCTTGGGATACTTGCTCTGAGGGCCTTCAGCCATTAAATTAGAAGTCAGATTACTGGGCATGGTGGTGCATGCCTATAATTCCAGCAATTTAAGAAGCTGAGGCATAAGGGTTGCAAGTTCAAGACCAGCCTAGGCAATTTATTTATTTTTAAAATAATGTTTAAAATTGTAGATGGACACAATATCTTTATTTGTTTATTTTTATGTGGTGCTTGGGATCAAACCCAGGGTCTCACGCATGCAAGGTGAGTGCTCTACCACTGAGCTACAGCCCTAGCCCCAGCCTAGGCAATTTAGCAAGACCCTGACTCAAAATAAAAAAGGGCTGGGATTGTGTAGCTCAGTGGTAAAGCGACCCTGGGTTCAATCCACAGCACTGCAAAAAAAAAAAAAAAAAAAGTAAGTGAAAATAAATAATAATTAAAAAAGAAACAACCCAGAAATTCCATGTACTTTTTACCTGGTTCCCCCAAAGGTAACAGTTTGCAAAACTGCACAATATCCCAATCAGCATATAAACACAGATTAGTCCATAGATTTAATTATTCAGATGACACCAGTTACTTCTCATTTGTACACTTGTGTATTTAGTTCTTCTTTTTTTTTTTTTTCCCTTCCCATTACTGGGGATTGAACCCAGGGCTGCTCTACCACTGAGCTACATCCCCAGCCCTTTTTAATTTTGAGACAGCGGGTCGCTAAGCTGCCCAGCCCAGGCTGGCATCCACTGTGATCCTGCCTCAGCCTCTCGGGTAGCTAGTGCCACCATGCTCAGCATGGGCATATTTATCTATACCATTTTATCACATGTAAGTTTGTATATCCACTGTCACAGAAAGACAGTGAATAGTTCCACTGCCTCAATGACCCTCACACTGCTCTTTTATAATCACACTCAGTGTACCCCTACCCCATTTCCTATCCCCTGGCAACCACTAACCTGTCTTTTGCTTATGAAAAATTTTGTCATTTTGAAAATGTTATGTAAAAGGAAGCATACAATATGTAATCTTTTAAGACTTCTTCCTTCTTCCCTCCCTTCCTCCCTTTTTTTCTCTTTTCCCTCCCTTCCCCCTTCCCCTTCCCCTCATAATGGAGACTGAACCCAGGGGCACTTAACCACTGAGCCACATCTTTAGACTTCTTAATTATTTTTAGTGACAGGGTCTCATTGAGTTGCTTAGAGCGTCACTAAATTGCCTCAGCCTCCTGAGCTGCTGGGATTACAGGTATATACCACCATGCCTGGCATGAGTCTTTCTTTTGATTCATATCCTGTCCACTTCATGGATGTCCACCCCCATGGCTCCCTCCCCACCTCCATTCTAATTACCTTAGCTCCACTTCAGCCTCATTTCCTGCCACCATTCCACCCTAGGAGTGGGAACTGAACCCAGGGACACTCTATCACTGGGCCATACCTCCAGCCCTATTTTGTATTTTATTTAGGGACAGGGTCTCACTGAGTTGCTTAGTGCCTCACTTTTGCTGAGGCTGGCTTTGAACTCTCGATCCTCCTGCCTTGGCCTCCGGAGCCACTGGGATTACAGGCGTGCGCCACTATACGCAGCTCCCCAGCCCTGTTTGAGACAAGTCTCATTAAGTTTCTGAGGCTGGTCTTGAACTTGTGATTTTCCTTCTGCAGTGTCCTGGGGATTATAAGCATTTGCCACTGTGCCTGGATTCTGTCACTTTTATCAGACTATGTTCAGTTCTTCAGATGTACTATACTTTCTCTCAGCTATAAAATGCTGTTCACCCTGACTCTACTCAGCTTAATTATAATTTCCTCCACTAAAGACTTTAGGAAAGGCTATGATAAATATAGGTTCCCTAAACCAAAAATCTGATCTGAAATGCTCCACTATCTGAAGCTTTAGAAGCATCAACATGATGCCACAAGTGGAAAATTCCACAGCTGGCCTCATTTGATGGGTCATTGTCAAAACACAGGTACTAAAATACTGCATAAAATTACCTTTCGGCTATGTGGAAAGGTGTATATTAAACAAAAGAATTTCATGTTTAAACCTGGGTCTCATCACCAAGATATCTCATTATGTATTTGCAAATATTTCCAAATCCAAAAAATCTGAAGCCTAAAACACTCCTAGGATGGGGATGTATCTCAGTGGTAGAGCTCCTGCCTAGCAAGCAAGAGGCTGAGTTTCATAGCTAGCAATGCAAAAGATAAAAAAATAAAACAGGCCTATTCCCATGCATTTTGGAAAAGGACTAGTCAACTTAGTCCTTTTCAAGGGATAGGGATATTTTATTTGTGAAACCAATTCTATGAATAAAAAGAACATAAATCACATGCTACATAAATAGTGCAGTTTTGGTGCTGGCTAAACATACTGATCCACTATATCCATACTAACACATTATTTAGCTGGACTCATAGCTTTTTATTCATTAATTTATTTAAATCCAAACATTTCCTAGGTTCTAACTGATGTGCACAGTCTAGTTGTACAAGATGTAGAGACATGGACCTCATTGTCTAGTGTATAAGCAGCAAACAGAACAAATATTTTAATAAGGTCAACTGAGATGATAGATGTGAGTGCTTTCCAGTCTGTAGGCCAGGATTTCTCAATGTTGGAACTACTGACATTTTGAACTAAAGATTTCTTTGCTCTGGGAACAGGCCTGGGTGTTACAGGATGCTAAGCAGCATCTCTTGCTTCTACCTGCTAGATGCCAGTAGCACCCTCCCCAATTTGGACAACCAAAAAAATCTCTAGACATGTCTCTAGATTTTTCCCTTTGAGGGACATAACTATGGAAACATTGCTTTAGACTAAAGAACTATGGAATATGAGATGCAGTAATTACTACACCCTAGATCTTTTTTTTTTTTTTTTTTTCTCCCTTCAAGGTTTCTAAAGCTTTACAGGGTTTCAGTTAGGGAGAGCAGTGCCCTTCAAGTTGCAAATTGTTCTCTATAAGGGCAGGGACTTTTTTCTTCTTCCCTGAAATATATAACATATAATAGGTGAAGAGGTAATAACTGGTTAGAAATCTTCCACGAGATCTCAACTTCCTGTTCACATCATATCCTAGAATTTATGTTATTTGTGGAAAGAAAGGAGTACTGAAAAATAGTACTAAAATCAAGGGGAGATCTGGGTTGGATCAGAGTAGGGCTGCTAGAGTCTGGGGAAAGCATAATATTCTTCCAATAGCCTTTTTCAAGAAATAGGAAATTTCCAGAAACTCTGAAGCAATGGTAAAACACAAACTAAATAGACAAAAACAAAAGACCAAAACAAACAACCCTATCTCTTTATGTCTTTTTAAAAAGAGGGAGGTGGCACATGCTTGTAATCCCAGTGACCTAGGAGGTTGAGGCAGGAAGACTGCAAGTTCAAGGCTCACCTGGGTAACTTAGTAAGACCCTATTTCCAAAAAAAGAGACCAGCAATGTACCTCATTGGTAAAGTACTCCTGGGTTTAATCCCCAGGCACACCAAAATAAAATAAGGGAAAAATATTAGGCAGGTGTGGTGGTGTACACCTGTAATACCAACCTACTCAGGAGGCTGAGGCTAAAGGATTGAAAATTCAAAGCCAGGGAGACCCTGACTCAAAATAAAAAATAAAATGGATTGGAGATGTAGCTCTGTAGTAGAGTCCCTCTGGGTTCAATCCCTAGTACTGCAGGGGGAAAAATAAAAATAAAAAAGAGAAGAGAAAGAGGGGTGGTGGAGGTGAGCATTACACCTAAAAAACAATTCTTATGCTCCTTTCTAGAACAGCAGCCACTCTGTGTGAAAAAGAAATGTAACATGCATAATGTAATTTGCTTCCACAATGTTTGGCAACACTAGTTTACAATAATATATATCAAACAAAAAATAATTTAAACATAAAATTACCCAAGAATTTTATAAAAAATATTTTTAATTGTAGATGGACACAACACCTTTGTTTTCATGTGGTGCTGAGAATCAAACCCAATGCCTCACACATGGGAGGCAAGTACTACCAATGAGCTACAACCCCAGCCTACCTAAAGAAATTTTTTTTTCATACTGGGGATTTAGCTCAGGGGCACTCAACCACTGAGCCACATCCTCAGCCTTATTTTGTATTTTATTTAGAGACAGGATCTCTGTGAGTTGCTTAGCAGCGAGCTTTTTTGCTGAGACTGGCTTTGAACTTTGATCCTCCTTTCTCAGCCTCCCAGGCTAATAGGATTACAGGCATGTGCCATCACACCCAGCAGGAATTTCTTAATGTCTGCTTATAAAAGTAGACAACTTTCAGAGCATAAGAAATGGATATGAATACAGTATGTACCATGCTAATGCTTTCACACAAATTCTTCCCTACATCATCTTCATTTTTCAGCCCAGAAATCTTAAGTTCATGGTTTTGTTTTTTTTAAGTTGTAGATATACACAATATCTTTATTTTATTTATTTTTAATTTTATTTATTGGTATGTGGTGCTGAGGATAGAACCCAGTGCCTCATGCGTGCCACATGAGCACTCTGCTACTGAGCCGACCCCAGCCCTTTATTTATTTTTATGTGCTGAGGATCAAATGCAGTGCCTCACATATGCCAGGCAAACGATCTACCAATGAGCTACAACCCCAGCCCCTCATGGCAATGTTTATGAATGGTAAGGTCAGGATTTAATTTTGAGACCCATGTTCTTTCCACCTCTCTGTGATACTACTAACTTGGTAAAATAAGCCGAGAACTCTACTTCCAATCCTTGGGAGTCTTCCCAAGAGAGCAGGTGGGACTCCAACCTCTCTAGAGGGGAAGTCATCTAACTCCCACAGAATGGGGGGGGGGGTTGATTCCTTTTTCCTTCTCTTATGAAAAAGGCTCTCTGCTTTGGAGGAAAAGGGGCTTCTTGCTACTATACTGAAAACTGCACTTTACAATCAGTTCAACTGCATGAAATAATAAGTTGGTCTATGTTATTTTTAAAAAATCATTTGGAATGATAGGATATGCATGTGGTTGCAATGAAATTATACTCCTGCACTTTCCTAAGGGTATGTTACATTTTAATAAAAAGTTTACCAAAATGAAAAATAATGTATCAACTTTCTCATTTGGAGTGATGGTGGTACGATGGGTATTAAAAGTCCTAATCTGAAGAAAAATTATTTGTTTTCCTTCGAAATTTATTTCCAGAATTTCTGATATCTATCTCACATGAAATGATTCGTCTCAAAACTGGAAAATTGTGCCTTGTAAAATTGTGTACCAGGAATTATTCTGCGGATCCCTACACCAAAGTTGTATCTGGAGCTCCAGATACAGTGGAGTAAGGATCCGGGCGACAACCGATCGGCGACTGAAAGATGCCCCTGCGGGTCTCACAGGTTGGCCAAAGCTCCTGGAAGCAGCGGGCTGGGGAGCACTCCTCGCACTAGCACGCGGAAACCTCCCTGGGCTCGGAGGGGCGCATTGCCCGCGCTCGGGAGGGACGCCTGGGGGAGGCTGGCGCAGAGGAAGCTCTCCTGTGGCAGGATCTGGGAAGGTCCTTCCACCCAAAGGCTTCACCGGTCCCGGGGCAGCGGCCCACGCAGCTCCCGCGGACACGGCCGCAGGGGCGGAGCCTCGCCGACAGGAGCCAGTGGGGCGGGACCTCGAGCCGAGGGGCGGGGCTTAAGAACGGCGCGAGGAGGGGCGCGGTCTCCGGAAATCCAAGAGCCGGGACTCAGACTGCTTCGGCCCGTGGAAGACTGCAATGTAAGCGGCCTCTAACCTGCCTTCCTACCTGTCGACGGGAGAAGAGAGCGGTCCCTGGCTGTAGCACGCGAGAGCCACAACGTTGGCACAGCACCGCCTTCCGGTTTCGGCCCTCGGCTGACACCAACTCGTTTGGGGGCTCCGCTGGCTCCATCGCCGCTGCCGCCACAGCCTCCCTGGCCACGACCACGCAGGCGCTGCTTCTGCTCGCTGGCACTTGACTGCGCTGGCGCGGCTCAGCAGAGGCGGGGCGCGAGCGCACGATCACCCCCTCTGCGCAGGCGTCCGCTTCCACCGCGCTGTAACCTGCTGCGCAAGCGCCCTCATTCATTGCCCAGCCCGGGTGGCTGTCAGCATGGCTTTGTGACAGGGACACCTCCTGTGACCATTGTCAAAACCTTACTCCGCATACCCACCCGGTGACCAGGCTCCCTTTAGTATTAAGATCTAGACAAAGCATTAAGGATGGCCTTACCCTTCAGTTTTCTGCGATTGTAAGCGTCTTGCGAATGGATAGGGATATTATTGGGAATACTGTGGAGGAAATTCGGGTCGAATTCCCCCTTCAGCAAGGTCTAACCATGTTATCTTTTTTTGTAGGAAGCAACTTAAGAGGGATGAATGCCTTTTTGGTGTTGGAAAAGATGCGTGGACGTTTTTGTTACTCTCTGGTCTAATAATAGTGACTACTAGGCAGCAAAGCAACGTGCTTTAGTGGGTTTTGTAACTTGAATCATTGCAGTTTCCTTATGGGGTTGGCACGCTAGGAAGGCAAAGATCAGAAATTTCTTTCCAGAGTCCACAGAATGCAGCTCTAAAATCACTATTCTTATTATACTATATCACCTCAATTATTAGTCTTTACATCTCCAACTTAGTAGTTGCATCTTAGTTACATCTCAGTACATTCTAGTACAATAGGTAACATTTACTGAAATGGTCAGGGAGAACAAAGTAATCTGCCTGCTGTTTTCTGCTGCTTCTTTCATTAGTTCCATTTTTAGTAATAATACACCAGACATGATGCTGCACCCTGGGGTACAATTAGGATCTCTGTATACCTGAATATAACCTGAAGAGGAAGACACTTGAACCCAATAGCATGTAATAAAAAACATTAAGGAGCAAAATACTGTAAATGGACTGGGGAATACTTTTGTCTGGGGAGTTGAAAGGGCTTTACCTAGGTGACCTTTTAACTAGGCATTAAGAGGCGACTGGGATTATCAGGAAAGCCCGATTTTAGAGGGAAAAGTATAATCCACAAACCAGGGTTAAAGCAGATTTAGGAATGGTAAATAGACAAGTGACAGAAGCACATTATCCCTGGGAGAAGGTAGAATGGGACTAGATCTCATGGGTCTAATGTCATACTAAGGAATTTTAACTTTAAAATATAGGCAATGGAAATCTATGGAATTTTAGGCTGGAAATAACCACACTATATACCAATAATCTCTTACATGTTAAGTACTGTAATGATTATATCTGAGCTTCACAAAATAAAGGAATCGGATAACAGAAGAAGAGTAGTAGTAAGGACATCAGGAGATTATTACCTCATGAATCCAGCATAAAGGCCTGAGCTGTCTGGTAGAAGAGAATGAAGATATGGGAATGGATCTGAAACTAAGAAATGTAAGAACTTAGAAACTAACTGGGTGTCTACTGTGATGACAGACAAAAGAGAAAGCTTTCCTTAGCTAAGTAAGTAGGTGACTGACTACTAGTTATAGGAGCTAGAATAATGAGGAACCACCAAATTAGGGAGATCCTTGTGTACAAGTGAGAAAATGTGAAGGTGTGTAAAATTGGGGAATAAAGTAGAAAAGGAGCAGTGAGTTTTACATGTTGATTTCCTGTAGAACATTCAGCTGCGGCTTCATGTTTTACATGAATTTGGTGGCTTCATGTATTTTTGAATTTGGTCTGAATTCAGGAGTTGGTACTAGACCCATCAGTCCTATACCTCCATTTCTGCCTCACCTGCAATTTCCCCTTGATCTCTTCCTGAGATAAGATGAGCCAGGTTTCACAGGCTGTGGTTAGCAGGCACAACCCCAGAAACAAAAAACAAAAACCCCAAAGATCAAACAAAACAAAAAAGCAATAATAAAAACAAAAATTACAATGTGTCAATCCATATGATAAAGAAAGGCTGGCAGGCCTCTGTAGTGAAAATGATTTCCTTTTAAGCACTTCCTTTTGCTCTGAGAACATCCAAATTTTTGCAGTTTCGCAGGCCTTCTGCATAGCTGTTTACATCATGTGCAGTAAATTGAAGTAAACAGAAAAAGGACTGGGGTGGGTGGGTGTGGTGGTACACATCTGTACCCAGTTTACTTGGGAGGCTGAGGCAGAATCTCAAATTTGAGGCCAGCCTGGGAAAATGGCAAGATCTTGTCTCAGTATCAAATAAAAAGGGCTGGGGATGTAGTTCAGTGGTAGAGTGCTTACCTAGCATGCATGAGGCTCTGGTTAATTCCCAGTATGTCAAAAACAAACAAAAACCTATCACAACAAAGGATTGGGGTGACTGAAAAATTCAAGTGGGTGCTAAATAAGTTCAAGACTGCACCTCTTTATTTCCTTTGGTTTCAAGTAAACTCCAGGTGGGAGAGGGGCCAATGAATACGACAAATTCAGATTAACATTGAACAGTTTGGAGAACTTTGTGGCCAAAGTGCTATTTCTTACCCTTTTCTAACAAAAACAGCAGAGCTAGTTGGCACACACACGGTAAACAGATAGAGACAGGACCTACAGCTGATCTGTATGCCTATTCCTTAAAATGTCTGAAGGCAGAGCTCATTAGCAACAAACATGTATGTATATGTGTGTGTATGGTGCTGGGGATGGAACCCAGAGTTCATGTATGACAGGTAAGTGTTCTGCCACGGAGCTATATCCCCTGCCCACACAAACTCTCTTAAAGGCATTTGAGACAGTTGACTTTTTTATTTTCTTAAAAAAATACAAAGGAAATTAATTCTGTAGGTCAATACAACTCAGAAAGAGGAAAAAGTGGAATTCCAGAGCAAAGGGAAAGTGCATCCTGTTTTAAGTTATCACATTCCCACACTCCTATACCCATAATGCTACAACTTTATGACACAGAAGAGGTCTGAATGGTAGCTCAGAAATGGTGAGAGCAGAGGTACTGGAACTAACAAGAATTTTGGTTGTTCTTGATTATTCTGTCCTGGGATGAATAAAATTCACTCGAAAGACAGGTAAGGGAAACTTATAGCAAGAAGACGACTAAATGTACCAAACACAGCAGTAAAAAACACTTCTTAAAAAGAACGGGGCAGTAATCAGGTAGTTAAACTACCAGGTTGCTGCTACCCCCCACCCCATCCCCAAATAAATAGTGTAATAATGTAGTAGTATTTGATTCAACAAAGAAAGTCTTTCACCCTTTCTAGATAAACATTGCCATGGCTACAAGAGTCCTGGCAGGGAATAAGATGATTGTAAAATCACAGGTACTTCTAGTTTATCCCCAGGTATATTTAAGCCATTTCCTCTCATTCCAACATTTGTTCATTCTGTATTCTCTCAGTCTCCAGTGCCAAGATGTATAGCACTTTACTTTTAGAAAGAACTTGGGGTAATAAAAAGATCTTTCAAATAATATATCCTTCTCAGTCTTCTAGGTTATATTTAGTGGTAGTGTAGGTTCACTCACATCCCATCAAACTCAGTTCATGTCACTTATTCTAACCTCAGTTTGGATATACCAAACCTTTTCCCCTAAGGGATGTCACACAGAACTCTTCCCTTGGCCCCCAAAGTTTTGATAGGGCTCTCCCTTTTGTTTTTTTCTGAATGGAACTGTGGAGTCCTCAGCTCTTTGTAGATTAGAAAAGGTATTTGTTCCGGGGTGGGGGCAGGAGGGACTTGGACTTGGACTTTACCAAGCTTACTCAAGCTGGAATCCCTCCAATCATTTAGGCTGGATACTGTCTATATGTAGAGGCCATACCCATCTTAGTTCTCTGCAATGTAAGAGGCAGAAAACACACACACACACACACACTCTCCCAAGCACATGGTAAGAAAGAAATAATAAGAAAGTGCTCCCCAGACCAGAGGGAGAGGCTATCTGGTCTCACATCCATTCACTGTGCATTCTCTTCCCTCGGGTACCTGTTTCACACCCTTGTGTGGGATATTACCAGCGCGAGGGGGAGTGTGGTCAAATAAGTACAATCATCACTGCACTGGTGCTTGTAATCACTCTGTGCACACAGTGAGAAATAGATATTCTGGAAAGGATCCTTGACTCTTCCACAATCTGTCCTCTGGACTGGTCACTAGCTCTGGATGGTGCTCTAACAATGGTCATTTCTCTCGGAGAACACACACACCAGCATCACAGCGCTGGGTTCCCATGGATGTCACTACTTCCCAACTGTCGATGATTGGATCATAGCATTCAATGCTACTCAGCAGGGAATTGCCATCATATCTGAGTGGGGAAAAGCAAAATAAAAGAAATGAGCATTATGTATCAGTCCTTCATTAGGGTTATCACTAGAGATATCTCCTCCACCTAAATTGTCTCCACCCAAAAATGGGGTTTGGATCCCAGAGACTCTTGCCCCGGATGCAGGATTCTACTCTGGTTTCTAAATTCTTACCCTGCAATTGCATAGAGTCTCCCCCGAAGCACTGTGGCCCCTACATAACATCGCGGAGTGGTCATACTAGTGACAGTTGTCCAGGAATCAGTGCGAATGTTGTATGCTTCAACTGAAGAAAGGTGGGCTGTGCCATCAAATCCCCCCACCACATAAATATGGTCATTCAAAAGGGCTACTCCAGCACCTGGGGAAAAAAAAGAGTGTATTAGCCAAGTAATGTTATTGTGCCTAGGATTTGAATTCTAGAAACAAAACATGGTCATTAATGGCTAGCTGTGCTCTGGGGTAGGCAAGGCATATGGAAATGCCCTACACAGGCCTAGAAAAAAATCTAGGGCAGTACAGGTTTTTACATCTCCAGCCCCCACCTCCACACCTTCTATATAGGGACTGAACTTAAGCTCTCTACCACTAAGCTACATTCCCAGACCATCTTCTTGATTTTTTTATTTTGAGGCAGGATCTTGCTAAATGGCTCCAAGTGGCTTTGAACTTATGATCCTCCTGCCTCAACCTTTATTTTTATTTATTTATTTATTTTTTTTAAAGAGAGAGAGAGAGAGAGAGAGAGGAGAGAGAAAGAGACAGAGAAATTTTAATATTTATTTATTTTTTTAGTTTTTCGGCGGAAACATCATCTTTGGTTGTATGTGGTGCTGAGGATGGAACCCGGGCCGCACGCATTCCAGGCGAGCACGCTACTGCTTGAGTCACATCCCCAGCCCCCTCCTGCCTCAACCTTTAGAGTTACTATGATTATAGCTATGCCTGGCTCATCTGTAAACTCTCTGACTAGGACTTAGAATGATAAAAGAAAATTTGAAATGGTTCTCTTCTTCACCTTCATTAACTCAGAGCTCAATCTCTTCACAGTAGGAAGGGGCAATAATGGTGAGAGGAAAGAAAGGAGTCATTACTTTGGTTATGGTCCAATATTTATCCAGAAGAAAACTGGAGGAGTAGTGTTTTCTCTTTTCTTATATACCTAGCCTAGTCAATTTCAAGAAGCTCTCAGTGAAGGTAAACAGCTATTGTTCTGTCCTTATACACTAGATGTTTTATTTAACATATATTACAACAATACAAAATTGTATTAAATACTTTGTCATGTAGGAAGGGAACAAAGACATTAAAATGAGTAAAACAAAAAAGTTTTTGCCCTCAAATTTATAATCTAGTTGAAAGTTTATCTTTTTCTCAATAATATTTAAAGAAAAGAGGCAAGGAAGAAACTTGAATGTAACTCATACAAGTCCATAGGGAAACAGGAATTGCAACTCTGATTTACTGATACTGTCCTGTACATTAATACTGCATGTGTAAAGATTTGACAGCACTGTTTCCTGCCTCCTCCCTCAAATCTACTGGTCTTACCTGAACGCTTGGTAGCCATTGGTGTAACATTAGTCCAGTGTCCAGTATGTGGATCGTATTTCTCAACTGAATTTAAAATATTCAAGCCATCATATCCTCCTGGAAAATAATGTAGAGATCATTCCAACAAGAAAGGTAAACCCTTAGGCCCATTCCCAGTTAGCATTCCCTTAATGCTTCACATAATTTTTTTAGTTTCAATTCTCCCACAGAGTTCTAATAACCCAAACAGAAATCTAATACTACCCTACTGTTTGCTTATAAAAAAAAAAAAAGATAATCCCAGTTAATGGAAAATATATTGAGACAGACCAACATTCCTTGTGGAAGGAAGTCTATGAACTTAATTTGGATAAAAAGGAATTCTACCTAGAATCTGCTAACCATTGAGTTCTCTCCATCCCTGCATCCCAGGCTGAATACCTAGACAGTAGATCACTCCACTGGCCACTACTAGTCCAGCACCCTCTCGAGCTGTCTGCATATCTCCTAGCATGCTCCACTGGTCAATGTTTGGGTCATATCGCTCCATACTGGTATGACGTCGGCTTCCATCAAAGCCTCCAGAGACGTATATCATATCTGTTCAGAATGAACAAATTACAGACTATTAAAGAATGAGAGATTTCAAAGAATTCTTTTCCTTACAATTCCCCACAGATTCTTCACATGTCTGGGAGCAAAAATGTTGTGTTTAACTGGGATAAGTCAATTATGAGTCCGAGATAAGGAAGACAGCACAGTAAAAGATCTTTAAAAAGAATGGTGTAAGATGAAATTCTTAAAAGCATCCAAAGACTACCTGGGAATCTGAAATACAACTAGTGCTAGTTCTCATCCAGCACAATGGAACTTGAATTACCAACTTTGGAGTCATTATTGAAAGATCCACAAATATCAAACAGCTTCTGTAACACTGTCAGTTCCAAAACCAAAAAGAAACATTTGACCTTGCCAGTTTATCCTCCATAATTCCTGCCATATAACAGGAGAGGTAAGAATGCTGATACACTGGTCTAGTTACAGTGAGATGGAAACATGGTCTGCACAGCAAGCCTACCTCCCAGGGTGGTAGCTCCAGCAAGACCTCGTCGGACATTCATAGGGGCCACAGAATACCAGACCCCATCCTCATCTGCTGTGGAGTCTAGACATTCCACTGAACTGAGGCGGGAACGGCCATCATAGCCACCAATTACATAGATCCGGTCATGTAGGGACACTGAGGCCACATAACGTCTCTTACGAGTGATGCTCTATGGATTTGGGAAAGAAGAGGTACAGAGGATTTCATTCAGGCAAGTTTTAGGCCTTACATTTTGCTGTCCTTTCTGTCTTTATTATACACTTCTTTTCTTCTTTTACCTGTCACCATGAACTTTTCCTGAGGCAGTGGTTCCTCCTCAAGTGGCCTCCAGCTGATCGAATGCTGAATGGAATTTTTGCTGTGGTGCTTTCTAGAAGCACATTTACCTTGTTCCAAGATTTCCAAGAGATTTCATGCCTTTCTACTAAACCAAGTAATTGACTTCAGAGGCACTGGGCTAAGAGACTGATATACTTCTATAATGTGGAAAAGTATTCCCACATTGCTAATCAATCACAGGGCTAGTATTCAAAATTACAAAAGGAAGGACTGATCAAAAGATTTCCAAGTTTTCTCAGAAAATATTTCAGTACTGAAATAATAAATACTGAGGATGAAAGATACAAAGCTTTTTGAGTTCAATTGAACACAAGTTTGATTTAAAACATTTAATACAGCATGACCAGCGGTACCTAAATAATGGTGGACAGCTGAATTAAATTCAAACAGGAACACCAATGTTCCTGAAGTTTAATCTTCTGATTTTCTAACCTAAACTGTTTATTGAGGGGCTTGGGGTGTAGCTCCATGGCAGGGCACTTGCCTACCATGAGTCAGGCTCTGGGTTTGATCCCCAGTACCACAAAAGAATAAAAATAAACAAAACAATCCATTTATGGAGTACCTACTGTGTGTGTAACATTGTAATAAGAAACGTATGTGGCTACTATGCTTTTCTACTCGTGGGCTAGACTGGTTATCATCTTAAGTCAGGAATGTAGGACATTTAAGCTCTCTGTCCACGAATGGTTCCACTACCACTTACTGGCAAAAAGCTCCACTCCTGAGTCTTGGGGTCATATTTCTCTACTACATCAATGGGAGACTGCTGGCTTCCGAAGCCGCCAACCACCAGAAGCACTTCATTGGCTCCTAAGGACAAAGAAAAAATACGTTATGTCATCATCTTTGGCTCGGTAACTACTCCCAGGGAAGAATAAGCATACATAGCTCTAGGTTATCTTGTTTTAAGTAAGCAAAAGCAGCAATCAGGGCTGCTTAGTGGGAAACTATTTCTTCTTAAGAGTCTAGCTCTTGAGAACCTGAATTTCTGAAATGAAAGTTTCTGGACATTAAAACTACAGAAGGTGAACCTGAATATTCCACTACATCATTTCAACATAGCTAGATGATTCTGGCTAACATTGTAACTGGGGTCCTAAATATAGTTGGGAGGCTCCTTTCCTGCTCTCCTCAGCCTGGAAAACCCAAATTGGAAATTTCTTTCTATGAAGAAAAAAACATTTTCTTAACCTTGTCACAAAAATGGTGAGGGTTAAGGCTTAGAAACCAAGTGATAAGATTTTATTTGTAATTGGTACTGGGTATTGAACCCAAGGGCACTTAATCACTGAGCCATGTATCCTGTCCTTCTTTTTTATTTTTATTTTTAGGCAGGGTCTCGTTAAATTGCTTAGGGCCTTGCTAAATTGTCAACAGTGGCCTTGAACTTGCAATCCTCCTGCGTTAGTCTCTGGGATTACAGACAGGAATCCCTGCACCTGGCAGGATTTAAGAAATCTCTTTTCACAAACATTTATTTTTCCAACTTGGCTAACTATATGATCACATTCTCTGTCAATTCATCAAAACTGTGAGGTTACCAAAGATGAAGCTTTTAAAGGAAAGTCATTCCTTCTATTTTCCCAAAGAAGCTATTCTGACAGCCTTTATTTCCTCCCCTCTCCCCTAAGGTCTTATTCTGATAGAAGATTTCCTACCTTGACTCTTTTCAAAGGGCAAAGTCTATGAGAATTCATGGAGAGAACAGTTGGTGGAGCTTTGGACAATTCAATCACTAGGAAGGCATTTAGGAGACCAAGCAGATCTTATAAGTAACCTGGACTTGAAAGAGCAAATGTAGCACACTTTGAAGCTGACAAGAAAGACAGATGAAGTTATGGATTTGATAATTATCATCAATGGCTGCTACAGTAATTAGGTGAAAAGCTAATATATTATCATTGGACACTGTGTGCTTCCTGATGTGATTGATGAATAGGAAAACAAACAAACAAACAAACAAAAAAACACTACAACCTGTGAAGTAATTTTTCCAAGACACTGAGCCTAAATCTTATCAAGCCTCCAGTACAATCATCAGTCTATACAAAATACAGGGGAAAGAAGAACATGTTAAATAATTTTATAAGGATGTAATCAACAAAATACAGAATAAGGGAGATTTCACAGGTCAAACAGCCTGGTTTTGTCAACAAACAAAGGAAAAACCAAAGCAGGAGGGGAAAAAAAAATCTATGGTTTAAAGACCTAAAGAGACATAGGACACCATTGCACTGTATGGACTTTATCTGATCCTGATTTGAACAATTTCAGTGTTCAAAAACAGGCAACAGGTGGTCATGGTGGTGGCACACCTCTAATCCAAGCTATTCAGGAAGCTGAGGCAGGAGGATCACAAGTTGGAGGCCAAGCTCAATGTCAGCCTCAACAACGTAGCCAGGCCCTAAATAATTTAGCGAGAACCTATCTCAAAATAAAAACCAAAAAGGGCTAGGGACATAGTCCAATGGTAAAATGCCCCTGGGTTGAATCCACAATACCAAAACAAAACAAAAAAAAACCCCAAAAAAACAAAACAAACAAACAAACCCCCAAACCCTTAAAACAACTATTGATTATGGGGAAAAAAATTAAAAACATATACTTGATATCTAATGATAATAAGGAACCGTGTTTTTTAGACTGATAATTTGGATGTGTTTTTTTAAAAAAGGTCCCTCATCTTTTCAGGATACACGCTGAAGTATATATTATCATAGAATTATATCCTGTTTGGAATTTGCTTTAAAATAGTTAGGCCATGAGTTGTTAATTGTTGAAAGTGGGTGATGGGTATGGGAAATCATTATATCCTCCTGATTTTTTTTTTAATAAATGTTTATAAAATTTTTCTTACCACACACTCACATATCCGTACATGAATCCCAGAATTAACCTCATATTTTAAGAGGGCACCTGTCTTGTGTACTTGCCAAATAAAGCAGACTCTTCCCCAAAGTGAGTCAATAAGTAGGTTTCAGTAGGCAGCTCCTTAGAAAAACAAAGCATTTGAATGCAGGTTCCTTTAATATTAAGCTACTTTTATGTGCCTAAAATTTCCTCAAGCTGGAAGAGGCCAGAACTATAAGTTCTTTGTGTCTTCCATGGCCTGGCTACATTGCTGAGGCTGACATTGAGCTTGGCCTCCAAATTCCATGGCAGCACTATCTCCCCTACCTATCTGCCTTTTTAAAAAAATATTTATTTAGTTTTAGCTGGACACAATATCTTTATTTTATATTTATGTGGTGCTGAGAATCGAACCCAGTGCCTCGTGCATGCTAGGTAAGCACTCTACCACTGAGCCACAACCCCAGCCAATATCTTCCCTTCTTACCCTACCTCTTCCCTTCCTGATCTGAACAGAGAATGTGAGAGTGATTGTTCTAACTAAACACATTTCCTCTTGTAGATGAATGTGACACTAGGTGAAGATATCTGTAGGTAGAAGGGAATGAAGATAGCTACAACAACTGAGAAGTACTTCCTGCACTTGGCAAATTTTAATTCCACTGATTTAAAAAGATTAATGCTCTCATTAAAAAGATTTTTAAAAACTATTTTTCTATTCCACTGATTTTTCAACTGTTACTTTGTTGCTTTATGTAATTTCTAGATTAAAAAAAACTGTATTGATATGATTTTATTGAGGAAGCTTTTGAAAGATGAGGCACAGAAGCAGATAAGAAATGGATTATTACAAAACCCAAAGAACTAACAGTACTTCCAGTTAATTGAAGGTTTCTCAGTAAACAATCTTTCTACAGCAGAACTTGGAAGAAGTGTCAGTGTGAGTCACTTGGGGAATTTATGGTTCCAGGGGGCTGGGCCCCAGGGTCATTAATCCCAAACATCTTTGTTATGAAAGACTTCATCTTGTGTTTTGAGAGACTAGTAATAAAGTAATTTCTTTCTTCTTTCTTTTATTTTCCTGAAGTACTGGGGATTGAAACCAGGGGCGCTCTACCACTGAGTTATATTCCCAGTCCTTTTCATTTTATTTTTGAGACATTCTTACTAAATTACCAAGGCTGGCCTGCAACTTGTGATCCTCCTGCTTCATCTTCCTGAGTCACTGGGATACTGGCATGAATCACCCTTCCTAAGTTATCTTTAAGAAAAAGCAACTCAAGCACTAATATAGTCATCCTCCCCTTTCACATAATTAATATGTGAATTAATGCTCTCATTAAAAAGATTAATGCTCTCATTAAAAAGATTTTTAAAAACTATTTTTCTAATTATTAATACAGAATATATAATACATTTTCACTAAAAACTTGGAAAACAAACATTATGCTTGTTTCATATGATGAAATACTATTTTATATTATGAAAAATTTACCCATAATTCCACAGTACAAAGACATATCAAAATGTAACATTATTTCCTTCCAGATGTGTTTCTACATATTTATAAAACAGAAATGGGACCATATATATTTATTCTGCAGTTTTTATTTCACTTTCCAAAGATATTAACAAAATATTTCAATACATGGTTATAATATTCTTAGGCATTTCAGGGGTTATAATCAATCACATATAAATATCCTTGGAAATGAAAATTTCCTGGTTATATTTTGTTTTGTGTTTTGGTGCTAGGGATTGAATCTAGGGCTACACGCATGCTAAGCACACAATCTACCACTAAGCTGTATCTCCCAGGTACTGACAACTTTCTTAACCAAGAAACTGAAGGATTGCTGGAGTGAAAAATGTGAACTGGAAAAAGACTTCTGATAGAAAAGGACTTTTTGAGACTATACCAATTTATTCTCCCACCAACACTATTAAAAGGCCAACTCATTCAATGCTTTGTAGCACTGAATATTGTTTTTTAATATCTAATATTCTGGTAGGAAAGTAACTGTTTTCATTATTATTTTATTACTAATAAAGACTATTATTAATTAGGTTTAACTTTCTTCCTTTATATTTACTAGTCAATTATATTTGTCCTTTTCTGAACTGTATAGTCAAGTCTTTAAATGGTTTTAACCCTTTACTGTGGTAGTGCCAAACTTATTTTCCTAATTTGCCCTAAAATTTGTATGAGTTTTTATTTAGTTCAATGTGCTTTCCTTTGTTATTTGCTTTTTGCCTAGAAAGTCTCCTCTGGAAGGACTCCTAAGGATTTAATATCCTTGGATCCTAAGTTGGGGACCAATACACAAAACAATTTGACTAATGTGTAAAACAAATATAAAAGGGTCAACTGGAAGGAAGCTTATTGTTTTTTGCCAATAAATGTATTTTTTTGGTTTTGTTTTTGTATTTGTATGGAATGCAGGGGTGCTTTATTACCAAGCTATAAATCCAGCCCTTTTTATTGAGACAGGGTCTTGCTGAGTTGATCAGAGTCTTACCAAGACACTGAGGCTGGCCTCAATCTTGTGATCCTCCTGTCCTCCTGACTTGCTAGGATTACAGGCATGTACCACTTGATGGCCCTCTCCCCTTGTGGTCCCTTTCTTCTCTTCTACTGATCTCCCTTTGCTTTTTGTGAACACCTCAAAGGGGTACTTATTTATTTATTTATTTTTTAATGAGAAAAGTGTGTCTAGGATATCTGACAAGAACAATGTGGAGAAAAAACCCACATCACTAAAACTGAGGCATCCTGGTAGTGACGTGTTCTTTATTTTAGGGACAGGGGAGAAATGTGTTTCAAAATATTAGCCAGTATAGTTGTACTATAATCTAGTCAATCATTCATTCCCCTTCAGATGGAATTAAGGCTGTATTCCTTTTTTTCTGGCAACATTATCAGTTTATGGTAAGCATTCTTATATATATTTTTATTTGTACAGCATAGATTCCTAGAAGTGGGGCATTTTATTTATAAATTATAGAAATGTACATTTTATTTTGGGTTTTACATATTTTTAACTCAAATAATTACTTTGTTTAATATTAATTTCTAGACCTTCTAGTGAAGTATATTTTTATTTTTATTTTTTGCTGTACCTGGGATTGAACCCAGGGGTGCTGTATCACTGAACTACATTCCCAAGCCTTTTTACCTTTTGAGATAACTGGGATTAGAGGTAGGTGTCACCATGCCTGGTATGAAGTGTATTTTTATTTTATTTATTTATTTATTTATTTATTTTAATATTTATTTTTCAGTTTTCGGCAGACACAACATCTTTGTTTGTATGTGGTGCTGAGGATCGAACCCGGGCCGCATGCATGTCAGGTGAGTTCGCTACTGCTTGAGCCACATCCCCAGCCCTGAAATGTATTTTTAAATGTTAAAGGTCACTTTTATTTTCTCTTCTGTATGCTATTATACAGCAATTTTGCTGATCTCCTATTATTATTTTTTCTTGTTGATTTATGTGGGTTGTTTTCATATTAAAAATATTAACCATATAGAATATGTATTTTTCCAGTTCATCTCTTTGTTTTTGCCATCAATTTAAAAATATATATATATAACTGATATAGTTAAGTAACCTTGTGAGAATCTGTTTTTCTATCTTGGCTAGAAAGGTTCCTACTCATTAGAATTGTTGTTTAATGGGTACAGAGTTTCAGTTTTGCCAAGTAAAAAGAGATCAGATGATTGATTGGTTATACAAAAATGTGAATGTGTTTAATACTATTCATTTGTATATTTAAAAATAGTCATAATGGCCAGGTACAGTGATATACACTTCTAATCCCAGTGGCTCAGGAGGCTGAAGCAGAAGGACTGCAAGTTGAGGCCAGCCTCAGCAATTTAGCAACACCTAAGCAACTTAGTGAGACCCTGTTTCCAAATAAAAAATAAAAAGGGCTGGGGACATGGCTCAATAACTAAGCACCCCTGGGTTCAATCTCTGGTACCCAAAAAAAAAAAAAAAAAAAAAAGTTATAATGGCAAAATTTACATTACATTTATTTTACAATTTAAAAAGATAAGGCTTTTCATTCAGAAGTTAAAACAAATATTTCTCTATACCTTCTAATATTTTTATAATTTTATATATGTGGTTCTTTTTTTTTTTAAGAGGGAGTGAGAGAGGGGAGAGAGAGGGAGAGAGAGAATTTTTTTAATATTTATTTTTTAGTTCTCGGCGGACACAACATCTTTGTTGGTATGTGGTGCTGAGGATCGAACCCGGGCCGCACGCATGCCAGGCAAGCGCGCTACCGCTTGAGCCACATCCCCAGCCCACATATGTGGTTCTTGTGTTAACATATATTTCTGTATATATTATATGACATACAGATCACATTTTGTCATTCTGCAGGAATTATCAGAACAGTACCATCTATAATGCCTTATCTGAGAGTTCCCTTTTTTAAAAACAATATCTTTGGGTGGTGGGATTATGGATGATTTTTTTAAAAAAATATTGTTTTAGTTGTCAATGGACTTTTAATTAATTAATTATTTTTTTTTTAGGGAGAGAGAGA
Source organism: Urocitellus parryii (assembly GCF_045843805.1). Classification (NCBI taxonomy): domain Eukaryota; kingdom Metazoa; phylum Chordata; class Mammalia; order Rodentia; family Sciuridae; genus Urocitellus; species Urocitellus parryii. Next base: position 115,164,199 of record NC_135539.1, on the reverse strand, counting down.
GAGAGAGAAAGAGAAAGAAATTTTTAATGTTTATTTTTTAGTTTTCGGTGGACACAACATCTTTGTTTGTATGTGGTACTGAGGATGGAACCTGGACTGCACGCATGCCAGGTGAGCTCGCTACCGCTTGAGCCACATCCCCAGCCCCTAATTAATTAATTTTAAAATTTATTTTGGGACCAGGAATTGAACTCAGGGGCACCTCGACCACTGAGGCATGTCCCCAGCCCTGGATGATTTTTATTTTATGCTTCTCTATATTTTTAAAATTTTTACTTAGGACAAGGGATGTGGCTTGGTGGTAAAGCATTTGCTTATAATGCACAAACCCCTAGATTTGATCTTTAGCACCACCAAATAAATAAATAAAATTTATACCTTGAAAATATGGTACTTATGATATTAAAAAAGAGAGAAATAAAACACTATTCCCCTTAAACCTATGAGTGACCAGTTTAATTATCAATTATGTTCCTAGCATGCATGATTCCATAGCAAGATAAGAAAAAGGAAACAATAAAAATACCACTTCATATATATAGAGTAATTCATAATTTATAAAATACTTTTACACATTACAGTTAGTGTCTTGGGACAGTGAACTAGAGACAATAGGAAATGGGAAGAGAAGAACTATCTTCACACTTACTCTGTGCCAGCTCTGGTAGGAATCTTACTTGTATTGTCTCAATTAATCCTAGTGACCCAGTGGGATAAGAAACCAACCCTCATTTTAGAGGCAGAAGGATAGGCTCAGATAAACTGTTATCATGTCCAACCAAGACAGCAACTGGTGGGGCTGGGATTTGAAACCTAGGTTTGTTTACTAAAATAATAGATAACAAGAACTATGCTAGGCCTTCACAAATTACTTCCTTTGAAATAGCTTTAGAGGTAGGTGCTATGATGATTCCTATTTTACAAGTGAGGCAATTAAAGCACAGAGAAGTTGTTTCCTACCCAAGTTAATGTATCTAGTAAGTGGTGAACTGGGATCTATACCCACAAGTCTGGCTCCAGGGTTGGGCTCTTGTGCATGTAACTGCTAATGTTCCTGTATTTTCTACTATATTGGGTTACTTTTCCTTCCTTTTTTCATTCTAGAATGGAAAAAAGAACCTCGCTAAGGACAAGGGGAGAAGTGGGAGAGAGTATTACCACTTACCATATGACATCCAAAATAGTCTCTCACAGAATCCAAAAATACTCAAAGAAAATTGTAACATATTACATAACACTTGACAATATATAAAGTACTTTTAAACATTATCTCATTTAATTTCCAAATAGTTATGTGAAATACATAGGAAAGATATTCTTGCTTCCTAGGAAAGGAAGCTTAGAATGCAGTGACTTGCCTAAGATGACAGAATAAAAGATTAAGAGCAGGTCTGAAACAAAGTCTTTGTACTGCTTACAGAATGTCTTTTCAATTGTATTATGCCACCTGAAAGAGGTAATTGAGAGACATCACCTAATTCAGTCAAGATGCCAGCTTACCTAGACGAGCTCTTGTCCTGGGTCCCTGCATCTGACTCCGAAGTTCAGGCCTCAGATGAAACTTCTTTGCTTCATCAACTAGATCCCTGCACTGTAAACTACAGCGAATGAAAGGCTGAAATACAGCAGAGAGCAGAGTGAGCCACATAGACCATTTCTAATACTGCAAGATTAAAATTTTGCATACAACGAATGAATTTAATACAGAAAACCAGTTTCAAAGGTTTGTGATTTCAGAAGGATTGCTGCTAGTAACTATGCCATGGGTTTCCAGAAACAATTTAAAAAATTTATTTATTTAGAAGAGATAATTTATTACATGGATCAAAAATCAAATGAGAGGGAGCTGGGGTTATTATCTCAGTGGTAGAGTATATGCTTGGCATGCTCAAGGCCCCATGCTCAATCTCCAACACCCACACACCCAAGCAAAAGATACAAAACGATATATTGAGAATACATATATATATTCCCCACTAACGTTGGCACTTATGAGGAATTGCTTTTATTAGTTTGTATATCCTTCTAGAGATTATACAAATACTATTAATTAATATTACTAATTTTTTTTTAAAGAGAGAGAGAGGTAGAGAGAGAATTTTATTTTATTTTTTATTTTTTTAAAGACAGAGTGAGAGAGGAGAGAGAAAGAGAGAGAATTTTTAATGTTTATTTTTTAGTTCTTGGCAGACACAACATCTTTGTTGGTTTGTGGTGCTGAGGATCGAACCCGGGCCGCACGCATGCCAGGCGAGCGCGCTACCGCTTGAGCCACATCCCCAGCCCAATAGTACTAATTAATTCTTAATTAGTAAGAATTTAAGGAAAAAGCAAAAGGCTTCTGTCATTTTCTGGGATGAGAGGGAGGAAATATATCTTGTCTGAAATAATTTCCCCAGGGTTCACATGGGCACTGTCACAATGCCCAGGTCTATTTCCAAGGAGCTCTGTACTGTCATTTGACTCTCAGATTCGCTATCCTCCTCCATTCTACTCTGGTTCAGAGGATTGCCCTGTATGAACTATGTCAATAAGGTTCCATAACCCCTGGCTTCTGGTTGGAATTGGCCCAACCAAAGGTTAAAGTTTCTCTTAAGAGAGCGAGTCTCTCCATGATTCTCTTTCCTTTCATGTTCTCATAACCATTCCTCTACTTTGGCCTTTCAGGATTAAAGGTTGTTAACAGCTTGGCCGTACAAAAGCCCTGTTATTTCATTTTCTTTTGTTGTTTCTCTACACCAACACCTTTGTAAACAGCTCCTCTATAAACCTTCCTTAAACTGTACTATTTTGAGCACACCATCTGTTTCCTATGGGGACCCTGACTGATACAAGCTCTAATTACATAGCACATCTATTAACCTGGTCCAAGAAGGTTTTAATATGAATTGGAAAGGGAAACAAATAATAATAGCAAAGACACAATTCTTTTCTTTTAGGGAATATCATGCTCCAAACATTCTTTATTTTATATACTAGTTTTTATGCGGTGCTGAGGATCAAACCCAGTGCTTCACATGTGCTAGGCAAGCGCTCTACCATTGAGATACAACCTGCAAAAAAAACAGTTCTAAAAGCGTTTATTTACTTAACACAACCACCTCTGAGGTGGATAACATTATTCTGTTTGTTTTGTTTTGTTTTTGTGGTTCTGGTGATTGAACCCAGGGCTTTGCGCATATGAGTGAGCACTCTACCAACTGAGCTATATTCCCAGTCCCCCGTTATTCTGTTTTACAGACAAGAAAGCTCAGGTACAAATATACTAAGTAATCTGTCTAAAGCTCATATAGTAAGTGTTGGATTTGGGATTTTAGCCCTGATTGCGGCTCCAGAGTCAATGCACTATCTATAATAGATAGGTGAAGAACTGGACACAAGGGACCAGGTACAGTGGTGCACACCTGTAATCCCAGCTACTGAGGAGGCTGAGGCAGGAGGATTGCAAATTTGAGGCCAGACTGGGCAATTTAGCAAGACCCTGTCTCAAAAAATACAAGGGCTGCTGGGTATGGTGGCAGATACCTGCAATCCCAGTGGCTTGAGAGGCTGAGATAGGAGAATCACAAGTTTAAGGTCAGCCTCAGCAACTCAGTGAGGCCCTAACCAACTTAGAGAGAGCCTGTCTCAAAATAAAAAATAAAAAAGGGCTTGGGATGTGGCTCAGTGGTTAAGCATCCCTGGGTTCAATACCTAGCACCAAAATAAATAAATAAATAAATAAATAAATAAATAAATAAATAAATAAATAAATAAATGGGCTGGGCATGTAGCTCAGTGGTAGGGTACCCTGGGAGGAAAAAAAGAACAACAACAACAAAAAGATTGGATGCAAAGCATATGTGCAAGGTTTTAAGAAAGAAAATGTTTTTGTATTTAACTTCCACACTGACTCAGGGCTGTGTCCACAGAAGGAACTCATTTGCTAACCTGGACCTACATGTTATAAATCAGTGTTCTCTCACGGTATGGTTAAGGTAATAGGTGGTATGTATTATAAAACTTTTAAAAACATACTACAAAAATCTTAAGTTGAGGAAACACTTCTGTAAGTAAACTCAACATTTAAACAAAGTTGATAGTAAAATGCATCAGTTGGGCACAGTGGTACACACTTGTAATCCCAGTGACTTGGGAGGCTGAGGCAGGAGGATCAAAAGTTCAAAGCCAGCCTCAGCAACTTAGTGAGGACTTAAGCAACAGTGAAATCCTGTCTCAAAATAAAAAAATTTAAAAAAGGCCAGGGATGTAGCTCAGTGGTAAAGCATCACTGGGTTCAACCCCCAGTTCCAAAAAGAGAAGAAGAAAAAGAATAAAATAAAGTATATTAAACTACATTCACGCTGGCTTCACTAGAGGGCAAAAATAAAGAGGCTTGCTAAGCAAAGCATATCTGCTCTTCTTTTCAGGGCAATCTATAACAATTTGTGTGCAATAGGGAAGGGAATAAAGTATATCATCTGATGTTGCTTAAGTAAAACTCTTAGAGGTATGTAAACAAACACACACACACAAAATTAAATTAAACCACAGATTTTGACTAGTGTCAGGAGTCTGACTTCTACTTTTCTTAGAAATGTGCCTGATGAGTATCCAGCACTATCCTCTCTGGCATTCCTGGAGAGGCAAACCAAGAGACTCCAAGCACACTAAAATGACCAGTTTTAAGGACACAGTAAATATTAAACTATAGGAGCTAGTCAAGGGTTTGGATTCAGAGAGTCTTGCATGACTTACCTCAGCATCTATTACATCTGTAATGTACCTGGGCGTCAGTAGGGGCATCCGCACATATTGTAGCAGGTCAGGCAAAGATTCTTCTCGCTCTTTCTTGGCATGCTTCACCCAATTGATGACAGCCTCAAAGACTGGCTCTTCAGAATCTACCTGTAAATGTACAATTACACATCATGAATTTTTTGCTTTTATGATTAGCTCACAATCTCAAAAAGTGTAACGATGTTTACTTGGTCCTTTCTGCTCTCTGTTGCTCAACACCATTACTTCCCATCTTCCAGAAATAGGTAATAAACACTCTTTTGGAAACAATTTCTTTGGAAACAATCTTTTTAGACAAAGATTTTACACTGTCAACTTTGATTAAACAACAACAACAGAGATTAAGATAGTACCCAATTAATAATAGGTCACTTGTTGCCCATTTCTGAATTTTTGCCTGGTTATTTCTGCAACCTTAGGGAAAGTGGGTAGGAGAATCTGTGGTCCAAATCAAAAGCTCTTGAAGTAACTTTTATTCATAATTCTGGTCTAAATATTCTGGGTTTATCTTCCAAATCATCACACAAGCTCTGAAGCAGAAGCTTCTATTGTCATCATCTGGAATGCTACAGTTTTCAAAGCACTGTCACTTAGCATTTAAGCAACTATTAAGTATTAGGCACTGTGTTATTTGAGATGTTATATATAATTAATCATTTGGGGAACTTAGGTATAGGCTTGTATATAACAAACTGGATAAGATAAGACCTCCTAAAAAGCCTTATGTTATACCACCAGGACACTAACTATAACAACACCTAGGACTTCCCAAAGACAGACACCAAAGAATAGGTCCCTGTGTCCTTACCACCAGGCACTAGGGTATGTTCTGAGAGATACCTTTTAGAGTATCACTGGGACTAGATTAAAACAAAACAAAACAAAAAACTACCCTGTGAGGTTTTTTTTTCAAGAACTATGGTATTCTGGAAGTGCAGAAAGTGTTTCAGAAAGTTCATTCATTTGATGGACTTACTGAAACCCAACGAAGTGCCAGGCATTGTCCTGAAACTGACTATGTAGCAGTGAATAAATCAGATATGATACTTCCTCTTAAGTGGAGAGGCAACTGTTAAATGGAAAACTGAACAATCTGTTAATACGTACTCTATAGGAAAATACTAGTGATGAGAGAGAATAGCATGTGACTTCCTAATTTACATTAATAGGTCAAGGAAGGCCTCTCTGGAGAAGCAATACATTTCAATCTGATGGATGAGTAGCACATAGCCAGGGAGAAGGAGAGTACTCTAAGGAAGATAGAAGAGCACATTCAAAAGTACTCGTTCAGCTGCACTGTCCAATATGGTAGCTACTAGCCACTCATGGGTATTACATTTAAATTAACTAAAATTAAATCAAAACTTTAGCTTCTAGTTGCACTGATCACATTTCAAATACCTAACAACAATGTGTGGCTAGTGGCTATTAAACAAGACAGAACAGATCATTTCCCCTTTTACAGAATATGCTGTTGAACAGCACTCTCCTAGAGAAAAAAAGAACTGGCAACTTGAGGAAATGATAGAAGGCTAGTGTAGTAGAATGAATGAAGAAATGGAAAAAATGATAACAATAATCCCAGCAGCTCAGGAGGCTGAGACAGGAGGATTGTGAGCTCAAAGCCAGCCTCAGCAATGTGAAGCACTAAGTAACTCAGTGAGACCCTGTCTCTAAATAAAATACAAAAAATAGGGCTGGGGATATGGCTCAGTGCTGGAGTGCCCCTGAGTTCAATCTCCAGTACCCCCCCACAAAATAAATAAATAAATAAATAAATAGATAGATAAAAACAGATTATGATGGAGAGGTAAATAAGGGCAAGATCCCAGAAGGACATAAGACGACTGGATTTTACTTTAACAGAAACTGGGAATTATTAAAAGGTTTCAAGCAATCTAGAAATATCAGAATTTTGGTGTTTTATACAGATTACCTGGGGCCAGGCATAGTGGTACACCACTCCTAACAACTAAGGGGGCTGAGGCAGGAGGATAGCAAGTTCAAAGCCAGCCTCAACAACTTAATGAGGTCCTAAGCAACTCAGTGAGACCCTGTCTCTAAATAAAATACAAAAAAAGGCTGGGGGGTTGGGGTTGTAGCTCACGGGTAGAGTGCTTTTCTAGTATGTGTGAGGCACTGGGTTTAATTCTCAGCACCACCTATAAATAAATAACATAAGGTCCATTGACAACTAAAAAAAAATATTAAAAAGGGAGGGGACTGGGGATGTGGCTCAGTGGTTAAGTGTCCCGAGATTTAATCCCTGGAATCAAAATAAAAAACAAACAAACAAACAAAAACCTGGCTTCCAAAAGTAGAATTTAGAATGGCCAAGAGCTGGAAGATCAATTAGATGTCATTCTAGTATAATATGCAAAAGATGAAGGCATTTAGATTAATTTGTAGCAGTGGTGATAAGAACAGATGTCCTCCGGGAGCACTGGTACATGCCTTTAATCCCAGGTACTTGGGAGGCTGAAGCAGAAGGATCCACAAGTTCAAAGCCAGCCTCAGCAACTTAGTGAGACTCTGTCTCAAAATAAAAAATAAAAAGGGGGTAGGGAAAGAGTTAAGTGCCTAAGTGCCCTTAGGTTCAATCTCCATTACCCCCACCCCTCAACACACACACACACACACACAAATGGATGTACTAGAGAAGTATTTGCGAGGTCAAAATATTCCAGGATATTGATGGAGTAAATTCAGGGGAGGGTGCAGAGTGTGTCCATGATTTGGTAAGTTTTTGTTGCTGTTAAAGGAATGATAGTTTAAAGCAGATGCATGCTAGATTCTTGAAACATTCTATATTTAAATTACTATCTATCTATTTTATTTATTTATTTGTGGTACTGGGGATGGAACACAGAGCCTCACACATGTTGGCAAGCACTCTATCACCAACCTACATTCCCAGTGCCTTTCTTTTTTTTTTTTTTTTTTAAGATATAATTTTATTATTTTTTTTTCTAGAGAGAGAGAGAGAGAGAGAGAATCTTTTTTTTTTTTTTAAAGAGAGAGTGAGAGAGGAGAGAGAGAATTTTTAATATTTATTTTTTAGTTCTCGGCGGACACAACATCTTTGTTGGTATGTGGTGCTGAGGATCGAACCCGGGCCGCACGCATGCCAGGCGAACGCGCTACCGCTTGAGCCACATCCCCAGCCTCCCAGTGCCTTTCATTTTATTTGAGGGTCTTCCTAAGTTTCGGAGGTTGGCCAGGTACTTCCTATCCTCCTGCCTCAGCCTTCTGAGTAGTTGGGATTACAGGTGTGCGCCACCATGCCCAGCTTCAAGGTTTAAATTAGATACAACAATGTAAAGATGAGTTTTTCAATCATGGGAAGAACTTCTTACTTTTACTGAAGCCAAATAAATTAGAATTGCAGAGAAACAGCTAAATTTGGGGGAAGAAAAACTTCAATGTTAATGTTTCACTATAGAAAAAAATAGATTCTCTTTAATGAATTTTCACGAAGATTTCTCTACGTATCAGCCACTGGCTTTCTCATTTAATGCTCAGAATAGTTTTATGTACTAATACTAATATTATTTTCATTTTATAGGAGAGGAAATGTAAAGTTAACAGATAACACATGTTACACAGCCAAGACTATACCCAATTCTGACTGTAAAATCCATGTTATTTTAACCAACATGATATACTTCTTCCCACTGTTTTATATACTACTGTTTTATTTAATAAGAGGAAGTGTTAGTTAGCAACTGGGAATCAAGACATCTGGTTCCTATTTCTGGCTGGTATATAAACAGAAAAATATGCCATTTGTTGTAATTACAGATAAAAAGCAAAGGCCAGTCTTAATATATACTTACGGAAAACTAAAAAAAAAAAAAAAAAAAAAAAAAACAACCCCTCTCAAACTGTTTTTCATGTAAGCTTCTAACTTCCGAATAAGGCTTTGTTACATTTTACTTTGTTCCTAAGTCTTCACAGTTCCCAAATAAAATAAATTACATCTGAATTGCTTTCTCATTTGGAAAATTATGAACAAACTGACCATGTGACAAAGCTCCAGCTTTTGTGGTTAACAGAAGAGACTCTGGAGCCAGATTGATTGCATTTGAATCCTGGCTCTACCACTTACTAGGTGTGGTATAATGATTAATTTCCAAGCCTCAGTTTCTTCTTTCAAAAATGGAGGTATAGGGGCTGGGGTTGTAGCTCAGCGGTGGAGTGCTTGCCTCCCGCTTGCCTCGCATGTGCGGGACCCTGGGTTCCATCCTCAGCACCACATAGAAATAAATGAGTGAAATAAAGGTATTGTGTCCAACTACAACTAAAAAATAATTTTTTTAAAAAAAAATGGAGATATAAGAATTAAATAAGATAAAAATACCAAGAGCAGACTTCTTAGACTGGAAGCTCCAAGAAACTGATTTTTGTCTGTTTTGTTCACAGCTGGATCCCAGCACCTAGAAGTGTTCTGGGCACATAGTAAGTGCCCAATAAATATCTGGTAAATAAACCAATAGTAAATGCTGAGTAAATTATCACATATAGTGAACAGTGTCTATAGTGCTTATTTCATTCACTATATTTTCTATTTTATGGATAAATCAAGAAAAATCAAGCAAATTGCCAATTTTCAAGCAAATCTAACAAACTGCCAGTTTCCAAGATTGAAGAATACAATTTTTGGCTATGCTTGGCCTGTCAGCACAAGGATTTACATGTCCTACACCATGAGAATGAGAACTAAGATTTTAACATATATATACATACATATATATATATATATATATATATATATATACATATATATATATATATATATTTTGTTATAGATGGACACAATACTTTTATTTATTTATTTTTATGTGGTGCTGAGGATTGAACCCAGCGCCTCACATGTGCTAGGCAATCGCTCTACCAGTGAGCCACAACCCCATCCCCCTTTAGCATATTCTTGACTCAGCAGTTTTTGTAACAGCAGTCTCTTTGGGCTGAAACAGCATGTGAAGTTGCAAGATAATTCCTCTTTTGTTAGAAACAATTTCACCAATGTGTCCTAATAAATTTTCCCTCAGAAAAAGTCACTAACCTGTAACAAAAAATTTGGCTAAAATTAAAAAAAATATATATATATATAATAATATATATATAAAATCTGTCATTTTATTACATAAAAATCTTAGTTCTGACAAAATAATTCATGAAGTAATCATTTGGTTTATAAAAATATATCAGAGGCCCAGTGTGGAGCATGCCTGTAATCCTAGTGGCTTGGGAGGCTGGGATAAAAGGATCGTGAGTTCAAAGCCAGCCTCAGCAAAAGCAAGGTGCTAAGGAACTCAGTGAGACCCTGTCTCTAAATAAAATACAAAACAGGGCTGGGGATGTGGCTCAGTGGCTGAGTACCCCTGAGTTCAATCCCTGGTGTATGTCCCCAACCCTCCCCCAAAAATCAGAGAATTTCTTTTTTCTTTCTGTTTATTTTTTTTTTTAAGTTGTAGATGGACACAATATCTTTATTTATTTATTTTTATGTGGTGCTGAAAATCGAACCCAGTGCCTTACATGTTTTGCAAGTGCTCTACCACCGAGCTACAACCCCAGCCCGAGAATTTCTTTAAGCAGCAAATTCCTCCTGCGGCACTTAAGACTATATTAATCAAATTTTTAATTCTTTATAAAATTTAAATCTCGGCTTAAACACAGGTACACCTGTTGAGGTGCCACTAGCTTCCATGAGGAAACCCCTTAATGAAAATTCCATTTTCTTATTACCAGAGGAGAATTGAGGAGAAAAGTGAGGAGAATCTTACTAGCTTGCCTAGAAAATCAAATTTCTCCTAACTGGGGGAAACAAAATCCAACAGTCTATCCTATCACTCGGCTCTGACAGGTATTTTTCTAGAAGTTGCTATCTACAGAATTAGGCTACTAGAGATTAAAACTACAGGTTTCAAAGGCATTGGATTTTTCACTCCAATTCTAAGCCTAACTATAGACCTATCTGCATAAAAACTTTGCTAAACTTCAGGTACTTTGATTTAGAATTGGGGTTGACTAAGATTCTCCTTGCTGGGTTCAGTCACTGAGTGGGTACCTGGCACAGGTAGTTTTTCCTCTGCTAGATGAATCACTACTCTTTTAACATCCAGTTCACAGGACCCTTCCTTCCATGCCTGTGCAACTCTGTAAAGCAGTTATGTCTGGCTCTTGCTTATGCAGGCCCTCATTACCAAACTTTTTTTGTGTGTGTGTGTGGTAATGGGGATTGAACACTGAGGTGCTTAATCACTGAGCCACATCCCCAGCACCCCTGGCCTTTCAAATTCTTTTTTTGAAAGAGGGTCTTGCTAAATTGCTTAGGGCCTCATTAAGTTGCTAAGGCTGGCCTCAAACTTATCATCTCCTTACCTCAGCCTCTCTAGTAACTTGGATTACAGGTATGCACCACCATGCTCAGCCCAAAGTTTTTTGTTTCTTCCTTTTTGATCCACTCCTGGGCAAAAGTTTACTCTTCTTTTTGTTTTTGGTACTAGGGATTGAACTCAGGGGCATTTAACCACTGAGCCACATCCCCAGCCCTTTTGGTTTTTTCTTTAGAGGCAGGGTCTCGCTGAGTTGCTCAGGGCCTCACTAAGTTGTTGAGGCTGGCTTTGAAATTGTGATCCTGCTGCCTCAGTCTCCAGAGCTGCTGGGATTTCAGGCATGTGCCGCCCAGAGTGATTTTCTTACTTTGTATATGCTCATTATTTTCATTATATTCTATTCTTTTTTTGTCTATAAGTCTGTGTCTAGTTCTACACTGTGAATTGTATTTTACCAGTTTTGGATTCATAGCACCTGTTTTAGTGATTGCCACATAGTAAATACTCTCAATAAATCTCTGTAAAATGAGTGAATGGTTAATAGTACTCTTTGGACCTTTATCTTGCTTCCAATCTCTGCTTATTTGGCTCTATTTAATAGTGGTTCTTAACCACTAGGATCATATATTTAAGCAAGAATATGGTAAACTCCTTCTCCATAACCAGGCAAATAAATTGAAGTCTTTGGAGCCAATATTTTTGGAGCCAGTTTAATTATGAAGCTCTGATACAGAAGCATAGTAACTCCTTTGCAAGTTTGTAATGGCCCTGTTTTATTTTACTAGAGCATTATATTTATACATATTATTTGAGTTCCTTCTGACATAATTATACATAAAAGGAATCTGATTTCCAATCCCCATTCCCCTTCCTTCTTCTCCCTCTCCCTTTTCTCTTTACTGATCTTTTCACTCCTATATTTATTTTTTATTGGTTTTCTTGATTGACTCTTTCAAATACAAAAAAGGAGATATTCCCTCTAGAGTGTGTATAAATAAATAAAACATGATGTTGTTAGATTTTTTTTTTTTTTTTTTTTTCTTTATCCATTCATTTATTGAAGGGCATCTAGGTTGGTTCCATAGTTCAGCTATTGTGAATTGAGCAGCTATAAACATTGATGTATTGTTGTTAGATTCATTCCATCTTTTTTCCTTCCTCCCTCCCTCCTCATCCCTTCCACTCCCCTGCTCTTCCCTGAATCTTCATGAGATCCAATCCCCTCCACCATTGTGATACGGCCCAGTTTTGAAGAAACCATAACACCAAGCCAAATCTTTACCTGAATTTCATCACACTTGATTAGCTTTTCCACCTCTCCTTGACTCAGAAGGATGAACTCTTCATGCTGTACCACTTCAGGAAAATGCTTCTGGCTAAAAACCTCAGCTGCTTGCATCAGGTCAACACAATTGTGAGTTTCAGCAAAGTCCCTGATACCCAGGCAATTAGAAGGGTCCAGTTGACTTTCTAAGAATTCACAGCAGGCCTGCTTCACCCCTAGAACAAATATAGGTAGTGAATATATTTGGGTCAGGTGTGAATTGGTCTTATATTCTTGGATGTCGACCATCATCTTTGTATGTTATTAGAGGAATACCAGCTCAACACCTAAGAAGCAGATTAGAAAATTTATTTTATTTTTTTAGTTCCAGGGATTGAACCCAGGGGTGCTTAACCACAAAGCCATATCCCCAGCTCTTTTCAATTTTTTTTTAAATTTTGAGACAAGGTCTCACTAAGTTACTGAGGCCGGCCTCAAACTTACAATCCTCCTGCCTCAGCCTTCCAAGTCACTGGGATTACAGGTGTGTGCTACCACGCCTGGCTAGAAATTCTATGTTTAAGGAATTAAAATCTTATTTCTGTCTTATGTGCTATGTCACTTTCATTAGAATTTTATATCTGCCTCTGCTTCATCTTTAAAATGAGTATAGCAAGATGAACTGCTTCCAGGGACACTAGCACAATTAAGCAAAACTATAAAACTTGAAAATCAATCTATAAAGTTAATTAATAATTCAGCAAATGTAACTATTTTATACTCTACATCAAACCTTATTAAAAGGCTCAAGTGAAGGAAAAAACAGAAAATACCACAAACAATTTCATACTTCTCTAATCAGAAAGACCAAAGTAGGGGTTGTATCTCAGTAGTGGAGTGCCTGCCTAAAATTCTACTATCCACAAGGCCCTGGGTTCTACCTTGGTACCGTATTAAAAAAAAAAAAAAAAAAATGTTCAGAGTGTAACCTTAATTTTATTACTCTGGACTAATGCAAAAACTTCTAACTAGCTTATCCTGGAATAAAAATGGAAAATATTTCAATTATATGTTTATAAAAAGCAAAGACTGGAAACTGGAAGGGAGATTATGTCTACTTGTGTGACTTTTACACTATCATTTTCTTATATCAGTTTAAATTTTAATAGATATTTTACATGGATCAAAAATTTAAAGATACAAAAAAGTTTACCATGAAAAGTGCCCGTAGGCTCCATATCAATCTGGCCATGTGATGGCCAAGCAGTTAAATATATCTATGCAGGCAATGAATACCATAAGGTTCCATTCCTCCTTGGCTTAGAAGAACGAACTCTTACAGGGGTATCGTATACACGTATGTGTCAGAAAATATATATATTATTCATTCTTCCACTGTTATAAAAAACAGAAGAGGTGTAAACACTCTCTTTCATAGCTGGATACTCATATTTGGAGAGGTTTTTTTCATAATGTTATTGACATCTGATCTTTCATTGCTCAAAGATTCAAAAACCATGGATGGTAAACTTATGTTCCCATAGTTGGTTTCCATGAGTTTTATGATGAAGTTTATACCTATTTTAAATATTTCCAGAGCTATTCTGGTATGAACAACACCAACTTTCAATGTCTGTACCTTTCAGCTGAAGCAAACAGGCTGCAGGGAGCAGTTCTTGTACATTCTCTACTGTCACGTGGACTGTTTCTGTGTATACAAAGTCCAACAGAATTTCCATGGTAGAAGCAGTTAAACCTTGGATATCAACATATGGTTTCCCCTTCTCTGAAAGCTGAAAATTCACAGGATAAGAAGACTACTTTCTATCTAAGAATATTTTCTAAGAATACTTCTACAACATAAAGGTAAAATCTCAAATCCCCACAGATAAAAAGGATGTTAATAATATCAATCATATAAACATCTTTTTTAAAATGATGATCTATTTATTGGATTTGTATAAAGGAAATAGGGCATAAATTTGGAGCTTTTCAAATGGAGAAGGCAGTTATCTGTAACCCTAGGAGTATAGAGAGGCAGAATACCAATATTACGAGTGAATAATTTAAAATCCCAATTCCATATTAAAACAAAAATAGATGTTTTAAAGAATAGAACAAATGCAGTATGAATATACCACTAGTGTCCATGAGCTTTTTTTTGGTAATGGGAATTGAACTCAGGGGCACTCAACCACTGGGCCACATCCCCAGCCCTTTTTAATATTTTATTTAGAGACAGGGTCTTGCTGAGTTGCTTAGCACCTTGCTTTTGCTGAGGCTGGCTTTAAACTTGTGTTCCTCCTGCTCAGCCTCCTGAGCCACTGGGATTACAGGCATGTAGCATTGCACCCAGCCATGTGCTTTTAACATACAAAATTTGAAGCTTCTAGAGGATCCTGTGGGCTACAAGTTCACATTTTCCAAATTTACCAAATTCTGTCACCTACCTTTAAAGTTAGTAACAACGAAAAGGAATATGCAGATTACCTCAAGGGGCCTTCTATTAACATTCTCAATACAACTGAATTGTTTGATACTTTTTCAAAAAATGGGTCTCTGAGATATTAGCTCTGTGGCAGAGTCCTTGCCTAGCATGTGTGAGGCCATAGCTTTGCGCCTTAGCACACACACATACAAAATTCAATTATAAAATATTGGGATGACTCTATTTTAGGATTACTGATTGTAATTGGTTGTACATTTGGTCTAGAATAGTTCCTTGAAATAATGAGTACTGATAAGGCCAGATAATCACAGAAAAATGTGGGTTTTTTTGGTATCAGAGATTGAAGTACCAGGGGTACTTAACTACTGAGACATTCCCCAGCCCTTTTATCTCTATTTGGAGAGAGGGTCTCACTAAGTTACCTAGGGCCTCACTAAACTACTAAGGCTGGCTTTGAACTTGTGATCCTCCTGCTTTAGCCTCCTGAGTTGTTGGGAATACAGGCGTGTGGCATCATGCCCAGCAAAAAATTGTTAGAGTAAAAATCTTCAACTTTACAGGACAATAATCTATCTGAAAGCTGATTACCTCATGAAAACTTTACTAGATTTAAACTTTAGTGATTTTACCCACAAAACCCTAGTACACTTACACTATGAACTAGATGGCTTTATTATCTTTGATTTCTTCATCAAACCATAGAATAATCAAAAAGCATTCTTTACCAAAGCAAAAACACAAATCAATCCCTGACATTAAAAAACATCACTAATAGCCAGCTGTGGTGGTACATGCCCGTAGTCCCAGTGAGTGGAAGGCTGAGATAGGAGGACTGCAAGTTCTATGCTAGCCTGGGAAACTTAGCAAGACCCTGTCTCAATTTTTTAAAAAGGGCTGGGGATTTGACTCAATGGTTAAGCATTCCTGGGTTTAATCCCTGATGCCAAAAAAAAAAAAAAAAAAAGATATGAGTATGTGTATTCTGTCATTCAATAAATCAAATGTATTCCCAATAGACAATCAATTTAAATATGAAAATTATTTTATTTATGTAAGAACTCAGAACATTTCACATTTACATTTTGCACCACAATCTGTCAGCATGCTTCTTGTTTACGATTATTTCATCTAATTCCCACATCACCTGGTTAGATGGTTAAGCATGATGTTGTTGTTACTTAAGAGATAAATGATCTAAGGTTTACAGAAATTATATGGGGGCTGGGGTTGTGGCTCAGTGGTAGAGCTTAGCATGTGTGAGGCACTGGGTTAGATTCTCAGCACTGCATATAAATAAATAAAGGTCCATCAACAACTAAAAAAATTTAAAAAATAAGTTATATGACCTGAGCTTGGTAACTTAATTAGTAAGGGACAAGGAGACAGGTAAAACCCAGGTCCTCTGGTCTCAGTCCTGTGATCTCTCATTTGCACATTTGAGAAACATGTTATGGATGGAAGATAACAAGGAACCATCTAGTTCAACCATTCTTTTACACATCCACCCAGTGCAGTTAGATGATTGCTAGGGTTCATATAGAACTGCCAAGAAAACAAACCTAGAATTCCAGGTCTGGGAATTCCTTTAAATCAATTACTCTTAAGAGCAAACATAAGCCACGTATCATTTTTGCCTGATAAAAACAGTTTTTTAAAAAAAGATTGATTTTACAAAACTCCATACTTATTTCTTAATGTGGGAAAAAATAATGTAGACAAATTTTTTCAAGCTGACAAAAAACAGGATGCACAATATATCATTAGCAGCCCATTTCATGCTCAGCAGCTGCATTCTCCTTACCCAGTTACCTGCCAACTGCTTCTCATGGGCAGATATTGTGGAAAACAGTATAGCACAGGGATATGTAAGGTTATGTTACATAAGATCATTTTAAATTAGCCTAGATTAGCAGGAACGACCTGTCAAGTTTCTGTTTTTCCTACCAACCATGTGACTGAGCACTGGCTCACAGTAACATAAACTATATCGGTTTTAAAATTAGATTGTAGACTATAAAATGTATATTTCAGAGGCTGAGTTAACACAGCAGGCAAAAACTGGGCCTTAGAGTCAGAAAATACAGGCTTAAATTCTACCTCTACCACTTACAAGTTCAAGACTTTGGGCAACTCATTTAATATACCTTGTTCCTTTATTTGTAAAATGAGATGGCAACACTACCCCCAAGGTGAGATATGCATAACAAACATGGAGCACAGTAGCTGGTCCATAAAAATAGTTATCCTTAACTTGTCAAAGACAACCTATTGCTAATTCCCTTTGTTAATTCTTAGACTCCTGAGTCAGTTTTTTTTTCCAAGTCATACTCTTTGCATAGTCATTCACTAGATTTTATTCTCCTCATTTGAAATCATTCTGGAATCTATACTGGTAGAATGGATACTAATTTTTCATCATATATTGTTAGAAGGCATTAGATTAGGTCTGAATCCTATTCTTCCTCTTTCCTTCCTTCCTATTCCCCTGGTATTCACCTTAAAATCTTGGGAGAAAACTGGAAGGCAAACTTAAAAAACATTAAGTAAAATCCAATGCATTTGTGTGTTTTACTATACACTAGAGACTCTTCTAAGCACTTTATATGTAATCTTCTAAAATAATCTTTACAGTAATCTCATGTTATTATGTAGTACTATCATTCCCACCCCTAATTTAGAGATGAGGAAAACAACACACATCTTATCCAGAGACTGCTTGTTTTAGCTACTCTACCATAAAAATTCACTATCATATCAAACTTCTACTATTTTATTCAGTGAAAAGAGACATCAACAAGATTATGTATTCTGAGTCTCATTTGTGTGGCAACATTATACCACTTACCTCGCTCGTGAACATGGCACAGAAGTAATCACTACAGGCAGCCAGCACAATCCGATGGGCAGGGAAGTCTTTCTGCTCTACTCTTAATGTCACATCACAGAGGGTGTTGCTCTTCCTGAGGGAGTTCATTGAGTTGAGGATGGATTTAGCATGAGTATTTGTCATTATGTCTTTGGGGGCCATAATGCCTCCCATCAAGTAATATGGAGAAAAAACAAAAAGGGTCCTTGGATTCTGCCACTATAAGAGAAAAAAAATGAAGAGCATATATGAATAAATGGGGAAACTGAATACACTCAATTAACTTTATAAATTAAGGAATCAAGAAAAGGCTTCTTCAGACCCAAACATCCACAAGTAGAGAACACTCCTATTCCTGACATCACCACCTTGATCTAGCCACCAACTATTCCAAGTAAAAGTTACCTCTTCTTCCTCTAGTTCCACATCTATGGATTTGACCAACCATGAATCAAAAAACACTGAACAAGTAAAATTTCATATGCAATGAACATGTACAATTTTTTTTCTTTTCATTATTCCCTAAACAATACAGGTAAAGAATATTTACATAGCATTTGCATTGTATTATAAATAACATAAAGATGGTTTAAAGAATACAGGAGGATGTGAATAGGTTATATGCAAATACTATGCCATTTTTTATAAGGGACTTCAGCAACTCTGAGTTCCTAGGACCTATATGCCCTGTAAAGATCAAGGGGGTGACTGTGCAAAGTTCACTTGTATGCATTAATTAAATAAACTAACAGATTACACATTTGAAAATCAGCCTAAGTAGTTTTTTGATTGTGGATGGGCTTTAGTCACACTAGATGTGTGACTTTTTTTTTTTCCCTTCAAGGATATTTCTGAGGAATGAAATGGGGTTAGTTGTTATTGAGACAGTTTTATTTGAAACACAAAACTTTCCAAAATGAGGAAGAAAAGTCAAACTGGTCTTTAAAAGTCCACAACTCAGTCCTAATTTTTGAATGCTAAAACCAGTAAAAAATTCTCATCAACTTGTTTATGGCTGCATTTCTCTAAACGCACTCCAGATACTCCCTCCGACGACTCAGCAAGATTCCTTTTACAAAAAAGCACACGTTTCCCTTAAATCAACTTGGTTTTAACTCTAAGGATGCAAGAAAGGTCTGATCAAATGTCTGCAGTCTCTGAAGGTGCTCTGGGGCGTTACCGCAGGGCCCAGCCTGTGGCTAGACTTAACGGTTTGTCAAAACTGACGGTAACCTTAGTGCAGAGTAGTCTTTCCTCTGGGCATTCCTGCCTGGCCGAGCAGTCTCAGCACAGCCTTCGCCCTCACCTTTTGGAAGTGATCTATTCTAGAACTTGCGTTAATATCTGAATAAAGGGGTTCCACCACTGGAGATGGGGGCGACGGTTTCCAAATTCTGGAAGGATTAACTGCAGATAAGAAACGGGGTCTCCTCCCTTGATAACCACCAGGCACCGCCAGGTGGAGGAGCGGGAGGGGCGCGGCGCTGGGGAGCCGAGGGGAGGCCGCTAGAGCCCCAGCACCCCTCCTCTCCCGGCGACCCTCCCATTCCACCTGGGAGGGCGACCGAGGATGGGGGAAGGGCCAGAATCGGGAGTTGAGGGGTAGAAAGGCGGAATGCCACCACCTCCGCGCCACTCACCTCCGCTCCCGGGCCCACCCAGCTGCGCGGGGCCCGTCCCCAGCCCGTGGGGAGGGGGTGGGGCGCGGGGCCAGCAGGCGGCTCAGCCGGAGCCGGAGCGCCCCCGCCGCCGCCCAGACCCGGAGGCTCTGGAGCGGTAGCCGCGGTCGTCCCGGCTCTAGTCTCTGCAGCCGCGCGACGTGATGACGTAATGCAGCACGAGGCCCGCCCCGCCCGCATCATGTGAGTAGGCGGCATCACGTGACTGGCCTGTACCGGGTAGGCGACTTTCCATACATCTGGAGGAGGCCAAAAAGAAAAGGTGGGCCAGGGAGGGGGTCGCGCAGCTTTGCAGCTCCGTGGTTGGCCGACACGGATGATTCCAAGGCTTTCAGAGCTGAACATCTAATTGTAGGGAGTAGAATTTACCTGCAAGATATTTAGGAATCCACTCCCACAGAGAAAACCCGCAGAGGCTTCCAATTTCTTCGAGGCCATGGTCCACGACGGCCTTTTTGCACTGCCCACCGCTGCGGTGAGAGCTTTCTAAGGGCTGCGGTCCACAGGTCTCAGCATTCTCTGCATCATAAGGGGCCCAATCATCACCACTTGGGTTATTTTAATTCTTTCATTAGAAGACAATAAGTGGAAGGGACTTGTGGCCACTAGCAGTTAAACACTGTGAAGGAAAATTGCAAACGGTCTTCCTAAAGAGGCCCCAGTAGTCCTTATCTCCACTGTGCTTTTCTGACTTTTGCGATGTCATCGATGCTGAACGTTGTTCAGCAATTTTGCTTCTGGTGGATTTCTGTGCACTTCTCTTATGGCTAAGAAGGGAAAGATGTTTCTTGGCCCAGCTTATGTGAATGTCCAAACTAAGTATGTTTGCTTACACGGTTTTCCTCTGTGTGGACTTTTGATTCTTAAAGATAATAAAATCATAGCCAAGTGGGCAGCATTCTAATTTTACATAACATTTCCATCTTCCATATTATACCTTCCTGATCTAAAACGCTCCCTGACATTTGCATTTTGTGGATGAGAGTGCAGGATTGGTATAAATTCTGTTGAGGACATTCTGGAATTATGAATGTAAATATACCTTGGTTTTTAAATAAATGTATCCTTCATACATGTGCATATGAAAAATTATGTATGTGCCGTGCTGTACACTGCAGCAGTTTGTAGATTGAATTGAAAACAAGGGGACTGATTCAATTAAGCGTGGTACATTTATGCAATTTAATAATAACCTATGAACAGTGTAACTATTATTTGCATTAAAAAGGCAGGAGAATAAAATATTCGTATGCTTGAATATATATAAAATGTAATTGTGATAACATTGGTTTCTTTGGGAAGAGGAACTGGTTGGCTTGGAGGGGGAGTCGGTGGGGGATGAGGTTTTTCAAATCTTTTGTTTCTGGACATGTGACGTAAAAATATGTACACTTTAAAAGAAAAATAATTCCTTGTTTTCTGGATGCAAAAATAACCTTTAATGACCTTGCCCTAGTTTCTTACTGCTAAATTAAGGACATTTCCAAATATGAGAGAGAACTTAAAGAGGGATTTAAAATTTTTTTTTGTGTATATGTATGTATGTATCTATATATATATATATATATATACACACTATATATTTTAAATTTTTATTAGTTGTAGATGGACATACAGTATCTTTATTTATTTTTTACGTGGTGCTGAGGATGGAACCCAGTGCCTCACATGTGAGGCAAGCGCTTTACCACTGAGCTATAGCCCCAGTCCAATATATATGTATTTTTATAATATATAAAAATATATTTATATACATAAATATATAAAATATATATTTGTTAATTATATACTATTATATATTGATATTATATATTTCACATATATTTATGTATTTATGATATTTATTTTATTTATATATTTATTTTTTATCTCTATGTATCTATCTATCTATATTTTTTTGTACCAGGGATTGAACTCAGGGGTGCTTAACCACTGAGCCACATCCTGGGTCCTTTTTGTTTTTTATTTTGAGACTCACAAGAGTTGCTTAAGGCCTTGCTATGTTGCTGAGACTGGCCTTGAACTTGATATCCTCCTGCCTTAGCTTCCTAAATTTCTGGGATTACAGGTAAAAGAGGCTTTGTTTAGGTATATGCCCACTATTACTGTAGTGGCACCCTCTCCCCAACAGAAAATCTTAATTAAGCTTCTCCAGAAATCTTCACCATAATTGATTATAGGACTATGAGCAAAAGAATCTCTACAAAAGAGTTCAATGTAGTTAAGCTTCCTATTTCCTGTTGCTCTTACAATAATTAAATTTGGCCACGGGCCTGAAAGAGATCAACACTCCGGGTGCTGAACACCTCTTTACTAGTTTTTCACAAACATTTATGGATATCTAGTAAAAAAAAAAAATGTATACACATACACACACATACACACACACATATATATATATATATATATACATGTATAACAATCTGTAAAGGTTTTCAAGGGAAGTGTGTCTGCAAATGCAGAGTGTGATAAGAAAAAGATTATTTTAAGGAGGCCTCTGGCCTTAGGCTGGAGCTACACAGAGATGTTTACATTTCGAAGATTAGAGAAGATGTTACTAATTGGGCTCCATGGTAACAGCTGGCAGGGAGAGGAAAGAAAGGGGAGAAGAAGCTCTCCCCTTCTCAGGCACTGTCCTTGAAGGGTTAACTTGCCCAGAACATTGAAAGAAAAAGCTGCTTTTGGGTGAACTTCTGCAGACTGAACTTCTGAGCCCTGAACTTGGGGTTCAGGGGGATTGATTGATTACAGCGGAAAGCTTTGCCCTCTGAACCTTTCTGAAGTCAAATAAACTAGCTTCCTGTTTCCTATCCGGGGTCCTGCTTCATCTGTCCCCTACAACATTACAGGCACAGTGGCACAGCTTTTGATCTCAGTTACTCTAGAGGCTGAGGTAGATGGATTGCAAGTTCAAAGTCAACCTCAACAACTTAGCGAGATCCTGCCTAAAAATAAAAAGGGCCAGGGATGTAGCTCAGTGGTATAGCACTCCTGGGCTCAATCCCCAGTATAGGGGAGGGTGGAAAAGCCCTTTTTCTCAGGGAAAGATGGAGAAGCTGTTACCAAGAAAGATAACATACTGAAGTTGGAATTAGTTCAGGCTTCTGTTTTCTTCAAGGTTACAGTCCTAGCACATAATGGTCTTTATGTAATGGTAACATTATCCTTCCCATATCAGAATATTTCCAGTCATTTGCCTCTCTGACCCAATATTCTTGGTTTCTTAGGTACATTCTGGAGGGCTGGGTCTGAATAAGGTGAATCAGTCAGTTTCCATAAGTCATCTTGCATTTATAGTTGGACACCTGGAGTGAAGGGTAGCTACAAACAGCGGGAGAACACAGGAAATTTGTTTTGGAACTCTAGATCAAGTACATGGAGTATGTCAAATCTGTAAACAGGCCAGGCAGAATGCACTGCATTTTTGTACTGCCAGTGTGCTGGACATGAGAATGCATCTCTCAGGTTACTGAGTGTTATCCAAGCAGGGGTCCAAATGCTGCTTAGAAGTGAATTTCCTGAATTTGCACCCAGGCCAAAGCCACAGCTCCCAAGGGCTGGTTCCTGCCTCCAACTGAGGTTAGCAGAGATAAGCATGCAAACCCTTTTCAGGGGAGATGGGACTCCTTGGTTAGCTGACAAAAGGACTTGTGAGTGGATCAAGACCTTATCCCAAAGGGTTTTGCTGAACCTTACACTTTAAGGTGGACTTCCTGGACATTTCACCCTGTTCTCTCTTCCTCTTTCCTTCATGGGGTCAGACTTGCATCAAGGTCAAATGGTTCTAGCTTTGTATTTTCCTTTACATATAAACATTTTCCCCTAATAAAATCCTTGCACATTTAATTTTATCGGAGCAAATGCTTTCCTGAGAATGAGACGAATACACAGGGCATCCAAGAATTTCTTTGGGCTCTTATTCCTTTGTAATAATCTTAAGTTTACTAGTTTTCCAAAGTTCTAATTTTTCCCTAATGGAAAATGTATGGCCTCTAGAGAAAGTTAGTCTAATATTTTATTTAGTGATAAGGGGTAAAATCATCAGACTGTTAGCATTTATACTTTCTTTGATCAAAGTTAGTGTTTTGTCACCATTTACTTATTCTGTAATAGTTACTTGTTGCTAGTTAGAAGTTCTGATAAAAGCAAGGGAGGATACTGAAATCAGGAGCAAAAGGAATTTTTAAGTGATTTGAGATTTTAGAACATGAGGCTTAATTGGTTCAGAAGGATCTGGATTCAAATACTGGCTCATATCCTGTCATCTAAGAAAAAATTACTGGTCCCTGCAGGCATTCAAGGTTGCAACCACAAGTGTAGAACTTGAAAGAAACCTAAGGATCACATGATCCAACTTCATCTATTTCCTATATGTCCTCATAAGGCAATCCATAGTAGCTGAGGCCTAGTGTACTCCTCAAACTTGTTGAGGACCTTTTATGTGCTGGGCACTATAGAACAAGTAAACAAAGAAGGAAAAACAAAACCAACCAAACAAACAATGCAGTGTGATTAAAGAAAAAAGAAAGGCTAAGAAACTGACTCTACCCCTTTTCCGTCAGTAAATAAAAAATCAGGGGGAGATATTTTTCATGTTTAGAATGAGCATACAACTTACTTCATAGAAATACAGATATAAAAATGACATACCATAAGAACGAGTAGGTGCTCAATAAATATTCTCAGATCCTCATTCCATGGTCCTGTCTAGTACTGGAAAATGAAACACTAGTTTTCGTAAACTGCTATGGATCTCCTTATTTCCTCATCTAGAAAATGGGTGGCGTTGGGTCAGATGCTCCTGAAGGTTCCTTCTGGTTTTACACCAGTGGTTGCAAACTCAAATGCCTCCAGGAGCCAACAGATGCCTGCAATGAGTGAATCACTCTAGGTGGGACCATGACAAATTGGAGAGCATAAGCCCTACTCTCTAAAAAGACATGGCTGCTTTTGAGCTGCAATCGATTTTTCCCACTGTGCAAAGACAGACAAAACAAGTTTGTGGGCATTTGGGATGTATAGATAATCAGTTTGTGATTTTGTTGAGGCTGTTTTGAACTCATGTTTATCCTGCCTCAGCCTGGGATTACAGGCGCATACCATGGTGCTCAGCAGTTTATGACTTCTGCTAACAGTTCTTTAAGTATATTTTTAAACGTATAATTGTTTTGGATTTAACAGATTACATATAGGCAAGAATAAAGATTTTAGTATAAAGAGTACCCAAGTTCTCACTACCTTGTTATAAAGAAATAAACTTTAAATGTTCTGTTCTTATACATTCAGAGGTACCATTATTCAGAATTAACATTCCCCTTTTTAAAGTCTTTAACATCTCTGTATCCTTAAACTGTCCTTAATTCTGCAAATTTCTCAATTTACAAAAGGCAGTCAGACCAGATGTATTCTTATGTATCCCTGTCTGCCAACCTTATTAATTTATTGATCCTGGATATTGAACTTAGGGTATCTCTGTCACTGAGCTACATCCAGCCCTTTTTGAGACAGGGTCTCACTAAATTGCTGAGGCTGGCCTTGAACTGGCAATCATTGAGCCTCAGCTTCCTGAATTTCTGGGATTACAGGCATGCATTGTGCCAGGCCCTGCCAACCTTATTTGATATTCAATAACGTGTTGCTGCCAGTGTAATTATTTTCAATGATAGTGTTTCATTTTATGAATAAGCCAAGATTTATTTTGCCATTCAACAGTTTTAGACCTTTAATTGTTTGCATTATTTTGCTATTACAAGCAGTGCCAATGAACCTTAGCATAAGCCAAAGTTCTCAAGAGCAGGTTCTCTTTGTTTTTCAAGGTGAGTCATGACCCATTAATGAGCTACAAAAACAATTTAGGGGATCAGAACCAGCACCATTTTTTATTGAAGTAAGCCAGCATAGATACCAGGTACATTTTATATTGTGTTGTTTCATGAAATGTTTGGTTTGGTACGGTGCTGGGGATAGAGCCCAGGGTCACATGCATGCTACACATTTGCTGTGTCACTGAGCCACCCACTCCCAATCCCATTTCATGAAATGTTTGAATGCTATATACATACTCTATGCATGTCCACACAGTGATTCTACCAAGGTACACTTCATCGGTGGCATCCTGTCCACTCTATGTCAACACTAACACTCAATATTAGCCTTTTAAATTTGTGCCTATCTGGAGTGAAATGGTTTTCTCATTTTGGTTTTAATTTACATTTCCCGGATTACCACTTGAGATTAAGAAACTACCTATTTGTTGGCATAGGTGGATATTGTTTAAAGGATCATTTGTTTGGTTATACAAACTTGACCCTTGAAGTAAACCCAACTTTATAATTCAAGACTCCCCTTAATTGCCTACATCAGTGGAGAAATTGTTACTACCGGCTTACACTATTGGTGAGCAGCACTCATGTCAGGTTGAGTCCATTCATCAAAATACAGAGGGCATGGAATATCTCTTGATGAGACAAACCTAAGCAAGGTAGTTTTAATAAAACTGAACTCTAAGATATGTCCCTGTACCTTTGATTTCTCTAATAAAATATCTGTGCAATAAGTAAAGAAAAATAAAGTTGGATTGCAAAGCAGTTGATACTAGGAAGTCAATTAGATTGACAGGCATGTGCCAGATTATAAAAGCCTATGATTCAAATTGTGCCTCAGCAAAATCAAGAATTTTTATAGTATTAATCCTTTGGAAAATATTTGAGACCACACATGTTAAATCTTCGAATGCCAAGTGTCTGCTGTACTTTCTTTTATTATCATCATAATCTTTGCATCAAGATACATAGCAATGATAGCAGGTTTCTTTTTAAAGCTTAGTATTAAATATTAAATATCTTTCCCCAGTTTAATTTTACATTACTCTGCCAAGAAAAAAAAATTAAAACTCAAGTTATTTGAAGCCTGGACACACTTCCATGATTAGCCGGGCTATGTAAAAGTTGGTGTCTTATTCTTTCTGCTATGTAAGCAGATCTAGGCCCTAGAAAGATGGGACCAGGTTATAATTGTTTTTGAAAAGTGTGCTACAAAAATGGATGGCCTGTTATAAGCCAGGTTACAAAGTAAGGACAGGGAGTAAGAGAGGGACATTTTCTTTCAGGAAAAAAGAAGAAAACAATTCCTGAAGAGTCCCAGTCCATAATTTTTTCCCAAAATGGTTGAAGGAGGGAGCAAGATCTCAAAATGAGCTTCAAAGTACTGTCTCTGTGAGGGAATGGTACTTGTCTTGCTGAGGAGGGTGACTGCCGAGGAAGGGGATGACTATGTTGACCATCCCCACCCTCCCCAGCTAGGGGAAAGGGAATGGAAAGTTTATTGCCCAGTGGCTGTGAAAGTGAGCTGAAGCTTAACTGGTATTGAATTCACTAAGAGGTTTCTTCTAGAAACAGACAACTCAGACTCTTCTTCTCACTTCAGCAAAGAAGTTATTTTTAAAAGCACTTGGGAAGTTCCTCCTCCACCTCAAGGTGGGAAGGCTCAGAGAAGGGAGTCATCAGTACAGCCACCTTCCAGGCCATAACGGAATTCCTGAAGGTTGGAGACCCCATAGAAGTGAACAAAGGCTGCGGCCACCACCAGGACGTGGAAAATCTGATGGGACTGGAACTGCAGGAATAAAAAGAGAACAGCCTTTAGAATACTGGCAAGGAAGAATTAGAAATATATAGGAAAAAGCATTTGTCTTCTCTGCCTAGTTTCTCAATTTTTTTTTTAACATCATAAAAGTAACGTTTGTTGTAGAAGAATTCAAAGTCTTTATAGGAGATAACACCGAAAAGTTAATATTGGCCACTTCCCCACAGTGGTCATAATATGTATACAAACACACACTAAGTGATCCAAGTCTTTTACCACCTTTTAACTTTAGGCTGGTCACTCACCATCACAGGCCCTGCTGGAAAAGTCATTTCTTACCCATATGTCAAACTTTCCCGGAAAGAAGCGCTCAGGAATCCGAGCAGCATAAAGGCCAGCTCCGGTGATGTACATCACAGCCATGAGGAAGAACCAGCCCATCTGGCCCACTGTGGTGGCCTTGACAAAGCCCTCAGCGATAGTAAAGTGCATGGTGGGCACAACACCACTCAAGCCAAGTCCCAGGAACACTCCTGAACAGAGCAGACACGAAACTGTCAAGCAGGGAAACTGCTACTACATGGAAGGCACTCTTGTCCTCCTCTGGAATCCAAATGTTTATGATAAGTAGCTATTTTTTGGTGAAGAGTACATGTTTAAAAGTGTAGCCACAAGATGGGTTCTTATGATCCAGAATGGGAAGAAGGCTGAGTTAGTACTTAAATACCTCATTAATATTCATTATCTATTAAGAAGCCCAGGCAAAAATGATGTGTCAAAATCCTGATGGTTGACCTAGGTACAAATCTTAGGTGCCAAGGCTTTAACTGACTCAAACCAGAAAAGAATAGAATAAGCTTCCCATTAAGAACACAAAGAAGACTTTGGTAACTAAGTAAGAACTCTGACCTCCTGAGTGGAGAGATATACCCACACAAATGAGGCAAGAGCAAGGGAAGAATGGGTACTTCCCCCACAACTACACTCTACATGACTGGGGGCGAGGGACTACCATCCTTTGTACTACTCTTGTTTAAATACAGTGCTTACCAAATGGTTGGCACTTGTATTTAATTCTTTTAGTTTAAAACACAGCAGTTATTAAGTCCAAAGAGCCTACAAACTGGTGGTAATTGGT
This sequence comes from Urocitellus parryii, assembly GCF_045843805.1. Lineage (NCBI taxonomy): Eukaryota > Metazoa > Chordata > Mammalia > Rodentia > Sciuridae > Urocitellus > Urocitellus parryii. The sequence continues at coordinate 115,136,099 of NC_135539.1, read as the reverse complement.
GATGTTGCTGCAAATAACAATCCTCAAAATAAGCAGTGCACACTTGTGTGAGCCCTGCTACTGGGAAGACTGAGGCAGCAGGAACACAAGTTTGAGGGTAGTCTCAAAATAAAGAATACAAAAGGGCTGGGGATGTAGCTCAGTGGTACAGCATTTGCTTAGCATGTGGGAGGGCATGGGTTCAATCCCCAGTATTGGGGTATGTGGGGATTACAAAAAAGAAAATTTAAAGAGTGGAAAGAGTGAAAACACAGAGATGTTTATACTTATAGTTATTGATATGATATTAGTTGTTGGCCATGTTAACACTCAAAACATTTTATTCACCAAGCCAGGAATCCCGTTTCCGTAGTAAAATGCTTCTGGTGTTTTCGTTGTAATCCCTTGGTCTGAGTACATTGGAGCTGGGTCACTGAAATGACTGTGCTTGCTATATTGTTAGACTGTTTGAAATCAAGTATAAGAGCAGTCACAGCTTTTCTTACAGATAAGTGACCCGCTGGGTAATGATCTAACAGCAAACTTGAAACACTAGTGAAAACTGAAGGCGAAATGAGCTTTGAAAATTCACACATTTTTAAAATGCGTGTGTGTGTGTGGGGGGGGGGTACCAGGATTAAACCTGGGGTACTCTACAACTGAGCTAAATCTCAGTCACCCCATCCCTTTTCAGACAGGGTCTCACTATAGTGTCCAGGCTGGCCCTGAGTTCTAATCCTCCTGCCCAAGTAGGCAGGATTACAGACATATGGCCCCGTGCCTGGCTACATTCACATCATTTTGAAAGTTTCACACACAAATAAGATTTGGGCAGGGTTCTCAAATCTGCCAACCTCAGGGTCCAGGGTTGAGACAAGTAAGCCCAAGGTTCAAATACCTTTGAGGTTTACACTGTATCTTCCTACTTACCCGCTCTTGTTTGCCGGTGTTTAGGAGTGGCAAACCGGTCCCACTGTGCCACAATGATGGCAGAGATGCCCAGGACACAGACGATGGAGAGGTAGATGAGCCGAGGCTGTGGGGAGCAGTAGAAGGAGTAATAGAGCCAGGGGACAAAGCTCCCCATAATCAGTAGAGCAATCCCTGAATAGTCCAGTCTAAAAAGGAGCCACAAAATGCAATGAGTCAGTGAGAGAAATGAAGAATCCCAAGTGGTTCATTTAACTAGTTCTTTCTGTTCTCTACCTGCTCCCAGATTTGAACATCTCTAGTCTCTCCTGACTTTCCATACAGTTAATCCTGTATTCTAGATTAAAATTCCATAAGATCAAGCACTTCTACTGTATAATAGAAGTCTTTAAATGACCCTGCTCACAGAATTCTGTCCCTCTCCCTTAGTTGTAGATACTTGAATTTAGCAGTTCTACCAAAATCCAGCATCACACTCAGGAAGGCTCTAAATAGTCTCCCATTCTGACAGAATGATTTCTAAAAACAAAAACCTGAGATTTGGAGTATTATTAAGGCGTACTGTCACTTGTTTTGTTTTAATGGACTTTTTTTTTTTTTTTTTCTTTTTGAGATGGAGTCCAGCTAGGATGCCCAGGTTGACCTCTAACTTCCAGGCTCAAAGATCCTCATGTCTCAGCCTCCCTAGTAGCTGGAACTAGATCCATACAACTATGCCCAGCATCAATTTTTTTTTTAAATTTTTAAATTTTTTTGGTACTGGGGATTGAACTCAGGAGCACTTGGCCACTAAGTCACATCCCCTGCCCTGTTTTGAATTTTATTTAGAGACAGGGTCTCACTGAGTTGCTTAGCGCCTCACTTTTGCTGAGCCTGCCTTTGAACTCTTGATCCTCCTGTCTCAGCCCCCAGAGCTGCCGATTAAAGGCATGTATCACAGGGCTCAGCAATTTTTTTTTTTTAAACAAAGAAAATATATTCTTGGTACTGGTGCTATTAGTAAAAATAAAAGAATCCACTAGCATTCCTACCAAAAACAAAAAGAAGCACACAAATAAAAGAACCTCAGGCTCAGAGTTGGGGAAATAGGGATGGACATGCAGGGCTTCCAAAAATGTCTGCGCAGCACAGATAAGCATTAGCAGGAGGAAGCATGGACAACTTGTCACGCCCTACTCTGGTTTGGGCAACAGGAAGATAAGCTAGTATGAAGTGGAAGGTCTTGGAAAATAACCCACTTAAGGTAGTACTGTTCAGGTAGAAAACAGATCCACAACCGGCTTCATGAAGTGTTTATGAGAAAAGCTTTATCATCTTGCTGTACCCAAGGAAAAGAAAGCTTTTCGTCAAGCAGTCCCAGTCAGCACTGGGATCACAAGAGGTGACAGTGGTGCACACAGTCTTTCCTGCTGTTCTTTCAACTCACTTGGAAAAAGTCCGGGAAACTTTCTCTGAATGACAATAGACGGTGTGGAAGAGCCAGGAGAAGCTGAGGCAGAGCACTGCACCCAAAAAGAACATGCCAAAAACCACTTTCTCCTGAAGAGGGGCCATGAAGTACATATTTGGTCTAAGCATGGTCAAGATTCCCAAAAAGAGAAATAGTACGAAACCTGCAGGAGAGAAAAAGAAAAAGCCTGTGAGGAAAAGAGACACTTTGACAGCTGGTAGTTTTAAATCAGTGAACTATGGGGCTTACTGTAGGAAATGCAGTAGCAAATAAAGCCCACTTTCAGGAGAAAGTGGCACTGGTCACACAAGCCCAGACAAAAGGACCATTTTTTGGAAATGTTGGCATTTTGTATTTATGGGAAATTAGGAAATAGGAGTCGCCTCCATCTAGAACAGTTCTGCTAAGGATCACAAGAGAACATCTAGTCCGTTTCTTTGTCTTAAAGATCAGTGATTAAGAGTCAATCAAGGGGCTGGGGATGTGGCTCAAGCGGTAGCGCGCTCGCCTAGCGTGCATGCGGCCCGGGATCGATCCTCAGCACCACATACAAACGAAGATGTTGTGTCCGCCGAGAACTAAGAAAAAATAAATAAATATTAAAAAATTCTCTCTCTCTCTCTCTGTCCCCCTCTCTCCCTCACTCTCTCTTTAAAAAAAAAAAAAAAAGAGTCAATCAAGGTCACTGGTAGTTTAAAGGCACAATTCCAGCTATCAAACAGCCAGAACAATTTTGTTCTTCTTTCCCATGGACAAAGGCTACAACCCCTGAGTTAAGGAGATAAAAAAAAAATTGTATTTTTCCCTGTTCAAATCACTTACCAAGCAGATGGGTCCAGATGTTGCCAGTTTCAGTGTGGATGCGGAAGATGCTCTTGAAGCAAGCACGAAAGGAGGGCATGGGTGGTCTGTGGCCATGTAGCAGATAGTCATTGTCCTTCAGCCAGTCAGGAAGTACATCATATGGGATGACCCTCCAACGCCCCTCCCAGACCTAAAATATATACAATGTTTCTAGGAAAGGCTCTAGAGAACACTAGCCTCCCTGCTGCCAAGTAGAAAGTGAAGGACAATCAGTCCATAAGGATGCCAGTCAGGCGCTGGATGGTTCCAGGTCCCGGTGGGAAACCTGCCTGGATCAGAAGATACTCAAGACATAGCACAAATGGGGCTAGAGAGTACTAACCCATATTTTGACAACTTAAAAAAAAATTCCTTTGTCCTTATTTCTATTTTTTAAAATATATTTTTAGTTGTAAATGGACACAATACCTTATTTATTTATGTTATGTGGTGCTGAGGATCAAACCCAGTGCCTCATGTGTGCTAGGCAAGTGTTCTACCACTGAGCCACAAATCCAGCCCCTGTCCTTATTTCTTGTGGTTTATCTGAACATGCCTCAGCTAAGTATTTTCCAACTCTTAAAGAAAATATAGTATATATCCTCCTTTTGGCTTTTTGCAATTTCAAAATACAGTGAATAAAAAACAAAGAAATTATAGATAAGGGTTTTAAATATACATAGATTCCTTTTTCTCCAGGAAGTCTGCTCCATCCTTTCCTACAACTAAATTCTAAGTTCTTACTTGGCTGGGACTATATCTTTACAGAGTAGGGTTCTTAATTTAGGATCCATGCATAATACACAGAATCTAGGAAGTAGACAGAAACTTGGATGGGCAAAAGTATCTGTATTCTCATTTATCTATAATTAAATTTAGTGGGCCCCTCAATTATAAAAGTATGCAAAAGATCTCAGTAGTATTAGCAGAAGTTGTGACTGTTACCAAAAGAAATCATATTTTCAGGGTTAGGACTGCCTCAGTAGTAGAGTGCTTGCCTAGCATGCACAAAGCCCTGGGTTCTATCCCCAGCACAACACAAAACAAACATATAAAGGAAAAAACCTAGATATTTTCATATACTCATTTGCAGAGATTTCAGAGTTTTCTATTCATCATTACTCAGAAATTACAAATTTTAAGAAAACGTTAGGATTTATCATTAACACATATTTAAGGTGTTATAAAGGAACCTATATCATTTAAATATTTTGATGATTGCCAAAGGGATCCATAGCAAAAGAAAGTCAAAACTCTCTATTTTAGACTATGTTTTGAACAAGGTCCACCGCAATATGCAGTAAACATTCAGCCAGTCTTCACCTCAACCAAAAAAACAGACACACCCACAGAAATACAAGCCCTTCAGCCCAAGACAAACTTGCCAGCTGGAAACATCCCAGACAGGCCTGCTGACACCCTCCCCATCCCCACTTCCAGGATGAAAGCTCCAGGCTGCACCTTATATACGAACTCCTCCATCTTCTCCATGGCATGGTGGGCCTGCAGGGGAAGTGTCAGTACCCGTACCTCCTCCTCTTCTTCCTGGGGCACTGGGCATGTTTGTTCTTCTTCAGCCTGAAGGGAAACAACAAACAAAATCCAGGCGTCATCTCATAGACTGTACTACTCCTTGGTCAGGGAGATCCACAGACACCCAAACTCAACCCGTCTGCCCAGCCGTTCTCCTACACAAGTACCTTGTGCCGCTTCTCCAAAAGCATGTTTGTTGAGTTTACAATATTGTAGTTTGAGGCTTATTAATGTTTCATAAATGTTGGAGTGAGAGAGTTCTATTACACATACAGGAGGGTAGACTCTAAGAGCCTAGCATAGGAGGGACTTAAGATTAGCACACCACCCTAGATGTTCTTTATCTGAATGACCCGTCCTGTTCTCTAGGACAAGTGGTTCTCAACTTTCCCCAATTTCCCAAATAGTTCTTTCTTCCATTCAACCAAGTTTTCAAAACAATGAAAAAGATAGAGTCTCAGAGATTTCCCTAACAAGAATTGTATTCATAGTTTGTTCACCAACTCTGGGGATGCTATCATGGCTGTAACTTTGTATCCACAGCAGCTCCCAGGAGCTTGGGGCCTCAGAACTGGTTACTCACCAAACAGCAGTTCTGACTCCTGAGGCCAACTGAGTACACCCGGGAGGGCATTTGCCTATATAGGAGCCCTTTCTCCCCTAGGGCTCCAGACCAAGGAGATGGGAAGCCTGGCAGCGCAATTCCTTCTCTGGACTATGCTTGCTTACTCTATCTTTCCGGATGAAGGTCCCTGTAAGTACTGGGTGTCTCTCAGATTTTGTGATGCAGATTCTGCCTTGTCTCCCCCAATACTCTCTTTCATCCTAAGGAACAAAGTCCTTGGATTTATTCAATGCAGTGTTATTCCAATTTTACTCAGGCCTAATGGGAAGACATTAAGCTGAATAAAACTATGTAACAAAGTTCTGGTCTATGTGTTGTGAAGTCCTTTCTGTTACTCTCATTTAAAAGAAAAGAATGGTCCCTTCTCCTCCTGTATGGTGGGGAGGTGTGATTCATTACTCCCATATCCTTTTATTTGAGAGAGATTCCTAACTTGTCAAAGCTATAGGGGTTTTTGTTTGATACATAAAGTCAAATCTATCCTGTCTCCTACATTCACTTACTGATTTCATATTAGATTTCAGGCCTTATGCTGTGTACTTTTTTTTTTTTTTTAAACCCTAACATGTTGCCAGGATGATTCTTTTTAAAGATATTTTTTAGTTGTCAATGGAACTTTATTTTATTTGTTTATTTTTGGTGCTGAGAATTGAACCCAGTGCCTCACACATGGTAAACCAGTGCTCTACCACTAAGCCACAACCCCAGCCCATGCTGTGTATTTTTGGGGAGTGAAATTCCCAAAGCCTATAGTGGGGAAAACAGCTAAAAAGATACTTATTATAGTTTTTTAAGGAAGGAAGTGTAGTTTTTTTTTTTTTTTTTTGGTACTGGGGATTAAACTTAGGGGTACTTGGCCACTGAACCACATCCCCAGTCCTATTTTTTTTAATTTTATTTAGACCCAGGGTCTCACTGAGTTTCTTAGTGCCTCATCGTTGCTGAGGCTGGCTTTGAACTAGTGATCCTCCTATCTTAACCTCCAGAGCCACTGTGACTATAGGCATGGGCCACCACGTCTGGCTAGAAGGGTAGATCTTAAGAAATAAACTGACAGCCAGGCGTGGTGGTGTATGCTTATAATCCTAGCAAGTTGGGGAGACTGAGGCAGAAAGATTGTATGTTCAAAGCCATGCAATTTTGCTTCAGCAAAATAGCAAAGCCCTGTCTTAAGAAAAGAAAGAGACTGATAAATGTGAGGAGAGACCTTGGTCAAGGAAGGACTCCTGGGAAGATGCCTTACCTTGTTTGGGTTGGCAATTACCCGCTTGCCCTTCTCTTCTAGCAGGGGTCCCAGTTCAGCCAGTTCCACCGAGTCAGTTTCCCTGTTACTGGCAGGAGCCCCGTTGCCCTGTGCCACCACAGATCCTTTGTGGGAAGACATCTGGCTGGTACCTCAGTACCCTGCAGCTTCAGCTTGGGAAAAGACTGGGGTCTCTCAGCCCCAGGGGGCAGAGATCTCCCTGTGATGGCAAACACTAAAAGCAAACACAAATATAAAGGGTGCTGACAATGTATTCCTTTTACAGTTTTACTTCTATCATTCAATACTGAATAAGACACAGCTAATTAGTCTGTACCCTGTCTCCAATTGTAGAGGCTAGTTCACTTAAATGAAATCTATTCCTTATCCTCTCTTTAATATCACCCTTTACCCAAAACCTCATCCATTTTACTGATGAAGCCAAAAATAACCCATCTTGTTGCTTGTCTTCACAGGACCTATGATCACTGTACCAAATTGTTGCTATAGAGAATCAGGTTTTGGCCCTAAGGTCCCTCCCACAGGTATGGAGCCCATTAGATGAATCTTGCCTATCATTCCCCAAACTCATACTAAAGCAGGTCTAAGTCTGAGACTGAGGAACATAAAATAGGAAGTCAACACCTGGCTACAACTAGTACAAAACCATCCGGGCTTAGAAATGAATTTAATGCCCAGTGAACTTGGTGGGACTACAAAAGTGCACAAGTAAAAGTGCCTTGCACACAAAAGGAATTGTTGAAAGACGGATATTTGGTGGCTTATTTCTCTTCACGATCTACTAATTCTATCTCAGGATTATAGCCTGGGTAACACTTGTATAACAAGCTTTCATTGCATCTATCCTTAAGGCAGACAGTAACTTACCTGGAAGCAGGAAGCTGAAGACAAGGAGGCTGCCCCAAGTTTGCCCTTTGTTATACACACACCTCATAACCAGCTTGACAAAAGCTTGTCCCAACCACCACAGCCCATAATCTAAACCCCACTCAAATTACTTTTCCAGAAACTAGACACAGGCTCACAGGTCCTTTAGGAACACCAGAGAAACCCTGACTTCAGTTTTTTAGGAAAAGTCTCCGAAACATTCGGTTTTCTTGAGTTAGACTTCAGGTAGTGATCTTTAATGAGGCCTGAGAAAACTGGGGGACAGTTTCTAAAGATTTCTATGTTGTAAATTACTAGTTCTTCTCTCCTCCTCCTAGAGACAATGGACTATTACACACAGTAATAGCTGTAGCCAGAATATTATTAGCATTTTCTTGTACTGATTACTCAAGCCCCAATAGCCACAGGGCAATGCAGAGAGGGCCTAGAGTGAGATGCAGTATGGTAATGGTAGAAACTTAAGCTTAGGGAGTCCACTTCTATCATGCTGGGAAGTAAACATGACTTTGTTCCCAATGTGGACATTATACCACTATAGCTGCTCACTATATGTATAAACATCTTTGACATCTTACACTAGTTTTTATCAAAGAGTAATCACAATTCCTTATCAGGGATTACAATTGGGTATATGTAGTCAGGTGTGATTTTAGGTGTCAACCTAACTGGTTTAAGGGAAACCCAGATAGCTGGTAAAGCATTATTTATGGGTACATCTCTGACAGTGTTTCCAGAAGAGATTGGCATTTGAATTAGTTAGATCTGAGTATGGAAGATCTGGCTCTCACTCAATGCAAGTAGACATTATCTAATCAGAACAAAAAGGGAGATGAATTTTCTCTCTCAGAGCTGGGACATATTTCTTCTCCTGTCCTTGGATATCAAGAACTCCAGTTCTATGGCCTTCGGACTCTGGGACCCGCACCCGTATCACCTGGTTCTGAGGTCCTTGGACTTGGACTGAACCATGCTACTGGCTTCCTGGTTCTCTAGCTTGCAGACAGCCTATTATGGGAGTCAGCCCCCATAATCATGTGAGCCAGTTCCTCTACAAATCCCCTTTCATCTATCTGCCTGCCTATCTATCTGCTTTTAAATCTTTCTGGAGAAACCTGACTAATACTTCAATTGGTCCTCAGATATGGCAAGCCTCAAATTTCAGAACAGCCACATATCATGTTATGCTAACGCATAAACACCGCTGAAAACAACAGACAAATCTAGTCCAGGAGACAAAAACAATAACTCACTGTACAGCGGATCTTTATGTGGTGTCAACATATAGACAGTTCCTCTTCCTTTGAGTGTGCAAGACTCTGACAAGAGGGCTGCCAGCATGCAGACACAGAGAACAATTGAACTCAAGAAGAACAGGAAACAGGAGGCCCCTGAAAACCTCAGGATAGGCAACCCACGTGAGAAGACATATTGGGAAATCTTTTTCAACATCTGACCTCAAAACAGTTCCTCAAAGTTAAGTACTACTGAATAAACAGCTTTACTAAGAAATAATTGAAGCTTAGTAGTGGTGCACACCTGTAATTCCAGTGATGTGAGAGGCTGAGGAAGATTGCAAGTTCAAGGCCCACCTGGGCAACTTAGTGAGACCTTGTCTCAAAATCAAAGATAGAAATGATGGGGATGGGATTGTGGCTGTGGCTCAGTGGTAAAGCGCCTGCCTTGCATGTGTGGGGTACTGGGTTTGATCTTCAGCAACACATAAAAATAAATAACTAAGGATATTGTGTCCACCTACAACCAGAATTTTTTTTTTAAATGATGGGAGGGGGGGCAGGCAAGCTGGGGATATAGCTTAATTGGTAGACTGCTTGCCTCATGTGCACAAGGCCCTGGGTTCAATCCCCTGCACTGCCAGAAAAAAAAAAAAAAAAGAGAGATGATGATGAAGATGTAGCTCGATGGTAGAGTGCCTTTGGTTCAATCCTCAGTACTACTACTACTACTACTACTACTAATTTTTTATAACATTGAGCAAAAAATACAAATAGCTTTGGGCATCTTGGAGATGTCTGAGAAGAAAAGCAGACAGTGTAGAATACTGCTACCAATAATTTAGAGTAGGCTACAAGGGCAGAAGCAAAACAAAACATACCCATAATTTTTGGTCAGAACCCATATCTCAAAATGAATGAATGAATGAATGGGGCAAATCCGAGCCAATAAGCACATGCCTTAGCTTATTGCCACTAGCTAAGGTTTGTGCACTTTTTCCTTAAGCTGTGGGGCTTTCTCTTATCCCCTTCCCCAGAGTTAACAAACATAGTCATTGAATATTTAACAAACATATTTAGTCGTATCCACTAAGACATTCTAAGGCTCTGTACAAAATACAAAGTTGAATAAGTTATGTCATCGTCTTCAAAGAACTTTTAATCCAATGGCATAAGGTAGTTCATGATATTTCCAAATTAAGTGATATAAGACATTGCTCCAGGAGGACAGTGAAAGAACATAAACCCTCAACTTGAATGGTGTCACATGGTGCTACACTAGACTTAGTGTGTATGTATTTTACTAGAGGCAGTGAGAATAATATAGACAAACTTTTAAGCTAGACAATTAGGCTCCAAAGATCAGAAGCAGAATCCAGCTTGGTAGTCTTACTAATTTCCTCATTTGATCTGAAAAGTTTTTATATCCTCAAGTCTCTTAGTCACCATTGAAGTTTTTTATTTTTTCAGTCCAAATCACTTGCTATTAAGAAAAATTCTTCTGATTCCCTCCAACTCTTCCATCACTAGCTCCTATATCACCCCACCCCATCTTCTAGACCCAGAGCCAGCAAACCTAACAGACACTCCAATTCATAAACCAGCCATCGGCTACAACTCATATAAAAATATATCATCATGGGGCTGGAGATGTGGCTCAAGCGGTAGCGCGCTCGCCTAGCATGTGTGTGGCCAGGGTTCGATCCTCAGCACCACATACAAACAAAGATGTTGTGTCCGCCAAGAACTAAGAAAAAATAAATAAATATTTTTTAAAAATTCTCTCTCTCTCTTTCTCTTTAAAAAAAAATATATCATCATGCATTAAAGTACATACAATGGAGATCAATGGAGATCATGTCATCATACTGAGCAAAGTCCATTGTCCAGTTTGGTCTTTTAAACTGTAGCAACACAGAGACAGAAAGAAGAGCAAGTAATACTAGGCCCTAAAAATAGCACTTCTATAAGGTTGACCACTTGCAAGCAACTGGGAATTACAAGAAGCGTTTTAGTCTATTATATAAAATCAGCACAAACCCTACAGTATTCGACTGATTCTGAGTGACTCAGAAAAGCCAAAATATACTTCAACTTTCTGCCAGCTTTCTATCTCCTCAGGTATTTAGGAGGAAACACCTTTCTTCTCAAACTAGCCACACCCAGCACAACAAATTATAAACAGCCAAACTCCATCAAGTGCATTTTTGATGGGATTTCTTCAACTCAAGCTAATAAACCTTAACCACTAAGCTTTCCAACTGGATAAACCCAGGATATTAAAAAGTAAAGCTGTGGAAGCAGGGAGGTGTTTGTGCTCTTACAAATAAGATAATCCTGTGCCAAACCTGAGGAAAAGGTTGATTCTTAATCAGCAGCTAGAGAGTTATTTCCCCTACAAGTGTTTGGAGACATTTATTCTATGAAACAATTTCCGACTATGACACACATTCTCCTTGGTTTTGACTCAAGCTTTTATGAGTTTTTATCTGGGGTTTCTGGACCCTTAGAGACTCTGTGGGGAGGCTCTCCAGTAGCATGATTCTCACTGTTCTCACCAGTCTAGCAGTATAGAGAAATCCATCTTCTCCTTTCTGAAGGGGAAAAATGAGTAAGGCAAAGGCCTATTTGAAAGTATGGAACTGCAATAATGAAGTCTCAGCTCTTCTATTTGATGCCAAGTGTCAGCAACTTAGAATCTGAAGGGAAAAATCACAATAACTTCCTTTGTAGTTCTCTTCTTGTTAAAGCTATCCCAACAGAAGAGGTCTTTTCCGTCCCAACAGAGACAGATAAACTTTCCTAATGACGTATAACCAACAGAACAAAACAAAATAAAAAAATCACCATACAGGCATATGAGAGATGTTCATGCCAGCCTGTTTTCAATACCAACTTTCAAATACATCATAGATACATGGTCAATACAGTTACAAAACAGCATTCAATTTATTTCATGTACCCCAGAAACCCTAATTAAACAAAAGCAAACTAGGTGCATGCCTAAAAACCAATCTCTTGGAACTGGTTTGGTAAGAGGGCATTTTTAAGGACCTTTTCAATCCAAAATGACTACAAACTTTGTAAACATCAATCATGCTCCCAACTTTTATGAGCAGTAAAAGGGAATTAAATTTGAGCACAGTGAGAGGAACAAAACCTGTAAATGACATTAGGGACAAACGAACATTAAGGACAAAATGTAACAACTTTGACGAGTACCACCACCAGAAAAAACAAAACAAAACAAAAAAACCACCCTAACTAACAAAGTCTCTAGCTATGAAGATGACTATTAAGTTCACCAGAATGATCTCACCTAGATGGGAAAGGATAATGCAGTAGAGTGTAAAATTTTCAGTCTGACTTTATACTACAGTAGTCAAAGAAAATTTCCTAGGGAAACAGAGAACAATTTACTAGCCTAGAAAGAAGGGCAAATTCTTTTCTTTATTAATCTGAGACTACACTGGTTAATACAATATATATGATGTGGCTACAGAGAAAAGGCAAACAGAGGAGTCAGAAGCTTGAAGGAGCTGCTGACTTCCATTTTAAGAGGGGGAAATAATGGTTGTTTTCTTATAACATCACTATCAGACTAAGTTTTGTGGAAGGATATTTTTTTGGGGGGCAGGGTGCCAGGGATTGAACCCAGGGGCTCTTAACCACAAAGCCACATCCCCAGCCCTTTTTATATTTTATTAGAGATAGGGTCTTGCTGAATTTCTTAGGGCCTCGCTAAGTTGCTGAGGCTGGGTTTGAACTTGAGATACTTCTGCCTCAGCCTCCAGAGATGCTGGGATTATTGGCATTTGCCACTGCACCTAGCTTTGTGGAAGGATTTTTAAAAAGGGTCTTGATAAGTAAAGATGAAAGCAGGGCATTCCAGGAGGGTACACAATGTAAACAAGGGCAGGAAACAACACAGCCCCTAAGGCATGAATAATTCACTTTTCCATAAGGGAGTTTTAGGTAAAATGAGGCCAGACTGAAGAAACTGAAGATAGCCTAAAAGCCTGCTTATGATGGTATTCTTTATCCATTAGCAATGGGGAGTGAGCCTTGTTGCTTCCTGTTCGTTTTCTAAGATTCTCTCCTACTTGTAGGCAAAGTGGTCACTTATTTATTTATTTACTCCCTAGGAATCATGTCATTTCCTGACCACTGAGAACAAAATGTTTTCGGTTTCTACTCTGTAATTAGATAATTTTGTAAAGGTCTATGTTAAGATGGACTTCCACAAATATCCCCAATTTTAAGAGTGAGTCCCCAAGTACCAACCACACTAGGGGTCCATAGAAATTACTCCTAGATGGGACAGAATAATGAAATTAGTGGCTGCAAGCCGGGAACCCTGACATTGCAATCTGTACAATCTGTTTAGCGCCACCCTGTCTAAATTCCTGGCAGTGTACAGATACTACAAAATCTCAGGAACAGTGGTTGCACCATCATACCCTAACCAGCCCCTATCAAAAGAGAAAAGCAGTGGACAGACCCCATTATTACTTCAGCTTAGAAAAGAACCAACCATCTCCATTCTCATTTGATCGAAGACCGCAGCCTAAATATTCACCGTGGTGCTTCCTAATCCATCTTCCAAATACTTGAGGGAAATGCTATGGTTAATTTAGTAGAGTACCAAGGCCTCCTTTTGCTCCGCTGACATCAGAAACTGTAAACCCAAATTCTCCCTGTCAATTTCCTATACTCCCACGAAGCACTTCGTAAACACCAAGGGCGTGAAGACCCCAATTCAGCCTACATCAATCCTAGATTTCTGAGCGAATGAAATTTCGTTTCCCCAAAGCAGTTTGGATTTTGCTCACACTTCAGCTTTTAGGGTTACCTAACGACAACTGTCCACCAATCTCCGCCCCCCACCACATCAAGATGAGAGTACTGTCAGGTCTGACTCGCCGAAGACTAGAGGTCTGGGAACCTGACGCTCCCGCGGTCACCCAGGGCGGGTGGGTGCTCCCGGCTGAGAGTGGAGGTTCTGCAACCCAGGCCCGCACCCCCACTCGCAGGCTCAGCTTTGGTCGTCCGGTAGCGACTAGGGCCGGAACCGGGCGTCCCAACCCCCCGTGGGGTTGAGGACACAGCACTCACCAGGGATGCCGGGCGCCGGGGGACAGCTGGGCACCAGCAGCCCACCCGCACCGGGGCTGCGGATTTGGAGGCCGCCTCGCAGGCGGCGCGCAGTGGGAGGGGCCGGAAATGTTTACCAGCCCGACCGCCGGGAAGCCGGGAGGCCCGCGCCCGCTCCAGCGCGGGAGCCGGGGACCCTGGGGACCTCGAGGCGGGCTACTTCGCGGCTGTCCCCTCCTCAGGCCTGGGCTGGGGCTGCCGGAGAACGCGCGCAGGCCGAGTCCCCGCCCACCGGCCAGCCCCGAGGAAACTTACGGCCGGGTGGGCAGGCTCTGCTGGGGGCCGCGGTCCCCCAGCTACATCCCGCGGCACTGGAGGTGGCCTGCGGCCGAGCGGCCCGGGATTTTCAGCGCCCTCCCAGCGCCGGAAGGGGCGCGCGACCACACGGCGTCACCTCCGCAGCCGCGTCACCTCCTCGAGGCTCTACCTCACCCCCTCCAATCCCAGGCATTCCTCCCGGAGTCCCAATCGCGGGCCCGCTCCCTAGGCCCCGCCCCACGGGCCCGCCTTCCCGGAGGGGCCCACCTCCCGACTCTGCTCCAATCGCTCACGCCGACCGCCCCCAGCTTGGCGCTCGCGCTGTCCAATTGCAGACCCTACCTCGCCGGGCTCCAACGGTGGCGCGTGATGGAGAAGGAATTCCAGAGAATTAGACCGTACCCTGGGAAGGAATGCATAATTTCCCATCAAACGCCTTGTCTAGGACGAGAAATAACTTACATCTTTCCTATTATCAACGCCTATCGTTTCATCTCCGGAACAGTTTTTAATACCTTCTCGAGTCTCGTGGTTTCCTCCCACTTCCTTGTGCCAGGCGCTGAGCTAGACTTTTGTTTTGGCTCCTGCTATTTCTCATCAGAAATGGCGGGATTTTTTTTTTTTTTTTTTTAACCAGTCTAGCTTGAGAATTCCCAACCGTAGATCCTGCTCCCACGTGCACCCAAAGGGCATATCTGGGAGGCAATGTAGGGTGGGGCAACCCTGACACCCATGAACCACACACTCAGAAGTGATCTGTGGGGTACACCATTTTTCTTGTTCTCCCAAGGATGGTGTGCACTAACTCCATCCCAGATGCAGAGAAAGAAGCTCATTATGTTGCGTGGACACGTCAGGGCAGTGGGATCAGTGATGTTGGTGCTGGCTACAAGCGTGAGCTGAGGAGTCACACAGATCTAGTTTCCTTTTCCTAGCTAGACTATGATCGTAAGCATATTACTGAAGCCCTCTAAATGATAATTACCCCAGCTGAAAATGGGGAAAATAGTGTTATTTCATTAGACCTTTGTCAGGATTAAATGAGATCATTTTTGCAGGCTTTTAGTATTATGGCTGGCAAATAGTCAATGCTTCATAAACAAGAGCTGTTACTGTGTTGTCCACTGAGAAAACCCTCAGAAGCTTCCTGTTATCCTCCAGCTTTGAGTTAGTTTCTTCAGCATGGTCCTTTACAAGGTAATTCTAACCTATTATCAGGATTCATCTTCTTCCATTTCTCTCTGGCATTTTGGGCCTCAATGAACTTCTAGATTCTCCAAATGCAAACTTCTCTTTCATGTAGCTTTTGCATATTCTAAACCTTCTGCTGAATTGCCTACCCCACATTACCCAGTTGTCTGATGAAAGATCCAAGCCCAGTACTAGTTGGCCCCAAACAATCCTAAATTCAGATTCAGGTTCCATCAGCGGCTGGCCAGTTGTATTTCCTTTGGCAAATACTTAATCTTCAACTCACAGGATTAGCATAAATTCTTAGCATAGTACCCAGTACATGGGATGTTAACTCAAAGATGATAATTCCCTTTTTTCTCTTCCCCCTTCTCTGAATCTTTCTCAACTCCTTCCTGTCTATACCTTGTATGTATCTCTGTGATAACTTTTGTTGGTTGTTTGGAATATTGGGGATAGAACCCAGTGCTTTACACTGAGCTACATCCTGAGCCCAGACTTCAGGGCTGGGTCTCAAATTTTAAATCCTCCTGCCTCAATCTCCAGAATCACTGGGATTACAGGAGTGTGCCACCACACCCAACTCTGCAATAGTATCAATCACACTGTATTGTAATGATTGTCACTTGTCTACCTTGGATTGTGAGTTCTTTGTGGAGGGTCTAACACCAGTTTTGGACTTGTATCCTCAGGGCCCAGCACAGTGTTTACCATATGACAGGTCCTTAATAAATATGTGTATGTTGAGTGAAGGAGGCTCACTCAGTCTTGTGTGAAACAAGGACTGGTGAGTTTCCATGTAGAAAATTCTCTTAGCAGCCCAGTAATCCTAAGCAGGATTTTCCTTTCTGTCTAGGCATGATGCCTATCATCTCAGGGGCTTGGGAGGCTCAGGCTGGAGGATCCCAAGGTTAAGGCCAAAGTGGGCAACTTAGTGAGACCCTGTCTCAGAAATAAAAGGGACTGGGGATGTACAGTGGTAAAGTGCCCCTGCATTGAATTTCCAATTCCAAAAATATATTTTTTCCCTTTCTGTATTTGAGGTGGCTTACCAAACACAATGTCATACTAGCACATCAAGAAATTTTTGATGAAATACTACCAACAGAGTTGACTGAAGAATGTGAGGGTCCCACCAGCCATTCTCAGTGGCTCCATAGACAGAAACACACAGATCCATGAAGAAAAACAATGTCAGCCTCCCTCCTAAACGCAAGCATTGTTTTCTCCCAATGACACTAACACAAATCTGAGGAGGCTTCCCCAATTTTATCTTGGGAGAAAGGAGTGCATTGGGGTATGCTCTCATAGCAGAGAAGGATGCTTGGGACAGATAGTACTGGGGGAGGCCAACTTTGTTCAGATACCAAGTCTGTTTGGGGCTGGTGATGTCAGGTTACTTTTTAAAGACAGCTTCCCTTCCAAATGGAAAGGCAATCCTTTGATTTGTGTGCCAAATAACCTGAAGAATAAATATGGTGAGAGAAAGGCTAAGCGAAGGAAGAGGGGAAGAATGGCCAAATCAAAGGACCATTGGGAGGGGTACCTGTGCTCCCAAAACATATCTCTAGCATGTGTTCTCCTTCCCCCACCTCAGAAGCCTCCAGGGAAGAGTTGAGCTCTGGCTCTGCAGAAACAGCTGCTGAGATGACCACGGAGTCTGGTGGCAGCTCACATTTCAGCACACAGTACAACTGCTCAAAGGCTCTTTGGAAGACCCAGGAGATTTTGGGCTGGGAAGACTTTTCTCCCAAGATCCGTAGGCATTTTGAAACAAGGACCCGAAATACAACAACCCCTCATATATCACACTGGGGCCTCAAGCCCATTTATTTTAAGAGCCAGAGGTTCCTGTGTAAGTAGCAATCTTAGATTATAGATAGCCATTTCTCTCTAGCCTGGGCAGGGGCCGAGAGAGACAAACACAAAAACATATTTCACACTCCTTCTTGGTCTGAAGTTTTTAGGAAACCATTTCTTCCTTTCCCTGTCTCTAGAAGACTACCTTTGTAAATCAACTTGCAATCACATAAGCAGAATTTGCCCACGGTTTAAGCACTGAAGACTAAGCAAAACCCTCTGCATAGTCTGTTCCTTTCAACACAGACACAAAGAAGGTGAGAATGTGATGCTATCAAGGAACCAGCCCAGTCCTGGAACAAATGTACATGCCTCCTTGTTTTCAACCCTAAGAATAAGACTGCTCCAGGGCCCTCACCTAGGGAGATCTGAGGGCCTTGATGGGAATATCTCAGCCTTGGCCCTTTTCTATGGCTACAGGAATGTTGTTCCTGCAGGTACCATCTACATTGTAGTTCCAGTGCAAGATACCAAGGGCTGACATTCTCTGGAAAAAAAATCTAGGGCTTGTAGTGTTTGAGTACTGACTGGGTATAGTTGCAGACATGGGACCAGGGCAGCTGGGAAGGTGCTCAGTAGGTGAATCAGTAGGTGAATCGCATCTTTTGTGAATAGCCCAATTTGTCCAAGTTGGGATGGCAGGCCAGCTGTATCATTGGGGGTGGCCCACAGAGCAGCAGCAGTACATCATCCCCTGGGGCAGGCAGGTGCTCCTGGATCATTTCAGCAGTCACAAAGCCCTTGCTGTAGGCCCAATCTGAAGCACAGAGGAAAAGAGAGAACTGACCCATGCTGGCATAGGAATGTGGTACCATGAGAACAGATCATAGGAGAGGGCCCTGAAGGGCTCCTAAGAAGGTCTCAGGTTGTAACAGCAATTACAGCCATCCCTATCGCCCACTGGTAAACAGAAACCCAAAGGAAAGAGATCAGGAGACCACTGTGTCTCTGTACTCATACTTGGGACTTTGGCAGTGTCAGGGAAGGTTGGTTTCAGTAAATCTAAAACTTACAGAGGGGCAATGCCTGGATTTTGATAATGAGGGGATATCATTATCCACAGAAATGGGGAGGATACCTTTGGGGGGATGGTCCAGAGTGAACCAGAGTTTAAAGCGATTGGGGTACCGGGCCTGCAGCTCCTCTAAGTCTTCCCGCAGGATTATGTCCTTTTCCGTCTGAAATGCAAAGGGAAAGCAGAGTCTTGGAAACCTTCTCAGGCCTACATCAGACAAGATCTCTGACTAGGGGTTGTGGCGCATGCCTGTAATTCCAGCTACCTGGGAGCCTGAGGCAGAAGAATCTTGAGTTTGAGACTAATCTGGGCAACATACTGAGACCCTATCCCAAAAAAGAATAGAACAGAAAAAGAAAAAAGTTCACTGCTATTACAACTGTCCAACCAAGAGAGAAAAAGGCTGCTAAAGGCATGCTAAAGTTCTAGGGAATAAGCAACACTTGCAGCAGTTTTAAGGAGTTAGGATGAGGGGAACACCTTTATTTAGATATCATGAAGGAATAAAGGTGAAGTATTTAACCAAGAAGATCCAAGGGTCTTTGCTTAGCACTAGATGCCTTAAATCTCTTCTTCTTTCCTTGGGGATTAGGGAAGAAATCTGAGTCAATGCTCAGTCCTATTTCCTCCTTATTGTAGTAGAGGGTCCTGTACTTGGCAGAAGGGGCCTTGGCTCAGAGTCTAGAACAGGCACTAGGCCAGTTCTGCCCATTGGGTCCACTTCTCATGTCCATACCCACATAGCAACTCTGAAGTCTCAATATTGAGAAAAGCAAACTAACCTGGTTGGCAAAAAGCAGAAAGCACTGGGTTGGATCTTCAGGTACTTTCAGGATAGCCCGGATCAGCTGTAGCATTGGGGTGATACCTACATGAGATACACCATGGTGAGATGTGGTGGTCACATTCTGTTCTGTCCCGGGTCCTTAGCTGATTCACCCTTTCATCTTAATTCTACTCATTCACATTCCACTCCATTTTTCTTTAGTACCCTAATCCTCTGATCTCCTCCTTCATATCCCTGGCCATATCTGGACATCCTCAATATTTACATAAATTCATTAGATGGAAATCTTTGGAAGGAACCAACTTAAGACTCTTCCTCTAAAAGTTCTCTTGGAGGCTAGGGACACAAAAGTCATAGATGACTACATGTTCCTCCTGATTCAGTGATGAGAGTTCTGGAACACTGAATACATAGGGGTTGAGTATTTTGGAGTCAAGCAAAGCCAGATACTAATCCTACCTCTTGCCATTAAAAGTTGAATCTCATTTTCTCATCTATAAAAGGGAAATGCTAGTAGTATCTACTTCAGAGATACCTATGTGTCTAATACATAGTAGTGAACTAGACCACAAAAATGGTCTAGTTCTATCTATCAGACTACACCATGTTGAATATATAGTAGTATCCAATCAATCTATCAGACTACACCATGTTGAATATATAGTAGTATCCAATCCTAATTTTCTTTCTTGACTATTCTGAGCTATTTCTTTCTACTTTCACCTAAAAATTATTAGATTCATTCAACTTGAGGAGAGCCCACCTGATTTATTGTTCTCATTTTATCAGTTAACTTTTTTGTTGTTGTTGTTTTTATTGTTTATGGTTTTGTTTTTGACTTACTGGGGAGGTTTGACATTGCTAGGGACCCCTGATTACTAGCTTGGCTATGATCATCCAATCTCCTGAGGCCATTTAGGAGTCTGAATGGCAGCAGCCAACAAGGTGGGAGAGAATGGCCCCTCAAGTGACACGAACCTGTCCCTCCAGCGATCATTCCCAGTTTCTTCGCCTTTCGGGGTTCTGGTGGCGATTTCTTATTGGGCTGAATGTTAAAATTCCCTGAGAAGTCAAGTGAAGAGAGGAGGAGAAGAACAAAGTCAAAATAGAAAACTAAGTAAACAAATGCCAAATTGAAAATATGCCCAACGGCCAGTTGAGCAGCTGCTATGAAATCTGATCCTGGAACTTGGGTGGGGGTTGTGTTGAGTAAGCCCTGACAATAATACACTTGAAGGACAATGGGGCCACAGCTATCTGTCTACCACTCAGTTCAGGATCACACAGTGAATAACAGCAACTTTTGGCAGAGGGTCGATCCTTGGTGACAGTGACAGGCACAGGGCCAGGTATGAATATAGTTTTCCTAGAGACACAGAACACCTCCAGGGCCTTGCTAATGCACCCAGCTGTTCCCATGGGGAGGGCTAAAAGCTGTATCCTTTGGCTCTCTCCAGAGCTCAGCCTGAAGGGTGAATCTTGGAGGGAGAGGAAGAGAGGCATGTTTGCTTTGGTAATCCCCCCAGCTGTCTGTCATGGCTGCTGAATTCAGTTGGATGGAGACCTACTTCCTGTGGCAAATGGGGCCAAGAAATAGGCCTTTCTGTGCATCAGAGTTGAGATTGGAAGGAAGGGCAGCTTTGACCCTTATACATGTACACACACTCGGGCATGCACAGTCATACTGTGCTAAGACTATGGAGCTAGAGCAGGGGATGGCAGGCTGGAGGAGAAGACAAGTCATTACCTTTCCCAGTGTAAGTGAGCAGTCCACTTGGCCCCCGGAATTCCACCACATCCCCAATCTTCAGACTGTCCAGGTACTGAGACATCTTCCCGCCCTCAGGAAATTTTGGGTGCACACCCTTCAGATAGACCTGATAAGACCAAGAGAAAAATACCAGATTTAGAATGTCATTGAAACAGGCTGGAACACGCTCATACACATGCTAGCTTTTCCAAGTCCACATACTTTCCTCATATCCACAAAGGACATGCCTTCTCCTGACATCAAACAAATCAGAGAAGTTTCTACAAATTCCAGAAAGAGTGGGGTAAGGCGCCTCTGGGGTTCCTTCCTACACCCTTACCTTGATGACCAGATCCACGTAGCCTTGGTCCTCATCACTGGTGACAGGAGTGTACGGCCTAATGACCAGGCTGCCATCAATTCGGGCAGACAGGTAGACATGTTTGCCTGGAGACCATGTGGAGAGCCATGTAAGAGCTTCTAGTGGATGTGCCACAACCCTGTTACTTTTTACCCAGAGAGGTTTGAGAGAACAGGCTGTTTTGCTTCCTGCTAAAGTCCCAAGGAGCTGGAGGATTCAGCCCACACAGCCCTCAGCTGGACCTCTCTCCAGCCTCCCTGTTGGGGAAACTCTTAACAATTACTACCAGGACCTTGGCAGGGGCAGGTAAGCTGAGGGTCTGGGTAACAGGAAAAGTTAGTGTTTGCTCAGAGGGAGTTATAAGCAAGTCCTCTGGGAAATAGGGAGAGCTGTTGAGTGGTAAAGATGGGTGGGGACACAGAAGCCACACCCTAAAGGTACCTAGTGGCACCTCACAGCCTGAAGGATCCAGAGCTAAGTGAAGGAAGGGTAAAGATAGAAGCAACGCGTCTCTCCAGACCCCAGGAGAATCTCCCTCCTAGGATCCCAGGGAAAGCCCACTGCACACTTTCCTTACCCACAGGCAGCCCCAGAATGTGGTGGGCGGTGGGCAGGGCAAAGCGGAACCTCTTGGTGTTGTGGCTCACGGTCTGGAGGATGGATGACACAAGTATTTCACTAAGTGGGACTGGTTGCCACTCCCTTGGGCATCCCAACCACCGTGAATGCTATCTATCCCTTTTATACTAGTAGAACTCAGGTCCCCTTTCTACCCTGGACCCTTTCTCCACAGCTTACCGTCTTGTCCAGCAGTCGCAGCAGGTACTTCTCATTGGGGTCCAGGAGAGTAACCTGGGGCCGGCGGGACCTTCGAACCAAGTAGGTGCCCACAGCCAGGCCGAGCAGAGTAAGCAGCCCCACCCCCAGCGAGGCCAGCAGGGCTGAGCTCTGTGGGTAGAGGAGGTAGAGTGACCGCCCGGCTGGGGAAGAGCCCAGGGCGTGGGTGGTGACGGGAATGTATGACCAATCGCCCCAGGGGTGATGATCCGGCACTCCAACTCGAAAGCATGCCAAGGCCAGAGGGTAGGGTCCCCAAGATGGGAGGGTAATACGGGGACCCCCAGCATCCAGGGCGGGTCTGGAGCCCTGTAGGGCGGGGTCGGCCGTGGGAGTCCCTGGTCCTGAGCTGAGTGCCCAAAACTAGATGGGGCGGGGTTCCCAGGTGCAGGATACCGAGCGAGGGTCTCACCGGCTGGATCCCCATGGCCAACTGCAGCGTCCTCCACCACCCTGCAGGCAGACAGGTCCCACAATGCGCCGCGGGGCGGGCCCGGAGGAGGAGCTTGGAAGGGGCGTGGTCCACGGGAGGCGGGGCCTGTAGGGGGCGGGGTTGGCCTGCTCTTTGGCCCGCCCCGCTTTCCCTCCCGGGGCGACGCGGAGCATCTCTAGGCTTGTCCAAGATCTTTCAAGACTGCAGCTCCAGCGGCTCCATTCCAGCCTTCTGGTCTCTGCTGTTTGGATCCACGTATGCCAGAACAGAATGGCAGTTCTGTTTTAACACAGAACCACTCTAAGTTGGACAATTGGAACTCTTTGAATCTAAGAATCGTTCATGGAAAATGTAGCATTTGAGTCAGAGGAGGGAAAATTAATCATCATGTAGCTACCTTCGTTTTTTTCCAGCAGGTTAAATTGAAGCAAGGTAATTGGAAGGACTGTTCAGGAAGGAACAGCGGCATGTCAACTTCATTTCCTGGTCTCTCTGAGCAAAAGACTGGTTTTGTTCCCAGTGCCAAATCATCCAGTATTACTCAAAAGCTTCCTTTGGGTCCTAATCTGTGTTCTCTCTTCTCAAAGACCTGGGCTTTGGAGTCAGACTGTACCGAACAAGAATTGCACCTCTAGCACATATTGACTCTGTGACCTAAAACAACTTGATCAACTCTGAGTTTCTCCATCTTGCATGGATATATATTATCACCTATTAGGTAGTATTTAGTTTATAGAGTTGTTGTGAGACTTTGATTCGAAATGTTAACATGCTTAGTGTAGTGCCTGTCATAGGGTAAATTATTCAACAGATGGAAGCTACTGGAGGCTCATTTAGGGTTTTGGGACTGAGTTCTGTTGGCAGCAGAAGCTTGGAACAGGAGTAGTAAGAAATAGACACTGGGAGTCGTTGGAACTATACATTTGCCAAGATTAACATCCTTTCTCACATGCAAGTTTCTCAACTAGAATGAATGACATTTGCTCTTTGAAGTACAGTGATGGGTGAGATTTCCATAAATATCATTGTCAACAGCCTAAATTAATGCCATCAAGGTGGTAGGGACATTGGAATCCTGTTTTCAGTTGTAGTTGGGGTACTCTGTTGAATGATCCTAAAGATGCTTTGTTTTCTTTATGAGCTAGCTGAAAATGTCACTCAGATCCGGGTACATCTCCATCTTTTTTTTTTTTTTCTCTTTTGGTGATGGTACTGGAGGTTTAACCTAGGGCTATCTACCAGTAAGCTACATCCACAGCTCTCTCTCTCTCTCTCTCTCTCTCTCTCTCTCTCTCTCTCTATATATATATATATATATATATATATATATATATATATATATATATATACAAACATACATACATACACTGGGGATTGAACCCAGAGACGCTTAACCATTGAGCCACACCCGCAGCCCTATTTTGTATTTTATTTAGAGATAGGGTCTCACTGAATTGCTTAGTGCCTCGCTGTTGCTGAGGCTGATTTTAAACGCACCATCCTCCTGTCTCAGACTCCAGAGCTGCTGGGATTACAGCATACCCCACCATGCCCTGCCCTTTTATATATTTTTTGAGAGACAAAGTCTTGCTGAGTTGCTTAGGGCCTCACTAAGTTGCTGAGGCTGGCTTTGAACTTGTGATCCTCCTGCCTCAGCCTGCCCCACCCCCCGCCCCAGCAACTGGGCACAGCTCTTTTTTATTTTTATTTTGAGACAGATTCTCACCAAGTTGCCAAGTTGTTCTCAAATTTGCGATCCTTCTGCCTCAACCTCTCCAGTCTCTGGGATTATAGGCACACACCATCATGCCTGGCTCCCTCTGAATTTTTGAAGCAGTCTGTACAGGAAGTTAGTGTGTGCCACACTGTGTGGGAAAGAAGGGTTGAAGAGGGAAAGGGAGGGATCTTTCCCTTTTCTATTTGGAGAGACTGAAGGGATTATGTTCTGGGACTTCTGACACCCCCACTGCTGGAGTAGCTAAGAAGCCAACTACTGATCCTTGCCATTGTCCAGTTCTGGCTGGAGGGATTCCAGTCCTCTTCCCTTCACTGGATAAAGGATGTGGCAGGGGAGGGAGAGGTAGAAAATGAAAGGTGGGCATAACTACCATTCAAAGGGTCACATTTTAACTCGTATGAGTATGTTGCTGGGAATCAGGATATATAAGAAAAGGCTCTTACCCTGGAAACTTTAGCTATAGGGTCTTAGCCCAACCCTGAGTGAGATCCTTAGTCCTGAAAATGGGTGCTGAAGAAATGCTGGAGAGGGTTGCTGCCCTGAGTCACAGAATGGACCAGATAATCTCACATGTCTTTCCAGTCTCAGACTCTGTGGTTCTATGATGTCAGCCCAGGAGATACATTCCACTTCATCATAACTCATAATAATCTTTCATATACTCCTTGTTTGGAAGAACAAAGGGATTCGGGGTAAAAATGGGAGTTCATAACCCACTTGAATCAAATGTATGAAATATGATATGTCAAGAGCTTTGTAATGTTTTGAACAACCCATAAAAAAAAAAGAAAAAAAAGACGCAATCAACAACAACAACAAAATAAATAAATAAATAAAAAATCCAATCTTTTAAGTTTAGGTTTTCTTCCTGGATAAGTAATAGAATGAAGAATAGAATATATAATGTACTGTGCAGGGGAAGTTAAAATTCTAAGATGTGCTTCATAATTCTCAAGGAGGGCATAAAATAAAGTGATCCTTTTGAAATACCATAGGATATCCAGGAAGAATCTTAGAGAAAGACCTGCTCATATAGGGGATATGGTATGGAAGAATCAGACCAGGAGATGCAATAATGATAAAAAAAAGTTGACATTTATTCAGCATGTGCAAGAGCTAGGTAAATTGCTTTTTACATATTCTGACAATCATTTAA
Source organism: Urocitellus parryii (assembly GCF_045843805.1). Classification (NCBI taxonomy): domain Eukaryota; kingdom Metazoa; phylum Chordata; class Mammalia; order Rodentia; family Sciuridae; genus Urocitellus; species Urocitellus parryii. The sequence goes on along the minus strand of NC_135539.1, from coordinate 115,110,815 downwards.
TCCTGATAACAACCTGTGAAAGAGATATTATCATGACTATCCTCATATTATGGATGGAGAGATTGAAGTGTAGGATTATTAGTAGCTTGCTCGAAGTCAGCTAAGTGTCAAAGTCAAGTGGCATACCAGGCAGCCTGATATGGAAGGCTAACAACCCAACTGCCCCCTTTTAAATGTTCCTAGTAAGGAAGCTTAAGCATACACAAAGGTAGACCAAAGACAAAACCTCATTACCCATCGCCCACCTTCAACAACTATTAACTCATGGTCAGGCTTGTTTCATTTGTGCCCCACCCATTTCCCTTCTCCAGTATTATTTTTAACCAAATATCATACTTCCTATAATTTTGTCCTTAAATGCTTAAACTCGTTTAGATATAAGGACTTAAGATATCTTTAAGATATAAGGACTTAAAGGTAAACATAATGCCATTATTACCCATAAAAATAACTACAATAATTACTTCCTTTCCTCAAAAAAAAAAATCGGTGTTTCAAGTTTAAGTTGACCCATTTAAAAAATTCTCCTTTTGTGAATTGTCTTACATTAAAAGAGACTTTTTTGGTATACAGGTCCATGAATTACAGCATGAGTACAGATTTGTGCAACTACTACAGTAGAATATAGAATAGTTTCATCACCCAAGAATTTATTTGTGCAATCCCTTTGAGATAGAAATGTGTTAGGAAGACAGGGTTAAGGATCCACCTCCTCCCCTCAAGGCATTTACAAAGGATGTAGACAGCTCATGACCAGTGACTCCATAGGCGCCAGAAGATATGTGCTGGAACCCTGAGCCAGTCTATGAAGAGAAGCAGTGTGTGATCTACACCCTGATAGGACAGAGGGGCGCAGGCACACCAGGTGCACTGGTGTGACTGGACTCAAATATCCACTGTTTTTTTTTTTTTTTGTACCAGGGATTGAATTGGAGGCTATGATGGGGTTTAAAAAACCCTGGGGTAATGCTAATGCATATTTAAGTCTGAAACCTATGTCATGTTAAATTTGTTTTTCTTTTTTTTTATAATAAAGCATCTGAACTGTTAATAAAATCTCTGTAAAATCCTCAAAATTACTTAAAGCCATTGTTTGCAATTATTTATTATGTTGCCACAGAAAACTAATAGAGAGTTGGTTTAGTGTCGTTCTTCTTCAGAGGGAATTTTTTTAATATATATATATATTTTTTTAGTTGTAAGTGGCCTTTATTTTACTTATTTATATGCGGTGGTGAGAATTGAACCCAGTGTTTCACACATGCTAGGCAAGTGCTCTACCACTGAGCTGCAACCCCAGCCCCAGAGCAAATTTTTTCAACCATCTCAATCTTATTTGACATCCTGACTCTGTACTGCATTTTCTTAGCATTTACCACGGTGGTTATGTCTGATTCATTTTGTGATTAATTATGTTTTTGATTTTTTCCCTAAACTTTGACCTCTATTAGGGTAGGATACTTCCAGCCCTTCATTCCATAATTTCAGATATTAAGTGCTCAATGAACATTTGGAAATTATACTGCTTTGTTATCACAGATAGTACAAGAAAGGAAAATTATTGTCCATCTTATGTATGAATATAAATGTAAAGTTCTTAATTAATGTATTAGCAAATTCTTATCTAACAGTTATTTTTAAAAAATTATTTCATATTGAGTTTATCTCAGGAATGAAAGATGTTCAAAGATAAGAGGTCTATGGATGAATTTCTTCCCAATCACAGATTAAGGAAACAGGGTGCGATAGCACATGCTTGTAATCCCAGCAACTCTGGAGGCTGAGGCAGAAGGATTGCAAGTTCAAAGCCAGCCTCAGCAACTTAGTGAAGCCCTATGTAACAGCAAAACTCTGTCTCAAAAAAAAAAATTTAAAAGGGCTGGGGATGTAGTTCAGTGGTAGAGCATGTGCCTACTGGAATACTATCACCAGTATCAAAACAAAGACCAAAATAAAAACTCTACAACAATCTGTTTTAAAAGATTAAGTAAGAATTAACACCTGATCATCTCCTTAGTTGCAGAAAAAGCATTTAATAAAATTCAACCCTATAACTCTTAGAAAATTAGAAATAAATGGGAATTTCCTTAACTTGATAAATATTATGTACCAAAATCCTATTGTAAACATCATGCTTTTAGATATATTTCATTTAATTGGGAACAAAGCTAGAATGCCTGTAATTAATGATATTATTGGATATGATATTAATAATCCTTGACTAGGAGGTGACAGCCCTTTTCTCCTTAGGACAGATAACAAATATTTTAGGACATGTTGTCTCTGTCTCAACTATTCATCTTTGCTTTTGTAGCTTAAAAACAATCATAGATAATACATAAATCAATGAGCATAACCATGTTCCAATAAATCTTTATTGGGGGTGATATTTAACCTGAAAGCCATGGTTTGCTAATTCTGGTACTAGCCAGTGCAATAACTTAAGAAAAGTAAATGAGGAATGAAAGTTGAAAAGAAAGCAACAAAATAATCAGTATTAGCTTATAACATGCGTCTGCATAGATAATTTAGGAAAATCAATGCATCATAGAGAAGGTATGTCTCTGAAAAGGGAGAAGGGTCCAAGGTATTCCAGAGAGAAAGGGGAACTTACTCAGGACCAGTGAGGTTCTTAGCATACACGATGAAAAGTAATTTGTGCCATTTGGAAGCATAGACAGGTTTATTTAGGAAAGTAGAGTTACATTCAAAGGAGAATATGGGTCCTTTCAAGAATGAAAGATGCATTTGGGGGGTTCCTGGCTCTTCTATAAAAGAAACTTGGTAAGGGATGAGTGTAAAGGGTATGTAAGAATGATATCAGTCTGTTGACCTCAATGTGGTTTCTGGTGGTCTGATCAATCTCCAGATCCTTAGGCTGACATGGTCTTCAATATCTGATCAGTAGGTAGCGCTGCAAAGTCCCCTAAATTATAGTTTTCTTGAAATATTGTATCTCTCTTCACTTTATTGGGGAGTTAATTCACAGTGCTCGATTTACAGGTTTCCCAGGAACCTGGGAGTGACAGACTGGAAGAGAGATGGGCTTCAAGTGGTGACAGGCCCTGAAAAGTATGCAAAACTTCTGAATTAAAATCTAATTTCCAATTGGATGCAATGGCGCTGCATATCTGTAATCCCAATGGTTTTTGGAAGTTTAAGGCAAAAGAACTGCAAGTTCAAAGCCAGTGTCAGTAATTTATCAAGGCCCTAAGCAACCTAGAGAGACCCTGCCTCAAAATAACAAACTCAAAAAGGACTGGAGATGTGGCTCAGTGGTAAAGTGAGCCTGAGTTTGATTCTCAGTAAAAATAAATAAAATCTTATTTCCTTGTCCTTCCTTGATGTCTCCTTTCTACCCATTTCTTATTTCTTCTATCCTACCTCAAATGGAACAAAGAGAAAATTCAACATTCCTAGGGCCCAGGGGGTATAGCTCAATGGTGCCACAAAATCCTGGGTAACAATCCACCCCACCAAACAACAACAACAAAAACCTAGATATAACCTCAACCTAAAATAGAAAAAAGTTCATTATATCATAATTACTAAGTATAAAATATTAATATTGCAGTAATAGTTTAATATGTTAATATCAACAAAAATATGAAGTACCTAGCAATAAATATAAAAAGGAGGTACAAGGTCTGCATGACAAAAATGATTAAATTTCTTTAAAAGACATGAAGAGCTGGGCATGGTCAAGCATGTTCAAAGCCAGTGATTTTGAACATGTAATTTATGTAATCCAAGCAACTTGGGAGTCTGAGGAAGAAGGATCACAAGTTTGAGACCAGTCTGGGAAACTTAGTGAGATCCTGTCTCAAAATAAAAAATTAAAAGGGCTGGGGATGTAGCTCAGGGGTTAAGCACCCTTGGGTTCAATCTCCACTGCCCACCTTCTCCCCTCCCCACAAAACAAAATAAAACATAAAGGCTGGGCATGGTGGCGCACACCTGTAATCCCAGTGGCTCTTGGAGGCTGAGGCAGGAGGATCTTGAGTTCAAAGCCAGCCTCAGCAAAGTAGCCAGGTCCTAAACAACTCAGTGAGACCCTGTCTCTAAATAAAAATATCAAAAAAGGACTGTGTGGGGGTCTGGGGTTGTGGCTCAGTGGTAGAGCGCTCACCTTGCATACATGAGGTACTGGGTTCAATCCTCAGCACCCTCATAAAAATAAATAAAAACATTTAAAAAAAAAACAGAACAACAATGCATTGCTATGCCTAATTGTGTTAATAACTCCCTAGCCAAAATAAAACTCATAAAAAAAGGGGGGGCTGGGGATGTGGCTCAAGTGGTAGCGCGCTCGCCTGACATGCGTGCGGCCCGGGTTCGATCCTCAGCACCACATACCAACAAAGATGTTGTGTCTGCCAAAAGCTAAAAAATAAATATTAAAAAAAAAAAGGACTGGGGATGTGGTTCAGTGGTTAAGCACCATTGAGTTCAATCCCTGGCACCAAAAAAAAAAAAAAAAAAAAAAAAAAAAGCCATATTAAGAAACCTTCTTCATTTCAGAGGATAGCAGCTCCATCTTTCCAGTAGTGCAGACAAAATCTTTGGAGTTATTCTGACCCCTTTTTTTCAAACTCTACAATAAGCCTTCAGGAAATCCTCTTGGTTTGATCTTAAAACATACTCAACATCTACCTACTTCTCACCACTCCCATTGCCATCACTCTGATCTAAACCACGCCTTTCTCTCCTTTGATTCTCTTAGATGCACCTTAATTAGCCCTGTTTCCATCCATCTTCCTCTACCATCCAGTTTCCACACAGCAGGCTGAGCATTCCTCCTATCACTTCAGCCAGACCATGCCACTCTTTGACTCAAAACCCTGCAATTGCTCGGCACCACACTTATTTATTATGTGCATTGTCTCTTGCCCTTTCTGTGAGCTCCATGAAGGTAGCAATCTTGACTGTTTACTGATGCAACCCAAGTTCCTTGAAAAGTGCAAACAAGAAAAGAGGAAACTGTTTTGCTCTAGGAAAAATTATACATGAAAGAAATTATAATCATAGATTGTTACCATTAAATCAAGAGGTCAAGTAATCCCTAAGCACAGGGTATCTCCCTGGCTGACTTACCAGACTTCCATAAACCCAGTGGGGAAGGAAACAGTAGGCTCTTTACTACACATGACACAGCAGGCAATATGGGCTTCATGTTGCAACAATTTGCCCTGTGCCTCAAGATCCAAGGGGGAGGGCGGGCGTGGTGGCATGCACCTGTAATTTCAATGACTTGGGAGGCTAAGGCAGGGGGATCACAAATTTAAAGCCAGCTTCAGCAATTTAGTGAGGCTCCGAGCAATTCAGTGAGATCCTGTCTCTAAATAAAATATAAAAAGGGGGCTGGGGATGTGGCTCAGTGGTTAAGTGCCCCTCAATTTAATCCTCAGTACACACACACACACAAAAAAAAATCCAAGGGGGACCATGGGGAGGAAAGCAGAGTGAGCCAGAGGAGGCTGAATACACAGTGGTCTCTGTCACACCTGGGAAACACTAAGCTTAGGAAACCCCTGATCTTATAAGGGGACCAATACCATATCTGCCCAAACTTTGCTCTATACCAAGGCATATACCTTTGTTATCCTGGTTAGGAAACAAAACAAATCTTCTCTGGGGAGGGAAGGAGATCTTTAATAAGATCTGCAACCATCACCAGAGAACCATGCCTCTAAATCTCTCCTGAGGGACTTACAAAGACTCCTTGACTTTATAAACAAATCTGCCCTCTGCCCTGGAGAAAGACACTACCTCGAGCTTCTATGGCTGTTTGCTATCCAAACACCCCGGATGTTTGATACCTATGAAAAGGGCTAAAGCCTTTCCTAAAGTGGCAAGAAATGTGTAATATTAGAAAAAAAAACAGTGGAAAGACTTGAAAGTAGTTATGTTTGGGAACAGAACTAGTAAAGGGGAGGGGCCTGATTGTCATTATATTGCTTTTGAAGCTATTTTTCTCCACACAACTCAATTCAGGGGTCGGTGTTGAGGCCTTGTTTAACTTGCTCTAGCAGAAGCCTTTGATCCGGATGATTATTCCATCCTCCTGAAACATCGTCTTCCTGTTTCACTTACTTGGTTTTCCTCCTACCTCTCTGTCTATCCTTTCTCCCTTTTACTGGTTCCCTTTCTTCTGTTCAACCTCTTAAGGTTGAAGTAATTCAGGACTCAGTCCTTGGTAATCCCATGGCTTTATGGCTGACAAGTCTCAAATTCTGCCATCATTAGAAATCTTGACAAGAGCCAATTTTGGTTAAGTGGTAAGAGCAAAATCCTGGCTGGAGAGGATAAGAAGGACATTTATAGATTTATAAAGTATAGATACAATTCTTTCAAGAATTCACATTATCTTTGCATTACAAATATCAAATAAAAACTTATATTCAACCAAACACATAAATCCAAACGTTAAGAAATTGTAAAAAATTCACTGGGCACAGTGATGCATGCCAGTAATCTATAATTGCAGCTATTCAGGAGGCTGAAGCAGGAGGATCATGAGTTGGAGGACAGCCTCAGCACTGGGGATATGGTTCAGTGGTACACTGTCCCTGGGTTCAATCACCAGTAGCCTAATAATAATAATAATAATAATAATAATAATAATAATAATAATAATAAATCATACCTCTTCATGTTCACAACACTAGAAAAACTAGGGATAGTAGGAACATACCTCAATATTGTAAGAGCTATCTATGCTAAGCCCAAGGTCAACATAATTCTAAATGAAGAAAAATTGGAAACATTCTTTCTAAAAACTAGAATAAGATAGGGATGCCCTCTTTCACCACTTTTATTCAGTACAGTCCTGGAAACTCTAGCTAGAGCAATCAGACAAATGAAAGAAATTAAAGGGATACACATAAAGAAAAGAAGAACTATCTCTGTTTGCTGATGGCATGATTCTATATTTAAAAAATCCAAAAAATTCTACAAGAAAACTTCCAGAACTAATAAATTAATTCAGCAAAGTGGCAGAATATAAAGTCAATACCCATAAATCAAATGCATTTTTATACGTAAGTAATGAATCTGCTGCAAGAGAAATTAGAAAAACTACCCCATTCACAATAGCCTCAAAAAAATTACTTGGGAATCAATCTAACAAAAGAGATGAAAGAACTCTACAATGAAAACTACAGAACACTAAAGAAAGAATTGAAGAAGATCTTAAAGGATGGAAAGATCTCCCATGTTCATGGATAGGGAGAATTAATATAGTCAAAATGGCCATACAACCAAAACTGTTATACATATTTAATGCAATTCCTATTAAAATCCCAATGATATTCTTCATCGGACAAGAAAAAGCAATCATGAAATTCATTTGGAAAAATAAGAGATCCTGAATAACCAAAGCAATCCTCAGCAAGAAGAGTGAAGCAGGTGGCATCACAATACCAGACCTTGAACTATACTGCAGGGCAATAGTAACAAAAATGGCATGATATTGGCACCAAAATAAACATGTAGACCAGTGGTATAGAATAGAGGACACAGAGACAAACCCACCACATAAATACAGTTATCTCATACTAGACAAAGGTGCCACAAACATACATTGGAGAAAAAATAACCTATTCAACAAATTGTGCTGGGAAAACTGAAAATCCACATATAGCAAAATGAAATTAAACCTCTGTCTCATCCTGTGCAAAAATCAACTCAAAGTGGATCAAAGACTTAGGCACTAGAACAGAGACCCTGTGCCTAATAGAAGAAACAGTAGGCCCAAATCTTTATCATGTTGGCTTAGGATCTGTCTTCCTTAACAAGACTCCTAAAGTTCAAGAAGTAAAATCAAGAATCAATAAATGGGTTGGATTCAAACTAAAAAGCTTCTTCTCAGCATAGGAAACAATCAATAACGTGATGAGAGAGCCTGCAGAATGGGAAAAAGTCTTTACCACACGCACCTCAGATAGAGGTCTCATTTTATATACCTAAGATCCATAAAGAACTAAAAAAACTTAACACTAAAAAATAACCCAATCAATACATGGGTTAAGAAACTGAACAGATACTTCACAGAAGAAGAAATACAATCGATCAACACACATATGAAAAAATTTTCTAGCAATTAGAGAAATGCAAATCAAAACTAATCTAAGATTTCCTCTCACTCCATCAAACTGGCAATTATCAAGAATACAAGCAATAATAAGTATTGGTGATGATGTAGGAAAAAGGAACACTCATACATTGCTGGTGGGACTGCAAATTGATGCAACCGTTATAGAAAGCAGTATGGAGATATCTTAGAAAACTTGATATCACCATTTGATATCACCATTTAACCACCATTTGACCCAGCTATCCCACTCCTTGGTTTATACCCAAAGGACTTAAAATCAGCATACTGTGACACAGTCACATTAATGTTTATAGCAGCTTAATTCACAATAGCTAAACTATGGAACCAACATAGATGCCCTTCAATAGATGAATGGATAAAGAAAATGTGGTACATATACACAATGGAATATTACTCATCCTTAAAGGAGAATGAAATTATGACATTTTCAGGTAAATGGATGGAACTAAAGAATACCATGCTAAGTGAAATAAGCCAATCCACAAAATCAAAAGCCAAATGTTTTCTTTGATAAGCGGATGCTGGTCCATAGTGGGGCTGGGGTGGGGGCAGGTCAGGAAGGATGAGAAACTTTGGTTTGTGTAGAGGAGAGTGAGGGGAGGGTGCGGCTGTGGGGATGGGAAGGACTGTAGAATGAGACAGACATTATTACCCTATATACATGTATGATTACCCTACTGGAGTGACTGCACTGTGTACAGCCAGAAGAATGAGAAGTTGTGCTCTATTTGTGTACATTATGTCAAAATGCATTCTATTGTCATATATAACTGATTAGAACAAAATTTAAAAAGTAAACAAATAAGAAAGATAAAAATCATAAAACATTCAAATAAATCCTAATAGAAATGATTTGCTTTCACTCTTGTGAATTCTTTCCTTTATAAACATTTTTTCTACACATATATCTTCTAAACTGCAACTTACTAAATCTGGATCTACCAATGTGAGCCAGTAATTTAAACTTTTGGTTGTCTTAGTTCCTTGATTTGTTCACTATGTCTCAGGGTGGTGGGTAGTAGTCCTGACTTTTGTGGAGGAAAGTATTTTGGGGATCCATCTGCTGTTTGAAAAATCTATTCTTTCCTTACGTGATTTCTACACCTTCTGCTATTGGTATATTTATTTGTTTGATTGCAGTCCTGGAGATTGAACCTAGGGCCTGAGTGCATGCTAGGCAAATACTCCACCACTGAGCCACATCCCCAGCCCAGCCTATTGCTTTAAGTATTCTCACTCTGTCACAAAGGCAGACGGTGATTGATTTCTTGGCACTGTTGACATTTTGGGCCAGATATTTGGGAACTATTCTGTTGCTTATCAGCATACCCAACTTCTTTGCACTAGATGTGAATGGCATCCGCCAGTTCTGACAATTGAAAATATATCCAGACATTGCCAAAGGTCCTAAGAGACAAAATCTTCCTGGTTCAGAACACTGTTGAAGATCATTGGGAACAATAAGCTGCAGAGAGCCTGGCATGAAGGTACTTGTGGGTGAGGGTTGAAGGAACCGGGGAGGCAAAACCGAACAGTTCTGTATTGTTTCTTTTTACTTTTGCCTCTGTTCTGGTCTTTGTTACTCTTTGTTATTTAAAACGACCCATGTCCCTGAGGAACACTGTGTTTTAATGTCTGCTGTACCTTTCCTGACTCTTTCTTGCGGTGGCACAGGCTGAGGGGTGAAGAGCCGATATCTGGAGAGGATTAATTTCTTTCATGTGTGCATAGAGAGCCCTGGGCATTATTGAGATCAATTCTCTCTCTTTTTTTTCAATTCTTTTTTTTTTTTTTTACCTTAGTTTTCCTGCCTACTACTCATTGATCCACCTTTCCCAAGGACTAATGTTTGAATCAAGTCCAAGCTCTTCATGCCCTTTTTGAACATTGTAATTTTCTTAAAGATTAAAGGGGGAAATGGTATTCCAGAGATTGACTACAATAGGATGTTTGGTAGCAAATGAGCCAGCGCATACAGTTAGTAGTTAGTTTGTATCATTGCTAAAGAACTCGGAGTTAACCCTTTAAATAATGAGAGTAGTAGTTAAAATAAACAAACTCTCCTTTAGTCCTCAAGACCCCATGAGTTAGAACTATTTTTTAAATTTTTTAAAAAATTTGTTCTAATTAGTTATGCATGACAGAAGAATGCATTTTGAAACTTCATACATAAATGAAGTATAACCTCATTCTTCTGATTGTACCATGACCTGGTTACATAGGTCATGTAATCAGAATGCACATAGGGAAATAATGTCTGATTCAGTCTACTCTCATTCCTACCTTCAGCAAGAACTATTTTTTTTTTCATTCAGTTATTTTCTTATTTTTCTGTTAGATATACATGACAGTGGAGTATGTTTTGACATATTATCCTTGTTGTTGTACATGATGGGGTGTTCCACTGGCCATATATTCATATGTGAACATAGGAAAATTATGTCTGACTCATTCTACTGAGAACTATTTTTAATTCCTGTATTACAGATGAGACACTTAAGGCCCGGGAGGGATGTGTGTGTCAAAATAACTTACCCAAGAGGTAGAGCTATGTTTAGAATTCGTGAACTCTGCCTTCTAGTCTCATCCTAAAACCCAGTGATATTTACATACCACAGATTCACCCTTGAAAAAGCAAGTGAAATTGAGAAAGGTTCCTTATGTAAATTTTGGGGTTGCTTTGCTAGATTTTTGTTTGTTTTGTTTTGCTTGTAGGAATATTTGTGGTTCTGCAGTCAAGGGATGGTTTTCCCAGGAGGAGATTTCCCTAGGTACTTGCATAAGATTGCTGACAAATACAAAAGGTCACCTGGGTCCTTTGTCTTATATCACTGATACCACATACTAATCCATGTATTAAACTGTTTCCCCCGCATTTTTTTTTTTTTTATTTTTGGTGCCAGGTATTGAACCCAGAGGGATTTCATCACTGAGCCATATTCGTAGCTATTTTAAAAAACATTTTATTTAGAGACAGGGCCTCGCTGAGTTGTTTAGGGCCTGAGAAGTTGCTGAGGCTGGCTTTGACTGGTGGTCCTCCTGTCTCAGCCCTCTTAGTCACTGGGATTACAGGTGTGTGCCACTGCACCCGGCTCTGTTTCCTCTTGTGGTCAGACTTCACCCACGAGATGTGCTTTTCCCCTTTCTTACCCAGATTTAATGCGATGATCCCTTTTTATAGTCATTATGTTGTTTATGCTTATAACTTTGCTTCTGAACTCATTGTGCAACTTGGCAAGCCCACAACCCTGTTTAAACTTAATGGTCAATTTTCTCTGTCTATTCTGAGCCTGCACTTATTCAGCCAACCATGGCAGCTCAATCTGCTAATGAGTGTCTCTTTGAATTCTCGATCATGTACCTTGAGTGGCTCTTACTGCTGCCTGTAATGCTTCTTTAGCCCATTCTCTTTTATTCTCTAGACAGTGTTTCACATTCTCTGTCCTCAAAACAAACCTCTGATACCTTTTCTCTCTCCTCACTCTCAGTTGATGACTTTGCTTCTTCATTCACTGAGAAATTGGAACGATCAGAAGAGAACGTCCACACACCAGCTCGCATACCTACCTAATTCTCCACCTGCTAAAGTTGGTTAATCAATTTAAACCCACTTTCGCTGCACTAGCACTAGATCCCATCCCCCCACATTTTATTAAGGACATGGCTCTTGCAATTTTCCTTTCTATCTTCTACATCATCAGCTTCTCATTCTCCACTGGATTCAGCATCCTCAAAAAAGAGAGAAAACTTCTCTGGACCCTATTTTTTCTACCTATTTATTTATTGGCTTCCTTTGTAGCAAAACTTCTCCAAAGAGTTGTTTCTAGGTTTTGTTTTTTTTTTTCTTTTTCCCCTGGTCCAGGGGGCTGAACTCATTGGGCATTGTCACTGAGCTACATCCCCAGGCTTTTTTAGTTTTGAGACAGGGTCTGGCTAAGTTACCCAGGCTGGAGTTGAACTTGCCATCCTCCTGCCTCAGCCTCCCGTGTCACTGGGATTACAGGTGTGCATCACTGCCCCTGGTTTGTTTCTAGTTTTTCTGCTTCAAATTTCTCCTTTCCCATTCCTCTTAAATTCAATCTAATCAGGTTTTTCTACCTCTACCATGGAAACAGATAAGTTTTCATTGATTTGTGAAAAAAAAAATGTGTGTTGGGGGAACAAACTCACTGAGCTCCAGGTAAT